>NC_064646.1:268268419-268893419 GCF_023864345.2 Schistocerca serialis cubense
GTATCAGATTTTCTTGTTGAATGTTAATTTGTTCACACATACACTGAAGAGCCAAAGAAACTAATACACCTGCCTAATATCGTGTAGGGTCCCCGCGAGCACGCAGAAGTGCCGCAACACGACGTGGCTTGGACTCGACTAACGTCTGAGGTAGTTCTCGACAGCATGAATCCTGCAGGCCTGTCTATAAATATGTAAGAGTACGAGGGGGTGGAGATTTCTTCTGAACAGCAGGTTACAAGGCATCCCAGATAGTTCTGGCTACCTCCATTAATACCGGATTCGTCCTATCGGACATGACTTTTGTATCAACATATATAAGTCAGCACAACAAAAGAACCTACAGCTTATAAAAAGTAATGTATATCTCAATTATTAGGCGTACATATTGTAAATAAAGTTATTAATGTGTTACCTTTTTGTAAATTCCTATCTTTATTAGTCAACTGTACTACCAATACATATTTATGTATTTGAGTTTTCGGATATCTGACACTTTTTACTTACAATTCCTACTATTATTCATCAAAAAACTATTGTTAACTTCGTTTTCAATGCACATACACGACCGCCGTCCACCGCAACATTGAATACCTCCTGGTGCCGTTCCGGGAAAGTGACGGAGTTAGGAATATACACAGTGCTGTTCATAAGCACCTCTGGGTTTCTAGAAGAAGATAACGCGAAAACTACAAGAATACGAGAAAAGAGACATGTCAGTGGACACAGCATGTTTCTAACTGCTGATTCGGAATACGCGCCGTGGTGTAGTTGTACAAAAGCATTGGCGTGTCAGAACACGAGAACACGTAGTCAAATCATCCGAAGCCCATTCTATCATTCAGTTATTTCACACCTTCAGATACGCAACACAATAAATAGATTTGAAAAGCGGGCTGCTGTCGCACCTTCCCAGGTAATGTCAGCGACTTGTGTTGACGGTTGAGCCCATATTGAGCATACGTAATGTGAGAAAAACTTGGACCAGAGATACTTATGAATAATCCTGATAATCCTGCGTATAAGAGCAACAGAGACAAATGAGGAATCATTCTAGCAACGATACAGGCCGCAAATGAGTATATCCACTGACATAAGCGGTTCTGACAAAGGGCAGATCGTTTGGGCCCGGCGCCTGCGCACATATATCTCGGAAACGGCGATGCTGTTCCGCTGTTTTCGTGCTACTGTCGTGAGCGCCTATGAAAACCACGAGGAGGTGACAAGGTGTTGTGTGTCCACGCCTTATCACACACTGTTGAGGTCGAAGCCAGGTGATAGGACATCATGAGAACCATGTTCTTAGTCACCTGGCTCGCGATCTCAAGAGTTCAGTAGTCTCTCTCTGGAATGACAACATTTAATCATGCATTTTCTTGGAAGCACAGTACCACTGTATGTTTCATTTAACCTGTATATGTTTTCAAATTCAAGTTGTAACTACCATTCACCTCCCTGTCTCCTAATTAATCAGGGATCCACTGTAAATAGTTTCAAAGCCGATGCGCAGTAATTTAATTTAATTTCTAGCGTCGTGTAAATTTTACCTCTCTCTGTACCGGGTCAAGCTCTTTACAAGGTGCTATCTGGGGCTGGCTGCTAAAAGGGAGACAGAGTTAAACGCAAAATAACTCCATTCGCAAGAACCTACGAACATAGACCTTCATTTAATCTTCCACTAGCTCTTTGCTTCGGACCTAGTAACATCACCAAAGAAAAAGTGAATGGTTTAAAGAGCCTTCAATGACAGGGACATTAGAGAAAAAAGTCTCAGAATAACAGTTTATAGATGTCCAATAAGCCTCATCGAGTTGCATTCTCCAACAAGCTCATCAAGACAATTACCTCCTCATTTAACAGCAAACTGCTGCCGAATAATATCATTTTGGGGTGTAATTGCCGTACGCTATGATGTTTAATTGTCGTACGCTCGGATTAAACAGTCACAACTACCAATCAACTATAAGCGAAATACAGCTGCTTCTGAACAATCACGCGCTTCTGTAAAAAAGACCAAGCACACGAAATAACGACGGCACGGTGCGTACGCCTGACTTCTTCCCTCTCCGATTTTGCGAGTTCTTAATGCCATAGGTCTCTTAGCCTGTCGGCACTGCAACTTCAGAATGATTCGCTCGTTCACATTCGACCAACCTCTTCTACCGCTAATAAAACGTTTTTCTCAGTGCTGCAACTTAAATAGATCAACTACAACTGACCATATATTTTAAGTAACTTCTTGGTTAACACACTAAATACTAGGGGCAGTAAGAGCTTTTCCGAATATCACATTGCCCTCGTATTTTGTTCCTGACGAAATTTACCACAGTGTCTATATATTTTGGAATGTATTCTGGAATTCGCAGCCGGTGCCTATCCTCATTTATTTCAAAGGTCTTTTGCCGTAAAATTGCTCTCCGGATTGTAATCCGGATCGACTAATGGGCATGTTATTTATGTGCAACTTTTTAAGACGCCAGTACCGCGATTGACAAGCACAACAACATACACCACTGGCCATTAAAATTGCTATACCACGAAGATGTCGTAGTACAGACGCGAAATTTAACCGACAGGAAGAAGATGCTGTGGTATGCAAATGATTAGCTTTTCAGAGCATTCACACAAGGTTGGCGCCGGTGGCGACACCTACAACGTGCTGACATGAGGAAAGTTTCCAACCGATTTCTCATACACAAACAGCAGTTGACAGGCGTTGCCTGGTGAAACGTTGTTGAGATGCCTCGTGAAGAACGAGAAATGCGTACCATCACGTTTCCGACTTTGATAAAGGTCGGATTGTAACCTATCGCGATTGCGGTTTATCGCATCGCGACATTGCTGCTCGCGGTGGTCGACATTCAATGATTGTTAGCAGAATATGGAATCGGTGGGTTCAAGAGGATAATACGGAACGCCGTGCTGGATCCCAACGTCCTCGTATCACTAGCAGTCGAGATGACAGGCATCTTATCCGCTTGGCTGTAACGGATCGTGCAGCAACGTCTCGATCACTGAGTCAACAGATGGGGACGTTTGGAAGACAACAACCATCTGCACTAACAGTTCGACACGTTTGCAGCAGCATGGACTATCAGCTCGGAGACCGTGGCTGCGGTTACCCTTGACGCTGCATCACAGACAGGAGCGCCTGTGATGGCGTACTCGACGACGAACCTGGGTGCACGAATGGCAAAACGTCATTTTTTCGGATGAATCCAGGTTCTGTTTACAGCATCATGATGGTCGCATCCGTGTTTGGCAACATCGTGGTGAACGCACATTGGAAGCGTGTATTCGTCATCTCCATAGTGGAGAGTCACCCGGGGTGATGGTATGGGGTGCCATTGGTTACAGGTCTCGGTCACCTCTTGTTCGTATTGACGGCACTTTGAACAGTGGACGTTACATTTCAGATGTGTTACGATCCGTGGCTCTAACACTCATTCGATCCCTGCGAAACCCTACATTTCTGCAGGATAATGCACGATCGCATGTTGCAGGTCCTGTAAGGGTCTTTCTGGATACAGAAAATGTTCGACTGCTGCCCTGGCCAGCACATTCTCCAGATCTCTCACCAATTGAAAATCTCTCGTCAATGGTGGCCGAGCAACTGGCTCATCATAATACGCCAGCCACAACTCTTGATGAACTGTGGTATCGTGTTGAAGCTGCATGGGCAGCTGTACCTGTACACGCCATCCAAGCTCTGTTTGGCTCAATGCTCAGGCGTATCAAGGCCGTTATTACGGCCAGAAGTGGTTGTTCTGAGTACTGATTTGTCAGGATCTATGCACCCAAATTGCGTGAAAACGTAATCACATGTCAGTTTTAGTATAATATATTTGTCCAATGAATACCCGTTTATCATCTGCATTTCTTCTTGGTGTGGCAGTTTTAATGGCCAGTACTGTAACACTAAATCCCACCTCGCCAAACAAGACTACGCCAATTATTTGAATTTCAGCGATTACAAAATCGAACCAAATTTACAGAGAACGTAGCAGTATAAGCCCTCACATCAGTATGAAATTGCAGCACTCTCTCTCATGGACGCATGCACTGATGGGACTGGGAAGGGAGTCATCAGGCTACTGTATGCGTTTCACAACGGAAGCAAGACTGAAGAAAAATCTAGCCACCTTCACAGGATTTACTGATCTCGAAAAAGGGTTCAGCAATGGAAAATGGTGCTAGATGTTCGAAATTTTTAGAAAAATATACAATATATACAAGAGCCAAGTGATAACAATAAGAGTGCTCGAATCTATCGAAGAGGTAATAACGGAAATAAAATATAGATTCAACGATGGGATCAAAATTCAAGGTGAAAGGGATCAATGATAAGATCGCTGATGACATTGCTATCCTCAGTGAAACTAAAATAGAATTACAGAAAGTGTTGAATGGAATTAACATTCTAATGAGTATAAAATATGGATTGAGAGTAAATCGTAGAAAAACGAAAATAATGAGAAGCAGCAGAAACGAGAACAGCGAGAAACATAACATGAGAATTGGTTATCACGAAGTAAACTATGCTAAGGAATTCTGCTACCTGGGCAGCAATATAAACCACGGCGGAAGGAGCAAGGACGACATAAAATCAGATTAGTGCTGGTGAAAAGGCATACCTGGCCAAAAGAAGTCTACTAGTGTCAAATATAGGTTCTAATTTGGGGATGAAAATTCCGAGAATGTACGTTTGAAGCACAGCATTGTACGGTAATGAAACATGGACTGTGGGAAAACCGGAAAGAAAGAGAATAGGAGGATTTGAGATGCGGTGCTACAAAACAATATTAAAAATTAGGTGGAATGATAAGGTAAGGAATGCGGAGGTTCTCCGCACAATCGGCGAGGAAAGGAATATATGGAAAACCCTGACAAGAAGAAGTGACAGGATGACAGGACATCTGTTAAGACATCAAGAATAAACTTCCATGGTACTGGAGGGAGCTCTAGAGGGTAAAAACTGTACAGGAAGATAGAGATTGGAATACATCCAGTAAATAATTCAGGACGTAAGTTGCAGTTGTTACCCTGGGACGAAAAGGTCGACACAGATGAATTCATGATGAGCTGCATCAAACCAGACAGAAGAGTGCTGACCAAACTACCCCTCATACCTAAAAAATCACTGGAACGCGTAGACACTTTGTTCGACACGATTACCTGCCAAAATCGATCAAGAGATTTGTGAATAAACGAGTGTATAACATAACTCCTAGCTTCACCGTACCATTTGTCAAAAGGGCGCGACACTAACCTTCCACCAGACACCAGCGCCCTCCGCGTGTGTGTAGTAGTCGTCCCACGAGACGTCGCCCGGCGACTGCCCGTCCGAGTTGGCGACGGACTGGTAGCTCCAGTAGATGGGGAAGTCGTGCTGCCACACCTCGTCCCACGTGGCCGGCGGGCGCGCGGTCGTGGTCGTGGTGCTGGCAGGCGCGGCGCTGTGGTCCCAGCACCAGGGCGAGTTCACGAACAGCGAGTACCAGTCGGCGGGGGTCGTGCTGGTCGTGGTGGTGCTGGCGGTGGTGGGCGCGTTGGCCCACCAGAAGTAGGGCGGCGTCCAGTAGCCGGGCCGCTTCCACGTGGGCGCCGGCGTCGTCGTCGTCGTCGTCGACGACGGCGTCTTCTTCGGCCAGAAACCCGACGGCCAGACCGCTGCTGGCGCGTCGTTGTCCACGTGGTCATCATCTGACCAGAATCCCTGTTGGAAGTAGAACCTTTCTGTATACCTGGAACTCCCTGCATAGGGGAAGCACATTTCGCTATGTTCCTTCACGAAACCCAAAGCGCCAAGGACAAAGGCTCACAAACTGTGTTCCTTGACTTCAGGAAGGCATTCTATACAGTTCCGCACTGTCACTTCGTGAACAAAATACGAGTCTACTGAGGACTGTTACAGTTCTGTGACCGGATTCAAAACTTCCCAGCAGACGGGATTTAACACGTTGTTGTTACCGGGAGGAAATCGATAGACGTAAAGATAATTTTGGAGCACCGCAAGGGAGTATTTTTGGGCCGTTAGTATTAAACTATAATCTCGAAAGTCGAGAGTAATAAAGACGAAAAATGGCCAGGTACATGACTTTAAGAAAGCAATCTCTTTTGTAGACAAACTACAGTTTTCCGATATATTCCAAACTTGCAATTCGGACTTTTAAGAATTTCTACTCCCAGGCATTTGCATGAGATGCCTCATCCCAGTTGCGAATCATTATCTGTGTAGCCAAGGTCTACAATATTTTCATGTCTTGTGAAGTGAAGCAGCCGGCCGGATGGCCGAGCGGTTAAAGGCGCTACAGTCTGGAACCGCACGACCGCTACGGTCGCAGGTTCGAATCCTGCCTCGGGCATTGATGTGTGTGATGTCCTTAGGTTAATTTAAGTAGTTCTAAGTACTAGGGGACTTATGACCACAGCAGTTGAGTCCCATAGTGCTCAGAGCCATTTGAACCATTTTTCTTGTGAAGCTCAGAAGTTTACTTTCCTCTAGAATGATATTTAGATTCAAGTCTTTGCACCTCATTGATATTTTGTTAAGATCCGATTGTATGTTATACTATTCTCGCTGCATAATGCTTTCTCTTACTTAACCATGGCACTTGCTAACAGTCTGAGATGCAACTAATGTCTGTCGCAAAAGTAATAAACCACAGCAATTATAAAAAATATCTTGGCATCGCTATATGTACAACGGCTGCACTTGTCTTCTTCTTCTGCTGGTGCTGTTGCTAGACTCAAGGTTAGGCAATATGACAGTTCCAGCTTCACATAACTCACTCCATATCTTTCTCGGTCGTCACACATCTCTTCTTGCTAAGGGGTCCTACTTGTTTGAAACAACTGGAATTCCGTCCTCATCCATCAACTTGAGATAACACCATTCTTCGCTTTATTCTTCAGTATTCTCCTTTAAATTATAAATTCCCAATTCTGGCCAGATGTCATCATATTTATGTGTCATTGAGCATACTTTGACACTTCTTAAAAATCTCATTTCTTCAGACTGTATGTCATCTTCATTTCTTTTTCTCTCAATTCTTGATTCGCTGCCATTAAGCAGCACAACACTTGTTTCCAATTCAGCATCCAGTTGCGTCCTGTACTGGACCACTCAGGTTAGCCATGCTCCTGCAGTGTTCCAATGTGCAGACGAGGCCATTGTCTAAGTGTCGGTCTTTCCAGTTAAATGCCGGCGAGTCCGAAGTTGGGCAAAACAGTTCAAATTTGGTTTATTTTTAAGGGCGTACGGAGGCTGTATTGTTTTTATACTTTTGATTCGTTGCGCCAATGACTCCACGGAGCAAGAATCTTTCCAGTCACGTCTGTATTATGAAACGCCATGGTATGTTGAGAAAGACTTCAACTGCTACCAACTATAAATACTAAAAAATTCGTTCTGCTTTCCCAATGTAATCGTACTACGCAGAACTCAAACTGTTCCATTAGTGCTTCCATAAAAAAAAAGGAAAAAAGCAAGGATATGCATTAACGTCTAGTCGTCACTGAAGATGAAACACAAACTCGAATTTGGGAGAAGATAGGACAGGGTACTGGTCATGTCCACCTCGAAGGATCCCTCCTGGTATTTGCCTGAAGCGAATTAGGGAAAGGGTGGAAACCTAAATCTGTACGGCCAGACCTGGATTTGAACCTCCGTTCTCCTGAACCCAGTGTCTTACCACACGTCGCTAGGTAACACACTATTTACTTAGTTGTCATTTACTTATTTTACCAGACGATACATGTGAAATATTTGTGCCCATATACTGATACAATATATTTACCATTTCAGTCACCTTTTGTTTAGTCATTTACGAGTTTCTGGAAACAGTTTTCCTTCATTAAGCTTCATTATATAACAGATAAGGACACCGATAAAAGATTGCTCACCATAAAGAGACTTTATGCTAATACACCGCATCTAGCCTTAACAATGACCCCAATTTATGGGAGGACTAGAGTCCACAAGTTTCTTCATGTATGACTTTTCTAGCTGAAAGCAGTCATAGCACCCCCGACCCTGTAGATAAACCAAATTGTGGAGATGCTGACTGCTACGTTTTCTGGCTGTACCAAATACTCCCAAACATTTTCTGTGAGGTTAAGACTGTTTGATTTAGCCAGTCAAGGTGAGACAGGGTATCTGAGTGTTCGTCATATCAGGAGCGTATGCCTGCAGCTTTGTGAGGATAGCTATTATCATCTTGAGAGTGTCTAGCTTATATTCATCATGAAGCTGTACAATAAATGGTAACGCATGGTCAGAGAGAATTGTGAAACATAGATCATGGTTCATCTTCATGCTAACCTGAATAAGTGGACCAAGTCACAGAGCTAAGAAAACCGCCAAAATGTCGCAGAACCACTTCCGGCCTGCTCTCTAAACTCTGCAGGTTTAACACCTCATTGTAACGTCTGTGCACTCGACGCCTGAATCATTCGAAAATAGGAAAAATCGAAAGTTGCGCCACACTATTCGTCTCCAGTCAGCTATTGTAATTTTTTCTGTGTTGTTCGACCCACTGAAGACGTCGAGTACCATGTTCTGCTGATATCAATGGGCTTTCGTGAATTACCCAACTCCAAATGTGCAAATACGTTTTTAACGACCACTCGGAAACCGAGATGGACCTGCGTTCACTGATAGCAGTGATTCCTGTCCGGTTTGAAACCAGTTGTCACTGACAAGGTGTGACAGCTGTCTGCAGTTCTTGTCGATTAGGTTTCTTTTACGGCTACTGCTCTCATGCCGTGTTACATAACTGAGAGCGGTACACCATTCTTTGTATATGACAGACTAAAGGCCGAAATACTAAATGTCTTTTTCCAAAGATGTTTCACAGAGGAAGACTGCACTGTAGTTCCTCCTCTAGATTGTCGCATAGATGACAAAGTGGTAGATATCGAAATAGACGACAGAGGGATAGAGAAACAATTAAAATCGCTCAAAAGAGGAAAGGCCTCTGGACCTGATGGGATATCAGTTCAATTTTACACAGAGTACGCAAAGGAACTTGCGCCCCTTCTTGCAGCGGTGTACCGTAGGTCTCTAGAAGAGCGTAGCGTTCCAAAGGATTGGAAAAGGGCACAGGTCATCCCCGTTTTCAAGAAGGGACGTCGAACAGATGTGCAGAACTATAGACCTATATCTCTAACGTCGATCAGTTGTAGAATTTTGGAACACGCATTGTGTTCGAGTATAATGACTTTTCTGGAGACTAGAAATCTACTCTGTAGGAATCAGCATGGGTTTCGAAAAAGACAGTCATGTGAAACCCAGCTCGCGCTATTCGTCCACGAGACTCAGAGGGCCATAGACACGGGTTCACAGGTAGATGCCGTGTTTCTTGACTTCCGCAAGGCGTTCGATACAGTTCCCCACAGTCAAATGGTTCAAATGGCTCTGAGCACTATGGGACTTAACAGCTATGGTCATCAGTCCCATAGAACTTAGAACTACTTAAACCTAACTAACCTAAGGACAGTACACAACACCCAGCCATCACGAGGCAGAGAAAATCCCTGACCCCGCCGGGAATCGAACCCGGGAACCCGGGCGTGGGAAGCGAGAACGCTACCGCACGACCACGAGATGCGGGCTCCCCACAGTCGTTTAATGAACAAAGTAAGAGCATATGGACTATCAGACCAATTGTGTGATTGGATTGAGGAGTTCCTAGATAACAGGACGCAGCATGTCATTCTCAATGGAGAGAAGTCTTCCGAAGTAAGAATGATTTCAGGTGTGCCGCAGGGGAGTGTCATAGGACCGTTGCTATTCACAATATACATAAATGACCTTGTGGATGACATCGGAAGTTCACTGAGGCTTTTTGCAGATGATGCTGTGGTGTATTGAGAGGTTGTAACAATGGAAAATTGTACTGAAATGCAGGAGGATCTGCAGCGAATTGACGCATGGTGCAGGGAATGGCAATTGAATCTCAATGTAGACAAGTGTAATGTGCTGCGAATACACAGAAAGATAGATCCTTTATCATTTAGCTACAATATAGCAGGTCAGTAACTGGAAACAGTTAATACCATAAATTATCTGGGAGTACGCATTAGGAGTGATTTAAAATGGAATGATCATATAATGTTGATCGTCGGTAAAGCAGATGCCAGACTGATATTCATTGGAAGAATCCTAAGGAAATGCAATCCGAAAACAAAGGAAGTAGGTTACAGTACGCTTGTTCGCCCACTGCTTAATACTGCTCACCAGTGTGGGATCCGTACCAGATAGGGTTGATAGAAGATATAGAGAAGATCCAACGGAGAGCAGCGCGCTTCGTTACAGGATCATTTAGTAATCGCGAAAGCGTTACGGAGATGATAGATAAACTCCAGTGGAAGACTCTGCAGGAGAGACGCTCAGTAGCTCGGTACGGGCTTTTGTCAAAGTTTCGAGAACATACCTTCACCGAAGAGTCAATCAGTATATTGCTCCCTCCTACGTATATCTCGCGAAGAGACCATGAGGATAAAATCAGAGAGATTAGAGCCCACACAGAGGCATACCGACAATCCTTCTTTCCACGAACAATACGAGACTGGAATAGAAGGGAGAACCGATAGAGGTACTCAAGGTACCCTCCGCCACACACCGTCAGGTGGCTTGCGGGGTATGGATGTAGATGTAGATGTAGATGTATATAGCGTAGACAGTGCGCGTCAATAGATCGAGAAATCAGGTAACTTCACTGACGCCGTGGTTAAGGAGAAGTGCAAACACTATAGCTCCTACCTGTCAGTCTGCTATGCCTCCAAGTCGACTTATTATACTGATACCAAACAACTAACTGACACATATAATTCTACTGAAATGACTTACGTCAGCGGCGGGGTGTCAAATGACGTCGAGCGGTCGGGTGGCCACCCCTCATTACAGTTGTTAGACGCCGTAGGCTTGGCAGACTGGTAAAACAGCACAGGCGGCGAACTGTGGCAGAGCTAACATCAGACTTTAATGCTGGGCAGAGTACAAGTGTGTGAGAACACACAGTGCACCGACGACCCGTGCATGTGCCAATGTTAACACCATGACATCGGCAACTACGATTGAAATGAGAACGTGATATTCGGCACTGGAAGTTGGCACAATGTCAGAGAGTTGTATGATCTGGTGTATCCAGATACCTTCGTCATCATCCACATGGAAGGACGCAAATCCTCGTATTCCAGAGGAACAGCTCCTTGGCTCCTATGCTGCGGGACGGAGACAAGCTGGCGGCAGCTCCATTATGCATTGAGGAACTTTCACGTGGGCATCCATGGGCTCCATGAGCGCCAAGGATTATCGTACGCTGGTTGCAGACCACGTACACACTTTCATGACGATCATGTTTCCCGACGGCTGTGGCATTTTTCAGCAAGATAATGCGCTAGGCCAGGAGTGTGATGGAGTGGTTAGAGGAATGCAATGGCGAGTTCCAATTGATATGCTGGCCCCCAACTCGCCAGATCTGAAACCGACCGAACACATCCGGAATGTGATTGAACATGGCGTCAGAGATCATCGTCCCCCTCCCCAGAATTTACTGAAGTTAGGTGACTTGTGTGTGCAGATGCGGTGCCAACTCCCTCCAGCGACTACTAAGGCCTCAGTGCTTCTATCCCACGACCCGTCGCCGCTGTTATCTGCACCAAACGTGAACGTACGGGCTATTAGGTAGGTGGTCATACGTTCTGGCTGATCAGTGTATGTTCACAGTACGTTTGAATGCTACTCCCGATGTGCTGCTATGTATATTCCAATAGTCACATGAAGCAATGAACGAGGATCACCCAGTAAGTAATTCTCCACTTTTTTTCCTCAGGCGACAGGAATTTTGCGAATCTAAACGTTCGGTATGAACTGTTTGAACTTCCCTGTGTGCGAGCGCAAATTTTCCGTTTTCAGATAGCGTACCTGCAGCAATGATTCAAACTGTGGTATGTCCAGTTTTTGGACAAAGATATGAATGCTTGGATACAGATGCTGGCCAAGCCTGCTTGTTGCACTGTTGTATTTGACTACTAGCGGTACCTGCGGCCTCACTACGTTGTGTCAGTCGTGATCACAACAGTGTTCCGTGTAGCTGCGAGTGCATACTGTCGGAGCTAAATGAATTCGACCGAGGGCAAATTGTTAGTGGTACCGTGGTGGGTGCTCCATAAGCAAGGTAGCCGAAGTGCATGGTATTTCAAGAGACACCTTGTCGAAAATTTATATCTACAGGGAAAGCAGAAAACATCATACGTTGCGACACAACGCGACTGTCATTCAAGAGGACTGTGAGGAAAAATAAGATGACGACGGTTGCAAACCTTACTGCAGGGCTGAATATCGCATCCGCAAACCGTATCGCCACCAAAACAACACGAAGGGGAATCCATAAGATCGGAATTGCAGGGCTAGCTGGAACTCCAGAACCACACATAACTGATACGAATGCCTGTAACACGAAAATGTGGTGCTGAAGGCATAAAACCTGAACTATGGAGCAATGGAAGAAAATCATTTGATCGGATGAGTCTCGTTTCGCACTGTTTTCCAACTTCTGCCCAAGTTTATGTCCCAGGAGTGAAATATGGCGACGAGTTCTATGATTTGGGCTGCCATATCCTGGTATCCCATGGGTCGATGGGTTCTGTGATTTGGGCTGCCATATCTTGGTATTCCACGGGCCCATGGCTACCCTGGAAGGTTCATCACTGCGGAGTATTATATGACCATTTTGACTGATCCGGTTCATTCCAAGGTACAATTTTTTTTCTCCAATAGCGATGGAGTGTTTCAAGATGACAGATCCCCAGCTCATACAGCTCGCATCGTCCGCCTCTGGCTTTGTCAGCACGAGAATGAACTGTCGCATCTCTCCCAGCTACCGCAATCTCCAATTATCGCCACTATTCATCATTTTGCAGTAACAATGGTACAAGATTCCCCTGAAACCCACTAATGGAAGCTGTTTTCGATGACAACGATTTTCTGCATCTTATCAGGCATGTTAATGTTTTTGTGGTGTTTCCACTTTTTCTTCCGGCCCATGTAGCTCCTTCCGCCTTCCATTTGCTTGAGTCATTAAAGGGCAGCGTTTCTGGAAGACATTTTGAGGACGACGAGGAGGTGATTCGCACAGTGAAGAAATCGCTTCGTGATCTAAACGAGGACTGGTATCGTCAGGGGCTACATGCCCTTGTGCCTTGCTGGAGGAAGGTCGTAGAACTGGATGGAGATTACGCGGAAAAATAGGGTGTTTGGATAAAACATCGTTCTTTGATGTGCGTAGTTTTGATTGTGTGGAGTAAATAACTGTTGAAGAAACAAATATGGAGTGAAAGGCCACCGGCAGGGAGATGGAAGTAAACTCACGTGCTGGGTCTTCCAGAAGGGCGCCTCCGTGGTGCTGGTGGTAGAGGAGGTGGTGGGCAGGCCGGTCCCGTGCCACGTGGAGCTCCACAGCGTGGATCCGCCGCCGCCGCCGCCACCACTGTGCGCCGACGTCGCTGCCGCCGCCGACGCCGACGCGGCAGCTGCGGGCGCCGCCCCAGATGTGGCGGACGCCGACGCCGAAGCGGAGGCAGAGGAGGCGGCGAAGGCGTGTCTGGCGTCGCGACGCTGCCAGCCCCCCACCAGCATCCGCTCCTCGCAGCTCACGGCCGCCTGCCGCAGCAACGCGCTTATATATATCTGGATTACCTCAACACTCCGCAAGCCACTTTATGGTATCTCGTGTATCAACGTCACTATCCCCACTGACCTCTTTCCTATTCCAAACGCAAATGATACGCGAGAAAAATGCTTGCATCTGTATAAACTTCAATCTCTCTTATTTTCTATAATTTACAGAACTTTCAAGCAGTAAAATATAGATGTTAAAATTTATGAACTGATGAAAGCATGGTTGTATGAAAGCACGTTAATTCACTGTAACTTTATAGTCACTTCGAGATAAACACACAAGAGCCGGCCGGTGCGGCCGTGCGGTTCTAAGCGCGTCAGTTTGGAACCGCGTGACCGCTACGGTCGCAGGTTCGAATCCTGCCTCGGGCATGGATGTGTGTGATGTCCTTAGGTTAGTTAGGTTTAAGTAGTTCTAAGTTCTAGGGGACTGATGACCTCAGTAGTTAAGTCCCATAGTGCTCAGAGCCATTTTTGAAACACACAAGAGTAGATGACAAAAAATGGTTCAAATGGCTCTGAGCACTATGGGACTTAACTGCTGAGGTCATCAGTCCCCTAGAACTTAGAACTACTTAAACCTAACTAACCTAAGGACATCACACGCACCCATGCCCGAGGCAGGATTGGAACCTGCGAACGTAGCGGTCACGCGGTTCCAGACTATAGCGCCTAGGACCGCTCGGCCACCCTGGCCGGCAGTAGATGAGATTTCCTCATCAGAATTATTAACATCCTTGGGAGAGTCAGCCATGACGAAACTATTCCACCTGATGTGTAAGATATGACACAGACGAAATAACCTCAGACTTCAAGAAGAATCTAATAATGCCAGTTCCAAAGAAAGAAGGTGTTCGCAGATATCAGTATTATAGAACTATCAGTTAAATAATTCATGGCTGCAAAATACTGACAGTAAATAGTAAGCGGTTGTCATTCAGGATACAGTAAATCGTACTTTGGCTTACACCATGTTGATGGGCCACTTGCCTGGAGCTTGTACTAGGGTTCGTCTCAGCATCCCGTAGAACGCGGTCCTCCATATCTGGTGTACGTACAGAACGCCACCTTCACGCACGTTCATCTGTCCGAAAGGACCCATGATCACACAAAAGCCCAAAAACGGCTTGAAATGTTGCTTGAAGTGGTTCGTGTCTGACAAAATAGTTCATTTTGGTGTACCTGTGCTGCCTCTCGACCTTGTCCATCTACTGGGCCGTACACAAACACAATCTCGGCTTGTTCCCGGCATACCGGACCGTTGGCTGACTACAGTACGCTGCCTCAGTCACACAGCATGCAACACACAAGGAACCCACGGAACGTGGTCAGAGGAACTGTCATCCATCAGCACCATCTACCTTGGCAACGATGTACTGGGTGATCAAAAAGTCAGTATAAATTTGAAAACTCAATAAATCACGGAATAATGTAGACAGAGAGGTACAAATTGACACACATGCTTGGAATAACATGGGGTTTTATCAGAACCAAAAAAATACAAATCTTCAAAAAATGTCCGACAGATGGTGCTTCATCTGATCACAGTAGCAATAATTAGCATGACAAAGTAAGAAAAAGCAAAGAAGATGTTCTTAATAGGAAATGCTCAATATGTCCACCATCATTCCTCAACAATAGCTGTAGCCGAGGAATAATGTTGTGAACAGCACTGTAAAGCATGTCCGGAGTTATGGGTAGGCATTGGTGTCGGATGTTGTCTTTCAGCATTCCTAGAGATGTCGGTCGATAACGATACACTTGCGGCTTCAGGTAACCCCCAAAGCTAATAACCGCACGGACTGAGGTCTGGGGACCTGGGAGGTCAAGCATGACGAAAGTGGCGGCTGAGCACACGATCATCACCAAACGACGCCCGCAAGAGATCTTTCACGCGTCTAGCAATATGGGGTAGAGGGCCATCCTGCATAAACATCGTACGTTCCAGCAGGTGTTTATCAGCCAAGCTGGGGTGATGCTATTCTGTAACATATCGACGTACCTCTCACCCGTCACGGTAGCAGTTACAAAACCAGAATCACGCATTTCCTCGAAGAAAAAAGGCCCGATAACGGTAGATGTGGTAAATCCAACCCATATCGTGACTTTCTCGTTGTGCAATGGAGTTTCCACGACAGTTCTAGGATTTTCGGTAGCCCAAATTCTGCAGTTGTGGGCGTTGACAGACCCTCAGAGAATGAAATGAGCTTCGTCGGTCCACAACACGTTACTCAACCAATCGTCATCTTCCGCCATCTTTTGAAACGCCCACACCACAAATGCCCTCCGCTTCACTAAATGGCCAGGTAACAGTTCATGATGCCGATGGATTTTGTGCGGATAGCATCGGAGGGTACGCCTCAGTGCCAACCAAACAGTAGTGTATGGAATTCCGGTGCGACGTGCGACTGCACGAGCGCTGACTTCCCCATGCATAGACGAACCCGCTACAGTCTCCATTCCTTCCTGAACTGTCTCAGCAGCATTACGCCTTGTGCTCGGTTGGCCACAACGGGTCTATCGTCTAAACAACCCGTGGCTTTGAACTTTGTAATCATTCTCACCACAGCTGCATTTGTCAACGGACCTTTACTCTTTCGAATCCTCTTCCTATGGCGATACGATCGTAACGCTCAACTATCACATTCCCCATTCTGATAATACAGCTTCACTAAAAGCGCCTTTTCAGGTAACGTCAACATGCTGCGACTGCTGGCGCATCTGATTTTCTCTCTTTTTTTTTTCCTTTATTGTGATTTCATTCCCCTGCCCCATATGGGCAGGGGAGGGCTGTCAGCGGCACAATCCGCCGCTCTTCAGCCGAGAGACACGACAACTAAAACAAGAACAAAATGATACATACATAAGGAGATAAAAAAGGGGAACATAAAACAGAGTAAGGGGAGAAAATTGAGGTGAAAATACACGGACACGGAGACATTCATGGGGGACAGTTAAAAAAAAGTCACCAGAAAGTTAAAAAACACAGTTGGCGCGTCTTAAAACACAGAGAAGACACTGAATGCGCACGCACAGGTTAAAGGTCGGCCACAGTATTAAAAACACTTCGGAACAATACACTGATTTTCTCTCTCATTACAGCTCCTTTTATACACGATTGTTATGCGCATTCACTGACCTTTTTGTTGTCCAGCGCCATCTGTCGGACATTTTGTGAACTTTTTTTTGTTCTAATAAAACCCCATGTCATTCCATGCATGTGTGTCAATTTTTACCTCTCTACCTACATTATTCCGTGGTTTATTAAGTTTTCAAATTTATACTGACTTTTTGATCACCCAGTATTTCCAGACATATGTTCTCAGGACCTTCTTTGCTCTGCTTCCAGTCAGGAATCCGTCCCTGCAGTTTGTCCGTGTTATTAATGTTCTCCCTGTATATACTCTCTTCGTTTTGAATGGCACATGTTATCTGGTATTCATCTCAGATGCAACGACACTTTTGTTATAAACCATAGCTCTTGTTGATAGTGATAGGGTGTCGTTTCAGCATCAAGCTTCACAATCTAATCTCAATATTAATGTCGCAGTATTGGCATGGGTAGTCTTCTTCCTAGATGTTCACTTCCAAAGATCAGTTCGTCAAGTGCTCATTTAAGATGATTTACTGACTGTACAGTTTGAGACACACTGTATACCTGCAGCTTCTTCGGTCTTCCACGGTTCGCCTGCTGCTTCTCCAACTCTTCGACTGAGTCTTTCCTGTTTATGGCCCTCAACAAAACTGTTGAGGGTGTAGTGGCCACTTGTTGACGTTTCTCATGTTGGATTCTTACTCAGAAAATCTTTAGACAATCTTTTCCCGAAGAACCGAGGCAAAAGCAAACAGATAATACATCAGTCAGCAAGTCCCCAAAAATTGCTGCTATTTATTTTATGTGATCATTCACTTTAGGTAGTTCTGGATGGTTACTCATAGGCGATCTAGAATATATACTGTTTCCAGTGGCTTGTCACTAATATTTTAATCGAACAGTAATAGACCAGTTACTGTTTTTATGCACTATACGACATTATTTACTTTCAGATTCAATTGCCAGTCGCTGAACAACTGTCGATCCTCTGACGTTGTTATAGCTGTCTTCTGGTGGTGTAAACATCCTATAGACAGCATCATCGTCCGCGAACAGTCTGATGGAGCCTCTAAAGTTATCCACTAAATCATTTATATACAGGGTGTCTCACCTAACTCTGCCACCTCAAATATCTCTGGAACAACAATAGTTTCTCAAAAACGGTTTTCACCAGCATGAACGTACGGCAGGGGCTTAGGAAACCAAATACTATGCGAAATTTTAAAACGTAATCAAACACTATTTTCAACACAAACTTGTGAATTTTTAAATTGACACCCACTTTTATTTAGTATGCAATCAATAGCATGAAAGATCACAAAAATAATGGCGTTGGTTGCATCGCAATACGTCAATTACATACCAAGAAATTACGAAGCGAAGTTAACGCTGGAAATAAATGAAGCGCACAGCTAGTGCACGTCCTGAGACTCAAGCGTGCACCTTGTATTTAGTTTCCTAAGCCCCTGCCGTGCGTTCATGCTGGTGAAAACCGTTCTTGAATATCTATTGTTGTTCCAGAGATATTTGAGGTGGCCGAGTTAGGTGAGACACCCTGTATTCCGCACACGGTAACGGTCCTATCACGCTCCTTCGTGGTACTCCTTTTACAACTGTCTATTTTGTTTCGTTAACAGGGCCGTATTGACTCCTGTCTGTAAGGAAGCCCTGAATCCAGTCACATATCTGCTCGTATTTTGTTCACTAAATGAGAGTGCGCAGCTGTATCGAATGCCTTCCTTAGGTCAAGGAACATGGCATCAACCTGAGATAAGTTGTGGATCTCATGGACAGACAGAGTGAACTGTGTTACACAAGATCTCTCTTTGCAAAATCTATGTTGATTTTTATAGAGGAGATTTTCTTTCTACAAAAACGTCATAATGCGCGGGAGTAATAAGCGTTCCATAATTCTGCAATTGGCTTCAGCGATATAGAGACTTACAAATATGTGTATCTGTACGACAACCCTTTTCCAAAATGCAAATGACCCGACTTTTTTCCCAGTCCCTAAGTGAACGTCCTTGCACCGGCGACCTGCGATAAACTGCAGCTAGAAAAGAAGTAAGCTGTCTTGTATAATCTCTCTAGAATCGAGCCGATATCTCGTACAGTACGGGCAGCTTTCCAGTATTTCTGTTCCACGAACACTTATCTTAATATTTTCGATTTAGGTTGTTGTGCAATGATTGAAAGAATTAAATGTATCACGATCTTACACGGTGAAACAAATTCGGAGGACCGAGCAGCTACAGATTTTGTGTCAACTCCCGTTTCGGTCCCAGCATGACCGCTAAGCGAGGTGAAGGCATGGTTTCAAAGAGTTTACTGAAGCCACGTAAAATTTCTTAGACTTTATAGTCAGATAACTTAACAAAATTTTTCTTTTCTAAACGCTTCTAGCATCGCCCTCCTTACGCTCATTTTGGCTTCTTTCAGCTATTGTTCTTCAACTAGGCTTTGACTTCTTAAATTTGTGATGAAGCTCTCTTTGATTTCGTAGCAACCCAACGCAGCTGTTGAGCCGCATTTGTTCTTCCCTAATCCTCACAACTTCGATCAGCATATATCGGTGTAATGCGCATTCTAAAGTTCAAAAAATGGCTCTGAGCACTATGGGATTTAACTTCTGAGGTCATCAGTCCCCTAGAACTTAGAACTAGTTAAACTTAACTAACCTAAGGACATCGCACACATCCATGCCCGAGGCAGGATTCGAACCTGTGACCGTAGCGGTCGCACGGTTCCAGACTGTAGCGCCTAGAACCACTCGGCCACCTCGGCCGGCTATTCTAAAGTGTTTTATTAATTTTGCCCATTTGTATTCCAGTTATTCGTTATGACATAATACAACAGATCTGTTGCCTTTTAGTCTCGAAATTCATCTACAGTGTTAATGCAATGGTATGTTAAGCCTTACAGTGTTTCCGAGCACCATAACGATCAACACAATGCTCCCTAAAATACACTGTGATCAATTAGGGATGGGTGATAATTCATCATCACGACCTGCTGCAATCGTACCGATATTTTCTTGTCCACGTTGTTTTCTCGTCCTAAAAAGTTAGAGAATCCGATGGTAAAACAAAGCGAAGCGAAATGGTAGCTTTTGTCCCAACAGAAAACGGCACCGTCGTACAAGAGGCTTGAAAGACTTCCCAGCTTTCACATTCCGCGTTCCATATCGTGGGTACGTTTAGACACCCGCTTGAACTGAACTGGGCACGATATGAAAGGCTAGTGTGCTACGGAACACAGGTGGATGGCTGGCGTAATGCTCGACAGCACAACGGAAAAGAATTTCATCGTGGACATTCCACGTGAATAGCACTCACATAACTAATGACAGAAAAATGAAAAGCAGCTACTGGTGCTACCAGTAGCAAACAGTCTCGTGGCCAGGTCGTCTGCCCCTCTCACTCAACAAATCGCTTTCTTTTCCTTGCTTCTGTTTCTCTTCATCTGTGTCATGGGAAAGTTGCTGCTAGTATGTACATCAATTTTCAGTGCTGATGTACACTATGTGACCAAAAATTTTCGGACACGTGTCTGGAAATGTCTTACAATTTGGTGGCGTTCTCCATCGGTAATGCTGGAATTCAATATGGTGTTGGCCCGCCCTTATCCTTGATGACAGCTTTCAGTTTCGCAGGCATACGTTCAATCAGGTGCTGGAAGGTTTCTTGGGGAATGGCAGCCCATTCATCACGGAGTGCTGCACTGAGGAGAGGTATAGACGTAGGTCGGTGAGGGCTGGCACGAAGTCGGCGTTCCAAGATATCACAAAGGTGTTCTGTAGGATTCAGATCACGACTCTGTGCAGGCCAGTCCATTACAGAGATGTTATTGTCGTGTAACCACTCCACCACTGGCCGTGTTGAAAGATGCAATCTCCATCCCTGAATTGCTCTTCAACAGTGGGAAGCAAGAAGGTGTTTAAAACATCAATGGAGGCCTGTACTGAGATCGTGCCACACAAAACAACAAGGGGTGCAAGCCCCCTCCACGGAAAACACCACTACACCATAATACCACCGCCTCCGAAATTTACTGTTGGCACTACACACGCTGGCATATGACGTTAACCGGGCATTCGCCATACCCACACCCTGCCGTCGAATCGCCACATTGTGTACCGTGACTCGTCACTCCATACGTTTTCCCACTGTTCAATCGTCCATTGTTTACTTTCCTTACACCAAGCGAGACGTCGTTTGGCATTTACCGGCGTGATATGTGGCTTATGATCAGCCGCTCGACCCTGAAATCCAAGTTTTCTCACCTCCCGCCTAACTGTCATAGTACTTGCGGGGATCCTGATGCAGTCTGTAATTCCTGTGTGATGGTCTGGATATGTCTGCCTATTACACCTTACGACCTTCTTCAACTGTCGGCAGTCTCTTTCAGCTAACAGACGAAGTCGGCCTGTACACTTTTGTGCTGTGCGTGTTCCTTCATGTTTCCACTTCACCATCACATCGAAACAGTGGACCTAGGAATGTTTAGGAGTGTGGAAATCTCGCGTACAGACGTATGACACAAGTGACACCCTATCACCTGACCACGTTCATAGTCCGTGAGTTCCGCGGAGCACCCCATTCTGCTCTCTCACGATGTCTAATGACTACTGAGGTCACTAATATGAAGTACCTGGCAGTAGGCGGCAGAAAATGCACCTAATATGAAAATGTATAACTTTAGGGGTGCCCGGATACTTTTGATCACATAGTGTAGTTAGCACGTCTGCATTATATTAGATGACTGAAAATAAATGTATGTTTTATATAACTTTTTTACGTTTATTTGAGATTGTTCTTAGTTTTCTTCTATCAAGTAAAGTGTTCTCATAACAAACAATTTTTTTTTTCATTTTTAGTTACAGAACCTTTACTAGGACAGCATGCTGGGTACGCTAAAATGCCCTGCTCTTTATATGAGTAGTGTAGCCGAGTAAAAAGCATTGGAATATAACGATTGGCCATATCTGAGATTTGTTCGCCTTCGGACGAGGAACTTCTTGCATAAACGGCTTTTTTATCACAAAAAACGTTACTTCTACCACTAAACACCAAACTGGGATTAATGTAACAATTTGTAATAGGTCTTCGACAGTATGGATCCTGCCTTAAGTTCCTTGAACTTGACAACACAGCGTATATTGGAGAGAAAGATGCTTCAGGAGGGAATAGGAGGCGAGATAATACGGGCTTGGAAGTATAATGTGAGAGGGAAAAGAGTTGGGTTGCTTTGGGGAAGGAGACCAAACAGCTAGGTCATCGGTCCTGTCAGAGTAGAGAACGAAGTCGGCCGTACCCTTTCAAAGGAACCATCCCGACATTTGCCTGGAGCGATTTAGGGAAATCACGGAAAACCATCATGGTCCTTCACTTTGACCACAAATTAGTGATGAGCAAGAAAAGACTGAAGTTTAAGAGAATCGCCCGAAAGAATCAAATTCAAAAATGGTTCGAATGGCTCTGAGTACTATGCGACTTAATTTCTGAGGTCATCAGTCGCCTAGAACTTAGAACTAATTAAACCTGACTAACCTAAGGACACGACACACATCCATGCCCGAGGCAGGATTCGAACCTGCGACCGTAGCGGTCGCTCGGTTCCAGACTGTAGCGCCGAGAACCGCACGGCCACTCCGTCCGGCCCGGAAGAGTCAATGTGAAAAGAAGTGACATACAGAAATACCCGAGGTTCGCGAGCAGTTCAAAATGGTTCAAGTGGCTCTGAGCACTATGGGACTTAACTTCTGAGGTCATCAGTCCCCTAGAACTTAGAACTACTTAAACCTAACTAACCTAAAGGACATCACAAACATTCATGCCCGAGGCAGGATTCGAACCTGCGACCGTAGCGGTCGCGCGGTTCCAGACTGTAGCGCTTAGAACCGCTCGGCCACCCCGGCCGGCTTCGCGAGCAGTTCTCTAAGGCCGTAGATATGGTAGTAATGAGTACCACAATAGGCAGTACAATTGAAAAGGAATGTATAGATCTAAATGGGCAATTACAGAAGATGGGCAGATAAATATAGATACGTGGAAGGTAACTGCGAATATCTCGGGCGATTAAAGAAATACTTTAACTGATCGATGAAAGAAGGAATTATAAAGATATTCACGAAAAGGCTAGAATATAGCAGTATAGATCACAAAGAAAATAATAACTAGGAAGGGCAAGGAAGCCATGCGAAATATCTGCAGGAAAAATCGGAAGATATAAAAAAAAAAATGGTTGTCTGGAGGACTGATTCAGCACACAAAAAAGAGTCAAGGCAACCTTTGCTGAAACGACAAAGGTGTCAGAATTAAGAGTGCAATGGTAATTGCACTCCCAAGCGAAGGGGAAATAGCAGATATGTAGAAAGAGTGCACAGAAAGCCTCCGCTGTGGCGAGAAATTGTCTGAATAATTAATTCTGAATTAATTTTTAGGCTCTTGTGCTTCATTTAATTTAGCACAACTAATGAGAAACCTTTATTGTCGCCCGCAATATAATTCATACCTGTCTAGAGTTAAGAATGCCTCTACCAGAGACCGAGCGAGGTGGCGCAGTGGTTAGACACTGGACTCGCATTCGGGAGGACGACGGTTCAATCCCGCGTCCGGCCATCCTGATTTAGGTTTTCCGTGATTTCCCTAAATCGCTCCAGGTAAATGCCGGGATGGTTCCTTTCAAAGGGCACGGCCGACTTCCTTCCCCGTCCTTTCCTAATCCGATGAGACCGATGACCTCGCTGTCTGGTCTCCTTCCCCAAAACAACCCCAACCCCTCTTCCAGATCTATATTATAAATAAAGCTGCGACGTTAATTGTAAATACAAATTAGACTTATTGAAGGTGGTACTGACGTGTCCTTCCGTATCGTCAGTCATGTAGATGAGTAGCACGTCAGTAAGTTCCAGTGTATCCTACCGGGCAGTTACTATTAAAGAGCAGATACAGATGGCCATTGTAGGCTGTAATTATCGTATGGCAGCGAAACTTAGTAGATATGGTAATGCATTAGTGCCGAAAAGACTTACGTTGGAAAACAATTAGTTCCAGTTTTTGCCACCACGTGCAACTGTGGCCCTATGAATGCAAGGAAGACGTATAGGAACGTTTCCATACGTAATGGTTTAGGAACGAGACGTGGACGTAAAAGTTATTGAGAAAGACATCATGTTGATTTTATTATTAACCTTCACTTGCTAGTTTCGTTCAGTATGAGCACTGGAGACACCGACGAGACGAAGCATCCATAAAACGACAATTGCTCGCAGCAATGCCGGTGGAATCTGAGCAACGTGTTCCTGTATACCGGCCCTCCGATCAGACAGGGAGCGAACGTGCCCCTGGTAAATTCCTTCTTTCAGATATCCCCAGAGCCAAAAGTCACATGGATTCAGATCAGGTGATCCTGCAGGTCATGCATCTGGAAACCCTCTCGAGATAACCTGTGCGTCGAAGGTTGCATCAAGCAGATCTTTCACTGCACGAGCGACTTAAAGCGTTGCCCCATCTTGCATGAGAACAGTGGTTTCCCAACAGTTGCGCTCTTCCAAAGAGAAATCACATGCTGCACAAGGAGGTCTCAGTAACGTCAGACGTTACGGTACACCTGACAGGCACGCTGGGTGTATTCTCTTCAAAGAACTACGGATCGAGAATAAAGGTGCACAGTGGTGCAATGGCTCTTCGTCAACAACACATGGTTTAACTGTACTTCAAATTCGGCAGTTGTGTATATTCACATTTTGCCGGCACGGTAACTCAGCGTGTTCGGTCAGAGGTTTAGCTGCCCTCTGTAATAAAAAACTGAGTTAATGGATCAACAACGAACTTCAACGGCCGTCTTGCGACGTCCGCACCGAGCAGATGAAACGAACGAAAAAAAAAAAATACATAGCATAGCTGAGTGGTCAGCGCGGCGGTCTGTCAAGCCCAGGGGCCCGGGTTCGATTCCCGAATGGGTCGGAGATTCTTCTCCTTATTATCATTCAATATCAGTCGAAGGCAACGGGAAACTACCACTGGAATTACTTACTCTCATACTGTGGACCTCTCTGACGAGGCTTCCCCCATGACAAGACCTGCCGGAAGGCAAAATACAAAGTTTTTTAACCCAGAAATTGAAGGGCAAATTCAGAACGTTTCTGTGGATCACGGGGTTTCAGTTGCTGCACCGTCTGGATCTTGTAAGGGTACCAGTGTCAAATAGACCACAAAAGTTTCCATACTCTCGATCATCGCAGGGAATAATCTGGTGGACTGCAAGAGCACACGGGGCACGTGCTACATGATCACTTATAGCAACAGCAACCTCGTCAGCAACTTTCACAGGGATAGCAGGCCTTCCTCTTCCAGGCGCCATACCAAGCTCATCTGCTTTTTTTTTTTTTTTTTTTTTCATGTTCGAGTCTCTCCTCAGAGCTTTCAGTCGGCGATACTCTGTCGATGCAGCATTGTAATTTCTGCCGTTCGCATAAAACAGTTTCACTAACAGCGCATGATCTCTCTTCTCGATAGCCACACCGTTCACTTACGTTATGGCGAATCAAAAGACAGCGGAAATGTCATACTGTCACAGAAACAGCGTAAGCGCCAGATTTGGGCCTATAGCCGCAAGTGTAATAAATCGGTTCCGCTTTAAGGGGGGGGGGGGGGGGGGGTAGGACGTCAAACGAGCCGACTTGGAGCAGGAGAGGCATCACAGGACATTTTAATTTCCAGTGTCTATACTTTTACAAATAAATTCGTAAAATTTTGTCAGCATGACCAGGAAGGATTCAGGATTCACACTCATTGCAGTGGAAGTTCGAAAACATAACAAAATAAAAATTTTTTTACGTGTGAAATTTCATCATTTTTTCTCTTACTAATGGCTGCATTTGTTGCTATAGGTACACTTTTCTTCATAAGTTAGAGAGATTCTTCAATGAATTTTGCACATCATACATACCATACTCACAGGTGTATGAAACTCTAGAATTTATTTAATTGATGAAAAAACGAATGTACTGTTATACACTCCTGGAAATGGAAAAGAGGACACATTGACACCGGTTTGTCAGACCCACCATACTTGCTCCGGACACTGCGAGAGGGCTATACAAGCAATGATCACACGCACGGCACAGCGGACACACCAGGAACCGCGGTGTTGGCCGTCGAATGGCGCTAGCTGCGCAGCATTTGTGCACCGCCGCCGTCAGTGTCAGACAGTTTGCCGTGGCATACGGAGCTCCATCGCAGTCTTTAATACTGGTAGCATGCCACGACAGCGTGGACGTGAACCGTATGTGCAGTTGACGGACTTTGAGCGAGGGTGTATAGTGGGCATGCGGGAGGCCGGGTGGACGTACCGCCGAATTGCTCAACACGTGGGGCGTGAGGTCTCCACAGTACATTGATGTTGTCGCCAGTGATCGGCGGAAGGTGCACGTGCCCGTCGACCTGGGACCGGACCGCAGCGACGCACGGATGCACGCCAAGACCGTAGGATCCTACGCAGTGCCGTAGGGGACCGTACCGCCACTTCCCAGCAAATTAGGGACACTGTTGCTCCTGGGGTATCGGCGAGGACCATTCGCAACCGTCTCCATGAAGCTGGGCTACGGTCCCGCACACCGTTAGGTCGTCTTCCGCTCACGCCCCAACATCGTGCAGCCCGCCTCCAGTGGTGTCGCGACAGGCGTGAATGGAGGGACGAATGGAGACGTGTCGTCTTCAGCGATGAGAGTCGCTTCTGCCTTGGTGCCAATGATGGTCGTATGCGTGTTTGGCGCCGTGCAGGTGAGCGCCACAATCAGGACTGCATACGACCGAGGCACACAGGGCCAACACCCGGCATCATGGTGTGGGGAGCGATCTCCTACACTGGCCGTACACCACTGGTGATCGTCGAGGGGACACTGAATAGTGCACGGTACATCCAAACTGTCATCGAACCCATCGTTCTACCATTCCTAGACTGGCAAGGGAACTTGCTGTTCCAACAGGACAATGCACGTCCGCATGTATCCCGTGCCACCCAACGTGCTCTAGAAGGTGTAAGTCAACTACCCTGGCCAGCAAGATCTCCGGATCTGTCCCCCATTGAGCATGTTTGGGACTGGATGAAGCGTCGTCTCACGCGGTCTGCACGTCCAGCACGAACGCTGGTCCAACTGAGGCGCCAGGTGGAAATGGCATGGCAAGCCGTTCCACAGGACTACATCCAGCATCTCTACGATCGTCTCCATGGGAGAATAGCAGCCTGCATTGCTGCGAAAGGTGAATATACACTGTACTAGTGCCGACATTGTGCATGCTCTGTTGCCTGTGTCTATGTGCCTGTGGTTCTGTCAGTGTGATCATGTGATGTATCTGACCCCAGGAATGTGCCAATAAAGTTTCCCCTTCCTGGGACAATGAATTCACGGTGTTCTTATTTCAATTTCCAGGAGTGTATTTTAAACTTCATGTTTAGGCAAAACACAAATTTTATAGTTACTTACCTCAATTTTTACCACAGTTTTTAATAGATTTCGAAAATTGTAGAGTTTCATACACCTTTAAGTATGGTTTGTATGCTGTGCACAATCCATCGAAGAATCTCTCTTACTTATGAAGTAAAGCGTACCTATAGCAACAAATACTGCCATTAGTAAGGGAAAAAATGATGAAATTTCACATGTAAAAAAATTATTTAGTTATGTTTTCGAACTTCCACTGCTATGAGTGTGAATTCTGAATCCTTCCTGGTCATACTGACAAAGTTTTATGGACTCTTTTGTAAAAGTATAGACAGTGGAAATTGAAATGTCCTGTGGTGCCTCTCCTGCTCCAAGTTGGTCCGTTTGACGTCCTAGCCCCCTTAAAGCGTTAGCACATCTATCAAGTTTCGCTGTCATACGATAATTACAGACCACATTGGACATCCCTGATATAACCACTCTGTATTTCATCTGCTACGGATGTTGCCAGAGTAAACTTCGTCATGTGCTATCCCGTCTGCTCACCGATTTGCTTTTTAAGCTTTCCAACTGCAGCGAGATCTCCTTTCTGGGGTAGTTTCAGAAACGGAATGATTCACATTCTCGACATCCGCTTTCAGTCAGAAATGAACTGGTGTGACGTAAAACTACGTCGAAAAGCCGATCTTCCTGATACGTGTCCGCAACGCGGAAGTTTGTCCTAGTGCAACACGACGACAGAGCGGTGAGATGACGTGTGTGTGGCAGGGAAACCGGCCAGTCTGGGGGAGACAAGGAGATAGCCTACCCAGTCGTGCTATCGCAGCGCGTATCGGGCGTGTGTGGACAGTTACGGAGCGGAACTCCGTCTGCTGCAGCTTTCCACAGCCGCTCTGGTCTGCAGCCGCTGTCCGGGTGTGCCGGCAGTATCGTTGCTATCTCACTACGATGATTCCATCCAGAAAATAGTCTGGTTTCCTATTCAGCGTCTCACAAAATAAATTACCTACATGAAACAAGACGACCATACATTGCTCCCCATTAAAATTGTACCACCACGGAGGCGGCGTGCAAGAAACATCAAACTGACATGACGTGTATTGCATATTCAGATATTTATTTACTCTGTAACGTTCTCTGGCAGCACGCATCCAAAGTAAAAGTTCGAAGAACATTTCGATGTATAATGCTCATTGTAACAAATAATTTATATGTATTTCTGTTAATTGAATTTCAAAAGGACACTTAATTTTGAGAGGAAAAGGATAATTATGAATTTTGCTATTATAAATGGTTATTCAAAGAGTGTGAAGTACTATCTGTGGCGGAGGATGTGAAAACCACCACAGGAGGAACGATATGTAGTCAAAACTGACAAATACTGTACAAGAATTAGTTAAGATATAAATAGGCAATATATTGTAATAGAATCGTTTGTCTTCTGCACGGACTGAATGGCAGAGGAACCCATGACGTTGCATTAGGCTCCTACGTAGTCTTCATTTGTCATAAGTCGATGATCAACGCCATTTGTAGCTGGGATTGTAAAAGGTGTGTAAAGATTTTAATTGTTTCTGTTAAAATACATTTATCTAGTAAAATCTGTTTGTCACAATTACTGCAAAGTTCGCACCGAACATTACCCATTTTATTTAAGAAATTTGAGCATTTTATTGGATATCGCTGGTGGTGCGGAGCTGCGCGCGAGCGAGTAGTCTGCAGCAGCGGCCGATTTAAATATACGATCGCAATAACGACCACATGCTAAAAAGGGTACAGGTAGAAGTGAAGGAAAATAATAAAGCGTTTCTTTTCACAGCATTCCAGACGCAGAATAAAAAGAGGTAGTAGATTTTATCTTGTGCATTCACAGGTGGATACAAGCTGCAGCTTTTGTAAATTTTCATTCAAAGTAGTGATAAATTCTGAACATATCGTAAAGTTTATTTAAAACTGGATAATTTTCATGACAGCTTAGCAATATAAAAAAGAAAACATTTTCATACGGTAAAGATAGTCTTATGCTTCAAAGCTAGACGGGGTATATCCAGTTAAACAAAAATCCACTGCAACGTGAAAATGTTTGCTAAGTTCGATGGACAATAATATTTTCATTCTTGCACAAACAACTTTAGTACCTGAATAAAAATAAAACTTGAATAATTATTTTGGAATATTCAAAAAAATTCATTTTTATTAATCTGCAACAGAATATTTCATGCGTAAAGCAATAATCACAGATGAAAACTTTATTGCAACTTCTCATGTCCATCCATGTATATGTTAAGTTCAATCTCAACGGTTTCTCAATCAAATTAAAAGCAAAAAGCAAAGAAAGTTTAAAACCAGACGGTCAACTCCCGAATAATTAAGACAGAATCGCTTTAAAACTCCATAATGAAATTTTCGCACTGCAGTGTGCGCTGATAAGGAATTTTTTGGCAGAACTGTGTGCACCAGACCGAGATTCGAACTCGGAGTCTTTGCCTTTTGCGTGCAGGTACTCAACCACCTGAGCTACCCAAGTAGGACACACGGCCGGAGTTCGAGTCTCGGAGTAGCACACAGACTTAATCCGTTCAAAAATGGTCATCAGTCCCCTAGAACTTAGAACTACTTAAACCTAACTAACCTAAGGACATCACACACATCCATGCCCGAGGCAGGATTCGAACCTGCGACCGCAGTGGTCCCGCGGTTCCAGACTGAAGCGCCTTTAACCGCACGGCCACACCGGCCGGCACTTAATCCGTTAGGAAGCTTCATGTTAGTGCACAGCCCGCTGCTGAGTGAAAATTTCATACTCTAAACATGCCCCAGGCTGTGGCTAATCCGTGTCTCCACGCCGACCAAGTGGCCGAGCGGTTCTAGGCGCTACAGTCTGGAACCGCGCGACCGCTACGGTCGCAGGTTCGAATCCTGCCTCGGGCATGGGTGTGTGTGATGTCCTTAGGTTAGTTAGGTTTAAGTACTATGTTCTAGGGGACTGATGACCTCAGCAGTTAAGTCCCATAGTGCTCAGAGTCATTTGAACCATTTGAATCGTGTCTCCGCGATACCTTCTCTTCCAAGAATGTTAGTTCTGCAAGTTTCACAGGAGAACTCCTGCGAAGTTAGGAAGAAAGGAGACGAGGTAGTGGCGGGAGTAAAGCTGTGAGGACGGGTCGTGAGTCGTGGTTGGGTAGATCAGTTGGTAGAGTATATATTTATTATTGAGCCGTGCTGCGGCTGGCGTTGGTGCTGTTGTAGGTTTTCGCCCTCTGTTGGAGGCCACACCGTATCCTTTAGTTGGCATGGTTGCAGTTGTTTGTCTTCTTCTCGTCTTGACTGGCGCCACTTGTTTCGCAAGCGTTGCCTGTCCGCTAGTGGCAGCAGCGGCGGTTATCGATATGTAGTAACTGTTGTCCTGTCTTTGGAGCGACGTCGTTGTTTTTCCATGTCGTGTGTGTGTGCCAGTTCGGTTGGGGACTCAGGAGGAGCCAGGTCCGCGCAGTTCCAGAACACGCCGGGACCGCTGGCGGCACGCATGGACTGCCGGATGGAAGGGCTGTGGTCACGAGGGTGCAAGACTTCGTCGTAAACCGGATCGAGCAAGCTTTAAGATGAGTGCAATTTAATCCAGGCAGAGATACCTCCACCATTGCGATATCCCGCGATTATCCAGTGACTGTAGTTCGTGTTGCTCCTCGTAGTGTCACCGAGGCGAAGAGCAGTGAGTGGAGTGCTTGAGGAAGGCGGATCGAATTAGCTTTCCTCGACTCCTTATTACTACTTACTGCGTTCAACTTGTTACAATTTGTTAAGTTCAACTGGCGGTAATTTTTCTTGCCTGATGGCCGCTAACGCCCCTGGGGCTTAGTGTATGTAACGGCAGTGTACGTTTCCTCGTCTTGCCGCTGCTGTCAGGTAAGGCGTGTAGTTTTGACAGCTTCCTTGATTGTAGGCCGGTTGGTGATTCTTCAACTCTGATGGTAGTGTAGTCATTCGGTGGACTGTCATTAGTCTGAGTTACCATCTTGTGAAGTGAATGCAACTCTTGGCTGCCTATGTCATCGCTCGCGAAAGTGTTTGTTGCCGGACCTTCTCAGAGGTCGATTCCTGGAGCACCGTCTGGACCAGTTGCTTGTTTTTTTAACTAACTTTTGTTATTTTTTTTTTTTGCTGTTTTACAGCAGGTTTCAATTTTTTTTATATTATTGTCGTTCCTGGCGTGTAAGGCCTTCAGCCTTAAAATTTTAATTTGATATTTGTATTTTAGCAGGAAGCCTTAAAACCTTATTTACTGCCATTCCTGGCGTCTGATGCCGTCTGCTGTGTTTGTGGCGACTTGCCTTTAATATTTCAATGCCTGTAATTTATACGTTGAAGCGATTTTTAAACAACTCTTAATTTATTGTCATTACTGGCGTGTAAGGCCTTCTGCCCAGATCACAGTGGCTTGCTTTTAAAACATTATCTCTTGTATCTGTATTCCAATAGTAACTGTTTACGTCCCGTCCACAATCGTAACCGAATCCTGCCTTCCTTTGACTACCACCAGGTTTCAACTATTGCTTACAATCTCGACACTCACCACTTAGAACCACTTAGAATCGAATGGAGGTCGTATTTCCACATAGCTGAAGAAACTTATATATAACTTTTATTAAATACTCGCTTTCTGATTTGTAATATACGACAATCATTCAATAAACAATGCCTCGGTTTTCTAACAGCTGTTAGTATATATAAATAGTAGCAGTTGCTACGCAGGATACGATAATCGTACTTTGGCTTACACCTTATGGGCGGGCCACTTGCCTGGAGCTTCTAATAGGATTCATCACAATATCCTGTAGAACCCGGTCCTTCCAAATCTGCTATACGCACAGTCCGCCGTATCCCTGCACGTTAGGCTGTCTGAAAGGACCCATGTTCACACAAACGCCGAAAAAGGAGTCAATTGGAGACATAAAGTCTGTAAATGAGTCCACGACAGAATTTTGGCACTTTATTTGTAAATGCCCGTCTTGATAACACAAACTATTTGTATGATCAAGACGGACCTTTAGGGGAAAAGAAGACTTGAAATGTGATGTGTTCGTGGCTGTGAGTGTACTTGCTTTGAGCCAGCTGCTGTGGCCGAGCGGTTCTAGGCGCCTCAGTCCGGAACCGCGCGCCTTCAACGGTCGCATGTTCGAAACCTGCTCCGGACATGGATGTGTGTGATGTCCTTAGGTTTAAGTAGTCCTAAGTCTAGGGGACTGCTGACCTCAGATGTTAAGTCCCATACTACTTAGAGTCATTTGAACCTTTTTTTTCTACTTGTTTTGATATATCCGTGCTACCTCTCGACTGTTTCCATCTGCATCGCCGTACAGAAACACAATCTCCATTTGTTCGTGACATGAATACCCGACCATTCTGCTGCTTACAGTACGCGCGTCAATCACACAGCCTGCAGCACACAAAAAACACACAGCATGTGGTCAGAAGAACTACCATTCGTCAGCGCCATCTACGGTGGCAAAGATGCATTTCGGGACACCATACACTACTGGCCATTAAAATTGCTACACCAAGAAGAAAAGCAGATGATAAACGGGTATTCACTGGACAAATATATTATACTAGAACTGACATGTGGTTACATTTTCACGCAGCTTGGGTGCATAGATCCTGAGAAGCCAGTACCCAGAACAACCACCTCTGGCCGTACGAACGGCCTTGATACGCCTGGGCATTGAGTCAAACAGAGCTTGGATAGAGTGTACAGGTACAGATGCCCATGCAGCTTCAACGCGATACCACAGTTCATCAAAAGTAGTGACTGGCGTATTGTAACGAGCCAGTTGCTAGGCCACCATTGACCAGACGTCTTCAATTGGTGAGAGATCTGGAGAATGTGCTGGCCAGGTCAGCAGACGAACATTTTCTGTATCCACAAAGGCCCGTACAGGACCTGCAACATGCGGTCGTGCATTATCCTGCTGAAATGTAGGGTTTCGCAGGGATCGAATGAATGTTAGAGCCACGGGTCGTAAATCTGAAATGTAACGTCCACTGTTCAAAGTACCGTCAATGCGAACAAGAGGTGACCGAGACGTGTAACCAATGGCACCCAATACCATCACGCCCGGTGATACGCCAGTATGGCGATGGCGAATACACGCTTCCAATGTGCGTTCACCGCGATGTCACCAAACACGGATGCGACCATCATGATGCTGTAAACAGAACCTGGATCCATCATAAAAAATAACGTTTTGCCATTCGTGCACCCAGGTTCGTCGTTGAGTACACCATCGCAGGCGCTCCCGTCTGTGATGCAGTGTCAAGGGTAACCGCAGCCATGGTCTCCGAGCTGATAGTCCATGCTGCTGCAAACGTCGTCGAACTGTTCGTGCAAATGGTTGTCTTCCAAACGTCCCCATCTGTTGACTCAGGGATCGAGACGTGGCTGCACGATCCGTTACAGCCATGCGGATAAGATGCCTGTCATCTCGACTACTAGTGATACGAGGCCGTCGGGACCCAGCACGGCGTTTCGTATTAGCCTCCTGAACACACCGATTCCATATTATGCTAACAGTCATTCGATCTCGACCAACGCGAGCAGCAATGTCGCGATACGATAAACCGCAATCGCTATAGGCTACAATCCGACCTTTATCAAAGTCGGAAACGTGATGGTACCCATTTCTCCTCCTTACATGAGGCATCACAACAACGTTTCACCAGGCAGCGCCGGTCAACTGCTGTTTGTGTATGAGAAATCGGTTGGAAACTTCCCTCATGCCAACACGTTGTAGGTGTCACTACCTTGTGTGAATGCTCTGAAAGTTAATCATTTGCATATCACCGCATCTTCTTCCTGTCGGTTAAATTTCGCGTCTGTAGCACGTCATCTTCGTGGTGTAGCAATTTTAATGGCCAGTAGTGTATATACGGTGGTTTTCATCAGGAGAGAGGCGGAAGATGCTTGGATATAGCGGCGCGTATGAGCGGGTGGTGCTCTCTGGCGACAATGCTGTTTGAGCGCTAACAAGCAGTAATGCTTTGGTCTGCAAGAGGTGTGAGCGGAGTGGTCGCGGCAAGAACGCTCAGCTGTGTTTCCGGGTTTGGCATAGTCTAAGTCCTTTAAAAATGTTAGTCGCTCCGTTGTAAGGAGCCTACCAGTCAATACCACCCTGGTTTCCAAGCTTTCGCATGGTGGTTCATTAAGAGATCACTGAGCGTGCATTGCAATCTAAGCTATATTTAGAATAAAGTATGTGTCTCACTGCCTCGGATGTAAGAAAGTGTGCCATATACCAAAAGTTGCTGTGTAATTGTGACCCGAGTGACGGGCTGGTGCTGTAGCGATTAAAGTGTAAAGCAGTTAATCAGAAATCTTTGTTTCTGGCCTGTAGATTTCGCAGGCCGATGGAAGATTATTTCATTCATCTTTGGCCGTTGTTTAATAATTTAGAGATTGTATTCAAATATTCAGTACTATCGGCTGTTGATGTTAGGAAGGGTTACTTTATTGTACTTTTGTGTTAAAATTGATGGTGTTTACAATTATTTCATGTTTTACTGGTAGCTTATTTATCGTATTGTAACAATCTTGAAAATGTAATCTATTACGTGGAGGCCATGGCATACAGTCTAGCAAACACAGGTGGTTCGTTGCGAGCACATTGCAGCTGGGGCTTTCAGTTTGAACAGCACACTTTGCATGACGCTGGGTTCTGGAAATCTTGTATTTTATTTTCTTTAAAGACAATCTTTTAAACATTGATGATATACTGCCTTCCAGTTCATGCAACATTTTACGAATATTCATTGGCGTACGAATTTATTTTAATAGCTTAAAGTTTTCAATAGTGATTTTAACAATTGCTCGTGACTGGAGTTGTTACTAATTACATTCAATCTGATCAACGTTATTATTTCCTTTGTCCATTGTGGACGTGTTGCATTGTAAAACAAAATACTAAAGCTGTTTGCAAAATCTGGCTTTTTGAACATTTAAATAAATTTGTTCAATGTAGTATGATTTTTATTTGAGACCAGCGCCTTACCACTCCACCAGATAGCTCCCTACCATCTCAGTTACTTCAAATCGGAGGGTTCTTCTGTAGGTTTACGAAGTTTCGAAAAACACAGACAAATGGCAGAACCGTAACGAATCATCAAAATTATATCTGGGCAAGATACTCGTTATAAGCAACGCGTGTAATTGAATTCTTGGTTGCGAGAAAAGAAATTGTGGTGAACATTGACACACATTTGTGTGCAGTGTATGGTAATGACGCAGGTGGTAGTACTGTTGAGCTATGAGTAGAGAAAATTAAAGCAGAAGAGCCGATACAGAGTTCCATGGTCGGCCACGTTCGGTATGTTCGGTGATAGTCACTTCTCCCGACATGAATAATCGAAAGGATGGCATTATATAGGCAAACAGGAGTATCACACATCGACATTTGGCTCTGCAGTTATTGGTGAGCGTTGGATGTACGTGCGATGATTCAGATCCCTGGTTATTCAAAGTTGGGCTCAATGTGGGTTCCATGAACGGTCACAGAAGAATATTGCAAATCCGGTCGAGTGATAAAATAAGAGATGAGGTGGTTCTCCGCCGAATTGGCTAAGAAAGGTACGTATGGAAAACACTGACGAGAAGAAGACGTAGAAGTATAGGACATGTATTAAGCCATCATGGAATAACCTCCATCGAACTAGAGGGTAAAAACTGTATGCTGTTAGCTGCGAATGATCTGCATCATTTCATGTTTGATGTCTTCCCCTACGGCAGTGTTATCTTTCAGCAGTACAGCTGTCGGTGTATTGTAGCCAGAACCGTGCTACAGCGGTTTAAGGAGCTTATAGTAAACTCATGTCGACCAAATTCGCCTGATGTAAATCATATGGAACCCATCTGGGTCGCTATCTGGCACCTATTACCGAGTACGCAAATCAGCGGCCTGTTATTTACGCTAATTACATGACCTGTGCGTAGACATCTGATGCCACATTCCTCCACAAACCTCCCTGATACGCAGAATCAGTGATGTATTTCTTTCCAAAGACGGACAAACAAGCTACACTCCTGGAAATGGAAAAAAGAACACATTGACACCGGTGTGTCAGACCCACCATACTTGCTCCGGACACTGCGAGAGGACTGTACAAGCAATGAGCACACGCACGGCACAGCGGACACACCAGGAACCGCGGTGTTGGCCGTCGAATGGCGCTAGCTGCGCAGCATTTGTGCACCGCCGCCGTCAGTGTCAGACAGTTTGCCGTGGCATACGGAGCTCCATCGCAGTCTTTAACACTGGTAGCATGCCGCGACAGCGTGGACGTGAACCGTATGTTCAGTTGACGGACTTTGAGCGAGGGCGTATAGTGGGCATGCGGGACGCCGGGTGGACGTACCGCCGAATTGCTCAACACGTGGGGCGTGAGGTCTCCACAGTACATCGATGTTGTCGCCAGTGGTCGGCGGAAGGTGCACGTGCCCGTCGACCTGGGACCGGACCGCAGTGACGCACGGATGCACGCCAAGACCGTAGGATCCTACGCAGTGCCGTAGGGGACCGCACCGCCACTTCCCAGCAAATTAGGGACACTGTTGCTCCTGGGGTATCGGCGAGGACCATTCGCAACCGTCTACATGAAGCTGGGCTACGGTCCCGCACACCGTTAGGCCGTCTTCCGCTCACGCCCCAACATCGTGCAGCCCGCCTCCAGTGGTGTCGCGACAGGCGTGAATGGAGGGACGAATGGAGACGTGTCGTCTTCAGCGATGAGAGTCGCTTCTGCCTTGGTGCCAATGATGGTCGTAAGCGTGTTTGGCGCCGTGCAGGTGAGCGCCACAATCAGGACTGCATACGACCGAGGCACACAGGGCCAACACCCGGCATCATGGTGTGGGGAGCGATCTCCTACACTGGCCGTACACCACTGGTGATCGTCGAGGGGACACTGAATAGTGCACGGTACATCCAAACCGTCATCGAACCCATCGTTCTACCATTCCTAGACCGGCAAGGGAACTTGCTGTTCCAACAGGACAATGCACGTCCGCATGTATCCCGTGCCACCCAACGTGCTCTAGAAGGTGTAAGTCAACTACCCTGGCCAGCAAGATCTCCGGATCTGTCCCCCATTGAGCATGTTTGGGACTGGATGAAGCGTCGTCTCACGCGGTCTGCACGTCCAGCACGAACGCTGGTCCAACTGAGGCGCCAGGTGGAAATGGCATGGCAAGCCGTTCCACAGGACTACATCCAGCATCTCTACGATCGTCTCCATGGGAGAATAGCAGCCTGCATTGCTGCGAAAGGTGGATATACACTGTACTAGTGCCGACATTGTGCATGCTCTGTTGCCTGTGTCTATGTGCCTGTGGTTCTGTCAGTGTGACCATGTGATGTATCTGACCCCAGGAATGTGTCAATAAAGTTTCCGCTTCCTGGGACAATGAATTCACGGTGTTCTTATTTCAATTTCCAGGAGTGTATTAAGCAGATGCTCATAATGTTTTGGCTCGTCTGTGAATGTGATAATGTTGAAGTCGAACCGCGTAGGTTTCCGTCGCCAGAGTCAATTGACATGAAAGTTCTTTTCTTAGTATTCTACTGCGCCATGTCGTTAAAAGAAATTTTACTGGAGAAACCAACGATTCGGCCTCGGTTCCAGTGGTCTCCTTCTGGCACTACTGGTTTCCCTAGTACAATTTTCTTTTTACATCATGAAAACTTTTATGTCAATGTGAAGAGAATAATGTGACTGCAGTGTAATAACCGAGGTTTCACAGACGCGGGAATTAACTCCTACACGGAAAACGACAAGCAGCAGTGTATATGTCGCTAGGAGCATGGCACATACGGCGGAACAAGCAGCATGAATGAGAAGTTGTAGCTGGCTTAGGTTGGTCTCCCAATGACAGCAGGTTGTGGTGAGAGGGGCGGAGGGTGGGGGTAGGCCGAAGGATCCGGGGAGGGGGGGGGGTCAAGTTTTATTAGTTGACCCCACTGGGAATAGGGGCAAATGCAATTTATTAGCATTTGAGTGCAGCCACGCAAGTTAAACAGGAATAGAGCCATCTACATTCTGTATATAATGAAATATAACTTACTGTATTTCTTATTCAGATATCGGATTTGAATGTTGATTTCTTAAACATGACGTTAGTCTGTTGTGAAGACATCACAGTGATCTGAATATTTAAATTGCTGACGAGGCGCAACACCTGCTACGACGAATTTTTAGATCTGAAGATGGTCTGTACTGGAAAAAATCGGTCATTAGAAATAAATAAAGGTTTGATTTAGACTAGACTGTGTTATTCAAAAAATCTGTACGTTGCTTGTTTGCGAGAAAATGACACATGTAAGAAAGAGAAACTTATAATAAGACGAGTCGAAATTCGCTCCACTGCGCGGGAATCGAATACATTCACTGGAGATTAAATAAAAGAAATTCAGTACCATGAAATGCAGCAGTGAAATTCGTCCAGAAGGCTGATTCTGCATTATTGTGAGTATATCGTGACCATATTTCAATGAATTTAATTTAACTGCGGAATTTATCTTCCATATATTATATTCTTAACTCTTTACTACTCACGAGCGATCTTTGCAGTCATGTCTGCACCCACTGAACGGTTTTTCGTATATTCACTGCTGCGCCTGTTGTACTAGATTATGTCGCCTATGATCTTTGAGCTGTGAATGTTCTCGACTAATGTGAATTGAGTGCGCTGAGACGCTCCACATCGCTTGTAAGCTCGATAGGGAACAAAAACTTCTGTGTTCTGTTCCTTTTGAGCTGTGCTTTTGAGGTGTGCTTTTACTCGTGTGTGATATGGTATATTTTTGAACGTGGCTGCATTGTATTCTGCTGAAAAAGATGGAAAGTGATATTTGAATGTCGCTTACTGTTTGTATTCAGTAACTGATGCTGAGAATTGTCCACGATAATTCTCCATACATCTACTGTCGAATACATGGAGCAGTAGGTCTTTTTATGATAGTGACGTGTATACCACTTAACTCACGTTATTTTTGTCCTGTACAAAAACATTTGTGTTCATCGGCAGCTAATAATTACAAGTCAAAAATAAAATCTCATACCTTCATTCGTTTTGTCCATTTTATCAACTTAATCAAATGGATAGCTGCCATGGGAGGACCCGGGTTCCATTCCCGATATTGCGGAGATTTTATTTGGTGGGAGGATAGGTATGGCATGCATTCAGCCTCGTGATGCCAACTGAGGAGTATTGGGTCCACGGGCTGAAAATTCGTAAGAACGGCCGGGAGAGCGGAGTGCCGACCACATGCCCCCCCCTCCCCCCCCCCCCCCACACACACACACACTCACCGAATCTGCATGATGCTGCAAGGCGGAGGATGACACGGTGGCCGGTAGACATCCCTTGGACCTTCGAGGCCTGGACAAAGTGTTCGTTTTCTGTACCTTTTATTAAGGCAGCACTGAATAACCAAGAGGCCTTGCACTAGTGCTTTGCACGGGATTGACAAGAGAAATGATCTGGCTTCAGCTCAATCATAAGTTCGCTGATACCTACTTCTCATGACGCACGAACTGTACGGCCTGCAAGGATTTCTATTACCTTAATCATTTGTTTTAAGACTCCGGAAAGTAAGTTTACCACTAGAGTTTCGCCACATTGATACAATGTTTTGTGGAATTATGTATCACCACTTACGAACCGTCACGTTTTATACGCCGCAACTGAATCCTCGGTATGCTACATGTCAATATACTTATGGGATCAACAATCAGATTCAGTGATTAGAAACCTTTTGCCGGCCGCGGTGGTCTAGTGGTTCTAGGCGCGCAGTCCGGAACCGCGCGACTGCTACGGTCGCAGGTTCGAATCCTGCCTCGGGCATGGATGTGTGTGATGTCCTTAGGTTAGTTAGGTTTAAGTAGTTCTAAGTTCTAGGGGACTGTTGACCACAGTAGTTAAGTCCCATAGTGCTCAGAGCCATTTGAACCATTTTTAGAAACCTTTTCAGTTAATAATAGTAAGTCATGTCGTGTGCCAAAGAATATCTGTTGCGTTAAGTATGTGCGTCTGCATCGAATAACAGGGCAGTCAGATCGCGTAATTATGCTACCCTTTTGGGCTTTATTTACTTTGTAAGGAAGGCATCTTTAATCAGGGAAATTGTATGTGGAATTTAATGACCACCAGTAACGTACACGCATTGTGCAGATGCCATACAATTGATGTAAATCCCTGTGGCAAAGTAAGCGACAGTACTCCGTCACATCTATTCTTTTAGTGGCCCTATCTACCAAAGGGAGAATCTCTGGTTCTATGGCTGAAAAAATTGGAGAATGAACTGTTGATCGGCTCGAAGACGTACTAGGATGACTGGTTATGAAGACTGCTTGCGACAGCAGCAGAGGTGGTCTAGAATCAAATCCTACCACAACTTTCCACTTTTACGTCGTTCATTACATGTATAAAGCTTCTCGAAAGAGAAAAAAGAAAAAGAAAAAAGTTAAGAAAAAAAAGAGTTCCGTGTGGCAGCATTACTCTAATTATTTTTTCAAAGTTCTTCTTACTATTGAACCTTAAGTAAAATTAAAAGGTCTGTAGCTGATTTTGTTGTAGTAATAAAATGAAACGTCATTATATATCATTCGATTTAGGAACTAAGAGCATCAAACCAAGTTCAGGCTATCTATCTACGGATGATGTGGTTCTCTGACATGTTTCAACAAAATTGTAACTCTTGGAATTCCTCCTGTGCCGCACATCACTGCTTAAAGCAAGGCTTCGCCGCTCGCGCACTGCGCCAAAGCACGCAACCCACCACACGTTACTGTAGAGTGGGAAGGCATATTCCCGTTCCATCAGGCGCGTCCTAGAAATGTCGTTCACGGTGCATTCCTTTGTTCTGATGCTGACAATTTAAGTCAGTTCATTGGAAGTGAAATACTAGTTTCTTTTTTCACATTGACGGAGACGAATTTCGTTGTGATGATTCGAAGAAGGAAACTTAACTTTCCTTCTGGTTAGTGCTGTGAGTCAATGCTCATTCCTTCCAAATCACTCGTCTCTTTAGCCGAAGTGGCTCTCCGCCTCCAATGATCTTGACATACACATTAACCTAAGATCTTCTTCTTTTTTGTTACTTCAGTCTCAATGTTATCGTTTTAACCGCTGTAGCATACTGATGTTTACCTGTTAGTTCGTCACACTTTTATTTATTGTCAAGAATATATAGAAGCACAAGAAACTACAAAAGAGTGAACAGAACTAAATTTTCTATTTTTCGTTAGATGGAAAATCTTTTGCGTCATGAAATCGAAGTACATATTGCAACTAAATGGCATACCCTTTGTTTTCTCTGAGAAATACGAAGTGAATTTTGATAAACATACATAGTACGAGATTCTGCTTCATGTATTCCAGTACAACGTGATCTAAAATAATCTTTACAACATATTTCAGTAATGGGAAACGGTAGAATGGCGTGGTTTGCGGTATAATGTTCACACAAATAACTATGGTCTTTCTTTTCAGGTATTGAAGAAGATCGCCACCCTCCAGCACATGGCACAGTGTATGGAATGGTAGATAGAGACTACATCTGATACTCATAGGCCGAATTGAACCGCTGAACCAGCTTTTCCAGAGAAAAGGTTCTTCAGGAAAAGAAATAAATAGAATTCAGCAAAAAAATAACTGCAGGTCGAAGGACAAAGATGAAAAACAACGATGGGATAACACAACCGAGAGAGGTGGCACAGTAATTGGCACACTGGAATCGCATTTGGAGGGTTCAGACATGAGTCTGGCCATCAATATTTTCGAGGAGAATTGGGGGATGGTTCCTTTGAAAGGGCACTGTCGATTTCCTTCTCCATCCTTGACACCATCCGAGCTTGCGATCCGTCTATAATGACTTTGATGTCGAGAGGACGTTAAACCTAATCTTCCTTCTTTCTATCCTTCCTTCCTTGGAGTAACATAATTCATCTCCCTTTTATTGAAAATATAACTGATCATATGTGTAAGATTTAACAGAAACATAACATTAGATCGGTTTTAAGATCGACAAAGAAAATATGCCATGCCAACAGATTTGTAAAAGATGTAAACCCTTCTCTGTCTCGATGCGGAGTATATAAGACTCCATGTACTTGTACAAAGGCTTACATTGGAACTACAGTGAGGAGAGTGAATGCACATATGAAGGAACACAGAAGTTTTTACCAACTAGCGACATTGGAATAATCACGCCTAAGAAAGCATGCACTTCAGACAGGGGGTTGATTGTAGTAGTATTCCCAACCAGCCAGCACGATAGTGGTTATGAGCAGTGGGCGTAATGCAACATTTAATGCATAGGAAATACCCACATTTTCTTCACCAGTAATGAATCAACATCTGTACGGCGATGACCCCAACTCAAAGACGAGCCTTTCGTGAGCGTGCACGTGAATTCTGACATCACGGGGGTCTCAAGAACCGACGTAGGGATGATGCTTGATGCCGCAGAAACCAAAGACAGTGGTTGTTCTTGTTGTTGTTGTTATGCTTTCCTCGCAGAAGACTAGCCAGATGCATCACGTCGCGCCAGTCTACATCGTGCAAGCTTCATCTCTACATAACCGCTGCAACCTACATCCATTTGAATCAGATAGTTCTAGTCAGGCCTTAGTATATCTCTATAATTTTTACCCTCACACTGCAATCGCAGCCTGCTTGCTAGGGTATTAGGTCCCGCGCAACGCCAGAGACAGAATCTGCATCGTAAGTGAAATACTTCGTATGAACAGCACACATGCTACAAGAACGCTAGGTTAAGCGTCCAATTGCAGTTTCACACTCGAAGCTTTCCACGGTTGTAATTACTACGAGGGACATAGAGAAATTGTAAACTCTATCTTTATTGTAGAAGTTCAACACTGTACTTTTAATTTTCATAAGGTTGAAAGTATTCAAAGAATACTTCAATCCTTTCTAATGCTTATTGCACATACACTATCGCTCAAAAGTATTTTGTAGAGACAATAAATTCGGAAAGCAAATTCTTTTGGAGGAAATTTAAATGAAATAACTTAATTACCAAATCTCTATAATGGGTGCTTTATTTTTTTACATGTATTCTACAATTCTTATCTTTACATTAATAACAAAACACAACAGAACAAATTACACAGGGTCAAAAGTATTTTGTTAAAATTGAACAGAAGAAAAACAATAATTAACTCTTCCCCCACGATGTTTTTGTCTTAAAACGTGATTGCATAGCCCTTTCGTGTATAATGGCAGCACACATTGATAGCCTAGAATACACGGGTTTGGCCAAACGCGCACCGTTCACACAATTCTTTGTAGAGAGCCTCTTTGTTGGTGCAGTTTTGTTGGCGAATACGCCTATCAAGCTCGTCTCAAAGATCTAAAGAGTTTTAAGTATGGACCCTATCTTGGCCATTCGAATGCCTTTACATTGTGCTACTTAATAACTCTCCTCACATTGCCGGAAGCGTGCTTCTGATCGTTGTCATGGTGAAAGTGCCAATTACGAGGCATATTTCGTCTTCCGTACGATGTCATATGGTCTGTTAATATTACACCATTCTTCAGACTGTCCGTTACCCCGTGAATTTCAACGAGAGGACCTACACCACTTGTTGATAAAGCGCCCTACACCATGGTATTTGCTCCTCCACGCTTTATGGGTGGGTACTTGGTACTTTCTATCATTCTTTTTTATTTTTCGGCCGTCGAACGTACTGTGTGCCGTAGGAGGAGAGGAGTTTAGCTTTAGGTTTTAGAAAAGATCGCCCGTCAGATCTATAGCTACTACGTGAAGTTTAACAGTCGAAACATGGACATTATCCTCGTGTATTATATCTAAATCCTCACTTATAGCCCGGTCTGATTTTTCGGATTGGCCATCAATTGCCTTCGGATGATGCAATCTTCTTTTTAAGTGGTTTTTCGAGACCGACCACTTCGCTCATTTTTCTCTATCGTTCCCGTTTTCCTGGAGCCGATCCCAGACACTTACAAGCTGTTGTGAGATACTAAACACTTCCGCAACGAAGGACTGAGTTAGGCCTTGACTTGGTGCTGTTAAGACGGCTTATAGGAAATCTGCTTAATATTATTTCGTTTTAGGCACTGCCGTAAATAAATAAAAATGTTAGAATTAGATCTGCTTTATGTAGTTAGATTTTCTGCAGACTCCCATTCTACAAAATAGTTATGAACCTCTTGGAAAGACTGCTTGCCACTAAAACCCAAGCTAATCTGCACTCAGCAATCAAAAGACATAACAGCGGTGAGGTCAGTCAGTCTTCTGTCTGAACAACCGGTTTGTTTTGATTCTGCATATAGCTAAACACGCCTACCAACCTACTACAAAATACTCTGGAGCAATATTGTATTTTCGTTTCGGATTTTCCCCTTTCGTTGGAAATTCAAAGTGATGGAATTTTATTGCGTCCGATTTTAGATTAACGGAAGAACAAGCTTATTATCCTTTCTTCCTTTACAATCGTTGCGTCAAACTAATGAGTGCAAATAAACTACATTCCCCGAAACTTATTATAGTACACTGCCTGATACAGATGTGAAGAACCCCAAAGAGGAGGAGGAAACGAAATAAAATTTAACAAGTTGCGAGGACATGTGAGCCTACACTGAAGAGCCAAAGGAACTGATACCCCTGTCTAATATCGTGTAGTGCCTCCGCGAGGTGCCACAACACGACGTGGCATGGATTCGACTAATGTCTGAAGTAGTGCTGGAAGGAATTGACACCATGAATTCTGCAGGACTGTTCATAAATCCATAATAGTGCGAGGGGGCGGAGATGTCTTCTGTACAGCATGTTACAAGGCATCACAGATATGCTCAATAATGTTCGCCTGGGAGTTTGGTGGGCAGCGGAAGTGTTTAAACTCAGAAGAGTGTTCCTGGAGCCACTATTTCTGATTAAGTGCGCTTATTACCTTCCACTACCGTATTGAGTGTATTATCATGAGGTAATTTTAAGATAGCTTATAAATAATCACCGGCATAAGTAAATTAAATGATAAAATCATACGGGCCAACTTACGCCAAATGCTGGGCGGAATTGCTCCGTAAGTGGGGTAGGTTGGCCCATGTACTAAGTATTTTTTATGAATAGACGAGCAGTGAGAGAACTTACATACTTAGTTGCAAAGATGCTGAAACAAAATATCTATGTTTCCACGTAAAAATGTCAGTGAAATTATTAAAACACAAGCTGGAAAAGTCAAGGAAAAAGTGGTCCAACATACACCGGTTGTCGCCTAACTCCTCACTACTTATTTGATCTACCCATTTCATGCACATAATTTTTCTATAGAATCACAGTTCGAAGGCTTTTATTCGCTTCTTGTCTCAACTGTTTAACTGTCCAGGTTTCACTTCCGAAAAAATTGGTCCAACATACACCGGTTCTCGCCTTACTTCTCACTAGTTATTTGATCCACCCATTTCATGTACATACTTTTTCTATAGAACCACAATTCGAAAGCTTTTATTCGCTTCTTCTCTCAATTGTTTTACTGTCCACGTTTCACTTCCGTGCAAGACTGTACTCCAAAGAAATTATAAATTATTTTAGTATAACTGCATTAAGTGATTGTTCCGTAGATTCTGGGTAGAATATCTTGTACACAATAAATGAAAATACAGACTGCACTGGTGTAAGGTTCCACAATTGTAGCATACTACATCAGTGAATAAAACGTTTTATCACTCCGAGCAGTCTAGGGCGCTGCAGTCATGGATTGTGTGGCTCGTCCCGGCGGAGGTTTGAGTCCTCCCTCGGGCATGGACGTGTGTGTTTGTCCTTAGGATAATTTAGGTTAAGAAGTGTGTAAGCTTAGGGACTGATGACCTTAGTAGTTAAGTTCCATAAGATTTCACACACATTTGAACATTTTTTTTATCACTCTACTGTCGAAGTAAACAAAACAACACCATCCCCAAATCTAAGATAGTATACAGGCAGATAACATGGTTGATGAGGTGGATAGTTTTGTCATATTCGCTTGCAGATTAATCTTGTGCCCTTAAGTATTGCTGAAAACATTTGTTACAAACACCTTCCCCCTGCGTACACGCTACTTGCCTATTCACTTAGAGGTATAGAGCGGTGTGCAATTTTGTAGTAACACATGGAGTCACGGACAGTGATTCTACCGCTACAACAGGTGGCAGTTCACCTGCTCCGGTCTGTCGGTCCGCGGTTCCGCTTCAGAGGCCGCCGCAATTGCCGCCACGTCTCTGGAGGTGCGCCATGTGCGGCCGAACGCTTCACTACACTAAGCACTGACTTACGCCTAACTCTGTGTGTTTCTGGTACTCTCACTCACTTCTTCTGCTGACTGCAACTTTGCCGGCCGAAGTGGCCGAGCGGCTCTAAGCGCTACAGTCTGGAACCGCGCGACCGCTACGGTCGTAGGTTAGAATCCTGCCTCGGGCATGGATGTGTGTGATGTCCGCAGGTTTGTTAGGTTTAAGTAGTTCTAAGTTCCAGGGGACTGATGACCTCAGAAGTTAAGTCCCATAGTGCTCAGAGCCATTTTTGACTGCAACTTTGTGAAACTTCCCCTTTGAACAATTTATACATGACTGTGCTTAAACTGACATAAAATATTTTTAGCGCAACGCAATCTGACTATTAAAGATCCCTGCAAAAGAATGGCCCTGACTAACATTAACCTATACCTTTCACAAATCACTTACCTCACAAAAATCTTCGCTACTCAAGCTACTGCAATACAGCGAGCGCCACTACTGCCAGCTAAATAAAAGATTCAAACTACTGAAGGCACTAACTACTGATAGGGATAGTTAGCAAATGAAAGATATTAATAGAGAACAAACAATGTATTTACCTTAATATCATCACAAGTCATAATATATATATCAGTTCATGACAAATTACAAACCTCCGCCATCTCTCTCCCCACATCCACCACTGCTGGCGGCTCACCTCCAACTGCGCAACGCTACGCGCTGTTCACATCCAGCTGCCCCTCTACAATGGCAGACAACAATGCAAACTAGCCACAGACTGCACACAGGACAGCCAGTGATTTCATTTTCATACAGAGAGCGCTACGTGGCGGCGGCGTTACCAATATAAGAACCTAAACAGCCTACTTACATAAAGAAAACATAAACAGCCTACTTACATTTGGTCCCCGACGTCAAGTCACCTTGAATGTAATAGCACCAGCGCTGTCATATAATCCCACACAACAAAAATCAGTCACTCATTTAGGGGAGACTTCGTCCTAAAACTTTCTCGTTTTATTCTACCTATTTCTCATCTTTGGAGAGTTTACTCTTAGATTCCGAAACGATTTGGGTGTATTCGAATTACATCTAAAAAGTATTTTAAATACGGACTTCGTGAGACTTTGGGGCTCGCTAACACCTACCAAAGTAGTGAAGATAGTACCTGTCTGTCAGAGACTTGCATCTGATGCACTACTGATAAGATGCACTGATGGTAAGACAAAATGTAAATGAAACTTTGTACAGTGTTATTTGCCCAAATAAGATACTTTTTGGTCTTGTAGCAGCTGTTCCTCAGTTCTATGTTTGAAGAATGAAGAAAATAGTTGTATGTTAACCGGGGATCTAGAAACGACGGACAGGCTCCGTCCACGCCGCAGCCGCAGTGCTCCACAATCCCACGACGACTACCGCAGTCCACTTCACCCCTCCGTCGCCCCACATAGAACCCAGGATTACTGTGCAGTTCGGCCTCCGGTGGACCCCCCAGGGAACGTCTCGCACCAGACGAGTGTAACCCCTACGTTGGGGTGGTAGAGTAAATGTGGAGTTCGCGTACGTGGAGAACTTGTTTATGCAGCAATCGACGACATTGTGTAGCGGAGGCGGAATAAGGGGACCGAGCCCGCATTCGCCGAGGCAGATGGAAAACCGCCTAAAACCATCCAAAGACTCGCCGGCTCACCGGACCTCGACACAAGTCCGCCGGGCGGATTCGTGTCTGGGACCAAGCACTCCTTCCCGCTCCGGAATGCCGCTCGGCTAACCAGGCTGGCAAGAAAATAGCAGTCCCAGTACATATTTATCGCCATTCCAGAAAAAAGGTCTGATTATCTAGAGATCAACGACAGATCAAGCAGTCCACAAGATGCTGCATCGAGAAGGAAAAAGTCAAGAAAAAAGATTATCCTAGTTTCTAAATTGCAAGGAAAAGGAGTCTTGTAGTAACAGAAAGGGAAAATGTATGGCGCTGGTGAATTTTAACCGGTATGTGCCTTGCACTAGCATTCATTTTTTTAATAAAATTTTAAAATCAGCTTTTTCCTAAGTTCGTTTTCCCCTTAATTCAGTGCCAACTATCCTAAATATTAAGTAATCTCAATGAAATTTTTGCGGGGAGTGGTCTTGAAGTGTTTGCACACATGTATGAATTAATATTACCGGAAAACTAATTTGTCTATTTTACTATCACATTAATGTACCGATAATTAAAGAAAACTTAAGTTTGAAACTTGAGAAACTACTGAAAGTAAAGAAATGACATTTCTCACGAAATGAATATATAGAACTGTTGAATACTGTCTTGTGAATGTACCTAAAAAATCTGAAATCTGAAAGTTGAGCTCCGAGTACTAAAAGCTGTTTTTCAAAAATATCATTAAGAATAAAATTTAAAATTCAAACGTCAATCGCGAATGAAGCTTGGGACTTCAAAGCTTGCGTTTTGTTATATCTTTAGGTAAGATATATGATTTTAAAATTCGGCTGAAATCGACAAAGCAAAAGAAACGTTAAATTTTTGGGTGGATTCTCCCCTTAAACGAAGAGACTGCTCGCTTAGAAGTGCTGTAAATGGTGTAGCGCTGGTCCCAGGTGCTCGTGTGAGCCTCTGCCTATGAAGTACGTCATGACAGTGAAGTTGTGTGTACGATCTATCTTTTACTAGGACGTTCACTCCGCAGTGTGTGGAGAGGGTACTTCACGCCGGAGGAGTTCCTGTGACATTTCGGGGATGCTTTTCGAACCATAAATTAGAAACATTGTTTCAGATTACCGTGAACTTGAAACAAGATGTTTATTTCAATATTTTCGGTTTGTACTGGACACTTCTATCTTCCAAGATGACGACAGCCGTATTGAAAAGCGCTGAATGGATACGTTCCTTTTTTGACGAACACTCAGGGCGCCCTGTAGCAGCTAGACCTGACCACTAAATCATGCGATCTTAATCCGGTATTATACACTGATCACCCAGAACATTACGACCACCTGCCTAATAGCCGGTATGTCTGCCTTTGTCACGGATAACAGCGGCGAAGCTTCGCGCCATGGAAGCAGTGAGGCCTTAGCTGGTCACTGGAGGAAGTTGGCAGCACATCTGCACACAGAAGTCACCTAATTACCGTAAATTACGGGGAGGGGAGCGATGAGCTCTGACGCCACGTTGAGTCAAATCCCAGATGTGTTCAGTCGAGTTCAGATCTGGCGAGTTGGGGGGCCAGCACATCAACTGGAATTCGCCACTGTGTTCCTCTAACCACTCCATCACCTTCCTGGCATTGTGACATGGCACATTTTCTTACTGAAAAATACCTCTGCCGTCGGGAAACACGATCGTCATAAAGGGGTATACGTGGTCTACAACCAGTGTACGATACTCCTTGGCCGTCATGGAACCTTGCACGAACTCCACTGAACCCATGGACGCCCACGTGAATGTTCACCAGAGCACAATTGAGCCCCCAACCAGCTTGCCACCTGGCTGAAAATGATTTACAAGTTCGTGGCGCCCTCCATCGGTGATGCTGGAATTCAATATGCTGTTGGCTTACATTTAGCCTTGATGACAGCTTCCACTCTCGCAGACATACGTTCAGTCAGGTGCTGGAAGGTTTCTTCACGGAGTGCTGCACTGAGGAGAGGTATCGATGTCGGTCGGTGAGGCCTGGCACGAAGTCGGCGTTCCAAAACACCCCAAAAGTGTTCTATAGGATTCAGGTCAGGACTCTGTGCAAGCGAGTCCATTACGGGAATGTTATTGTCGTGTAACTACTCCGCCAAAGGCCGTGCATTATGAACAGGTGTTCCCCATCCCCGAATTGCTCTTCAATAGTGGAAAGCAAGAAGGTGCTTAAAAGATCAATGTAGGCCTGTGCTGTGATCGTGCACGCAATATAACAAAGGTTGCAAGCCCCCTCCATGAAAAACACGACCACACCATAATAATACCGCCTATGAATTTTACTGTTGGCAGTACATACGCTGGCAAATGACCTTCACCGGGCATTCGCCATACCCACACACTGCCATCGAATCGCCACATTGTGTACCGTGATTCGTCACTCCACACAACGTTTTTCCACTGTTCAATCGTCCCTTACACCAAGCGAAGCGTCATTTGGCATATACCGGCGCGATGTGTGGCTTATGAGCAGCCGCTCGACCATGAAATCCCAAGTTTTCTCACCTCCCGCCTATATGTCATAGTACTTGCAGCGGATCCTGGTACAGTTTGGAGTCCCTGTATGATGGTCTGGATGGATATCTACCTATTACACATTAGGATCCTCTTCAACTGTCGACGGTGTCTGTCAGTCAACAGACAAGGTCGGCCTGTACGCTTTTGTGCTGTACGTGTCCCTTCACGTTTGCACTTCACTGTCACATGGGAAACAGTAGACCTAGGGATGTTTAGGAGTGTGGAAATCTCGCGCAGAGACGTATGACAGAAGAGACACCCAATCACCTGACCACGTTCGAAGTCAGTGAGTTCCGCGGATCGCCCCATTCTGTTCTCTCACGATGTCTAATGACTACTGAGGTCGCTGATATGGAGTACCTGGAAGTAGGTGGCAACCCAACGCAGCTACTATGAAAAACGTCTGTTTTTGAGGGTGTCCAGATAATTTTGATCACATAGTGTACCTTGTTTCTACACCAGAGGCATAGTTCAGTGCGGTAATGTTACCGAAATTTCTTAATAGTGTTGTTGCTCATGTATCAATAACTATTTATGATCACATACACATTATCATTGTAAACGATAACAGTTATTATTACTCGATCGAATACATTGTACAAAAATAGTTTCTCGTAATTATTCACAGTTATGTAAGTAACACAACAATAAAAGTAGAAAATAAACACCGTCCGAATAGGCTTTGAAGAACCAACAGTACTGACCGTTCGCCGTGTCATCCTCAGCCCTTAAGTGTCACAGGATCACAGGTTATGGATACGGAGGGTAACGTGCTCAGCACACTGCTCTCCCGGCCGTTGTCAGTTTTCATGCCCAATGACACTACTTCTTAGTCCAGTAGCTAATCAATTTGCCTCACAAGGGCGGAGTGCCCCCTTTTGCCAACAGCACTCGGCAGACCCGGATGGTGAACCATGCAAGTGCTAGCCACGCCCGACAGCGTTTAACATCGGTGATCTGGCGGGAACCGGTGTTTCGCTGCGGCAAGGCCGTTGGTAGCACAACAATAGGACTAATATTATTAGGGGAAGCGTGGCGGCATCCCGCATAACACACTTCACATTTCTACTTAGCGCTGTGTAGCTATAGACCTAGACTTGAGCAGAGTGTCTTAAACCCGTTTGTGGTGGCTAGAAGGACCAACTGCGGCGACGCTGCGTGAATGATAATCACAAGTTCTGTGAACAAAGCTGCTACATTTTTAGTTGACTGTTATGATCGATTTGGGACGAAATGGTCTATGTTCGGTTCTAAAACCAAAACACGGGAGGAGAGCGCTGGCGTCAGATGGTGCCCACCGTTACAACGACACAAATTGCTACAAGATGCTTCCAAAAAGAAACGAGCTGGAGGTTGTAAAACGAAAGCTGCGGAAGATATCGTAAACAGCGCTGAGGCCCCAACCTCATCACTAGAAAGACATAACCGCCTACCCACCCGACGACAAACCGAGCACGCTCAGGCTTCGAGCGTCCACTGGACTCAGTAATGCTTATAGAAATGGAGGCTTCAAAAGTAGAAAAAGGGATCTAGTGTGTTTCTTCATAGCGGAAGGAATGCAGGGAATGGAAATTATCGAGCAATGACACAAATGTACCCAGAGCACCGCCTGTCCTTTGCAATTCCGACGCTCAGTCAGACCGCGGGGCAATGACTGCCACCGCAACTTGCCGGTCTTCAATAATGAGGACATCCTCTCGCAAGACAATGGCATCGGTAATGCGGTGTGACGTTCCAGTCCTTGCCCTGTCCTTCCTTCAACCGCTTGTGCCATGCCTTGACCCTTGCTACGGACATGATTTTCGTACGCTTATGACTAAAGACCGGACTACATGCTTCATAAAAACCTTAAAATATGCATAAAAATGCTTAAAATTGCATGCAAAGTGTCGAAATATGCAAGAACAAATATTAAAAAAACATGTTAGTTACTGCGTGCGTTACATCTCAAAGTCGAACCTGTGCATATCAGTTACGAGGAAGAGCGCCGGCCACGCGAAAAATCGTAACTTTTAGAGGCTAGGAGGAGGGACTTCCGGGCGTTATTTTCTAAAAATTTGTAAAATGAGGACGCATATGGTGTTTCAATAATTATTCTTTCTTTGCTATTGTTGTCGGTAACAAGCGCATGCGATACGAGTGAGTCGCAGCGAAACAATCGATATCTACGAGACCAACTTCGAGATATATCGCATTCCGTAATATTTTATTTAAAAAACAACATACAGCCATGAATTTTTTTGAATAAAATTAACTTTTAATTAATACTATTTGACCAAAGCATCATTTACAATTTATTTTACATTTTTCTACTATTGTAAACATAAACGACTAAGTACTGTTCCAAATGTTCGCTAGTAAGATGTCTTCGATCACTCGAAACATTTTTATAAGCAGAAAAGGACTGTTCTACATCAAGTGAGGTAACTGGGGAGTATTTGAATTTGGGTGCTATATTGGCCCTTGTTGTTTGAAAAGTTCACCTACCCCATAAATAAAACTATCAATTTGGCACAATGGTTCAAAGCCTAGGTTATTATTTAACATGTTTTCCAACTTTTCTTTAAGTTTTCTTGGGAATACCTCCGGAAATGAGGATTTCATTGGAATAATTTTATTCATTAACTGCATAGATTCATTCAACGCCAAACCTTGAGTTTCAAGCTTTTTAATACTTGTACATATATGGGAAAAATGAGATCTAACCACAGCAATGTCTTTTTTAATAACAGAATCATTAAAATTTTCCTTGCATTGGCAAACTGCCAAAGCCTCTGCACTATCGAAGTCATTTAGTACCCCTCTAATGGCCTCGAAATGTTCATTGTAAAACAACACAACTTCGACCCACGTAACCCAACGAGTTACCACTGGTTCAGGAGGTAAAGGAACATATGGTACTTTTTCTTTGTAGGTCTTGCGAGTAGGGGCCTTTAGAAACACTTTCTTTGTGGATGATATCAGTTTATTTACATTCGCAAACGTGGAACGTACTTCTTCAGCAAGGCAATGTACTCCATCAGCAAAGCACGTCACATGGATCAAATTGGGATAAAATACTCGGAGGGCTTTTCCTGCTTTGATCATATAGGGAGCAGCATCCGAAATAAACACACCCTTTCATCTGCAGAAGTTTCTGGAAATGTTTTTCTACTACCCTCATTCACAAATCTGGCCATCGTAGAATGATTTTTATGTTCTTTGGAGGCTGCTAAATAGGAAGAAGAAGGCTCTTCTTTTAAAGCACCAAGAATTAAATTTGCAATGTAATGTCCACAAGTGTCTGTAGTTTCGTCAGCTGAAAACCAGGTACTGCTGTCCTTGATTTCTTTGCGTATTTCTTCCAGAACATTTAAGTAAATTGTCAGTAATTAATTTTTACGCAGTGTAGATTCATCTGGTGTATTTTGATTTAAGCAATATTTGCGTTGTTTAATTTAATTGTTGCCGACGCGTACGATACGACAGCGGAGGGGATTAACCGGGGGCGCGGATGCAGTAGCATTGACGCTGTCTGTTTTTGTTCCCCCTTTGTAATGATTTCGCTAGGCAGTGGCCCCTCGATTAGCGACTGCACGTAGTTCTAGGTCGCAGTCAATGTGTGAGACATCAAAACTAGATCGAGCTAGTGACAACCCGGCTAATTTTTTAAAATATTGTTAACATAGAGCGAAATATGCATCGTCACTAGTTTTTAGTTGAAATGTGCAATAACTGGTAAAAAGGGACCAAATATACAAATGCACATGCAACATGCAAATGCCTATAATCCGGTCTCTACTTATGACATTCTTTGACGTATTTCCATGTCCCGGGCTTGTTTTCCTGTTCGGAAACGCACTACATGATATCACTGCATGACATCAATGGTAAGGTAACCGACAACAGCTTCACTAAAGCGCATTTAGTAAACTCGGTTTTCCTAAAATCTTCAAAGCAAGAAGAAGCAGTAAATACTCCAGAATTCTAATCAAGAGCAGCTGTCAACATGAGTTATATAGACGTACACTGACGTAAAAAAATCCGAACAACAAAAAATAATTGATATACAGTAATGAAATTTCGAAAACACATTTGTCTAGGCAACATATTTAAGCAGTTAACATAGCAAGATCACAAGTTTATGTAAGCGCGAGATAAGCCATTGCAAATGTGAAGTGCTGGTACCGGTACATTAATAGCCCGTGTAACCTCCAGTATGTTGAATCATAGCATGCAAACGTGCATGCATCTTGTTGTACAGGTGCTGGATGATGGTTTGTGGGATGGAGTTGCATGTCTGTTGCACTTGGTCCGTCAAAGCAGGGACGCTGTAATTGCCTGACGATCACTCATATGTGCTCGATTGGAGACAGATCTGGTGAAGCATTTCAACACTCTGTAGTGGTACGTAAACGAGCATTATGCTGTTTGGAAATACCCCCTGGAATACTGTTAATGAATGGTAGCACAACAGGTCGAATCACCAGACTGACATACAAATTTGCAGTTAGGGTGCTTGGGGTAGCCACGAGAGTACACCTGCTCTACGAAATCGCACCCCAGCCATAACTCAACGTGCAGGTCCAGTGTGTCAAGTAAGCAGAAACGACGGTTTCGGACCGTCAACTGGCCCCCTTCTAACCAACAAATGGCTCTGAGCACTAAGGGACTTAACGTATAAGGTCATCAGTCCCCTAGAACTTAGAACTACTTAAACCTAACTAACCTAAGGACATCACAAACATCCATGCCCGAGGCAGAATTCGAACCTGCGACCGTAGCGGTCGCGCGGTTCCAGACTGTAGCGCCTAGAACCGCTCGGCCACTCCGGCCGGCTCTAACCAACACATGGCCATTACTGGCACCGAGGCATTACTACCTTTCATCAGAAAACATAACAGATCTTCACTCTGCCCTCCAACGAGCTCTCGCTTGACACACTGAAGTCGTAAATGGCGGTAGTTTGGAGTGGGCGGAAAGCATCTGACTCGGAGCTGTCCTTGAAGTAACCGACTTCTAAATGCCGTTGTGTCAACTGCTGCTCAAATTGCTGCTGCAGATGCAGTACCATGTGCCAGAGCTATACGCCGAAGATTATGGTCTTTCCAGTCGGTTGGGCTACGTGGCCGTTCGCAGACCGGTCTTCTTGCCACCCTACATTCTCGCGACCACCGCTCCCAACAATCATATACAGTGGTTACATTCCTGCCAGGTCTTTCTGCAGTATCGCAGAAGGAATCCAGTTTCTTGTACTCATATTTCACGGCCTCGTTCAAACTCACTGAGGTGTTGATAATGATATCGCTGTCGTCAAAGTCGTTCTTGACTGACATCAACTCACCACGTCCAATCTCAAAGGTAACTAACACTCACGACCATTACAGCGTGTATTTAAAGCAAACCTGATTTGCATCCTCACAGTGGCTCTACTAGTGCCACTCTAATGCGACTGGCGCAAAATCTGAACAGACATCATCTTTCAGATGTAGAAACACGGCTACCAACTTTCGTTTACGTCACACAATGCCTCCTTAGTGCCGCGACTTTTTCCGCCACTGCAGAAGCCCTCAATGTAGCGATCCAAGTTAATTCACTAATAAATCTTCCTGTCCAGACTGCAGATCAGTTGGGTTAGTTTAATGTATGCTGATGAAATTTTTAACAATCATGTACAACCACATGCTAGACAAAAGATCTGCACCTAAAGATTGGAAAGTTGCACAGGTCACACCAATACACAAGAAAGGAAATCCGCGTAGCTATAGACCCATACTGCTGACATCGATTTGTAGTAGGGTTTTGGAACACGTACTATGTTCCAGCATTATGAATCCGATCTATTGACACATAACCAGCACGAATTCATGAGATAACGTTCTTGTGTTACCCAACTGGCTCATCGTTTACTCGAAGCAATATACAGGGGATCTCAAATTCATTCCATAGTTCTAGATTTTCGGAAGATTTTTGATAATTCATCACAAGCGTGTTCTAATGAAACTGAATGCCTATGATGGGCGTTTATCAGAAATAATTGGCGGAGGACATCGACAAAGTTAAAAGAAGGACACCTCGTTTTGTGTTTAAATCGGAGAGAGAGTGTCACGGGTATGATTAAGCGACTTGGAGTGGCTTCATTTAAAGAAACGCGTTTTTCGTTGAAGATCAACACCAAGTTTCTTCTCCGATGGCCAAAACATTTCGTATACTCTTACCCACTTGAGGCAAAATCACTTCAAGATAAAATAACAGAAATCAGAGCTCACACGGAAAGATTCATGTGTTCACTTTTCCCACGTACTATTCGAGAGAAAAAGCGTAGAGAAATAGTTTGAAAGTGGTTGTACGAAACCTCTGCCTGGCACTCACGTGTGGACTGCAGAGCAATCATGTAGATGTAAATGTAGATCTAGAAAGTCATTTGGTACATTTTCAGTTGAACTACTACGAATTAAGTAGTAGAAAGCAATCTTGTGTGTTTTTCTTGTAAGCTAATGGACGAAGGAGCGCCGCAGAGCTGAAGAAGCAAGACATGGCTTCAGACACTGAGACGCCTCAGGAGAAAGTCTGCTCTCAAACTGCTCCAACACCACGCTGCTGCATTATTTCACGTACATAACGAAAAGAAAATCAAAGCAGGAAGCTCGCAGACCCTGGAGGGTTCACTGCACAAACGGGGAGAAAACCACTGTAGCAAACCGAACTGGGATAATCCTAGCGAACAGCGCCACGGCAAGAAATTCCCTCGAGGAGACTCGTGTACGTCTGTCTTCACAAGGGAAATCCTGTCACTGAAGTTCTTTATCTGTCGCGATCCAGTACCACCGCACTGTGAAGTACCAGAATGTAGATAATGCTCTACACAACAAACGCTACTCTAGTTTTCAGAATTTTTCAACAAAGCTTTTCTTTATAAGTGATGCCCTGCCTTAGGAACCGTGACATTTCTCTTATAATAAATAAATAAACACCGTCTGGATTGTTATTTATTAAAGCATTTCTTGTCTCAAACGGGGAGTAATTGTTTCCATATCTCAAATGGTCGGGGCAGCTGCTCTCAACATGTGATTCAAAGAAACTAATGCTGTAATCAATGTAATACAGCCCTAAGAGAAACCCACAATAATTCCAAAGTCCCTGTAATGTTGAACATCTTGGATGGCACGGTCTGTTTACGGTCTTTAGACACCTAAGAAGTACAGAATTAACTTCGGAGAAGGGGAACACAAGGTTTTAAGAGCAAAAATGTCGGAGACGAGGTTGATTGCTTACTGACAAGGATTAGCTTCTTCGATTTGTAGCCATCATATGACGACATAGATGACCTGATCTGCACGTCGAAAATCAGAAGTGATTGATCTGATGTCTTGCGAATCGACTCTAACTGTGTAGTCAACGATCAGATGTTACTGTTATCCATTATCTACAGATGGTCATCGACGATGTGTGCTGAAAACTGCAACTCGAGGCTAAGGAGGAGATTTCAAAAAAACTACATTGCCAGACAAAATAGAAGCACCCAGAATGGTTTTAGATGTGATGTGATGTTATTTACAAAATCTTTGCAATATGAGCCCGCTTATGAGTACAATGTTACACCCCTTCTGGTCTGGATGCACGCACTGATTCGACTGGTAAGGGCGTCATAAAGAAGTTGTATCCTCTCCTCAGGCAGTCTCGTTCACAACAATTGTAAATGGTGCTCGATATTTGGATATTAGCACTGAGATGGACATCTGAGCTGGGTCTACAGATGTTCTACTGGTAACAGATCTGGGAACTTTGTTAGGTGTGGTACCGTAAGATGGCGAAATATCAGACACACTGGTAATTTCGGACGGGAACAGCGTATTTTTGTTCTTACGTTGGTATCACTGAATTCAAGCTTTTATTTCGCGCACGCGTTTTTCTGTTTACACCTTGCGTATTGTCAAGCATATACAAACACACATTGTTGCAGTTGGAAGTTGAAACAATAGTGTGTAGCGCGTTACAGTGCAGTGTACAATTGCTGCTAGTTATCTGTATGCGAATACTTTCGTCATTGTACAAGAAGAGAAAAAATTGGTAATTAATTTGCTTATTGTTTACTTACTGAAATGTTAAGAAGGAAACTTGAATACAGTTCGTCTCCACATCTCACTTTCGCTATAATCCAGTGAACTATTTACAGACAACTACACACGTTGGCGTAAGATCGGACAATGCCGCATACTTACAAAAGGAGGTTTGCTGTTCTTCCGAGGCGCAATTATTAACCTGAAAATCTTGAAAAGGCGGCTGCTGCTGTAAGATCAGGAAATCTATCGAACAGAAAGGCGTCAAGCACATTTACTGTACCACGCTCAACGTTAGAGAATAAAGCGAATAATACAAATCCTCTAGTGATTGGAAGGCCTTCTATCTTAAGTACTTGTCCTGGTATTTTAAGGACTGCACATTGATGTTCTGCTTTTACCTTTGATGATGTTCGGTATATAGTGAAAGAATATCTTTATATATGTGTACGAAGGGAAAAACACTTTCCTCGTAACATGCCAGGGTTTGAGTGGTCGCGTTCATTCTTACAGTGTCACTCTGACATATTAAGCGTCCGGCTATCTGAAAACATTAAAAGGCAACGTGCTGAAGAGAGTTATGAGACATTGAAATAACACTTCAAGAACGTTGGAGAAAAAATGGAAAATATCGATCCAAAAAATGTAGTCAATTATGATGAGACCAATTTGCGTGACTACTCTGCATCTGATAGAAGGGGAACAAAACATCCTGAAAGGTTCGTAGATATCGAAAGACTATTGTTATTGCTGTATTACTATTGCGCTATCTTACCTGAAGTCAATGGAGGGGGAGAAAATTATGACAGGAGACAACCTCTCAAGTCGCATTTCACTGCGAGTAATTGATGAATGTGAGAAGAATGAAATCTCTTTTTTTTTTCTATAGCCACCAAACAGTAGTCATATTTTAGAGCCATTAGACGTAGGTTTCTTGAGACCTTTAAAAGCTACTTGGAGGGCAGTGTTTACGCAACGGAAGAAAAGCTCCCGTGGGCCAATATCGAAAGATGCTTTCCCCTCACTTTTGAAGAAAACGCATAAAAAGTGTAAGCAAATGAAGAAGGCAATATAAGAAATGCATTCCGTGCAATGAGATTAATTCCATTTGACCCTGAAAGAGTCCTCAAGAAATTTCCTGATGGAGATGATTCTCAAAACAATTCCTTAGAATCCTGGTCTTCGAGCTTTGGAGATATGCTTCAGAATGTTCGTTATGGAATGAAAAATAACACAATTGTCCACTTTAGGCATCTACATGAGAAAGAAAGGTAATACTGATTCATTGTCTGAATTGCTTGTGAATAATGATGCAATATCCACTGGTGACGAAAGCAGCAGAGCAGAGGAAGCAGTTCTGGAAGTGGAGGCTTTTGTTCTTGTGGATTATCCACACATGATTCAGGAGAAACAGCGAAATAGGAAATTCGTCTGAATCGAAACAGAAGTGGGCGCAAAGGAAGTGGAAGTTAGATTTCTGCATTCATATTAAGGCAGAAAATCTGTGTTTATTTTTCCTGCAATTCCAGATGATAGACAAAGGTCAAATTGTAAGAGTATTGCCAACTCTAAGAGAAGAAAAGGGGAAATTTTCTTTTACTGAGAACATATTGTAGATTATTATTGATTTGTCATATGAGTAGATTGTCTCTATTAATGAAATATTTTGTAAATACGAGGGTTATCCGGAAAGTAAGGAACGATTGGTTGCGAATTGGAAAATACAGTGAAAATCTGATGAAGCTAAACATAACATAACTGTCATGCAGTTCGTTCTACACGACAATTCTCGGCCGCACTCTGAAGGAGCTATGCAGCTGTTCCTGCAGCGTTTTCCTTGGATGTGTTTGATCACCCACGATGCAGCCTGTAATTGGCTACCCCTGAGGTTCATCTCTGCTCAAATGAACCGCTGGCTATGAAAACAATATTTTGACACAGACAACGAGCTACAGTCCAGAGTAGAGAATTGTCGAAAAGCAGTGGCGGCTGTCTTCTATAACGAGAGAATTGAAAATTTGGTACAACGCTACGACAGATGTAAAGTCTGAGCGTCGACTGTGTAGAGAAATAGCTGGAAAGTGTAGCTAACCGTTGCAAGTGAAACAGTTTTGATTTTCATTGTGGTTTCCATTTCGCGACCTATCGTTCCTTACTTTCCGAATAGCCCTCATATATCTGTCAAAGTTTCCTAAATATGTGTCAAATGTTTACTGAAGCTATGTAGAATATTTTGTAACCATCTGTAAAAAATGTTTTCTAAACATGTAAAACATGTTTCTAAGTATGTGTATTTTTTTGAAACATTAGTCACTGTCCAACATTACCCCATTAGAGGGCAATATGGACCTTTGCGCGTAAATTCAATGAATGTCGGAAATTAACCCATCAATGGGGTAGCATCAGACAGTTTTATTTGTTAGGTTCTGACTAATTAAAAATGTTTTTGACTTAAGTTCTTTGATCATATTATTCTCCATGGTCATCGAAAATATCTCGCACTTTTTATATGAGCATTTAATGTTCTTTACGAAGTTACCTTAGACTATGAAAATTCCGTCCGATATTACCCCCCTTACGATAGTACTTCTACATTACGCAGGCAGTTGTTAGAGACAAGCTCCAGGTTTGGGATAGACCGTCCTGGTGCAAAATTGCACAAAGATGGCGTACAACTGTGCCTCAGTCACTACCAGCTGTGACTTGAACTCACAGCATGACGCCTAGAGTAGCATCGCTGTACATCTCCAAAACATTGGAAGAATGGGATTTCTCCCCAGATCGTCGACATATTCGCCGACGATGGTCATATGGGGTAGTGCATAATCGTGATTCATCGCTGAACACAATGCGACGTTAGTCATCAGAAGTCCACAGTTCCCTGTCAGGTCACCTAACATGCACTAGTTGTGTTGGGTTGCTAACGGCAGCCTAAATGCACCGGTCAGTAATTCCCTAATTTGGCTGCTGCTAGTCTCCGACCCATGCTGTGGGATGACACAAGATGTTTCAGGGAGTCCATTACCTTTTCTTGGATGGCAGACGCAGACATGAAAGTGTTACGATATGCATGTAACACACAATATGGCGATCGTCCCCTGCGGTAGTCAGATGTGGTCGACGTAAAACTTGACGACGAGTAAGTCTGCTCTCACGGTACCATGCATTACAACAGTGTCTCATCATAAAGTCACACAAATGTTAATACTGCACCACTTAACCAGTCAGCCAAACGGAGACCCTCAATGAGGTCCCTTGCAAACAGATATGATACTTTCATTTAAACACAGTAACAACAATGAAGTCACCGTGACTCTTGAAGTCCCCTGGAAATTACAGAAAAAGCGACTTGGTTCCTGATAGAGTGTCTGACAACGACGGGCGTCAATGCATCCTCTGCAGTTCAAAATGGTTCAAATGGCTCTGAGCACTATGGGACTTAACATCTGAGGTCATCAGTACTCTGGACTTAGAACTACACTACTGGCCATTAAAATTGCTACACCACGAAGATGACGTGCGACAGACGCGAAATTTCACCGACAGGAAGAACATGCTGTGATATTCAAATGATTAGCTTTTCAGAGCATTTACACAAGGTTGCCGCCGGTGGTGACACCTACAACGTACTGATATGAGGAAAGTTTCCAACCAATTTCAAATACACAAGCAGCAGGTAACCGGCGTTGCCTGGTGAAACGTCTTTATGATGCCTCGTGTAAGGAGGAGAAATGCTTACCATCGCGTTTCCGCTTTGATAAAGGTCAGGTTGTAGCATATCGCGATTGCGGTTTATCGTATCGCGACATTGCTGCTCGCGTTGGTCGAGATCCAATGACTGTTAGCAGAATATGGAATCGGTGGGTTCAGGAGGGTAATACGGAACGCCGTGCTGGATCCCAACGGCCTCGTATCACTAGCACTCGAGATGACAGGCATCTTATCCGCACGGCTGTAACGGATCGTGCAGCCACGTCTCGATCCCTGAGTCAGCAGATGGGGACGTTTGAAAGACAACAATTTGCACGAACAGTTCGACAACGTTTGCAGCAGCATGGACTATCAACTCGGAGACCATGGCTGCGGTTACCCTTGACGCTGCATCACAAACAGGAGCGCCTGCGATGGGTACTCAACGACGAACCTGGGTGCACGAATCGCAAAACGTCATTTTTTCGGATGAATCAAGGTTCTGTTTACAGCATCATGATCGTCGTATCCGTGTTTGGCGACATCGCGGTGAACGCACATTGGAAGCGTGTATTCGTCATCGCCATACTGGCGTATCACCCGACGTGATGGTATGGGGTACCATTGGTTACACGTCTCGGTCACCTCTTGTTCTCACTGTTGGCACTTTGAACAGTGGACGTTACATTTCAGATGTGTTACGACCCGTGGCTCTACCCTTCATTCGATCCCTGCGAAACCCTACATTTCAGCAGGATAATGCACGACCACATGTAGCAGGTCCTGTACGGACCTTTCTGGATACAGAAAATTTTCGACTGCTGCCCTGGCCAGCACATTCTCCAGATCTCTCACCAATTGAAAACGTCTGGTCAATGGTGGCCGAGCAACTGGCTCGTCACAACACGCCAGTCACTACTCTTGATGAACTGTGGTATCGTGTCGAAGCTGCATGGGCAACTGTACACACCATCCAAGCTCTGTTTGACTCAATGCCCAGGCGTATCAAGGCCGTTATTACGGCCAGAGGTTGTTGTTCCGGGTACTGATTTCTCAAGATCTATGCATCCAAATTGCGTGAAAATGTAATCACATGTCAGTTCTAGTATATTTGTACAATGAATACCCGTTTATGATCTGCATTTCTTCTTGGTGTAACAATTTTAATGGCCAGTAGTGTAGTTTTCTCATGCTTTTTCTCATGTGAGTCGTTCTACGAGTCGAGGCGTGGAATGTCAGAAGCTTGAACGTGGTAGGGAAACTAGAAAATCTGAAAATGGAAATTCAAAGGCTCAATCTAGATATAGTAGGGGTCAGTGAAGTGGAAGGAAGACAAGGATTTCTGGTCAGATGAGTATCGGGTAATATCAACAACAGCAGAAAATTGTATAACAGGTGTAGGATTCGTTATGAATAGGAAGGTAGGGCAGAGGGTGTGTTACTGTGAACAGTTCACTGACCGGGTTGTTCTAATCAGAATCGACAGCAGACCAACACCGATAACGATAGTTCAGGTATACATGCCGACGTCGCAAGCTGAAGATGAACAGATAGAGAAAGTGTATGAGGATATTGAAAGGGTAATGCAGTATGTAAAGGGGAACGAAAATATAGTATTCATGGGCGACTGGAATGCAGTTGTAGGGGAAGGAGTAGAAGAAAAGGTTAGAGAGAAGATGGGCTTTGGACAAGGAATTAAAGAGGAGAAAGACTGATTGAGTTCTGTAACAAGTTTCAGCTAGTAATAGCGAATACCCTGTTCAAGAATCACAAGAGGAGGAGGTATACTTGGAAAAGGCCGGGAGATACGGGAAGATTTCAATTAGATTACATCATGGTCAGACAGAGATTCCGAAATCAGATACTGGATTGTAAGGCGTAACCAGGAGCAGATATAGATTCAGATCACAATATAGTAGTGATGAAGAGTAGGCTGAAGTTCAAGACATTAGTCAGGAAGAATCAATACACAAAGAAGTGGGGTACGGAAGTACTAAGGAATGACGAGATACGTTTGAAGTTCTCTAACGCTATAGAAACACCAATAAGGAATAGCGCAGTAGGCAGTACAGTTGAAGAGGAATGGACATCTCTAAAAAGGGCCATCACAGAAGTTGGGAAGGAAAACATAGGTACAAAGAAGGTAGCTGCGAAGAAACCATGGGTAACAGAAGAAATACTTCAGTTGATTGATGAAAGGAGGAAGTACAAACATGTTCCGGGAAAATCAGGAATACAGAAATACAAGTCGCTGAGGAATGAAATAAATAGGAAGTGCAGGGAAGCTAAGACGAAATGGATGCAGGAAAAATGTGAAGACATCGAAAAAGATATGATTGTCGGAAGGACAGATTCAGCATACAGGAAAGTCAAAACAACCTTTGGTGACATTAAAAGCAACGGTGGTAACATTAAGAGTGCAACGGGAATTCCACTGTTAAATGCAGAGGAGAGAGCAGATAGGTGGAAAGAATACATTGAAAGCCTCTATGAGGGTGAAGATTCGTCTGATGTGATAGAAGAAGAAACAGGAGTCGAATTGGAAGAGATAGGGGATCCAGTATTAGAATCGGAATTTAAAACAGCTTTGGAGGACTTACGGTCAAATAAGGCAGAAGGGATAGATAACATTCCATCAGAATTTCTAAAATCATTGGGGGAAGTGGCAACAAAACGACTATTCACGTTGGTGTGTAGAATATATGAGTCTGGCGATATACCATCTGACTTTCGGAACAGCATCATCCACACAATTCCGAAGATGGCAAGAGCTGACAAGTGCGAGAATTATCGAACAATCAGCTTAACAGCTCATGCATCGAAGCTGCTTACAAGAATAATATACAGAAGAATGGAAAAGAAAATTGAGAATGCGCTAGGTGACGATCAGTTTGGCTTTAGGAAAAGTAAACGGACGAGAGAGGCAATTCTGACGTTATGGCTAATAATGGAAGCAAGGCTAAAGAAAAATCAAGACACTTTCATAGGATTTGTCGACCTGGAAAAAGCGTTCGACAATATAAAATGGTGCAAGCTGTTCGAGATTCTGAAAACAGTAGGGGTAAGCTATAGGGAGAGACGGGTCATATGCAATATGTACAACAACCAAGAGGGAATAATAAGAGTGGACGATCAAGAACGAAGTTCTCGCATTAAGAAGGGTGTAAGACAAGGCTGTAGCCTTTCGCCGCTACTCTTCAATCTGTACATCGAGGAAGCAATGATGGAGATAAAAGAAAGGTTCAGGAGTGGAATTAAAATACAAGGTGAAAGGATATCAACGATACGATTCGCTGATGACATTGCTATCCTGAGTGAAAGTGAAGAAGAATTAAATGATCTGCTGAACGGAATGAACAGTCTAATGAGTACACAGTATGGTTTGAGAGTAAATCGGAGAAAGACGAAGGTAATGAGAAGTAGTAGAAATGAGAACAGAGAGAAACTTAACATCAGGATTGATGGTCACGAAGTCAATGAAGTTAAGGAATTCTGCTACCTAGGCAGTAAAATAACCAATGACGGACGGAGCAAGGAGGACATCAAAAGCAGACTCGCTATGGCAAAAAAGGCATTTCTGGCCAATAGAAGTCTACTAATATCAAATACCGGCCTTAATCTGAGGAAGAAATTTCTGAGGATGTACGTCTGGAGTACACAGCATTGTATGGTAGTGAAACACGGACTGTGGGAAAACCGGATCAGAAGAGAATCGAAGCATTTGAGATGTGGTCTCTAGACGAATGTTGAAAATTAGGTGGACTGAGGTTCTACGCAGAATCGGAGAGGAAAGGAATATGTGGAAAACACTGATAAGGAGAAGGGACAGGATGATAGGACATCTGCTAAGACATGAGGGAATGACTTCCATGGTACTAGAGGGAGCTGTAGAGGGCAAAAACTGTAGAGGAAGACAGAGATTGGAATACCTCAAGCAAATAATTGAGGACGTAGGTTGCAAGTGCTACTCTGAGATGAAGAGGTTAGCACAGCAAAGGAATTCGTGGCGGGCCGCATCAAACCAGTCAGTAGACTGATGACCAAAAAAAAAAAAGTTTAGTTTTAGTGTGTTCCGAAGAAGGCTTGGTTGTCCGCGCCGAAACCTAGGTCAACATCCGGTTTCAATTTGCAATCGAGGTGGCGTTTTTATAATCATTAGACTGGTGATCCTTACCATACGCTGCCCTGTCTCATTACTGTGACTGTCGAAAGCCTGAATAACCATGCGGACCGTTGCTGCAATCGCAGAAGGATAGTCAGTGAAGTTCCGTAAGGTGCTGAAATGGATTTGAAGCCATGCCGACTACAGTGCCATGCCCAGGTTTCTCTGTTGAGGATCCATGGCGCAAACAGCCCGATGGAGGTGATCCGACTGGCTCTCGATTGGGTTTAGATCCGATGAGTTTGGTAGCCAGGGGAGTACGATAAATTCATGGTAGAGCTCTTTGAGGCACGCATGTACTCTGCGAACCGTGTGGCACACTGAATCTTCCTGCTCGTAGATGCCATCGTGCCAAGGAATAACAAACTACATGTAGGAGTGGACATGGGTCCAGAAGGATAGATGTATACTTGTGTTGATCCTTTGTACCTTCCAGCCACGGAAGGGACCAAAAAATTTCCCCAGAGTATAATGCATGCAGGGTGTCCCCTTTTAGACATTACACTCAGGACACGCCAACGGCAGTCTGTCCAATGGAGCATAAAATGTGACTCACCTGAAAAGGTTTCACCACTGAGTGGACGCCCACTTGCGGTATTTACGTGCAAAGTAGCCTTCGTTGCCTATGAAAGCAGTGAGCGTGGGTGCGTGAACCGGGCGCCTACAGTGGAGACCCATACACCGCAACATTCTCCGAACGGTCGTTCAGTAGACATAGTGGGTAGCCCCTTGGTCCATCTGTTGGGTCAGTTGCTCAACAGTTGCACGTCTACTAGCCCGTACACATCTCCGCAGTCGTCGTTCACCCTTGTAATCTACTTCTAAAGTCCACCACAGTTGCCTCGGCGCCGGATTTGGATAGCGACATTTTGTCATACACGGCGGCACGTGAACAGTTTACTAAATCAGCCGTTTCGGAGATGTTTCCACCCTGGGCCCCGAAGACCAATGATCATACTCTTTCACATGTCACATAAATCGCTCCGTTTCCGCATTACGACAACGAATGTACTGTTTTCCGCGTCCCCCGATACGCTCTATACAGGGTGAAGCGAAATATGCGCATTCGGGCTTCACAGATCGACTCCTCACATGGCAGCGATAAAAAAATGTCTGTCACAAAATTTCGTCCGGTGAGTACATCGGCAGAAAAAGGACGTTAAAGAGTGGCCATCTGGCAACACTGTAACCACATGTACAGTAACTATCTCAGTCAAGCTGTGGCAGTTGTGATATACAGTTGGTGCAGCAGGTAGAGTTTTGGGTTAGCATGCAGGAGCGTGACGGTTCGATCCTGGATTCAGCCATGTGTTTTTTTTATTTGGTAAATGTAATCAAAGTGTTACGGTATGTGGCATCTTAATCGTCAACAGCGATTGCAGAGGGTCCTCTGGAAAACATTTACACTTACATACGAGAATCGTAGAAATTGAAGATTGTTCAGCTTTGAAAGATGCCCTTTCTACGTCGTGGGCTCGAATTTATTCGCACCACTTCCTCCACTAGATGCGAAATCTGTTTGCTTTGTACCCTCCTCTAATGATCACATAGAATAGTACCAATTATTGTTCTTGCCTCGTTCAGGTCCGTTACATTTCACTACGGCCTTACGTTATCAGTAGGACTAGCAACGTGCTTTGCGAATAATGTCCAAACTCGGTTACTATTCGTATGTGTTATCACCATGGCCACATTAATTATTTCAGATCTCTATTTCTTAATAGTCTAACGACGTATTTATTGTGTTCAGTGTTACAAAATGTTATAAATTTTGAATACATTTGACGTAAGGAACGTTGTATATTACAGTGTGAAATGTCAGAATGAAATTAGCAAATCAAAGAAAAAAAAAAAAAAAAAAAAACACCTGAAGCCAGGATTGAACCCTCGACCTTCTGCATGCTAACGCAAATCTCTGCCTGCTGCACCAACTGTACAGCACAACTGTCTACTTGACTGAGATAGTTACTACACATGTGGTTACAGTGTTGCCAGATGGACACTCTTTAACGTCCTTTTTCTGCCGATGTACTCGCCGGACGAAATTTTGTGAGAGACATTTTTTTATCGCTGGCATGTGAGGAGTCGCGCAGTGAAGCCCGAGTGCGCATATTTCGCTTCACCCTGTATAGAGCGTATCGGGGGAGCGGAAAACAGTACACTCGTTGCCGTAATGCGAAAACGGAGCGATTTATGTGACGTCCGAAAGAGCATGATCATTGGTCTTCGGGGCCCAGGGTTCAAGCATCTCCGAAACGGCTGACTTAGTAAACTGTTCACGTGCCGCCGTGTATGACAAAATGTCGCATCCAAAACCGGCGCCGAGGCAATTATGGTGGACTTTACAAGTAGGTTACAAGGGTGAATGACGACTGCACAGATGTGTATGGGCTAGTAGACGTGCAACTGTTGAGCAACTGACCCAACAGATGGACCAAGGGGCTACCGACTGTGTCTACTGAACGGCCGTTCGGAGAATGTTGCCGTGTATGGGTCTCCACAGTAGGCGCCTGGTTCATGCACCCGTGCTGACTGCTGCTCATGGGCAACGAAGGCCGCCCAAAACTCTATCCACTGCGCCGACTATACAGCACAATTAAAATGTCCTGTCAGAGGTAGCTACCATATGTGTTGTTAGAGTGTTGCCAGATTGCCACTCTTTAACGTCCTTTTTCTGCCAGATCTACTCGCCAGACGAAATTTTGTGAGAGACATTTTTTTATCGCTGGCATGTGAGGCGTCACGCTGCGAAGCCCGAGAGCGCTAATTTCGCTTCACCCTGTATATCTTCCACTGCTAGTGCTGGCACCTACCTTCTGTAAGTGGTTATTGCATGTTGTCGTCGAACATGTTCAAATGTGTGTGAAATCTTATGGAATTTAACTGCTAAGGTCATGTCCCTAAGGTTACACACTACTTAACCTAAATTATCCTACGGACAAACACACACACACCAATGCCCGAGGGAGGATTTGAACCTCCGCCGGGACCAGCCGCACAGTCCAAGACTGCAGCGCCTAAGACCGCTCGGCTAATCCCGCGCGGCATCGTCGAACATAGGCGTTTGTCACATTTGTCTGATGAGGCCTGGTATATTGATTTGGCAATGTAGCGCTACACATAGTTCACTGGGGTCCGTCAATAAACGTTTCCAATAAATCCGGGGAGCAGTACCCCGTGGCGCAATTGCCCCGTGCGCCGCAATTGACGACAGAGCGTGGCTACTTGGCGCGACCGCGAGTGTGATTTAGCGCGACACCACGGACGCTCCGAGGCACGGACGAAAAGGGGAAGTCTCGCGTCGATACATTCTCGCTGCTCACGAGTGTCCTAGACCCAGAGGGCAGAGGCCGCGGTCTGCGACCTCGCTGCCCGCTCAGGTGTTTACCGACTGCGCGCGCCGCTGGACATCCGGCACGGCGCGGTGTGAGAGCGGCCACTAGAGGTCGCCCTGTGTCTGCGCTGCAGCCTCTGGTAGCTCGGCCCGCAGAGCCTCCACGGTCCACCGGGCGCAGTTCAAGGCCCGCGCGGCGAAAACCAGAGCCCCGGCCTCGTCCCATTGGCGACGCCCGCTCTTGTCCGCACCGGGAGGCAATGGCCGCCAAGCGTACACAGCCAAATGCGGATAATAGGCTGCGCCGTGACCCTCAAGCTGGTGAGAGCTGCCAATTCCTTCTCCGCTTATAAGGCTGCTGCTAACGAGCGAGACAAATACTGCTTCTAAATAATTTTTTTTTTTTCTCTCTACTTCTCTCATACAGCACAGTCACGTCCTACGAGCTGTAGCCTTACTCATTCTCGCCTTTCTTTCTTTTCTTTTCTTTTGCTTGCGCCTTGTTTCCCGTGGATACGCAGGGTCGCCATGTTTAATCGGATGTGGCAATGTTAGTTTAAGGGGTGGCCGGATGCCTTTCCTGCCGCCACCCCGTACCCCCCAGGAAGAAATTAGTGTACCCCAACTGTCTGCGACTAGTGTAATCCATGGAATACTGTGAAAGTGTTCAGATGTCTGCGAGCCGTGTAACTGAGGCGGAATGTGGGGACCAGCCCGATATTCACCTAGGGGGATGTGGAAAACCGCCTAAAAACCACATCCACATCCAAGCCCTCGTCGTTAATCCGCCAGACGGATTCGATCCGGGGCCGGCGCGCCTACCCGAGTCCAGGAAGCGGCGCGTTAGCGCGCTCGGCTAACCTACCGGTTTTTTTTTTCGTCATTCTCGCCTAACCACATATAATTCACGAATTCAAAGCGTATTTGTGGTGTCACCGCCAGACACCACACTTGCTAGGTGGTAGCTTAAATCGGCCGCGGTCCATTTAGTACATGTCGGACCCGCGTGTCGCCACTGTGTGATCGCAGACCTAGCGCCACCACAAGGCAGGTCTCGAGATACGATAGAGCACTCGCCCCAGTTGTACGACGACATTGCTAGCGACAATACGGACAAAGTCTTCCTCTCGTTTGCCGAGAGTCAGTCAGAATTGCCTTCTGCTAAGTCCATGGCTACGACCTAGCAAGGCGCCATTAGCCTTACCTAGTTTGAGAGTTATCGTATAAATGTCTCAAGAAGAACGCTGTATTCATCAAAGAATAAAAGTTAAGTATAAAGCAGCTACGTACTTTTCTTGCTACCATTCAATAGTTATCCTGTTCCAGACTTGACGCCAGTCGGCGTGTGTGTACGTGTGCCTTTCTTTCGGCTCCCTTCCCAGTGTGGCGTAGCAAACTTGTTACGCCACAACAGTATTTACTTCCAGTATAACAAAAATACTTACAAGGAGAGCGTGAAGTAGTTTTCTGATTAAAAAGTAATTATTTCTAAAGAATTATGCTAGATGCAGCTATGCGGTTTGTTGTAAATGGTAGCTTAACTCGCAAAATTTCTTATGGATACATTTTCACAATGGTAGTTACCACAGAAGACAGGAAAGATGTCAGCTGCACCTCATTTGTAATTAAAAATACTTGCAGTAATTTGACTGCTTCAAATTCAAAGACATCGGACTTGTCGGTTCTAACGGCATATGAGGGCGAACTTACGCGCAAGGTACACTTGCCGTATCAATTCCTGATTGATTCTACTGACTGACACGTGTCCTACCTCTTCTATAACTCTGTTCATAATATCCATCAAAATACTAGCATTAAATTGATAGACTAAATGATGTTAGCAATTAGTTAAAAACACTCGATTTATTATACTTTAGTCACAAAGAAGATATCACTATGTATCTATTCTTACTCGTTCTACATTCGCAGTCATTCATAAATAGCACTTAGTTTGAGTTTGCCGTTGCTGTTCGATGATATACGGTCACCGTTGAATTAAATGTAATCGAGTATAACCAGTTCCGGAAATTATGAATTTTACCGAATTATTAAACAGCCCTCGCGTAAGCGATCCGCTCAGCATCGCTATTCAGTCCGAACTGGCTCACTCTTCCGCCTAAGGATTTCAAAAATGGTTCAAATGGCTCTGAGCACTATGGGACTTAACTTCTGAGGTCAACAGTCCCCTAGAACTTAGAACAACTTAAACCTAACTAACCTAAAGACATCACACACAACCATGCCCGAGGCAGGACTCGAAGAAACTGCGACCGCAGCGGTCGCGCGGTTCCAGACAGTAGCGCCTCGAACCGCTCGGCCACCCCGGCCGATACAACTGGGCTTCCCCGTCAAGAAAGCTAGCTCGCTGGAGCAAAGACGGCTAAAGGTAAATTCGATCCGTCAGTGACACGACCGACATCTGTACCCTGACGAAGGTAAGTGACAAATTAATATTAAAGGGGAGTACATGGAAACTGTGGACAACTTTAAATATTTAGAATGTGTGAGAATGGAGGCAGAAATTAACAAAAGGATATAACAGACCAATGGATTTTACCAGTTTTTGTTGGGCTTAGGCTGGGGAATGTAGGTGCCAATGAAGTGTAAAGGAGAAACTGTACAAGATGTACGAGGACGTGCTGAAAAGTAATTACATCAAAATGTTTACTGCTGCCTAAAAAATCGTAATTGCAGAAGCAGGCCAGACAAAGTATACATGCCGATGAAATGGGCAGCGGCTATTATGAGAGTCTGATAGCGCTCTTTAAATCTTGAAGCAGTGCAGAAGTTAGCAGCATCTCTATGGCCACCTGTATGATGAATGGCAGAATGTAGCCTCGATCTAGATCGCGCTTGGCAGTTATCACACGACAGTAAATCTTCCCTGTAGTTGTAACGATCCAGTACGATAAAGGAATGCCTGTGGCTTCCATACTGACGATGCGAAGCGTTCATTGCCGTTATTCTCTGCATCGTTTAGGTATCTTTGTGACCGTCTACAAACCGATGCGCTCTTTATGAAAGAATTAGCAATAAATCTGTTTTCTCCTTTCACTACCAGTATGCTCTTACACTTTCAACAGTTATATTACACCACTGCTGTTCAGGAAATACTTGTTGTCGTTTGCAAAGGCCGGTCAACCCCGCAATTTTTAACAAGGTGTGGCTAGACGAAAGTTACCTCTGCTTGATGGGTTATATTATACATCTACAGTCTACGTCCATACTCTTCAAGTCACTTTATGGTGTGCCAGAGCGTACTTCTGGTTCCACTATCTGTTCCACACTTCCCTGTTACATTCGTGAATGGCTCCTGGGAATACTGAGTGTCGGTAAGCCTCTGCATTGGCTCCGATTTCTTGTCGTGGTCAGTACGCGAGATGTATGTGAGCGGAAGCAGTATCTTACGCGACTCTTCTCGGAACATACACTTTCGGAATTTCAACAGCAAACCTCTCCGTGATGCTCAAAACCTTTCTTGTAGCGTCTCCATAATGGTTTCGCGCCAACTAAACAACCCTGTGATGTTACGCGCCGCTCTTCGTTGGATCTTGTCTAGTTGTTTTGTAAACGCTGCTTAGTAAGGGTCTCAAAATGTTGAACAACACTCAAGAGACGAACAAACAAATAGTTTGTACGGCACTTCTTTCGTAAATGAATCACATTTCCCTAAGATTCTTCCAATTAACCTTTGCTTAGTACCTGCTCTTCCTATGGTCATTCCACTTTATGTCGCCCCACAAGGTTACTCCTAGGCATTTTACGATAGATACAGTTTCCAGCAATTTGTCGCCAATAGTATGCTCGTACATTAGTGGATTTATTCACTTCGTATTGTGCAGTCTTACATTTATTTAGGTCCCCGCACCATCAATCCTCTGCACGTCTTCCTGCAATTTCTTACACTATTCTGGTGCCGTATCCTTTTCTAGACAATTCCGTCATCTGTGTATAGGCTTAAGAAGCTTCCAACATTATCCACTGCATCATTTATAAACATCGTAAACAGGTAAAGGTATTATCAAACTTTCTTCGGGTACTACTGAAATTGCCTTTAAATCTGTCGATTTTGTTCCATTAAGAGCGACGTGTTAAGGACTATTCTGCAAGTAAATCCTGAATCCAGACACAGACCTGGTCCGATACTCGGTAAGCGTGTATTTTTTTCCACTAAACGACTTTGCGAAACTATATCAAATGCCTTCCCTCGAAAATCCAGAAATTCGTAGGATTTGCTCATTTGTGGAATGAGTATTCTTCTCAGCATTTCTAGAAACAAATAGTAGGAGATTCAGATGCTCCGAAAACCTACTCACCATAATGCTTCGCCTTAACCGTTGACTATGCGGCCGTTGTGCAGCTTCAAGGACTTGGACGTAATGACTGAATTAAGGATCCACGTTGACCTAATACGGCACGAATAAGTATTCTTACTGATGCTCCTACTATTCCAGCTCATGCTAATGACTATCCAATTGACGATGTCTATATTCGCTGAGGCGGTTTGGAACCTAGACTGGTGTCTATAGTTCGTAAATATAGGTGAGCGTAATAGGAAAGGACAACTACTGAAGAAAAGGTAAAAAATACGCGATGACACAAATAATACATTGGACTGAAACAGTTGGGCAGTTGTGCAAAATAACTCCAGTAATATCTATTTTAGTCTACTAGCATGTAGAAGGAATATTTCGTTCCTAAGATATTGGACGGAAGTGAATGGTATTAGTTAAACTAAGTAATACTGGGTTGGGTCATAAGTTCGTAGCGTTTCTCCATAAGTTTAATAAACACAACAGGTACACATAACAAAGACTTTAGCCATCATCCATTACTATTTACAATAATCTGCTAGCACTGGGATAACTTTTTGATTCTGCGACTGAAAAAAATCATGTGGTTTCGAGGCGAAGAACCGGTCATGTTTGGAGCGCATTTTCACCGGGAAAGGAAGTTCCTTAAACGTTGTTCGATAGACAGCAGAATAGGTGAAACTCTGAAGCTGCAAGAACAGATGGATCAGGTGGGTATAGAATGACATCTCAACCCAACTCCTGTGTAGTGTTTTTTGTCAGTCTAGCAGAATGTGAGCGGCCGTTATTGTGGAATAGCATCACTTCAAGCTGTCTTCCTTGTCGTTGTTCTTGGATTGGGTCTGCAAGACGTCTCAGATGTTGACAATAAATCTCAGCAGTGATGGCTACACCTCGTAGAATCAATTCGTAGTTCGCGATACCGTCGCTGTTCCACCAGATGCATAACATTATCTTTTCTGGATTCACGCAGTTCATTACACGTGGAGTTGCTGCTTTCTTTGGGATCAACCATTCCTTTCTCTTCCTTATGTTAGCATGAAGACACCATTTCTCATCAGCAGTAACAATACAGGATAGAAATGGTCGGTGTTGCTCGTGAACCAATTGATGACGAACAAGCGGACATGCACATATAGCCACCCGCTGAATTTCGTGATTTTGGTTTAGAGCACACGGTATCCATATACCTAATATTCGAACTTCCTCCACTGCATGAAAATGTCGCCCGATGGTGGAATTATCACAGTTCATCACATTTCCCAGTTCTCGAGTACACTGACTGGGTCACAGGGGATTAATGCGTCTAAAACAGGGAACCCCAAACTATTTTGAACAAGTGACCCCTTTTCCAAAACGAACTGTTACCTCAGACCCCCATGGCCAAATTACCTACTTTTAAGATCAATACCCTCATTCATAATGGTCCGCTAACTTAAAACAGCTGCTACAGAGTGTTATTTTTCATTCTGACTTAGGTCAATAGAAGAAGACAGAGTGAGAATTAGCAATGCTTTAAGTTAGCAGACTCTTATGAATAAGGGGGCCTATCTTTAGTTTTTTCCTATTGATACAAAATACCTAGGTACTAGGGTACCAATTGGAAAACTTTGCACTTGGTTAAGTGAGTAAAGTTGACTTCATTTTCTCTTCAAAATTTAACACAGTAAAAAAACATACAATTCAGTAAATATCAAGTTTAATTTATAATGATTATTACAAATTAAGTACTTAAAGAATCTTACTCATTGATAAACTTGGATACCTATATTAGGTAAGTAACTATAGTAGGTAATTAGGTATAGAAAATTCGTATCAGGTAAGTAGGTACTTATCAGCATAAGAGCGAAAACCAAAGCAAACTGAACACTTAAATGTAAGTAATTTTTACAAATACTTTTATACCTACCTATTTAAAATATGTTGTATGTTGTGTTTACCACTTTTTCAGTCACTTTACTTCACTTAATTTAGCTATGTAATAACTTTGTAATCTCTTGAAATAAATGAGTACTTATATGAGTTATTATCGTTCAAGCTCCAACGAATTTCAACCTAAGTGCAAGCTCATTAAATAGTAAAATATCAGGAACATGTTTGGACTTGATCATGAATTCGTTCGTGTTAAATCGCGTAAGCGTCAAATAGAGAGCAAGTCAAAACGCGCCTGAAAGACGTACGCTCGAACTCATTATCTTGCACATACTTGCCCGCACAGACTTGCAGAGTTTTTCATCTTGTACGAACTTGAGACTTTACATTACTACAACAATGGTATTTCCTACAAAAATATTAATTATTCTTAGTACACGTAACACAACATAAACAATACAGTACCTACCTATCTTGAAAGTTTTAAAAAAAAACTTGTGTTAATTTAATAGTGGTCGATTTTTAGACCTCGTCGACCCCCAAAATCAGTTTTCGTTTATGTCGACCCATAGGAAACCGATATCGACTCCAAGGGGTCGATATCGACCACTTTGGGAATCCCTGGTCTAAAAGATCATGATAAAACTCCGAAGGTCTTCCTGAACGTGGATAGTCATTAATGTCAAAAAGATTCTCCTTAAAACGAGAAAACCCTTTTTTTTTTTTTTTTTTTTTTTGCCCTGCTCTGTCCAGTGGAATTATGCCTATACACGGCGCAAATGTTTCTGTCTCCCTCCGCTACTGTCACCCCTCTACTGAATTCAAACACAAGAAAACATCGGAAATGTTCCGGTTTCTATACTTGGCACTCCATTTCATAACGTCGACTGCTCCACTCCCTATCTCCAAAAGGCAAAATGAGAATATGTAAACTCAACTAGAAGCAGGGAACATGACAATAGATAAATATACCCATAGCAACCGGAATACCAAGATGCAAAACAATGAATAGTAGACGCAGCAATTTCACGGTCTTCATCTTATCTGCATGATAGAAGCAGGAGCGTGTCCGTGTCATTTCCAGTGGATAGCAAAAGTCACTCGAACTTCAAGCCGTCGCACATGGTGCAAGAGAGAGTTCTCTTTTGAGTCCTTTGTTGTTTATGTTTTCATAAATGATTTTCCACTTACATTTTCAGAAGATGCAAATTCTGTCCTTCTTGCACATGACGCAAGTATAAAATACTGTATCAGTCTTTTTACTGCGCAGATACTTTTTTTCAAGTGATGGTTCAAGGCAATAGAGAGACATCAAATTTTGCCAAGACTCAGTGCACGTAATACAGTACTTCCGATATAACTCAACTGTTTGTAAGTACAGTTTGTTTAACCAGTACGATACAATACAGTGAACACTGAATAAATTTTCAGCTGCCAAGATCGCTAAACCCATCTATTTATACAGATAACCAGTTTCGGCAGGTCTCTGTTGCCATCTTCGGGTCTATGTTTACATCATTACGTAATCTGCTCCTTCAGTACAGTAAATCATGCTACACAATGTCCATGTTGGTATCGTGAGCTATACTAGAAGTCAGCGAGTCAATTTTATAATAACAGCTATATACACACATATTTTTGTGCCGGTTAGAAATGCTCACATTCATCACCACTCTAAAGTGGTGGTAGTATGGCTCACATAACCAACATGGACATACATTTTATAGCTCCACATACTGTACTGAAGGAGGAGATTATGCGATGATGTAAACATAGGTCCGAAGATGGCAACATTACTTGCCGAAACTGGTTATCTACGAGTAAATGCTTTTAGGCAGTCTTGGCAGATGAAAATTTATTCAGTGTTCATAATACTGCACATCGCCCCCGTACTGACGATGTTAGAAATGTATATCACACAGTTTTTGGAACCACAGACAGTTCACAGCCGCACTGGAAAACCCTAGAATTAATTAAAGCCTTATTTCAGCTACATTTTCAATTATAGGTGGTTTGAAAACGAATAAATTAATATATTCTGCTTATTTCCATTCACTATGATAAGTTAGTTCTCCAGTACCCTGCAGAGATCATTTTTAGCTAAATATTTGATATCGCGGCAACTTTTTCACTTTGGTTCACTCGTTAATAATCTTTTACAGAAACTAAATTTCTCTTTTCTATAACAGAATTACGCAGAACATGATTGTAGCATTAGGACCAAACACAAGATCTAAGGTTTCGAGGATCTGATACTAGTACTGAAGGAAATAAGATACTCGAGTACCCACGGTCTAACAATCAATCACCGTAATTAATTTGCCGTAGGTATTAATAAATACGTTTCTTTTGGGCATCACCTTCTACTCCATTGTTTCTTCGCATGGACTCGTAGAAGTAGTGTATTGGACTACTGGCGTATCAGATAATTAATATTAGCACAGTAATACTACAATTTATTGCAGGAAAGTTAATCATTCTGTTTTCTTCGACCTAAATAAAATTTGGATCTTTAACTAATTTCCATATACCAAAGATTCCTATCCGCCGTATTCATCCAGTGTAAGAGCGCAGTTTTATTTGCAAACAGAGGAATTTAAGTCCCTTTTCGCTCGTTAATGATTTAGATTTACCAGAGCTCCGCATTATTTCACAAAAATATAGGGATGATTCTCTCAGGAAGACGATGTCGCCCTTTCCGCTCGCCCAGCTGAGCGTCTCTATGAAGGTTAAAGTCGATAGGTTTACGTGGTAATATGACTCTTAAACCGTTTTTTTTTCTTCTCAGTTACGTTCGAGACTCAGTTTCCAAGATCATGCCTGACAAATTTCTAAATAATTGATTCTTTCGCTTGATGTGGGCAGAAAATGCTTATCGGTACCGTACACAAAATTATTATGGTTCTTCCCCATCTGCGTTGCAATCGTTACCAACCGTTGCAGTTCCGTTCTACAGCTCTAATACAGTTTCTCTTAGCTCTCAGGTACGTATATGCAACGGCTAAAATGGTCACTCGGAACCAGTTGTAGGTTGCCTATCTAACACCTTCCAGGGGCAACATAAATTTGATTATCAGTATTTCATATAATTATTGACCGAATTTAAAAATTTAAAATGCTGTCATAGTCTACACATTAACAGGTATAATTTGACGTTAAAGGATTAACACAATAAGTCAAGTATTAAAGACAAAAACTGTGTATGTGTTGAGGCAGCATAACTCATGCCGCGCAATCATTCAGTATTTGAGGATGAGAGCACATAACGACTTCCAACTAATTTTGCACATAATGTCAAACCTTTTCGAAACTTTTAGCAGCAACCTGCCCCCCTCTCCACACACACACACAGACACACACACACACTAAATAATGAAAGTGATATAGTTTATCACTTACTACCTCTTCACTGTTCATACAGTTAAACTCCATCATGAGTCATGGTGTTTTAATTTATTACTTATTTACTACTAACCCTATTCGCAACACTTTCTGCAAACACTATCCACATATACTACTCGACTTCCCTGCGAAATTATGTATTGTACGATGCATAGGTCAGAAGATATGACGCCATAAGCATTGACTTGCAAGAAAAAACTAGCTTTCCTTAAAACGGAGCGCAGATTTCCCACACTGTGCCAAAATGATAAAACCAACTCAAGTTTTGCTTAGTGTCAGCAACTGTAAATGTTTCGCATGCTTAAATCCAAATACGAGGGTTGGAACTTAAGTAGTGGCCACTATTTATTCACAACCGGTACAAAAGAGTTACTTGTTTGCACCTATTACCGTCCTTCACAGTAGTCACCAGCGTTGTGTAGAACCCGTTGCCAGCGATGCGGAAGGGGTAATATACCGTTAGCAGAGCCTGTTCTGTTGATGGTGCGAATGGAGCGATCTACTGCCTGTCGAATCTCTGGAACAGTTCTGAAGCGAATGCCACCGTAAGTGGACAGTATTACTATCCGTTTTTGGAGCATCACCCGCGACCAGCTTTGGGAAAGAAGTGCGACACTTTCCGCGCAACCCACCCATCATTTTGCACGACAATGCGCGGGCGCATACAGCGCAAGCTGTGGCTGCTCTGTTCGGTCGATGGGACTGGGAAGTACTGTACATCCACCATACTCCACAGACCTAAGTCCTTGTAACTTTGATTTGACTCCCAAAATGAAGGAACCACTTCATGGCATTCGCTTCAGAACTGTTCCAGAGATTCGACAGGCAGTAGACCGCTCCATTCGCACCATCGACAGAACAGACTCTGCTAACGGTATATTAAGCCTTCCACATGGCTGGCAACGGGTTCTACACAATGCTGGTGACTACTTTGAAGGACAGTAACAGGTGCAAACATGTAACTCTTCTGTATCGGTCTGTGAATAAATAGTGGCCACTATTTAAGTTCCAACCCTCGTATTTAACACATTAACCTATTTCCGAAGTAATCAGCTGTTTAAAAGCTGATGTATACAAGAGAGTTCTATTCTTTAGAGAAACGGAGGTCGGAGGGGGCTGGGAGGGTTACGGTGTTATAGTGTTGTTGTTGTGTTGTTGTGGTCTTCAGTCCTGAGACTGGTTTGATGCAGCTCTCCATGCTACTATTACTAGTGTACGTATGTACAAAAATCTAACGTCAATGTGGTTTCAGTATTTGTTTCCCAGATGTTTCTTTCTTTATCTCGCTTGAAGTATAATCTTGGTCTCGGAGGTTTCGAATCTTAGGGAACACTCACACGCATTTCTATTTAGCAGCTTTCCTCACATGATAGTAACAACTCACCGCTGTCAGTAGCAGCAGCAGCATCGCCCGTAAGTTAGGCCGTGGTGACGCCGACATGCTGTAGCACACAGAAGCCCCGCCACTTTAGCAAACGCTCGTCCGCCTCTCAGAGACAATATGCTTATATAGATTCTCGCACCAGTGCACTGAATGGTCGCGTTTAGACACGGCATGAAGCACAGTGGGTTCGACGTTGACCAACGCCGTCACGCGCTGGCCAGGGGGGTTCCCCGCTCTGCTAAACAAAGCCAGCAGCGCGGGCCGTGATGACCGCGCAAGGACGCAGGCGAACAAGAAGCGGGTCGCGGGGACTACAGGGGAACCCGTCGCCACAAGTAGGTCGACTCATTACAGCAACAAGGCGTCTCACGTTACCTGCGCATCGCTGTTACTGGTCTTAAGCGCGGTGTCATCAAGTAAACAAAACAGCCTCCAGCGTCTGCTGTATGCACAAGTGGAAAATGAAAAATGTACGTCCCGAAGCAACTGTCTTATATTAGTGAAGATTAATTTATTCTTTATAAGCGCATCGGACACAGAATTAGTCACCGTCACGAAACATCACACCAACGCCAAGTAACAACGCCGGTAGCGTTGATAGTGGCTTCAGTTAGCAAGAAAATGATTCCACAAGTTTCTTCATATATGACATATCCAGCAGAAGCCACTCATTGGCGGCTACGTATCGTAGAGCTAACAGAGTGTGGGTATGTTGATTGGTATGTTTCATTCGCTGTTCCAAATTGTTTCAAAGATTCTCTATGGAACTGAGGGATTCGGGCAAGCGCGCCGGCCCCGTATGGATCCCTCCGGGCAAACCAAAGGTGAGGTTTGGTGAGCCATCCAGGCTGCATGTGGTTCTTAGGCAGTATCCCACATCCACATAGATATACAGCGTGTCCGAAAAGTCTTTCCCTGATTACATAAATTGATAACTCAGGCTAGAAGTAACATACAAGTATGAAACTGGTGTCTAATTGTTTACAAACTATCAAAGTTTTTTTCACACATCAGTAAACTTCCAATGAGCAGCCTTGGTAGCACGTAGCACATCTAGGCGATAGTCAATTTCCGTCCACACATTACCCAACATCACTGTAGCGATCGATTCAACGACTGTGGTTATCCGTTGCCGCTGGGTTTCAAGATCTGGTACACGTGTTCGGTAGACCTCGTCCTTGACATAACCCCATAAAAAGAAGTCTAATGGGGTTATGTCAGGAGAGCGTGGAGGCCCAACCGTTGGTCCATCACGACCAATCCATCGCCCAGTAAAGGTCATATCGAGATAGGCACGGACGTCCAAACCCCAATGAGGCGGCGCACCGTATTGCTGAAACAAGACATCGGAGTGATACTGAAGCAGCTGAGGAACAGCATACAGTTGCAACATGTCCAGATACACTGCAGATGTAATGGTATCCTCAGCGAAGAAGAATTGCCCAATAATTCGATCGTGCAATAGCGCGCACCAAACATTCACCTTTGGACTGCCTCTGGTGCACTCCATGACCTCGCCAGGGGGTTGTGAACCCCAAATGCGCACATTATGGCGATTCACTACTCCACTGAAAAAACAAGGTCGCTTCGTCGGAAAAGGCAATTCGTCTGAGATAACCATCATTGTCCTCAATACGTGATAGCATTTCGACGGCAAAGTCATATCGACGTGCACTGTCATTGGGCAACAAGGCCTGAACAATTTGCACTTTGTATGCACGAAACAATAAACGTTTGTGTAAAATGTCATGGAGAGAGCTTTTTGGCATCTGTAATTCACCTGAGGCCCTGCGCACCGATTTCTTCGGACTTCGCAGAAAAGACTGCCTTACAGCTTCCACCCTGTCTGCTGAGGCTCTTGGTCGACCAGACCTCGGAACGTCAGCAACCGATCCTGTGTTCTTGAACTTCTCATACCAGGCTTTAATGCTCTTGACATCAGGTGGATTCCTTCCAAATGTTGTCTGGAAGTGTCTCTGCGCTGTGGTTGGTGATCGTGTCTCATGGTACCACAGGACACACTGTGCCTTCTCCTGATTGGTGAAATGGCTTCTTGGGCACTGCACCTCATCCACTACTTACGTACAGCGAGCCTAAAACAGAAAAAAACTTTGATAGTTGTAAACAATTCGACACAAGTTTCATATTTGTATCTTACTTCTAGCCTGAGTTATCAATTTATGTAGTCAGGGAAAGTCTTTTCGGGCACCCTGTATACCGAGCTGGTACCGTACCTAGGCCATGGCGAGATGGACCTCCGCCGAGGGCGCAGGCACAGAGGGAGCGCAGAAACTGACCGACAACAAAAGACGGTTTCAGAATTAACCGGGAGAAGTACGTGAGTTCTCCTGCCACACGTGTTGGTATGTTCTGCCTTCGAGAAGAAGCCTTTCTCTCAGCCTGCGTCTAAAAACATACGGTGTTGTCACAGTGTCATTTCGTCCAAGTAGCATCGTAAAGAATTGACTACTATCGAGCAGGCGCCACTTTTGTTACGCGTCGACAATCAGGCCCGATGAGAGGGGGAGGGGCAGGGTAGTCAGAATCCCCGGGACCCTAACCTTATGAGGGCCGAAGACTCTCAACGGTTTGGATCCCCCGGTGTGCAAGTTAGTAAAAATCAGACTGCTATTGTAAAATAATTTCTGTATCACCTAATAAATAAATGAACATTACCTAGCACCAGCATAACCAAACTAGCTCTTCCTTTTCACTTCAGTTTTATGAGTCATACAGGCCAATTTTACACAGTTCTGTTTCATGTTTAATCTTGAATACACAATATGTTCTTTAGACGTTGTGCACTAAAACCACTTTGTGATGGATTCTAAAATGCATTTTCTTTTGATGTTGTTGGAAATCCTACCAAAACATTCCCCCAATAATTGTACACGGCAGCAGCTGTGAAACGTCGTTATAATTTGGTAGGTCTGCCAATAAAATTCAAAGATAAAGTACTTCTGATTACATCAGAAGGTGGTTTTACACGAACAACGAGTGTACGGAAAATATTTTGCATTCAAGAGTAAATACAACACAAGACATTTCCGTTTGTATACAGCTGTCCTGGAAGAACAGTAAAAGTGAAGAAATGAGATGTTGTGGAAGATGTACATTGGCCATGCTGATTCTCGTAAGTTAAGAATTAATCTTCTCCTTTTGTTCATGCGTACAATACCATCTTACATGGGTACTCTCGTGTGATTTGATGTTACATTATTTCTTGGTCAAGAAACTTGGCTTTCAGACTTTCAGTTTAAAAAGTTGGAGATCCAAATAACTAAATTTTCCCCGGAATATTAGAGCTCTTGAGTCACTATGATCCAGTCCTTGCAACAAAAAAACTGAGAAAAGTCAGAGATCGACAAGGATCTGAAAATACAAGTGCTTTGTTTGTGAAGTCATATTCAGAATGAATTTATTTCTAATTGTGCCCATCATGTCAGAAGTGCCATCCTGGATCCGAGAAAAAATGAGAAGTATTATTCAATTATTGTTGATCAAACTTATGATTCAAATCATACTGAACAAACGACATTCATCCTGCGCTATACTTGCTTCAAGCAGGAAATTCATAGACATCAAATTAATGAAGGGTTTTTGAAATTCATTAACTGTAATCAGAAAACTAGAGTTACTATTGCGCATTTAATTCGATCACCCCTCGTGAAACACTTAATTGCTAACAGTGAATGTCGCAGACAATTTTATAATAACCGAAGTAGTACTAGAGGGTCTTATAAAGGAGCTCAGACACATTTTCTTCAGTGAAATCCGCTTGCAAAATTTTCTGTGTGTTTGTTATAGCCAAATGTGGAGTACTACAATCCAGATAGTTCTGGCTGTAATAGAACATTATACAAGGTGTGTTATAATAGCTGTTACTAGTTTGTCATCTCGTTGAAATCGGGTGATCTGCCGCCGGTCCACGTCTTCCCAACTTGATATTTTGACTCTTTAAATCGACGTCTACATCAGACGTTGCCTGGGATTCAGGGAACACTGATGCAGACTTCGAGCTACGGCGTCGAAATACTGTGTTGGGAAGACGCGGGCAACTGGCAGAACACCCGATCTCGACAGATGACAACGAGTCGGTGGCAATGTCTCAAAAATTGTATTACTAGTTTTCTGAAATAACAGAGGGCATGAAATTAAATATTTTCCTTGACGTACCTTTTTAAACTTGCCCTGGGATGAAGGAAACCGTATGTTGCAATAAGTGCTGGAATAACTTCGTTGCAAAACGAGTGTGAATTTAAAGCGTCCTCATAGAAAGGGCACATCACGCAGGTGTAATACTAGCTGCTTTCTTTCTATGAATTTTTTTTTTTAATTTGCAAATTGACCACTTAGGATCATGCTACAATTTCATTTCTTCTTTGTCTTAATTTCCTCTTTCTCCAGTACTCCTTCATATGGACGTTGTGCTGTCGCTTCTGTTCATCCGTCCAGCCTCTTCCAGTCTTCTTAGTTCTTTCGAAATCCTTCCAAATTTCGAATCAAGGTCCGAAATGTATCCCTATTTAACATATGAACTTCTTGAATGTTGAACCTTTCCAGATCTTTACGAGCTTCCTTAATCCATGTCGATGTTGTTTTCTTTTTCCACAGGTAGTCGAATATCCTTTTGGTTAGTCTGGTTTTGTCCATTCTGTACGGGTGTCCTAGAAATGATAATCTCCTCTTTTGCATGGTCTCCGAGATTTTATCCATCTTTTTGTAGATTTCATAGTTGCTCCAAAGTTTCCAGGTGGTTTCAACTTGGGGTGGACCCATGATTTTCCATAATATTCTTCTTTCTAGGATCTCCAGCTTTTCTAACTTGCAGTTCATTGAGAGGCATTCACTGGCATACAGGCACTCTGTTTTTACCACGGCATTGTAGTGCTTTATTTTGGCATTCCAAGAGGTGCACTTGTTGTTGTAAATGTTTTTGATTAATTCGTGAGCTCCCTCCATTTTTGAAATTTTAATTATAATTGAATACAATGAAAATAAAAATATATTTAAAAATGTTGTTTAAATTCGTATCCACTGCAATGTGTCGAAATCAGAAATATGAACACAGAGAATGTGCCGAAAAAAAATACGTACTATTGGCGGCAAATTTAACCTTCTGTAACACTCCGTCATCAGGCTACAATTGGCTCATCGGGGCGATCCGACCGCCGTGTCATCCTCAGCTACCGAGCGAGGTGGCGCAGTGGTTAAACACTGGACTCGCATTCGGGAGGACGACGGTTCAATCCCGCGTCCGGCCATCCTGATTTAGGTTTTCCGTGATTTCCCTAAATCACTCCAGGCAAATGCCGGGATGGTTCCTCTGAAAGGGCACGGCCGATTTCCTTCCCCATCCTTTCCTAATCCGATGAGACCGATGACCACGCTGTCTGGTCTCCTTCCCCGAAACAACCAACCAACCATCCTCAGCTGAGAATGCGGATAGGAGGGGCGTGTGGTCAGCACACCACACTCCCGGTCGTTATGACGGTGTTCTTTGACCGGAGCCTCTACTATTCACTCTAGGCTGAGTCCACCCTGAAAGATGACAACAGCGCATGGCGGCCTGGATGGTCACCCATCCAAGTGACGGCCACGCCCGACAGCGCTGAACTTTGGTGATCTGACGGGAACCGGTGCCCTTAACTTTCTGTGCCATTCTGTTATTAAAAAACCAGTCATTCCTCACTTCTGTAGAAAGAAATTTTGTGTATTTTAATGCACGAAACATGTGTTGTGGTACAAGCTCATCAGTAATAGTAATCTTGTAGACAATATCTTGAGTACATAGGAAATAAATATCCAAGTCATCCATTAGTTATAGGTGGAGACTTTAATCTGGTATCCATTGACTGGGAAAATCATACGTTTATCACAGGGGGCAGAAGCAAAGACTCGTGTAAAGTTATTGTAGGAGCGCTCTCAACATACAACCTTGAACAATTGTTAGAAAACCAACTCGAGATAGGAACATATTAGATATCTCGGTGACAAAAAGACCTGATCTTTTTGAGGAAGTTAATCTAGAAGAAGGTATCAGCGACCATAATGTCATTGTGACTTCTATGTCAGTGGAAGTTGAAAAAAAAAAGAAAAAGAAAACAACCAGAGTAGAGTTTTCCTGTTTGGGAAAGCAAATATAAGTGTCATTGGTTCAAATGACTCTGAGCACTATGGGACTTAAGTTCTGAGGTCATCAGTCCCCTAGAACTTAGAACTATTTAAAACTAACTAACCTAAGGACATCACACACATCCATGCCCGAGGCAGGAATCGAACCTGCGACCGTAGCGGTCGCGCGGATCCATAATGTAGCGCCTAGAACCGCTCGGCCACTTCGGCCGGCAAAAGTGTCATTAATGAATATATTCTTAGTCAGCTCCAAGCATTCACCACGGGACACAAAGATATTGAGCATCTTTGGTCGGAATTTAAAGGTATTGTCCACTATGTGCTAGAGAAGTATGTGCCTAGCAAAAATATAGGGGAGGGAAAGGATCCATCTTGATGCAAGAAACATATTAGGAAGTTGCAGAGAAAGTAGAGAATTTTGCACAGTCGTTTAAAACGTAGTCACTACCCCGCTGAAAACAGAAATTATGCGAAATGAAAGCAGCTGTCAAAAGGTCAATGAGAGATACTTTTAACGAATTTGAAAGCAATATTTTATCTGCAGATTCTAAAAATAATCCCAACAAATTTTGGTCGTACGTAAAATCTATGAACGCTACAAACAGTTCAATACCTTCTCTTGCTGACAATATGGGTAATGTAACTGATGATGATAAACAGAAGGCCGAAATTCTAAACCTCGCTTTCAAAAACTCGTTTACGGTAGAGGACTGCAGCACCATTCCCCCTTTCAACTATCGAACAAACGCAAGGATGGCGACATAGTATTTAGTGTAGCTGGGATTGTAAAACAGTTAAGATCCTCAGACGCCAGGAAGGCACCTGGCCCAGACGGTATCCCCGTAATATTTTATGTTGACCATGCTACAAATACAGCACCATTCTTATCCATCATTTATCAGAGATCATTGGAACAGTGTTTAGACATAATGACCTTTCTAGACTGAGAAGCTCATCTGCAGAAACCAGCACGGTTTTAGGAAACAGCGGTCATGCGAGACACAGCTGGCCCTCTTTGTGCACGATATACAACAGGCTCCAGATACCGGCTCCCAGTTGATGCCATATTTCGCGACTTTCGAAAGGCGTTCGACACGGTTCCGCAATGTCGCTTGCGGTCTATCAGATGACATATCTGGCTGGATAGATAGTTTTCTAACAGACAGGGAGCAGTACGTCGTCCTGAACGGGGTGACTTCAACAGAAACAAACGTAACTTCAGGTGTGCCCCAGGGCAGCGTAATAGGTCCGCTGCTTTTTACAATTTACATAAACGATCTGGTTGATGGTATTGACAGCGGCATTAGACTGTTTGCCGATGATGCTGTAGTCTACAGAAAAGTAGTATCACACGAAAGTTGTGAACAAATCAAGGAAAATTTACAGAAAATAAATGTGTGGTGTAATGACTGGCAGTTATCTCTCAATGTTAGTAAGTGTAACCTACTGCATATAACAAGCCGAGAATTCCCATTAATGTACGAGTACAAAATAAATGCCCAGTGTTTGGAAGCGGTAACATCCGTCAACTATCTGGGTGTGACTAATTGCGGTTTATTGGTAGAATCCTGAAGCGATGCAGTCATTCGACAAAGGAAATAGCTTACAATACGTTAGTTCGTCCAGTCTTAGAGTATTGTTCGTCTGTATGGGACCCTTACCAGTTGGGTCTGATTCAAGAGATTGAGAAGGTCCAAAGAAGAGCGGCAAGATTCGTGACAGGTACATTCAGCCATCGCAAAAGCGTTACAAATCTCATAGAAAGTTTGAAGTGGGACACACTTGCAGATAGACGGCGCGTTAAGCGGAAGGGGCTGCTCACTAAATTCCGAAATCCGATCTTCGCCGAGGATGTAGAGCATATATTATTACCACCAACTTTCAGATCGCTCAATGATCACCATTCAAAGATAAGGGAAATTAGAGCTCGTACTGAGGCGTTCAGACAATCGTTCTTCCCTCGCGCGATCCGCGAGTGGAACAGACGGGGGGAAATATGAATTTGGCGCGAATTGTGCCCTCCACCACACACCGCTTGGTGGCTAGCGGAGTATAAATGTAAATGTAGACGTAATCTTGCTGTTACAAACTTTATCGTCACTACTGGAAAAGTACAAGTCCCGCTATAGATACTAATCTGGATGCAATTTATTGTCATAGCCTGTGACCCGCTCTGCGAAGATACTGACAGATACGCAACTGAAAGAGTGCATCATTGAGCTCCTCCGGTCAGCAGCGGCGGGCTAAATACGTGCTGTCGAGAGGGCGTTGTCGGCATGTTCCTTGTCAGTGTGTCTTTGGCCTCTCTCCTGATAGGCGCAATTGCTCCAGCGCCTACTGTCGATCTGCAAGCTACATCTTCGCTGGTCGGTGTGCTGACGTCAACTTACGCCAGGACAGAAAGTTACTCTGATACACCTGTATATAAACTTTCTGCTCTGTATTGGAAGACTTCATGCTCTTTCTTCATGGGCATCCATTTTCTAAACCCAATGCAATGACATATCACGGTCTGTATAATTTCCTCGAATGTTCACATGCTCTGTGTTGCAGGATAACCCAACATGTAACAGAAGTTAATGCTGTTAGCAGTGGCTCGATGATGCACTTATGTATACTATTTCCCACTCTGATTCATCCTATTGCACCATGAACAACCGTTAATTCGATCGAATCCCGCCGGCAGTATTTCGCGCAGTGTATAATACAATAGTATAAACCAGCGGAAAAATGCCCCTGTCAGAGCATAAAAAGGTGAATATATTCCTCTTGAAAAGACCCTGACAAGAAAGTGGGGAACCAGCTATCTCAGTCATCATTCTGCCTTCCTCACCAAAAATTTCGGCTTGCCAATAAATTCGCGTTCTTTTAATACAGAAGACTCTAAATCCTTTTATTCAGTCTCTCTTTGTAGTTAAGCATTCAGTCCCACCAACTACCTCTCACTGCTACTGCCTATTTGTGTCTCTCCCCCATTCCCTCATTTTCCTCCCATTGACTTCCAGTATGTCCCACCGCCATTGTCTCCTCTCTCACTTACACTGCTCCTTTCTGTTTTTCTTTGCCAGTGCCACCGTCTCCACCACACCTCACCAGCGCAAAAATTCTGGGCGCAGGTTGGTGAGAGGGATGGGGGAGGAGGGGGGGACGCTGGGCTCCCATTTGTCTTTTCCCCTATACCCACGTGCTCAAAATTTCGATCCAAAATGCAACCTCCCCTATAGCTAAGTGTTAAATTTCATCGGTCTGGAAGGATCCCCTCCCCCCCCCCCCCCTCCCCAAAGTCTATGAATGGTATCCACTCATCCCTCTTTTTCATTTCCATCCTCTCCTCTTTCTTTTTCCTTCCACTCCCTCTATCTCCATGCATATCTCTTTCTCTCTTACTGCCGCTGTCTTTCACTGACCATCAATGTCTCCTCCTCTCTCTGTCGGTCATTGCTATTGTCTTCGGCCATCTTTCCCTGCCACTGCCACTTTGTCTCTCCCGCCATTATTGTCTCCGCTCTCTTTCTTTCCCGTACCATCGCCTCTCTCTTCTAGTGTCACTGTCTCTCTACTACAGTCTTTCAGCTCAAAAAATCGCAGATATATTTGCATACCCAAATTTTTGATGAGGAAGGCAGATTGAGAAATTCGACCCACTTTTCTGTCAGGGTCTTTTAAAGAGGAACATATTTGCCCTTTTCTGCTGTGGCAGGAGCATTTTTCCACTTGTTCCCCTCTTTTCACTGCTACAGCAACTTACGAAGCTCATATAAAGCAAATTCTTTAGTTCAGAAAAGTTTTGACTGTTTCTTTATATATTTTTACACATATAAACAACAAATAAGTGAACATAATAAAAGGCTCACACAGAATCATTTGCTTTGCGTTTTTCTCAATACTTTGGTCATCGATTGCAGTTTATCGTAAATGTCCTACTTATTATTTGAGTAAAAAATGTTATTAGAAATATTTCACTGAATTTGCAGTATTTCCAGTTATACATAATTTTTGGCAGTCATTTTAAGTTCTTTTTAGGCATATTAAGACACTATTTAGCCCTTTCTTTGTTACTGCAGAGCCACTTTAGGCATATCTGTATGCCATGAAGTGCCCATTATGCAGAGACAGTGCATCGTAAAGTTTTATTGATGAAAAAATACTGACGAAGGACATAGTTTCATAACCTCTGGACTCCTGCTATGACATTAGAACCCTTCCTATGTGTCCACAACCCCAATTAAAACAACATTTATGTCTCAGACCTTGCATGTTTTATCGGACAAGTACGACAAATTTGGGCCTCTGGATCTTCGTAACGGATAGCGATATCGAGAAAAGTTTCAAACTTTCCAGAGAATATTATCTTATGGTAAAATTTTCGACGATCTGCCATGAACAGAAAATACAGAAGTGGACGTCTCTACATCTATACTTTTCGCATCCGAAAATCGTGGTTTTTTGCGGGTTTTCAGAAATCGCCCATTAACAAATGGTAATTTTTTGAACCACCATACAGCTAACCAATTTCCTCACTTTGCCTGGGCTGGGGAAAGTGTGTAATGTTTAAATTGTAACCTTGAACTATAGGATAGCTACAGTATGCCAATTCTTCCGATAGATCTACAAATGGTCACGAGATCGAGAGTTATCCAAAATCCTTGACCCGTTATCTATATGATCAATAGAAACCGAGATACGACCCCCTGAAAAGCTGTATTTCGTATACGACTTTTTAGAACATATTGGTTCCAATTCCATTTGTGAGCATGTGCTTAGCGTTTTACAAGAAATTACACTGCACCTGCCTAATATCGTAAGGGCCCCCCCGAGCACGCAGAACTGCTGCAACACGACGTTGCATGGACTCGGCTAATGTCTGAAGTAGTGCTGGAAGGAATTGAAATCATGAATCTTACAAGAGTGTCCATAAATCCTTAAGAGTACGAAGGGGTGGAGGGCTCTTCTGAACAGCAAGTTGCAAGGCATCCAAAATATGCTTAGTAATGTTCATGTCTGGGGAGTTTGGTGGGCAACAGAAGAGTTTAAATTCAGAAGAGTGTGGAGCCACTCTGTAGCAATTCTGGACGTGTGGGATGTCACATTTCCCTACTGAAATTTCCCAAGTCCGTCGGAATGCACAATGGACATGAATAGATGCAAGTGATCAGACAGGATGCTTACATTCATGTCACATGTCAGAGTCGTATCTAGACGTATCAGGGGTCTCATATCAGTCCAACTATACACACCCCACACCATTACAGAGCCTCCACCAATTTAAACATTCCTCTGCTGACATGCAGGGCCCATGGAGTCATGAGCTTGTCTCCATACCCGCACACGTCCATCCGCTCGGAACAATTCGTCCGACCAGGCAACATATTTCCAGTCATCAACAGTCCAATGTCAATGTTGACGGGCCCAGGTGAGGCGTAAAGCATTGTGTCGTGCAATCATCAAGGGTACACAAGTGGACCTTCGGCTCCAAAAGCCCATATCGATGATGTTTCGCTGAATGGTTTACACGCTGACACTTATTGATGGTCTAGCATTAAAATCTGCAGCAATTTGCGGTAGGGCTGCACTTCTGTCACTTTGAACGATTGTCTCCAGTCGTCGTTGGTCCCGTTATTGCAGGATCTTTTGCCAGCCGCAGTGATGTCGGAGATTTGATGTTTCACCAGATTCCTGATATTCACGGTAGTGAAACGGTCGTACGGGAAAATCTCCACTTCATCGCTACTTCGGAGACGATGTGTCCCATCAATCGTGCGCCGATTATTGCATCACGCTCAAACTCACTTAAATCTTGGTAAGCTGCCATTGTAGCACCAGTAACTGATCTAACAACGGCGCCAGACACTTGTCTTAAATAGGCGTTGCCGACCGCAGCGATGTATTCCGCCAATTTACATAACTCTGTATTTGAATGAACATGCGTATTTCAGTTTCTTTGGCGCTTCAGTGTATACATGTTCTATATTTGATCCCAACGAGTATTTTCGTGCGTCTCTAATACCCCAGACTTTGCATAATGATTAATCATGTCAGACCTTCTTTAAAATAACAACAAATTGTTTTGCCATTTCTGGAGATAGGACCCAATCACAGATCTTGCCCGAGCCCAGTCCTGGCTGTCAGCGGCCCTGTCAACACTGTGCTTGGTTGATACAGCTGCCTCCTACACAGTTAGATCATGTTCAGTAATGAAGTATTTGCAGCTACTTCAGTAGGCATTGTAGCAGATGTAGGGTTGGCGAGCGGGAACTGAAGCAGATATGCTATTTGAAGAAAGACTTCGATTTTTTTGCTATTTCTAGCAACTGAGGAATGCATTGAAACTGTTTAAGCTAGAGTACTTCAAAGTATTTCATAAAGTAGTAAATGAAATGGGACATAGGTCTCAAATAAAATACAACATTTCAGTACATTTTGGTTATAAATATAGCAGAAATATCGATGCAGCTGATGTACTTAACGCAACAGCGGCTTTAAAATTCCAGAAGAAAGAGCTCACGAAGCATAGCGCACACACAGCTCGCCATATTCACATTTTGAAGGATTTTTTTTTTTTTTTTTTTTTTTTGAGCATGTGGTACGAGGTAATTATCCCAACATCGAAATAGCTTTGAGGATATATCGGCAATTCAAGCAGAGTCTTGTCAACTCAGTTTCAGCAAATTAACTACTTGAGGTCAAATACAGGTGAAGTAGACGGTGAAATTCAGTTATATTATCGACAGAATACGACACAACTGCTAAATTTGAGTTCAGCGCCATAATCACTGTGTTTACTTTGCTAAAGCAACGAATTGGAAAGTTAAATTATATTAAAAGGAAAGGAATGTGTTCTTAATTATGGCCCTTGTTTCTTATATCTCGAATAGATTTTTTTAATTTTATACAATTTGTAATTTATGAAAGACAAGTTGTAATTTATATACTACAATAATAGATAATATGTTATGTGTAATATTTTTCACTTATATAGCTCATTCAAATGATATTTTTCAGTAACAGTTTATTTTTATTAGATCTATATCGCAAATTACAAAATATTCTAAATTAATTTAGGAAAAAATTGCACAAAAATGTTGCTGGGAGGGGTGGGGGGTGCGGGGCGCAGCTTTGACGATTCTGCCAAGGCCACAGGATCACTTTGGTACGGCTCTGTTTGCACTTCTCGCCTCATACATACAACATGCAAACATTTAGAAAACGGTCTCACACCTGAACATAGGCAGATTGGGTACACAAATTCCGTCCCAAAGGGAATGGGTGACGTCAGAAATGGCATTCGGTGACCCACTGCAACTAACCTAGATTGAATTCACACAACAATCCAGGCCGCGTAATCGAAAGGGACAAGACAAGGTTGAAGTAGAACAAGAGGAAAAATATTGTCTATGCAGTTGAGGTCGGGTCATTTATTTAGCAACTCGAACTGTGATAGGATTCCTGAATGTTCGTCAAATCATGAAGGTATCTATGCAACCCTATGAAGAAGGCAGTTGTCATTTTGGAAGATGGAAGTGACCACAGCAGACTCAGTATGAAGTTGTAAAACAAGGGGCAAAGCTCGGTCACAGAGAAGAGTGAATTGAACATTCTCGTTCAAGTTCACGGTAACGTCAAAAAATGGGCCCAACTCATAGTACGAAAAACACCAAAAACTATCACAGAACCACCTCTGCTGATCTGAATTGCAATCTCCACTTACCGTGGGTTAAGCACCTCATAGAACCTCACAGATTCGTAGTCTTTCACCCCTGCTGTTCAATCTATACAGCGAAGAAGAAATGATGGAAATGAAAGAAAGGTGGAATTAAAATTGAAGTTGAAAGGATATCAGTCAGAAGCTTTGCTCATGACATTGCTGTCCTCAGTGAAAGTGAAGAAGTATTGGATCTGGTCAATGCAATGTAGTGTCCAATGAGTACAGAATATGAACTGAGTGTTAATAGAAGAAAGACGAAATGAATAACAAGCAGCAGAAATGAGATCATCAATAAACTTAACAGAAAGGGCCTTCCTGACCAAGAGAACTCTTCTAATATAAAACATAGGCCATCATTTGAGTAAGAAATTTTTGAGAATGTACGTTTGGAGTACAGTATTCCAAGACAGTGAAACGTGGACAGTGGCAAAACCGGAAAAGAAGATAATGGAAGCACTGGAGATGCCGTTCTACAGAAAAATGTTGAAAATTAGGTGGACTGGTAAGGTACGGAATGAGGAAGTTCTCTACAAAATCGGTAAGAAAAGGGATATATGGAAAACACTGGCAAGAAGATGGGACAGGATGAAGGGACATTTGTTAAGACATCGTGGAACAACTTCCATGATTCCAGAGGGAGCTGCCGTCCTAGTGTTTGAAAGAGTTTATCTGTTGTTGGAGTTCTTCCATCGTCGCAGATGAGTACGAGAACCATCACTTCGACGCACCGGACGCAGTACATACGGTGATATCGCTAATTGCTTCGGCTTGTTAGAGCTATAAAACTGAACAGCTGTGATCAGGTTAGTTTATTTCCACTGAGGTTCCACACCACCGTAGATCATCTTTGAAAGTAGTGTCTTGTAGTGTTTGGTACTTAGATGATGTCAGTCATTTCGCGTTATTGATATTAGACCGCATAGTCATAATAAGCGGTATTGTTGTTGTTGTTGTTGTTGTTGCTGTCTTCAGTCCTGAGACTGGTTTGATGCAGCTCTCCATGCTACTCTATCCTGTGCAAGCTTCTTCATCTCCGAGTACCTACTGCAACACACATCCTTCTGAATCTGCTTAGTGTATTCATCTCTTGGTCTCCCTCTACGATTTTTACCCTCCACGCTGCCCTCCAATGCTAAATTTGTGATCCCTTGATGCCTCAGAACATGTCCTACCAACTGGTCCCCGCTTCTTATCAAGTTGTGCCACAAACTCCTCTTCTCCCCAATTCTAGTCAATACCTCCTCATTAGTTATGTGATCTACCCATCTAATCTTCAGCATTCTTCTGTAGCACCACATTTCGAAAGCTTCTATTCTCTTCTTGTCCAAACTATTTATCGTCCATGTTTCACTTCCATACATGGCTACGCACCATACAAATACTTTCAGAAACGACTTCCTGACACTTAAATTTATACTCGATGTTAACAAATTTCTCTTCTTCAGAAACGCTTTCCTTGCCATTGCCAGTCTACATTTTATATCCTCTCTACTTCGACCATCATCAGTTATTTTGCTCCCCAAATAGCAAAACTCCTTTACTACTTTAAGTGTCTCATTTCCTAATCTAATTCCCTCAGCATCACTCGACTTAATTTAACTACATTCCATTATCCTCGTTTTGCTTTTGTTGATGTTCATCTTATATCCTCCTTTCAAGACACTGTCCATTCCGTTCAACTGCTCTTCCAAGTCCTTTGCTGTCTCTGACAGAATTACAATGTCATCGGCGAACTTCAAAGTTTTTATTTCTTCTCCATCGATTTTAATACCTACTCCGAATTTTTCTTTAATTTCCTTTACTGCTTGCTCAATATATAGATTGAATAACATCGGGGAGAGGCTACAACCCTGTCTCACGCCCTTCCCAACCACTGCTTCCCTTTCGTGCCCCTCGACTCCAGTCAACATTGTCAAAAGCTTTCTCTAAGACTACAAATGCTAGAAATGTAGGTTTGCCTTTCCTTAATCTATTTTCTAAGATACGTCGTAGGGTCAGTATTGCCTCACGTGTTCCAACATTTCTGCGGAATCCAAACTGATCTTCGCCGAGGTCGGCTTCTACCAGTTTTTCCATTCGTCTGTAAAGAATTCGCGTTAGTATTTTGCAGCTGTGACTTATTAAACTGATAGTTCGGTAATTTTCGCATCTGTCAACACCTGCTTTCTTTGGGATTGGAATTATTATATTCTTCTTGAACTCTGAGGGTATTTCACCTGTCTCATACATCTTGCTCACCAGATGGTAGAGATTTGTCAGGACTGGCTCTCCCAAGGCCGTCAGTAGTGCCAATGGAATGTTGTCTACTCCCGGGGCCTTGTGTCGACTTAGCTCTTTCAGTGCTCTGTCAAACTCTTCACGCAGTATCGTATCTACCATTTCATCTTCATCTACATCCTCTCCCATTTCCATAATATTGTCCTCAAGTACATCGCCCTTGTACAGACCCTCTATATACTCCTTCCACCTTTCTGCTTTCCCTTCTTTGCTTAGAACTGGGTTTCTATCTGAGCTCTTGATATTCATGCAAGTGGTTCTCTTTTCTCCAAAGGTCTCTTTAATTTTCCTGTAGGCTGTATCTATCCTACCTCTAGTGATATATACCTCTACGTCCTTACATTTGTCCTCTAGCCATCCCTGCATAGCCATTTTGCATTTCCTGTCGATCTTATTTTTGAGATGTTTGTGTACCTTTTTGTCTGCTCCATTTACTGCATTTTTACATTTCCTCCATTTTTATCAATTAAATTCAATATATCTTCTGTTACCCAAGGATTTCTACTAGCCCTTGTCTTTTTACCTACTTGATCCTCTGGTGCCTTCACTATTTCATCTCTCAAAGCTACCCATTCTTCTTCTACTGTATTTCTTGCCCTCATTTTTGTCAATCGTTCCCTAATACTCTCTCTGAAACTCTCTACAACCTCTGGTTCTGTCAGTTTATCCAGGTTCCATGTCCTTAAATTCCCACCTTTTTGCAGTTTCTTCGGTTTTAATCTGCAGTTCATGTCCAATAGATTGTGGTCAGAGTCCACATCTGCCCCTGGAAATGTCTTACATTTTTAAAACCTGGTTCCTAAATATCTGTCTTACCATTATATAATCTATCTGATACCTTCCAGTTTCTCCAGGCCTCTTCCATGTATACAACTTTCTTTCGCGATTCTTGAACCATGTGTTTCCTATGTTTAAGTTATGTTCTGTGCAAAATTCTACCAGGCGGCTTCCTCTTTCATTCCTTACCCCCATTCCGTATTCACCTACTACGTTTTCTTGTCTTCTTTTTTCTACAACCGAATTCCAGTCACCCATGACTATTAAATTTTCGTCTCCTTTCACTAACTGAATAATTTCTTTTATCTCATCATACATGTCTTCAATTTCTTCATCATCTGCAGAGCTAGTTGACATATAAACTTGTACTACTGTAGTAGGCGTGGGCTTCGTGTCTATCTTGGCCACAATAATGCGGTCACTATGCTGTTTGTAGTAGCTTACCCGCACTCCTATTATTTTATTCATTATTAAACCTACTCCTGCGTTACCTCTATTTGATTTTGTATTTATAACCCTGTATTCACCTGACCAAAAGTCTTGTTCCTCCTGCCACCGAACTTCACTAATTCCCACTATATCTAACTTCAACCTATCCATTTCCCTTTTCAAATTTTCTAGCCTACCTGCCCGATTAAGGGATCTGACATTCCACGCTCCGATCCGTAGAACGCCAGTTTTCTTTCTCCTGATAACGACGTCCTCCTGAGTAGTCCCCGCCCGAAGATCGGAATGGGGGACTATTTTACCTCCGGAATATTTTACCCAAGAGGATGCCATCATCATTAAATCATACAATAAAGCTGCATGCCCTCGGAAAAAATAAGGCTGTAGTTTCCCCTTGCTTTCAGCCGTTCGCAGTACCAGCACAGCAAGGCCGTTTTGGTTAGTGTTGCAAGGCCAGATCAGTCAATCATCCAGACTGTTGCCCCTTGCTGCTGCCACTCTTCAGGAACCACACGTTAGTCTGGCCTCTCAACAGATACCCCTCCGTTGTGGCTGCACCTACGGTACGGCCATCTGTATCGCTGAGGCACACAAGCCTCCCCACCAACGGGAAGATCCATGGTTCATGTGGGTGGAATAAGGGGTAGGGTTTGGCAATTAATTAGTAGGAGTAGGGTTTGGCAATTGATTAGTAATTTTACTTAGGAGATGTAAACTTTGTAATATAGCTTTTTTAAAATCTACAATGAATATATAAGCAGAAACAACGTTTATCATATAGTAGTATTAGTTGCCTTAATCATTCATTTATGTTTAGGTTGTAATTTATATGTTAAAGTCCATTAAGTGATCCTAAGATTTGCTTCAGGAGGTAGTCAGGCAGGGCCAAATCATCATTTTAGCGTTAATTATTTTCCGTTGTGCACATTCATTTTACACTCGCCTGGAGTAGTATCTTGGACATGACGTCCGTGGGTGAACACCACATACTACTCTCACTGCTCACTTTTCTGCAATCAGTACTTTCTTTCTAACTGGTGAGTTAACTCAAAAAATTATTTTTAAACAATTTATTAGTTTTCACCTTTTTATTAGCAGGTCCTTGGTTGCTTGTCACGTGTATGCAGTTATATTTTACTTTTTTTCCATTGTTACCTTTTAGCCATATATTTGCAGTCTAATCTTTATTTTATTGTTCTACGTTCAGAGTGACAATTATACAACTATATGAAATAAAATCACCGTATGTTCTGAACGGTTTGCGCTAGGACGTTCAAACTGTGCGGCTGGCTGCGGGGCATGATCGGAATTAATATGCGTTGTGTGGTTCCATTTAGCTGCGAAGCGGCCGGCCGATGTGACTGAGCGGTTCTAGGCGCTTCAGTCTGGAACCGCCCGACCACTACGGTCGCAAGTTTGAATCCTGCCTCGGGCATGAATGTGTGTGACGTCCTTAGGTTAGTTAGGTTTAAGTAGTTCTAAGTTCTAGGAGACTGATGACTTCAGATGTTAAGTCCTATAGTGCTCAGAGCCATTTTTGAGCTACGAAGCCCACTTTAATTTGGTTGGGTTGGTAAATAAGCAAATTTGGCGCATTTTGGGAACTGAGAACCCCCGCATTTCACGATCGAGAAATGTCATCACCCTCAACCGGTGACTGTGTGGTGTGCAGTGTCCAGTCACGGAATAATCGGTGCGATATTCCCTGATGGCACGGTGATCACCGAACGGTACTTGAAGGTTTTGGAAGATGATTTCGTCCCCTTATCCAGAGTGACCCCGATTTCGACAAGATGTGGTTCATTTAAGGCGGAGCTTGACCCCATCGAAGCAGGAAAGTGTTTAATGTCCTGGAGGAGTACTTTGGGGACCGCATTCCGGCTCTGGGGTACCCATGGCACCATATTCTCGGTGCATGCGACTCCTTTTTGTGAGCTATATTAAAGGCAAGGTGCACAGCAATAACCCCAAAACTACTGCTGAGCTGAAAACAGCCGTTCAAATCATCGACAGCATCGATTTTCCGACACTTCAGCGGGTCACGCAGAATTTCGCTATTCGTCTGCGCCACATCATCACGAATGATGGCAAGCATATCGAACATGTCATAACCTAAATCGGAATATCTGTCGTGGCGTTTACATTTTGAATAAAGTGTGTGCACCCCGTAGTTTATAACAAACTTACATTTCTTGTCATATTGTTCAATAATTGTCACCCTGTATTTTATTTCATTATTCTTTTACACTGCATTTGAGCATAAGGGTTTTCTATGTTTCTGTGCGTAGCTTTCCCTCTGGCATGATCTGCATTGTGTGTATTCCCATATGCTCTGTTATGTTTCATTTATTTCTTAATTTATCCATTACTATTTGAATTTTACGTCGTTGTCACACAGCAGCGCCGCATAGCGACTGTCATTACTACTAGCCCAATATTTTGCATGAGTTCTTATAAATCACATGTATGTACTGTGTAAATACGGACGGGCCTTTGGAGCCGCTATAGTGTACGGCTGTTTACAGTTTGCGCGCGAGGTCGTGTTCTACGCTGTCATCGCCTCCATGAGGAATTACGTATTTTTCGGTAACTCCTTCGCTCTGTTCATGCCTGATCTCGGTGGTCCGCAGCTCGTGGTCTCGCGGTCGCGTTTTCGCTTCCCGAGCACGGGTCTCGGGTTCGATACCCGGCAGGGTCAGGGCTTTTCACCTGCCTCGAGATGACTGGGTGTTTGTGTTGTCCTCATTCTTTCGTCATCATTTATGGAAAGTGCCGAGATTGGACTGAGCAAAGGTTGGGAATTTGTATGGGTGCTGATACCCGCGCAGTTGAGCGGCCCACAAACAAAACATCATGATCCCGGTGAGTTAATTTCACTAATTTTCAACACTTTTTTCCTTACAGATTGCCATTTAGTACGTTTTATGCGGTATCATGCCTTCTTGACACATGCATTTTGGTCGAACGTTTCTGGTTTTTTTAAGGTAAGTTACGTTACGTTTCTCTATATAATTTTATTCGAACAGGTTTCAAGCGTATTTTGCTTCCATAGTAGCCCAGGATAGGAATACGCCGGATTTATTGTAATGTCGTCGTCCTCTTATATTTTCAGATAACCTGATGAGCTTTATCCAGGCGAAACTTGTCTTCCTTAAATCAGAATAGAACATTCTACAACCTACGACTGTCCGTTAAATAGCAGTCCTCAGGAATTGCAGATAAGACGTCTATGGCATTGGAATAGAATCTGGAGCCGGGCTGTGAAAGCACTGTAGGAGGGTCACCAAGCTCCATGGTCTGACCATAAGGGACAGATGTACACTGAAGCGCCAAAGAAACTGGAGTAGGCTTGCGTATTCAAATACAGAGATATGTAAATTGGCAAAATACAGCGCTGCGGTTGGCAACGCCTATACAAGACAAGTGTCTGGAGCAGTTGTTAGATTGGTTACTGCTGCTACAATGGCAGGTTATCAAGATTTAAGTGAGTTGGAACGTGCTGTTATAGTCGGCGCACAAGCGATAGGACACAACTTCTCCGAGGTAGCGAAGAAGTGAGGATTTTCCCGTACGACCATTTCGAGAGTGTACTGTGAATATCAGGAATCCGGTAAAACATCAAATCGACATCACTGCGGCCGAAAAAAGATCCTGCAGGAACGGTACCAACAAAGACTTAAGAGAACCGCTCAACGTGACATAAGTGCAACACTTTAGCAAACTGCTGCAGATTTCAATGTGTCAGCGTGCCAACCATTCAACGAAACATCATCGATATGAGCTTTCGGAGCCGAAGACCCACTCGTGTACCCTTGATTACTGCACGGTACGAAGTTTTATGCCTCGGCCGGCCGTGGGGGCCGAGCGGTTCTAGGCGCTACAGTCTGGAACCGCTCGACCGCTACGGTCGCAGGTTCGAATCCTGCCTCGGGCATGGATGTGTGTGATGTCGTAAGGTTAGTTAGGTTTAAGTAATTCTAAGTTCTAGGGGACTGATGACCTCAGAAGTTAAGTCCCATAGTGCTCAGAGCCATTATTCAAAAATATATATTCAAAAATTTATGCCTCGCCAGGGCCCGTCAACACAGACATTGGACTGCTGATGGCTGTAAACATGTTGCCTGGCCGGACGAATCTCGTTTCAAATTGTATCGAGCGGTTGCACGTGTACGGGTATGGAGACAACCTCATGAATCCATGGACCATGCATGTCAGCAGGGGGCTGTTCAAGGTGGAAGGGACCCTGTAATGGTGTGGGGCGTGTGCAGTAGGAGTGATATGGGACCCATCATACGTCTAGATACGACTCTGACGCGTGACACATACGTAAGCATCCTGTATGATCACCTGCATCCATTCATGCCCATTGTGCATATCGACGGACTTACGCAATTCCAGAAGGACAATTCGACACCACACATTCAGAACTGCTACAAAGTAGCTCCAGGAACATTCTTCTGAGTTTAAAAACTTCCGCTGGCCGCCAAATTCCTCAGACATGAAAATTATTGAGCATATCTGAGATCCCTTGCAACGTGCTGTTCAGAAGAGATCCCCACCCTCGTACTCTTACGGATTTGTGGACAGCCCTGCAGGATTCACGGTGTTAGTTCCCTCTGACATTACTTCAGAAATTAGTCGAAACCATTCCAAGTCGTATTGTGGCACTTCTGCATGCTCGCGGGAGTCCTACACCGATATTAGGCAGATGTACCAGTTTCTTTGACTCTTCAGTGTACAATGAGCATGTGTATCGATTCGCCATAGTGACTCAGATAATATAGGAAATAGAGGCACTTTTTTGAAGACAGAGCTGACAAACGGACATGACTACCAGACATGGAGCTTGCAAGTAATTGAAAAAAGGAACTCGCAATAACGAAGGAATACTTTCAGAGAAGAAGCATTCTTCTGTGAGTGGGAAAAAAGGGCATCGCACGTCAGCTACGAAAGTTGATGATAAATAATTGTATTGGCAAGAAGAAGAAACTGAGCTGAGCAGTCAGATGTACCTACACGCCCATGGGAAACTTTGTAGCAGTGGTCGTCAAACTTGTTTGCTCAAGAGCCAATACTGACATTCTGGAGCAGCACCTCGGGCCGCATATGTACCGATCTACTATTAATTGGTAATCTACAGTAATTAGTATGTATGGGCCCGCAATACGCTAGCTATAGTAAGGTCGCGATAAGTAAGCCGCCATCCACCAGATACTGATTCTGGAAAATCGGCACAATTCAAACACTTCGTGTCGGCTGTTCTCTGTTTCAGATTACCGCCACGATTAGCAACTCCAAAGCTGTGACACTGGAGTTGCCTAACGAAGTCTTGTTGTGTTGTCTTTCTGAGCCGATGAGTACCTGATTAATAACAGTAATTTATTGTACTTCTATTTAAATGCGTTTTGCATTATGAAACACGATCTCAAATAATTACAAAATGTTTTAATACCATTTCTTCTTTTGTTCTTTGCGTTGCATTGCAATAGCCTTAATTTAATTACATATTCCTTGCCACAAACGTGTACCGCATTTGAAGATGATCGTCTCTGTAACATGTATTTACGAAATGTTTCTACTTCGTTTCGAAATTTGTATTATAACAACTGATCGGTGCAACTGATCGGTACGAGTCGTGTACGCCCGGTGAGTTAGAAGGAAAACAACAAAATATTTCTCCTATCACATCTTCTAACGTCGCAGTGGCCGCCATAATTACCCCTCTCTCACTGAGGTAAGCGACCAACCTTTAGATAGCTAGTGGCCGAATTCACCAATCTAAATTAAAGTTAAGCATGCCGTAAAATAGCATTGCCCCTGAATTTTGTTTCTTGTTGAGGGGAAAATACAGCCTTAAGGAGATTCTTACGTTAGTCAACGTTTTTGGATTCAGCTGTTAGTTGCTAGATAGATATTATTATTATATACGGCTGAAAACCGCCGGCAATACTGATTCGGATCGCGCGAGGCTCGCCAGCCGCAGTTTGAAGACCATCGCTTTACAGAATACTGTAGGAGAGGTCGTCCTACTGTGGAACTGTATGTGGACTGTGACTGAAGCCTTCGCTATAGCTCGAAAGTCACGCAGTACTTTGGTTTCGAGCGGAATGGTCGTCTCTGGCTCCTAAACGTTTGCTTTCATTCAGCTCCGTTACGACACTGCATCTCGGAGATGATGGTGATCAACTCTCTCTGACAGACTGGTCGCCAGCCGCTAAACGACGTCCACTTATGAGCTGCCATTACAGTCTGACTGTCAGTGTTCCATTTGTTATCTGAGTAGCGGTAACTGAACCTAGAAAGTGGCCCTGAGAGATTTCATTAACGCGCCGGCCCGTGTGACCGAGCGGTTCAAGGCGCTTCAGTCTGGAACCGCGCGATCGCGACGGTCGCAGGTTCGAATCCTGCCTCGGGAATGGATGTGTGTGATATCCTCAGATTAGTTAGGTTTATGTACTAAGTTCTAGGGGACTGATGACCTCAAATGTTAAGTCCCATAGTGCTCAGAGCCATTTCATTAACATAAGGGGTACAGTACGGTAGTGTGGTGAAGATAGTATTTTGGAACTTCAGAACTTGTATATTGTAGTTAGGTTCCTGAGGACAGATGAAAGAACTTATATCTTCTTTCTTTTCTCCTTTTCTTTTTTCTCATTTCCCCTTGAGACTGTTTACTTTCTCCTATGTCTTTCTCCGCTATTTCAGTTCCCCTCAAATCTGTCCCAACTTCTATGCACGTCACTGATGTTTTTCGCTTTGTCTAAAAACTTAAAAATTCTTTTTGTTATTCCTTTATAGTCTATCTTTTCTGTGTGTACATAAAATACATTCCTCTCTGCCTCATAGTGTTTAATCGTCTACAGAGTCGGCTAAGATGGCAAGGTAGTCTGCAGAAGCCAATCAATCAATGATTTTTTTTTTTAAATTCCTTCTTCTCGTGTTGTTTTACTCTCTTACACAATCACCTTTCTAGTACTCAACTGAACAGCAATGGGGACAATCCATCTCCTTGTCTGACACCAGTTTTGGAAAAGCCTTGGAGGTTTCAGCTAAATGAAGGCTTTGATATTCATACAATGGCGTATCACATAGTAGGTGATAGTGGAAAAGTGAAAACCATATTTTGAACATAACGACAGCCGATATCCGCTGGTTTTCGACTCTGTAAGCGCAGAACAGGGAATTAAGTGATCATAAGGCCGTTGCAGCATCCCTGAATATGGAAGTAAATAGGAATATAAAAAAAGGTTCAAATAAATGGCTCTGAGCACTATGGGACTCAACGTCTGAGGTCATTAGTCCCCTAGAACTTAGAACTAGTTAAACCTAACTAACCTAAGGACATCACACACATCCATGCCCGAGGCAGGATTCGAACCTGCGATCGTAGCGGTCTCGCGGTTCCGGACTGCAGCGCCTAGAACCGCACGGCCACTCCGGCCGGCTATAAAAAAAGGGAGGAAGGTTTATCTGTTTAGAAAGAGTAATAGAAGGCATATTTCAGACTACCTAACAGATCAAAACGAAAATTTCTGTTCCGGCACTGACAATGTTGAGTGTTTGTGGAAAAAGTTCAAGGTAATCGTAAAATGCGTTTTAGACAGGTCCGTGCCGAGTAAAACTGTGAGGGACGGGAAAAACCCACCGTGGTTCAACAACAAAGTTAGGAAACTACTGCGAAAGCAAAGAGAGCTTCACTGCAAGTTTAAACGCAGCCAAAACCTCTCAGACAAACAGAAGCTAAACGATGTCAAAGTTAGCGTAAGGAGGGCTATGCGTTCAGTGAATTCGAAAGTACAGTTCTATGTACCGACTTGACAGAAAATCCTAGAAAGTTCTGGTCTTACGTTAAATCAGTAAGTGGATCGAAACGGCATATCCAGACAATCCGTGATGATGATGGCATTGAAACAGAGGATGACATGCGTAAAGCTGAAATACTAAACACCTTTTTCCAAAGCTGTTTCACAGAGGAAGACCGCACTGCACGTCCTTCTCTAAATCATCGCACAAACGAAAAAATGGCTGACATCGAAATAAGTGTCCAACGAATAGAAAAGTAAGTGGAATCACTCAACAGAGGAAAGTCCACTGGACCTGACGGGATACCGATTCGATTCTACACAGAATATGCGAAAGAACTTGCCCCCCTTCTAACAGTCGTGTACCGCAAATCTCTAGAGGAACGGAAGGTTCCAAATGATTGGAAAAGAGCACAGGTAGTCCCAGTCTTCAAGAAGGGTCGTCGAGCAGATGCGCAAAACTATAGACCTATATCTCTGACGACGATCTGTTGTAGAATTTTCGAACATGTTTTTTGCTCGCGTATCATGTCGTTTCTGGAAACCCAGAACGTACTCTGTAGGAATCGGATTCCGGAAAAAGCGATCGTGTGAGACCCAACTCGCTTTATTTGTTCATGAGACCCAGAAAATATTAGATACAGGCTCCCAGGTAGATGCTATTTTCCTTGACTTCCGGAAGGCGTTCGATACAGTTCCGCACTGTCGCCTGATAAACAAAGTAAGAGCCTACGGAATGTCAGACCAGCTTTGTGGCTGGATTGAAGAGTTTTTAGCAAACAGAACACAGCATGTTGTTATCAATGGAGAGACGTCTACAGACGTTAAAGTAACGTCTGACGTGCCACAGGGGAGTGTTATGGGACCATTGCTTTTCACAATGTATATAAATGACCTAGTAGATAGTGTCGGAAGTTCCATGCGTATTTTCGTGGATGATGCTTTAGTATACAGAGAAGTTGCAGCATTAGAAAATTGTAGCGAAATGCAGGAAGATCTGCAGCGGATAGGCACTTGGTGCAGGGAGTGGCAACTGACCCTTAACATAGATAAATGTAATGTATTGCGAATACATAGAAAGAAGGATCCTTTATTGTAGAATTATATGATAGCGGAACAAACACTGGTAGCAGTTACTTCTGTAAAATATCTGGGAGTATGCGTGCGGAACGATTTGAAGTGGAATGATCATATAAAATTAATTGTTGGTAAGGCGGGTACCAGGTTGAGATTCATTGGGAGAGTCCTTAGAAAATGTAGTCCATCAACAAAGGAGGTGGCTTACAAAACACTCGTTCGACCTATACTTGAGTATTGCTCATCAGTGTGGGATCCGTACCAGATCGGGTTGACGGAGGAGATAGAGAAGATCCAAAGAAGAGCGGCGCGTTTCCTCACAGGGTTATTTCGTAACCGTGATAGCGTTACGGAGATGTTTAGCAAACTCAAGTGACAGACTCTGCACGAGAGGCGCTCTGCATCGCGGTGTAGCTTTCTCGCCAGGTTTCGAGAGGGTGCGTTTCTGGATGAGGTATCGAATATATTGCTTCCCCCTACTTATACCTCTCGAGGAGATCACGAATGTAAAATTAGAGGGATTCGAGCGCGCACGGAGGCTTTCCGACAGTCGTTCTTTCCGCGAACCAATCGCGACTGGAACTAAAAAGGGAGGTAACGACAGTGGCACGTAAAGTGCCCTCCGCCACACACCGTTGGGTGGCTTGGGGAGTATAAATGTAGATGTAGATGTAGTAGTTCCGCGACTGCTCACACCCACTGAAAACGCCCGCCGTATCAAGACAGCAGCGGAAAGCTCCAAGTGTGTCAGGGCTGTTCACATGACTTCCTCAGTCGCCTAATCACCAATGACGAGTGCCGGGTGTTTCACCATGAACGTGAGAAAAGAAGCAGAAACAAGTGCATTCACCAGGGCTGAGAAAGGCTAAGACCCAGCCATCATCGGGCAAAGTTTCTGAGTGTTTTTTGGTCTGCCATTCTATTTTTTTGCTAAGAGATTATGCTCGTAAGGGGAAAACCAACATAGTAAAAAGTGTTCAAATGTGTGTGAATTCCTAAGGAAACAAACTGCTGAGGTCGTCGGTTCCTAGAGTTACACACTACTGAAACTTATGCTAAGAACAACACACACACCCATGCCCGATGGAGGATTCGAGCCCCCGGCGAGAGGGGCCGCGCAATCCGTGTCATGGTGCCTCAAACCGCACTTCCACACCGCGCGGTCCGACGTAGTAGCATTTGCATCCGCGCCAGTAGATATCGAGGTGGATGCAGGTGAGCTGGCGTGGATATCGCAGCGGAATGGTACAGAACGCTGTCACGGATAGCTCACACAAGGTTTTGCATGGGCAGAGCCACTGACGTGTTTACCTGTCGGCGGCGATCGGCCTCGCCCCGTAGCTCTGACGCTGACTTCAAATGTCTCGGACTAGTCCCTCGCCTCACACCGTGCTGTTTCCACGTGCTAGTGGCAGTGGTTCGCGTTTGCGTTTATCTCTGTGCTCGTCTCTACGCTCTGCTTCCCCGTAGATTAACCCGCGTTTCGTCCCCTCTTCCGCGGTTCAGCTTCCTGCTTTGCTGGCGAGACACGGCCGGCTAGTATAGTTTACATTTGTGCCAACAGTAACGGCTCGCGGCGATGTCACGCCTTTTGTGGATATAAAAGAGCGTGCTACCAAAATCTCCCCCTCCGTTATGGGTGGCTGCCAAAATGAAGCGTCGGGCGTATCTGTCCAAGGGGCTGTATTTGTTCCACGATGATGCCTCAGCTCAGTCTCCACACGACTTAATCAAGCATGCTGTTTCTTTGGGCTATCAAATTTTGTTTCCCTCACACTTCCCCTATCCCCTTACATGGCACCCAGTGACTTCTTCCTCTTTCCTCTAATGGAGGTACCATTGCATGGCAGGAATTCCCAGTTTCCAAATTACGGTAAAGACTACACCGTTTTCCGCGTCCCTCGGACACGCTTTATATACCATCCACAACTAGTGCTGCCATCTGCCGTCTGTGAGAGGTTATCGCGCGTTGACGTCGAACGTAAGTGGTGTTCATATTAATGAGTGAAATACGAAATATGAGATACCACAGGATGGTAATTGAAGTCAAATTTCTTATAAAAGCTGCCGGAGTGGCCGCGCGGTTCTAGGCGCTACAGACTTGAACCTCTCGACCACTACGGTCGCGGGTTCGAACCCTGCCTCGAGCATGGATGTGTGTGATGTCCTTAGGTTAGTTAGGTTTAATTAGTTCTAAGTTCTAGGGGACTGATGACCTTATATGTTAAGTCCCATAGTGCTCAGAGCCATTTGAACCCATAGTGCTCAGAGCCATTTGAACCATTTGAAGGTGCTTGCTGCTAGGCTCGCCTGCACAGCGGACAAAATAACAAGAACTTAGGGAAAGTTCGTAGGAATTATTGTAGCATCTCAGCACAGACAGCAGTGAAACTTCCGTGAACAGTTTGCTGCACGTTCAAGGTTCAAATGGCTCTGAGCACTATGTGACTTAACTTCTGTGGTCATCAGACGCCTTGAACTTAGAACTAATTAAACCTAACTAACCTAAGGACATCACACACATCCATGCCCGAGGCAGGATTCGAACCTGCGATCGTAGCGGTCGCTGGGCTCCAGACTGTAGCGCCTAGAACCGCACGGCCACTCCGGCCGGCCACGTTCAAGGGATGTGGTGGTTTAGCTCTTTACAAGGTATATTGAAAATTATTGAAGACAGTAATTTAGACATCCAAGCAAATGTATTATGATAAACAGTCACATCAGGTAACAAAGTAAAGGCAATGTAAGATATAGTGAAGAAGGAGGCTGGCAGAACCAGAGCTGGGAAAGTGCAGTTAGCTTTAACAGTAAATGATATGATGGTAACAAGTGTGTGTAATGTTGCAAAGCTTGTAACAAGCATTTTATAACTGTCACTGAAAAGATGAGGTTCAAGTTGAATAGGTCCTGTCATGCACTATCTTAAACAATCCAGTGCAAATGCCTTGAGCAACATAAATAGCATTACTTCTATACCAGAAGAAGTCATGCCCACCATAAAATATTTGAAGATCAAAGAAATTACAAAATGTAAAAAATATCAACAAACTTAATTACAGTGAGATCTTTTGAGTTTAAAGAAATACTAAATTGTTTGTGTGACCAGTCATTTATCACTGAACATTTCAAGGCTGGCTAAAATCAGCTGCAAAAAAAAAAAAAAATGAAGACATACTATTATAGTTCCTTCAGTTTCACTTTTGCTACCAGTCTCGAAAATTTTAGAAAAGGTAATCTTAACCATCTCGTCACAAACAACACACTGTCAAATTCACAGTTACAATATCTAAAGGCACCCGATAGTGAGAAAGCTACACTATGTGATCAAAAGTATCCGGACTCCGCCAAAAACATACGTTATTCGTATTAGTTGCATTGTGGTGCCACCTATTACCAGGTACTCCACATCAGCGGCCTCAGTAGTCATAATGCATCGTGAGAGAGCAGAATGGGGCGCTCCGCCGAACACACGGACCACGAATGTGGTCAGATGATTGGGTGTCACTTGTGTCATACGTCTGTACGCGAGATTTCCACACTCCTAAACATCCCTAGGTCCACTGTTTCCGATGTGATAGTGAAGTGCAAACGTGAAGGGACACGTACAGCACAAAAGCGTACAAGCCGAGCTCGTCTCTTGACTGACAGACAGCACCGACAGTTGAAGAGGATCCTAATGTGTAATAGGCAAACATCTATCCAGACCATCACACAGGAATTCCCAACTGCGTCAGGATCCACTGCAGGTACTATAACAGTTAGACGGGAAGTGAGAAAACTTTGGATTTCATGGTCGAGCGGCTGCTCATGAGCCACTCATCACGCCGGTAAATGCCAAACGACGCCTCACTCGGTGTAAGAAGCGTAAACATTGGACTAATGAACAGTGGAAAAACTTTGTGTGGAGTGACGAATCACGGTACACAATTTGGCGATCCGATGGCAGGGTGTGGGTAGGGCGAATGCGCGATGAAGGTCATCTGCCAGCGTGTGTAGTCCCAACAGTAAAATTTGTCGGCTGTGGTGTTATGGTGTGGTCGTGTTTTTTATGGAGGGGGATTGCAACCGTTGTTGTATTGCGTGCACGGTCACAGCACAGGCTTACATTGATGTTTTAAGCACCTTCTTGCTTTCCACTGTTGAAGAGCAATTCAGGAAGGGCGATTGCGTTTTTCAACGATCGAGCACTTGTTCATAATGCACGGCCTGTGGCGGAGTGGTTACAGGACAATAACATCCCTGTAATGGACTGGCCTGCACAGAGTCCTGACCTGAATCCTACAGAACACCTTTGGAATGTTTTGGAACGTCGACTTAGTGCCAGGCCTCACTGATCGATGTCAATACCTCTCCTCTGTGCTGCAAGCTGTGAAGAATGGGCTGCCATTCCCAAAAAAACCTTCCAGCACCTGACTGAACGTATGCCTGCGAGAGTGGAAGCTATCATCAAAGCTAAGGGTGGGCCAACACCGTATTGAATTCCAGCAGTGCTGATGGAGGGCGCCACGAACTTGTAAGTCATGGTATAACATAAAATTCTGCAAAATGGCTCAGACTGTATGTCTTTGTCGTGAAAAAAGGTTGTAAATAGTAAACAGCGCTGCATCCATCTATCAGTTATCATCAAAGTTGTAACTAATTGCTGTGGTCTCTCGCAGCGGTCGCTACTCTTCTTGCGTGTATGAATAACCTTTCATCATTAACATTACCAGATAACGAGATTATTTTGTTTGCAGATCGTACAAATATTGCAATTAATATCAAATCAAGTATAGTTTTAGAAAGATAGATCAATGAAATTTTCATGGACGTTACCAAATGAATTTAGCCAATTCTTTCTCATTAAACTTTGAAAAGAAGTACTAGACGCAGACGCAGTTCAGAACTTACAACCGGTTTTCTTCCATATATGTCTAATGTACGACGACGAGCAGATAGAAGAAGTTGGCAGGTTTAAATTCTTGGGATTAAACTTCCACAATAAATTTAGTTCAGAGGAGAATACCACAGAAACCTGCTGAAGTGTCTAAGAAAACCTTTATTAAATGCGGACGTTACAGTCCATAGGTAATAAACAAATAGCGAACCTAGCACACTTCGCTTACTTTCATTCTACAATCACGTACGGCGGTCACTTTTGGGGGTAACTCATGAAGCTATCCTACAGCTTTCCGAATCCAAATGCATGAAACACAAACTACTTGTGAACTTTGGAACGTCCTGTAGAGGCCCTTTCGAGGAATAATCATTTCATCTAATGTGACAGCGATTTTGGATATTTTTGTTGCTGAAATAAAGAGAGGAATATCAAAAAAATTCGCGCAAGAAATATAAAATCAGTTCCAGTATTTGGAGCCAAGAATAGAAGGTCGAGTTTGTGAGCTTTGATTAGATGGAGTTTAGTGACTGCTATATATGTGTCGCAGCATGAGATGCTATGTATTCTTGCTGTGACGCAATATTATAAATGGTGGGGAGGAGGCAGAAATTAATGCAGGTAGCAGTAGTTAGAGATGAAGAGATGTGCTCGGGATAGGCCAGCGTGGAATGCTGCATCAAGTAGGTTTTTCGGACTGAAGACCGATTTCATAAAAGTAGACCGTCATAAAGCAAAACTAAGTAATGGGAAAATGTCGTCACTTTACAATGTCATACATATCATGGACCACAGTTCTAAGACGATACGAAATGCCATCAGAATTGATATTTCCTTTTACTGTCTTAATAAGTGACAAAGAGCTGTCTCATTTCACATTTTATGCCGAACCATATTCACTTCTTCTCTTCCTTTTCCATTTTGAATAAGAAAAAAAGGTTCAAATGGCTCTGAGTACTATGGGACCTAACATCTGAGGTCATCAGTCCCCTAGAACTTAGACCTACTTAAACCTAACTAACCTAAGGACATCACACACATCCATGCTCGAGGCAGGGTTCGAACCTGCGACCGTAGCGGTCGAGCGGTTCAAGGCTGTAGCGCCTAGAACCACGCGGCCACTCCGGCAGCTTGAATAAGAAATTCGTCTTCAATTACCATCCTGTGGTATCTCATATTTCGTATTTCACTCATTAATATGAACACCACTTACGTTCGACGTCAACGCGCGATAACCTCTCACAGACGGCAGATGGCAGCACTAGTTGTGGATGGTACATAAAGCGTGTCCGAGGGACGCGGAAAACGGTGTAGTCGTTACCGTAATTTGGAAACTGGGCACTCTATCTGACTTCCAAAAGGGCATGATCATTGGTTTTTAGTCCAAGTGTGGAAGGATTTCCGAAACCGCTAAATTTGTAAACTGTTCAGCTACCGCTGCGGTTAAAGTATACCGTGCGTGGCAAAATGGCTCTATCCAAAACCGGCACCGAGGCAACAGTGTTGCTCCATGGGCCATGGATGACGTATGCAGACGAATACATGTGCAACTGTTGAGCAACTGACCGTGCAGATGAACCAAGGGGTTACCAGTAGTGTCTCCTCAACGAATTTTCAGCGAACGTTTCTGAGTTTGGGCCTCTGCAACAGGCGCGTGGTTCATTCACCCTTGCTGACTGCACTTCATTGACGATGAAGGTTGCAGTTTGCACGCCAGTGCCGCAACTTGACGTCCACTGGTGGCGAGAGGTGGCCGTTTCAGATGAATCACATTTTATGCTCAATCAGCACGAAACAAGCAAACACCCTTCAACAATCGTCGGAAGTCTCGAGGGTAGAAGAGAGAGCGTTATGGTCTGGGGAATGTTTTCGTGTCTTTTCCTGGGTGACCTTGTCATTTTAGAAGACACAGCGTATCGACTCAATTAGGCATCTATCGTTGGGGACCATGACCTCCCCTATATGCAGTTTGTTTTTAGTCGGCAAAATGGTATCTAGCAACAGGACAGTGCATGTGTCTGACACAGCTCACAGTTCAAATGGTTCAAATGGCTTTGAGCACTATGGGACCTAACATCTGAGGTAATCAGTCACCTAGAACTTAGAACTACTTAAACCTAACTAACCTAAGGACATCACACATATCCATGCCCGGGGCAGGATTCGAAACTGCGACCGTAGCGGTCGCGCGGTTCCAGACTGAAGCGCCTAGAAACGCTCGGCCACACCACAGCTCACAGTGTACGTGTGTGGTTCGAAGAGCATCACAATGAGGTTACCGTACTCTCCCGACCACCAGACTCCTCGGATTTAAACCTAATCTAGAATCTGTGGGACCATCTTGATCGGACTGTTCGCGCCATGGATTCTCAACTGAGAAACCTATAGCAGCTGGCCAAGGCAATGAAACTGTAATGTTTCCGTGACCCTGTCGCTGTCTTCCGGAGCCTCAGCCTCTTCCTGCGCGCATGGCAAGTAGTCCGCGTTGAAAAAGCTAGTTATTCACGGTTTTCACAGGTGATCACATTAATGTGACCGGGCAGTGTATTAATACTTTATCTCCTGAACCAGTTATTGCTTAAATAATGCAACCTGCAGACTGTTTGGTTAGGCTGCGTAGTCTTTGAAGCTTACGGTAAGTCACGTGTTTGGAGCACGGTTCAGTGAGCCAATTACATCGCTGCCCGCCGAGCGAGGAACACTGGGTTGACGTTCGAATACAGGGGTGGACAAAAAGACGGAAAAACAGCGAGAAACGCGTGCCTGAACGTAACTGCAGGTGTTACGCAAGCCTGCAGATTGCGCTGTTGTATTTGGCTTGCTCAATTTGTGAAGCTCTTTCTCTCAAATAACTCATCCAATTTTTCTGAAATTGTGATCATTTGTTCATCTGTACATGTAAATCACATATACTGATTTACGTCTCATTTGGGTATTTCCTTTATGGTGTGTCTTTTCTTTATATTAGAGTGTGTTATGGCGTAACACAAAATGCCGGAAAATGGTTCAAACCGTGTGCCGTTAACACAAAACAAAGACTGTCAATAGGAAACAGTTATATTTTAGACTATCAGTCATCACACACTCGACAACTAATTACGTGCGGTGTCCCTCAAGGTTCCATCTCAGGGTCCTTGCCTTTTCTTGTGTGTAATAATGACCTTTCATTATTAATGTTATAAGATCTCGAGTTCGTTTTGTTTGTAGGTGGTACAAACAATGCATTAAATATTAAAGCAATTACATTTTTAGAAATGTCGATTAACGAAGTTTTCATGGACATCACTAAACGGTACCAACCAATTCTTTGCCATTAAACTTTGAAAAGACGCACTATTTGTAGTTCATAACCTGTAAGCGGTTTCCTCCCAGTATACTTCTAAAGTAGAGCGACAAACAGATAGAAGGGGTGGGCAGTTTTAAATGTTTGGGAATTCACACTTGGTATTTAACTCTGATAATAGTTCAGATGAGAGGAGTATATCACAGAATTGCTGAAGTGGAGTTTGGTATTTAACTCTGATAATAGTTCAGTTGAGAGGAGTATATCTCAGAATTGCTGAAGTGCCTAAACGAATCTTTATTTGCAATGTGGATGTTGTCATACATAAGTTATATAGAAATAAAAAAGTTTGGTATTTAATTCTGATAATAGTTCAGTTGAGAGGAGTATATCTCAGAATTGCTGAAGTGCCTAAACGAATCTTTATTTGCAATGTGGATGTTGTCATACATAAGTTATATAGAAATAAAAGAGTTAGCATAGTTCTTTTAATTTCATTCTACACTCTCATACAGAATCATTTTTGGGGGAAACTCATCAAGCCAAACTGAAGTTTTCCGAAACCAAAAGCCTGTAACACAAATGATTGGTAATGTGAAATCTACAACTTCCTGCAGAGGCCCTTTCGAGAACCAGTCATTTGATCTAAAGCGACAGCGTATCGAATGCTTTTTTTCGGAAGATTAAAGAGAAATATCAAAAAAGGAGAATACCACACAAATTTGTGCAAGAGGTATTAAATTAGTTCCTGGATTTACAGCCAAGAACAGAAGGTTGAGACTGCAAGCTTCGATCAGATAGAGTTGATGCTTCGTCTCTAATGACCTCTATGTCATCGTGACGTTAAATCCTAATCTACCCTCCTTTTTTTCAAGCTGTCTCATGACAGATTTTATGCAAGTTTCGATTAGATGGAGTTAATTCTTCGTCTGTAATAACTTCAATCAACGTGACTTTAAATCCTAATCTTCCCTCCTTTTGTTCGAGCTGTCTCGCGTCAGATTTTATGCAGGTCGACGTTTTCTCTTCTGAATAAGATATCTGAGCTTAAATTATCATCCCGTCATATCTCGTATTCCATGCTTTACTCACAGTAGTAATATTTCAAAATTCAAATACTTTCTTTTCTCTTCCTTTTCTCCACTATTAACTTTATAATGATAAAAGTAAACCGGCGTAATTCTTCATGGACACTTTTCCTGTTATCTCTTTCTGCACTTAACTTACAAAGTGACGCCGAGGACCACTTTTGGCTCGAAGTACGTGTACCGTGCCATCTGACCAAAACTTAATAGGCTACCTACAATGTTTCCACACTTGAATTTATTGAGTAATGTCTGAGAACTGCAGCTAGTGTGGGGAGTTCTCAGTAAAGACTGCAACAGCGAAACGAACTGCTAACAAAGGCTGGCATTTTGCGTTGTCCTACTGTGAAATGTTACGTCTCGCGGAAGCGCTGAGCAGCTTAATTACGTTCTGCAGCGGTATCATCACACCATCTTGCTCCCAAGTGAAAAGATGTTCTCCAGTGCGATGAAAAGAGAGAACTCTGGGCGTCTTGTGACAGGCAGAATATACTGCATAACACGTATATATATATATATATATATATATATATATATATATATATATATATATATATATATATATATAGTTAGGTAGGTAGCTTACTACTACAGCTCATTGTTCTTATCCGAGGCCCATATTACTCGCTAACAATATCATGTTCCAGTTGGAGGTTGCTATCTAACGGCAGCTGTGAATAACAAATATTTGATTTTCAGTATTCTGTTTCATGTAATTATTGACCTAAATTAAAAATTTAAAGTTCTCTTACATCTACTCGTTTATGGTCACAATTTTACATTAAAGATTTGACACAATTAAGTCAAGTATTACATTTAGAAACTATGTAAATATCTTGAGTCCACTTAGCTCACAGTACGGAAATTACTCAGAATATAAACATCCAGTATTTGAAAATGAAAAAACTTAGCGACTTCCACACTTTACAGATAATTTCAAATATTTTCGCAACTGCTTCTCGCTGACACCATCCATGAAATAACGAAAGGAAAAATGTTAATCCGGAATGAAATTTTCACGCTGCAGTGGATTGTGCGGTGCTATGAAACTTCCTAGCAGATTAAAACTGTGTGCCGGACCGAGACTCGAACTCGGGACCTTTGCCTTTCGCCGGCAAGTGCTCTATCGACCTTCTTATTTATCTCATTTTGTTCATTCTGTTTGTTCAGGGTGGACGTCCCACGACGTTCAAGTTCATCGTTGATGCATTAACTCAGCCCTTTTTTTTTTTTTTTTTTTTTTTACTACAGAGCGGAGCGAAACATCTGACCGAACACGCTGAGCTATCGTCCCTGACGGACTGAGCTACCCTCCTACCACGACTGACGATCCGTCCTCACAGCTTCACTTGCCCGCGAAGGGCAAAGGTTCCGGGTTCGAGTCTTGGTCCGGCTCACAGTATTAATCTGCTAGGAAGGTTCAAAAAGTTTATCGTTTACTGCATAGTCACCGTCCATATAGTTAAACTTCAGCATCAACTATGACGTACTAATTTATTACTTCTTTACCATTAATTCTATTCATAACATATTTTGCGAACATTACGTACACTGAGGTGACAGGAAGTCATGGGATAGCGATGGCCACATATACAGACAGCTGTAGTATCGCCTACACATGGTATTAAAGAGAGTGGCGATAATACGAAATTTCAGGCATTACTACGGACAACGCAGTGGCCGACGGCCTTAAACGACCGAGAGCAGCGGCGTTTACATAGAGTTGTCGGTACTAACAGACAAGCAACACTGCGTGAACTAACCGCAGATATCACTGTGGGGCGTACGATGAACGTATCCGTTAGTACAATGTGGCGAAATTTGGCGTTAATGGACCATGGCAGCAGACAACTGACACGAGTGCCTTTACCAACAGTACGACATCGCATGCAGCACCTCTCCTGGGCTCGTAACCATATCGGTTGGAACTTAGACGCCTCGAAAACTATGGCCTAGTCAGATGAGACCCGATATCATTTGGTAACAGCTGATAGTAGGATTAGAGTGCGACGCAGACCGCACGAAACCGTGGACCAAAGTTGTCAACAAGGCACTGTGCAAGCTGGAGGTGGCTATGTTGACATGGAATGGACTGGGTCCTCTAGTCCAGCTGAACCAATCATTGACTGAAATGCTTATGTTCGGCCACTTGGAGACCCTTTGCAGCCATTTGTTGACTTCATGTTCTCAAATAACAATGGAATTTTTGTGGACGGCAATGCGCCGTGTAACCGAGCCACAATTGCTCTCCATTGGTTTGAAGAACATTCTGGACAACTCGAGAGAATGATTTGGCCGACATGAATCCCGTCGAACATTTATGGGACGTAATCGAGAGGTCAGTTCGTGCCAAAATCCTGCAACGGAAACTCTTTCGCAATTAGGGATGGCTATCGAGGCCACATGTCTCAGTATTTCTGCAGGGTATTTCCAGCGACTTGTTGAGTCCATGCTACGTCGAGTTGCTCCACTACGCCGGGCAATTAGAGATCGGCCACGATATTAGGAGGTAGCCCATGGCTTTTGTCATCTCAGTGTATACCACTCAATGTAACTGCAAAATTACAGCATTGTACGACACATTGTTCAAGAAATTGACATTATAATCAATGAGACGCGTGAAAACTTATTTGTAAAATAATCAGACGTTTGAAGCTGTTTCATATTTGAGAGTTCTGTTCTTTAAAGAATACGGGGTACGAGGTGGGGGGCGGGAGGGGGAGGTGTTACTCGTACAAACTAAGCCAATAGACGTCTTCTTCGAGGGTCATCGTTGTGCTATCCAAGGGTAGAATGTAACAGCGCCACGCTTCTGTAGCATGAACGTGCACCATGCAATTCACACATTTCTCTTAGGTTCATGACCTAGCAAATCGGTATTCCTGCATGTGGTTCTTACATGATTCTCTGCGACTTTCCAAGCAAATGTTTCTGGTTACAACTTCTCTATACGATCTTTCGCAAGCTCTTTAAGACTGTAGAGAGCGACACCCGGGTTAGTGTCAACGCCCGCGACTTTCAAAGAACCTTGTACAGGGTTCTGCACTGTCAACTAGCGAGCAAAAGACATGCTGACAGAACATGCCGGAACGGAACGGTTGAGCAAATAATCTGTAAACTTACTATTGAACAGAGCCATTGAGTTTAAAAAGCCAGTATCAAAAGTAGTAGCCAGCAAGCACTGAGAAGGTATTGAAATTTTACTACCTGCCCCCCCCCCCCCCCCCCCGGCTACGGATACAATCACCCATCTTGCGTGTTAATGTTTAAGAGCACAACTTTTTAATGCGAACACCGATGCATACCAATGACTGTGTGACAATTTGAAAATGATTGTTTTCAACACATTTATTACAATTTTTCACGATACATTACAAAAGAACACAATTCTGTTATAGTGTTTCTTCTGGCGGTAACCACAAGCGCCGGAACGAAGATGAGGAACGGAAGAGAAGAGAAGGCGGTGAAACGACGCTGGCCAATGGTGTTCTGATTAGGACCGCACTACGAGAGGAGCGTCCTCTACAAGAGGAGGATATAAGCGCAGCTCCTGCCAGCCTCGACCGCTTACTATTCGTTCAGTATTAAGACAGTAATCGCAGAATATTAGCGAGCCCTAGAGGAGAACACTACAATAGCAGTTATTAGTGATCCACAAACTATGTGTCAAACTTGTATGAACATTGTATACATCAAAGGACTCGCATTTATGTTGCATGTCGCCCGTCGCTTGCGGCACTTGTAAGGACAAAGTATAGTCAACCTGCTTTACTGAAATCTATGAGAAAGTGGCTGCCCTACGGGGCACTGTCCATGGGCTACGTCACGTTGGGACTACACATCCACGTCGCTGGCATCGACATCCTATTCCGCTGACCACGCTCGAGGAATCGGCTTCCCAACAGGAGTAGCGCTGGGCCTGGCACGCCCACCACGGCTGCCTCCTCTGCCAGGACTAGCCCTCCATTCCACGTCCACTACTTTCCAATCCTACCTGCCCATGTCGGTCTAAGTTTTTATGCCGGACAGAAGAGTACTGTCACCGTTGAAGGTTGGTATGGGAATCCAAGCCCCACCGCCACACCTCCAAAGTGTATTGCAGTGACGCAGTGTCACTGCCCTATCGTTTATACTTACTGGCTCACCAACACAGACCGCAGAAGGCTGGTGATGCTGTAGCGTACCGTGTCACACAATTAAAAAAAATACTGAAATAAAACTATTAATGTTATTTGCTTGAATTGCATAGCATTCCGAGAACGCAGCATCCTTTAGGCACTTTAAACATAATGAGTGGGCAGGACACCACAATGATCTGTGTCACTAAAAAACTTAATTCCAAGTACACTCATCACAATGCTCCAGCATAAGTTATTTCTAATACGAGCTCGTATAAGCATAAAGTTAACACGAATCCTGCGAGTGGTAGCAAGTGCGTACTGTAGAGCACGCCTAAACTCGAGTCATTTTTGTAGTATCTTCGAGAACTATCGTACTTCTAAAAAAATCCAGGAGTCTGAACATCTCCTTATAAACTGACTGATAGGACAATAAAATAAAATCAGTGTGGGATATCGATTAATGAAAGACAGAAAAAGAAGCTACAGAAGGTGGCATTATTATTGTTAATGAGATTGGGAGAACATTAAAGGACAGTTGATGTGCATCAAATATCATTAATAATGACTTTTTAAAAGCAGATGAGGAAATTGGAGTGATTAGTTCAGTAGAGGATGCAAACAGTAGGCTACACTACAAAGGACATTTGTTGAAACAAAACAATCTCACATCCCCACACGAATGAGGAAAACCATCACTACTCTAAAACTAAAAAGTTCACACGAAGTGAGTAATATCAATGTTACTAAACGGCTAAAATGGTCAACCAGTCCCAGTTGCAGTTTTCCTGTCTAATGGCTTCCAAGGGCAACAAAATTCTTGATGATTACTATTGAGACGTGTGTGTTGTGATATAAACAGTTAACTGCTCCCAGAACCGACGATAGTTAAGCCCTGAACTCTTAAGCTATACAACAGGTGCATTTCGTATGCACCAGAATACAATTTGGAAGCGCAATCTAACTCGTAAAGCTTAATAGATCAGTCTCACGCACACACTCATAATCCAGTGTAACTGAACAATGGACTTGTGTGGCAACTACCTGAATACTAAGCAATGAGTAATGATTCAGAGAGAATGTGATAAAGAACTGAAGGAGTGATAGGTGTGCTAATGAGGATGTATATTCATTTTAGTTGTTGTTTAAGTTCAGAGGACTAACAAAACCATCGGAACCAGCATATAACTTACCAACATAATTGCCGCCTAATATCACAACAATATACGTGATCACCTCGTAGCACATTTAGCAAGCAGCGAACTTCGAATCAGCGTTCGTCGACCCACCTTGTTTGTATCTGTAATCTGATAGCATGCAAAGAGAAGCTATTTATTAGAAATGTTTTCCAACTGGAACTCAATATGTGGTTTCCGATGTATGAGAATTATCATGGGCTATGAGTCGAATGCACAATACACACCAAGTTGGCGGCCCTGCACTGTGGTACTAATCGTAGATAAGTAACAAACACTAATTCAGGAATAGGCATGGCAGTCTTTTGCCATACACGACGCATATTTCATACAGGCAAAAATAAAAAAATAAATATTCTCAATGACCAAAAGAGCAACAAAAGAAGATCAATATCAAATTAATTCACAGCCTATCAAGAAAAAATATTTAAAAAATTAAAATATATAAATAAATAAATTACACACACACACACACACAGTGCCCCACCACCCACCCTTCCTCCATCGCCACCCTAACACTCCACTCCACTCTCCCAGTAACCCTGAGTCAGTTTCCATGATCCCTCAGTCAGCTCCCATGGTGCCTCCATAATATGCGACCAAGAGCAGTGCAAGCATGTGCAGTTTTCTACACTATAGGTTACATGCAAAGAAGAATTTATTGAAAGAAGCCTATACCTTGTGCATTTAGTACACATACAAGGGGTTCGGAAATTCCCGTCGCAAATCTCTAGAACTTGTAGAGGGGAGTGAGTACATACTATCTTGAATATGAAGCCATGCGCGAAATCTTAACGTTTCCGTTTTACAACGGTTTCAGTTCAAATATTTAACTCATTCACTTCTGCTTGAGGAATTCAGAACACAGTCCCTAGTGAACTTACATTCATCTGTGAAAAGAACTCTATGTGGAAACAGGGGTGTGCAGGAAACACGTGCAGTAGGCAACGCGTTGTAGAAAATCGGCTGGACCCATAACGTGTGCCTATTGTGATACAGATGTACAGGGTATAGGGAAGATAATATGAACTCCTGTACTTACTTGGGAATGGTTTATTAATAAGCAGTTGGGCCCCCATTTGCTCATTTGCTCGTAATACAGCTGAGATTCTTCTAGGAATACAGGCATATAATGATTGTGTAGTCTCCAGTGGAATGTTATGCCACTCTTCCATCAGAACCTCTTGTAACTCCTCTAGGGGCGAGGGAGACGGAAACGTACTCCGGAGTCTGTGCTCTAAAATCACCCACAAGAGTTCGATAATGTTCAAGTCCGGGGACTGTACTGGCCAGGGAAGACGCTGCAGTTCAGCTGCAAGCTCCTCATACCACGATTGTACTGTCCTGGCTATGTGAATGGGTGCATTATCTTCCTGAAACATGGCATCATTGCTGGGGAACGACATCTGAATCATGGGGTGCACCTGATCACCTAAAATGTTCACGTAATCGTTGGCTGTAGCGCGGCCTTCGAGGGTAACGATGGGACCATGATCTGGCTGCCCACACCATCACACTTCCACCTCCATGCTTAACCGCTGTAACTGTTGGAATCAAGCAATCAGGATTGTAGGCTTCTTTTGGCGTTCTCCAGGCGTAAACCTGACCCAGTTGACGTTGACTCGTCGGACCATATGACATGTTTCCACTGATCAGCCGTCTAGGATTTATGCTCCTGACACCATGTTTTACGCTTCCTTGCGTTGGTTGTCATCACTAATGGTTTCGGTATAACAGCTCGTCCAGGAATATTCGCTTTATGGAGTTCTCGGCGGACAGTGGCGATAGATACGGGATCTCAAAAATTTAGTTCTGATTTGCACCCACTATTACGTTTACACGATCATGCTTTTTCCATGTTTTGTAGACGCTGTCATGACTGTTAAAACAGTTGCTCTTGAATCATTCAATAAGTTTGCTGTCTTGATTACTGATGTTCCAGCTAATCGAGCCCCCGCAATCTGCCCTCTTTGGATCTCTGTTAGGTCTTACATTGCACGTCGATCTCGGCCTCTGGCTGCAAATACGAAGTATGCACTGCTCGTAAACAACCTGCACTGATGCCTAGTCCGTACTGAACACGAACAGTCCAGCGCGACACGTGCCTTACCTGCGTTGTTGACCGTCAAACACAACCATCCCATTACTACCACTATCCTCATTATTTTGCCTATACCCTGTAATTGTTGTTCAAGCAGAGCGTCTCAGACAATACTGTGACTAACACCCATTCCCAGCGCAATTGTTTTAGTACTCGTTGACGGGTTCTCTACGACGTGACGCAGTACATCGTCAAATTCGGGCGTGCGGCGTTACAATGGAGCACCACAATCCCGCCTCCGCACGGTGAAGATACCTGTTTCTCGGAGCCGCTGCGTAACTTGGGCAAAAAGTTTGTGCGGTTGCGTGCTACACTGGGGAAAACGTTCGTGATATAGCCGACTAGCAGCTCCCCCATTACCTCGAGCCTCGCCATACACAAGTATCGTGTCTGTGCATTCCGGTAAGGTGTAGCGTACCATGTTTACTGTGTCGGAGACGCACAGGCATTGAATAGGTCTCCCGGAAAAACCGGCCGCTGTGAGCGAGCGGTTCTAGGGCTTCAGTCCGGAACCGCGCTGCTGCTACGGTCGCAGGTTCAAATCCTGCCTCGGGCATGCATGTGTCTGATGTCCTTAGGTTAGTTAGGTTTAAGTAGTTTAAGTGTAGGTGACTGATGACCTCAGATGTTAAGTCCCATAGTGCTTAGAACCATTTGAACCATTTGAACTATCTCCGGACATGGCAGCCATTAAGTGACATCAGGTGACCGTCTGACGTACTACGTATCATCCTGTTTATCCTACTGCATACCAGTACAAGCAACTCAGCGACTTTTGCCTTTCCCTCAGCAGACGTGGATGCGTTACACATCTGAATTAAATCCGTCGTAGAACGGAAACGGTACTTTTCCGGACATGGGTTCCTATCCACAGTATTATGTACTCACTCCCCTCTACATGTCCTACAAGTTTGTAACGGGAATTTCCGAACATTCTCTAGAACAACAAATAGCTGGATGAACAGGACACAATAATGGATGTAAGTAAAAAAACACAAATATGTAACTGTAATAGAAATGGACTTGCACCTTGTATACCCAAGGTGCTATACAGACACGTCGATGATACCTTCGTCGTGTAGAGCCATGGTGAAGAACAACTCGGTGACTTCCTGAAACACTTGAACAGTCTCCATGCCAACATAAAATTTACCATGGAAGAACAAAAGGATAAAAAACTACCATATCTAGATGCGCTGGTCATAAGGGATGGTGAAAGCCTGGGACACAGCGTGTATCGAAAACCGACACACAGGTACCGATACCTACACACACTTTCGAATCATCACCCGAGCCAGAAAAGAGGCAAGATTAATAAGGTGGTATCGCGAGCAAGACGAATATGTGAGCCGCATCACCTCAGACGCGAAATACAACACTTGGAAAGTGGTCTGAGGAGCAACGGGTAATTCACAAGTTATATTAGAAGTATAAGAGAGTCAATCACTTGGCGAAATGACAAATCGGAAAAAGAAATGTCGGCTCCGGCCTTTCTGCCATACATTCTCCGAGTGATGGACATAATCGGCCGTATATTGCGCAAATACGGCGTAAAGACTATTTACAAAAATTTGGAAATTTGTGGTAAGGTCTTATGGGACCAAACTGCTGAGGTCATCGGTTCCTAAGTTTACGCACAACTTAATCTAACTTAAACTAACTTACGCTAAGGACAACATTAACACCAATGCCCGAGGGAGGATTCGAACCTCCGACAGGAGAAGCCACCCGGGCCATGAATGACGTCCTAGACCACGCGGCTACTGCGCGCGGTCGACTATTTACAAACCGACAAATAAGATCAAAGAGTGTCTCAGAACGGAAAAGAAGAAAAGGGACCCACTTACAATGTCGTGAATACATGTATACCGCATATCAAATGGTTCAAATGGCTCTGAGCACTATGCGACTTAACTTCTGAGGTCATCAGTCGCCTAGAACTTATAACAACTGAAACCTAACTAACCTAAGGACATCACACACATCCATTCCCGAGGCAGGATTCGAACCTGCGACCGTAGCAGTCGCTAGGCTCCAGACTGTAGCGCCTAGAACCGCACGGCCGCTCCGGCCGGAAACCGCATATCATGGAAAAGTTTATGATGGAATGATTGGACGATCATTCAACACCAGGATCGCAGAACATAAGCGACATTGAAGATTGGGGCAGGTGGAGAAATAGGCTGTGACAGAGCACGCGCTGTATGAATCGGACCACGTAGTAAAATTCGCCGACACGTAAGTTCTGGCTGTGGAGAAGAACTATCACACCCGCTTCTTCAGAGAAACTATTGAAATAGATAAACACGAGAATAGCTTCAAGAAGAAAGAAAAAGCCTCAAAGTGAATGGATCCTGACTTCCTGTGCTGCAGCGAACGACCGTCGCACATAGCAAGACAACCGCACTGGAAATAATCGCGGAGGAGCCCTAGGATGTTGGCGCGCCAGGTACAGTCATACTCAAAAGTATCGGACGACCTGAATTGCATTTCGCCTGATTCGCATGCAACCCACATAACGCAGCTGTCTAGCAGGTCCTCTAACCGCTCCTTGGTAAAGTCGTTTGATTATTGGAAATGGTTCCAACAAGTCACAACTAGAAACCACTGCTCTGTATCGCAATAACTCAAGATGTAAAGTAATACTACGATACTACAAATATCAGGGAACACCTTATCACAGGTAAGACTGTCCTTAAGGCTTGTAAGGTCACATTTATTACAATAAATGACATACCTGAAACGTTACAACTCTCATTATTACGTCAGATAGATAATGCACGTAGTAAGTTCGTCGTATTCATGATTTCCTCTTCAAAGTAACATACTATACTTATTATTTAACACAAAATGACATTACAAATTTAAGTTATTCACGAGCAGCTAGTTGAGAATATGTATGGACTTCAAATGACACGACGAAACGTCTCGTTCTGCATATGGATTCAAACCCAGGTCATGCAGGCTAAGCAAAGATTTCGTGACTGACGGAAACTAACAGTCATTCCTGATTAGGCATACAGAGAGAGATATACCTCGATTTTAGACAGTATCAGTTAGCAAATACCAACTTTAAATTACATAACGCAAACATTTTTAACGGACGCGAATTCCTACCCAGCACCCATTGTCCCTCTTAACGAACTACGAGAGATGTTAAATATTGCTTCTTAACAAGTAACTTACTTGAAATTCCGTGAGGTAAAGCTTTGTGTTGGACAGTGATTCGAACCCAGAACCTAATCGGATAGATATCGAATCACAATCAAGTGTGACATATCGGATTTTCTCGGCAGTAGCTACATGTTTTAACTGAAATGACGACACGAAACATTAATTTTTTCCTTCCCAGGACTCCAACCCGGTTCCTATCGCTGTTATAGTCTAGAGAAAACGAACGTTAAATATGGGTTTGTTGCACCAGCAGCGACATGTGAGCATGTTTGAACTAGAAATGATATGACGAAGAGTTCAGTGCTGACTGGGAATAGAGCTCCACACATATCGTTGTTGACTACTCACAAAGAGACGTCAGCTACCAAATTTTTCTCCACCGGCAGCTCGGAATAACATCTTGAACTTACAGTGATCTCGCAAATAGTTCTGTGTCTCACTGGGAGTCAAAAACGTCAAATATCGTTAGTGTTGACAACGAATGAAAATACATTAAAAATCGAAATTATTATCCACCAGCAGATAGGTGTTCTCATGCTAGAGCTTGTCAATACATAATTAAATCTTTAATGCTGGGTGAGGATTCAAACCTAATCACGCACAGTATGTGGAGATGTTGAGGAATCTGCAGTTTTGAAAAAACAACAAATTGTAGCCGAGCTGTATTGTCACTAAGGGATCTAATTGCGCGTTAAGGGCAGTCTGAGTTGCATCCCAGTTCAGAACCAATTTTATCGACATACAGTAGCTCAGATAAAAGATGGAATAAGTGTCCTGTGAGCCTACATAGCGTTTGTTCCGTCACTAGAAATAAATAACTAGTATAAGAAAGGTTACTGGTGATAGAGTTTCTACATGTCGCCACTCCAGATTTTATTGTGGCTCAACCTAACGTCTGCTTGGTAGAGAAGGAATTTCATTTTTAATGTGAATTTCAGACCACAATGCCATTATATCTTCTTCGCTTGGTGTAGCCAGAAGAGAATGGAATCTGTCTCTCCCTATCTAAAATCATTGACCGAAGCTGGAATCGAACGCAGACCATAGATATATTACCCTATCATCATCCCAACAGATCACCAAATCCTATTCTCTGTGACTCATTTTTCTATCTAACGCTGTTGTGCCACACTGGCTTAGAATTCTGACACACAGACTCCCTGTATCAATTTGCAGCATGTTCAGTAAATTCATTTACTTGGTTGACCAAATCACCATGAACTAGCTGCCTCGGCTACCCAGTGCATACATTCAAATTAATTTTGTCATCACCAAAATAAAATCGCAAATGTGAATACCATGAGCTTCAATTGACGATCGACACTAGTATTACGTAAAAAGGGGATGTGACAGATGACACTTCTGCAGTTCTGAGTGAAGCCTTATGCGCTCAAAAATGAGGCATCACATGCGTTCATTACCTTGTCGGTGTTCGTCAGGTGGCAGCGGCTAACGCAGCTCCATCCAGCTCGCCGCCTCGGAAGCAACTCTTTACTAACTTCTACTTACTACAATTTACCGAAGTTGATTTAAAAAAAAACTGTCTGGCTGTGTTTTCATCTGACCAATCAGGGTCTCAATGTTAACCTTAAGCTCCGCCTACAAAAATTCTGTCTATCCAATGAGAAACGTTATACTTTTCGTGGTGGGGCAATGTTTTTAAAGTTTGCAACGTAACAGAGACGCGAAAAAGTCTCACGCTAAAACTTGCAGATGGTATGGCCCTTTTAGTGTTATTGTAAGATCTATACTGTTCTTCTGGAGGGCTCTAGCTTCTAACATGGGCTGGGGGGTGGTCCTGGTGGTTAGCTGGCGACGTGGGTGTCTGTCCCTTATCGTAGGGCCTTCTAGCTTAACACAGATCTGATCTCGGCTTCTGTTCTCGTTTCTCTCCTCGGAACTGCGTCTGTCTCACGGTGGGAAGGTATGACATGCATTTAGGCATTCTTGTGTTAGTCTGTGGTATGCCATTTGCTCACTCGTTACTCGTATTACTTTGGTTAATTTCATGTCACGATTTATTCGAAGCTATGTGACATACTACTGGATTTGCCTATCATGTCAGGGTTTTCGTGGAAGGTGTTGGATTTGCCTGACACCTTACATATCACCACCCTTGGAACTTAATTTTTGCACTGAATGTAGGCAATGATTGAATCGTTGTCTAAGTCAGTCAAAAATTATTCCTTTATCTAAATTTTGTTGCCTACTGTTCAGCCACGTTATTCTGGTTGTATGCTAGTAAGTATTACTAATTTATATTTTTATATTCTTCCACATTATTCTCAAAAATATGTTTATATTGACAAGAGAAGAATATTTTTATTCTATTATAATTATTAGTTTTTAATTATTTTCTTTCTTTATTTAAGTGTGAAGTTTGTTTTTTAAGAAGTTTGTTATCGAAAGTGAGAAGTCCTTCACATCGATTTTCTTAGAAATAAATTTTTTTATAAATGTAGTAATTAAGTAAAATCTATTCCTAACACATTTTCTAAATATCATGTACAAGTAAAATGTTTTTGTTCCTAGACACTCATTTCAACATTGTTACACTAACAAATAAGAATTGTTTCCAAGAATTGCTTTGACAAAGAAATATACATACACAAGTATTGAGATATTATCCTAACAAATGGTACAAATGTTAAAAAAAGGGAAACCACCCAACAAGATAATTTTTTATTCTTTTTTTTATGAGGAGAATATAAGTAAAATATAGTTGTTCTTTTATTTTTGTGAGGAGAAAATAAGTGGCATGTAGTTTTAGTGTTTATTATGCCTTAATTTTGTTCTTTATATACTGTCCATTTCAGAACTAATGCCTTATTTTTATCGATAGTCTATTTTTTACTTAAGTCCATAGTCAATGACTGTTATTTTGTAGTTTATTAGCTGTATGGTGTGCTTATTTAGTTTTTCACACGTTTCTTTTGCACAATTCCTACATCACATAATTTGATTTCACACATTCACACAATCCTATGAATGTTTAAGCATGAGGTTGGCATATGTTGTTGCACGAAGGTGATGGACTTGAGCGAGATGAATGTGGGCAAGTATTTGATGTACAGCTTTGTTCGTCGTTCCTTGTTGGCTTTGCAAGTGTGTGTTGCTGTTGTGGAGGTCCCATAATGGAATGGAGCTGTGAGTGCAGAATCTGGTGGTTTACTGGCTTTGTATGCATGAAAGTCATCGTTATGTGTCGCTAAAAGCGGTCGTTTTTCGTCGTAATACTTCGCAGGCGACTAGTTTACAATAGGATAGGGATTTGGGAAGGTATGTCATCTATTCTTCACCCATCTTCTTTCTTGGTCTCAATCTTGCGAATCTTCAACTTCTGTTCTTCCTGCTTTTTCTCTGCTTCTTACTTGCTTCTTGGTTCTTCTCTGGGCAGGATATGGAAATTTTTATTGATAACTAGTCGCTTTGAAGTTCTCCTCTTAGTAACAGTTTGATAAATTCTTTGGGAGTGTCATTTTTACTTTGTGGAAGTTTTCTTCAGTTTCGTGCATCAGCGTGCTGTTTAATAGCAGTATTGTGACTTTTAGACATATTTTTTTTGCCAGTGGTGGCTTGCCCAAGCGGTCTTCTCGTCGGGCCGTTTTTTGCTTGCTCCGCTGAGTTGGGGCGTCCCAAGACCCTCTTGACCTTCCGTGTTCTGTCACAGCAGGGTTCCGCTTAGCAGGCAGATTTACTGCCCACATCAGATGCAAGGGCCCTCTGTTGGTCTCGCTGTCCTTTCCCTTCTCACAACGCTTCTGCCTTGTAGGAATCATTTCTTGCTAATTATGTCCTTTTCTTTCTTGATACTTCTCACATTGCAACTTGTGGGTCGTTGCATCTGGTCTTTGCTGGAGTTTTTACAATGGTTCTTACAAAAAGTTTTACTTATAATTATCTAACATATGTCAAGTACCTACATTGTTTTACGCCTTCTTAAAAAGCTTTACAAATTGTTACATTCTAAGATATTTTGAGTCTTAACTTCCACAAGAATCCTCAAATTCGTTTTTTATTTTTGTGTAGTGTCGTGGTGTATAGCATTTTAGTATTTCATGCTGTTAGATTATCTATGTTTTATCCCTTTACCTTAATCTATGGTACTATTGGTGTTATTTTTGTTTTTGTTTTTATTGAAACTACTTTCTTTTTCCCACCTTCCTCTCTCTTCATTCTTCTTTCTCCTGACGATCTTATCTGCAACATAATATTGAAATATTGTGCTGATTATTTACCAGTAATAAAATTAATCTTCAAACTTGTACTGAAAGTGTTTAATGCTGCCAGTCTTAGGTAAAAATGCCTCTGCTTTATCTCGTAAAATACCCTCTAATTCTCTTTTACTGTGATCCGAAATACCTTGAACTTCTTGCAATTTTTCGTCGATTTCTTTATGGACTTCTAACATGAGTTGAGGCGATTCCCCCTTTTGTGCATACCATTCTAATTCTTCATCCTCTTTATCTCGCGACATTCGTAATTGTTTGTTTATAACTGGTATTTCTTCTAATTTTAGCTTTTGCTCAAAGAGAAGTGTGACATTCCCGAATGTTACGCTACCTTTCCCCATATCTATTATCGCTCGTCTCTCATTTAAAAAATCTGCACCTATAATCAAATCTACAGTTAGTTTAAGTATAATCACGAAGTTGGCTTCGATCTTTTGACCTTGACATGAAAGAGTTAACCTTGTTTGTCTCGTAACTTCCGCAGCATTGTTTCTAATAGGACCTCTTATTTTAATCTTATGTGTTTTCAGAACTGGCAATTCCTCATTGGGATCACACTGCATGAATAAATTTTCTGAGATTGCAGTCAGTTCGCTTCCGCTATCAATTACAATATTGACTGGGATATGCTTTACCATGACCTTCACAACTGGTTGAATTTGAAAGGGTTGGTTCTGTTCTTTTTCTTCTTGCATCAACGAATCCTCCACTGAATCATACATGAGGCGTTTCAGGAATTTCCCTTGTGAATTCGAACTTTCTGTAGGATAAGCTTCGACTGCTACTTCTCTCTCTTTTATTTCCCCTTCTCTATTTTTTCCTTCATTTACGCTTTCTTCAACATGCTCTACTTTTTCCTCATCCTCGTCTATCTTCTCCTTCGTCGCTACTACCACATAATCGCATCTAAATGCTCTAATTATCGCTTCATAACTTCCTTCATTATACAGGATGTTACAAAAAGGTACGGCCAAACTTTCAGGAAACATTCCTCACACACAAAGAAAGAAAATTTGTTATGTGGACATGTGTCCAGAAACGCTTACTTTCCATGTTAGAGCTCATTTTATTACTTCTCTTCAAATCACATTAATCATGGAATGGAAACACACACCAACAGAACGTACCAGCGTGACTTCAAACACTTTGTTACAGGAAATGTTCAAAATGTCCTCCATTAGCGAGGATACATGCAGCCATCCTCTGTCGCATGGAATCCCTGATGCGCTGATGCAGCCCTGGAGAATGGCGTATTGTTTCACAGCCATCCACAATACGAGCACGAAGAGTCTCTACATTTGGTACCGGGGTTGCGTAGACAAGAGCTTTCAAATGCCCCCATAAATGAAAATCAAGAGGGTTGATGTCAGGAGAGCGTGGAGGACATGGAATTGGTCCGCCTCTACCAATCCATCGGTCACCGAATCTGTTTTTGATAAGCGAACGAACACTTCGACTGAAATGTGCAGGAGCTCCATCGTGCATGAACCACATGTTGTGTCGTACTTGTAAAGGCACATGTTCTAGCAGCACAGGTAGAGTATTCCTTGTGAAATCATGATAACGTGCTCCATTGAGCGTAGGCGGAAGAACATGGGGCCAAATCAAGACATCGCCAACAATGCCTGCCCAAACGTTCACAGAAAATCTATGTTGGTGACGTGATTGCACAATTGCGTGCGGATTCTCGTCAGCCCACACATGTTACTTGTGAAAATTTACAATTTGATCACGTTGGAATGAAGCCTCATCCGTAAAGAGAACATTTGCACTGAAATGAGGATTGACACATTGTTGGATGAACCATTCGAAGAAGTGTACCTGTGGAGGCCAATCAGCTGCTCATAGTGCCTGCACGCGCTGTACATGGTACGGAAACAACTGATTCTCCCGTAGCACTCTCCATACAGTGACGTGGTCAACGTTACCTTGTACAGCAGCAACTTCTCTGACGCTGGCATTAGTGTTATCGTCAACTGCACGAAGAATTGCCTGGTCCATTGCAGGTGTCCTCGTCGTTCTAGGTCTTCCCCAGTCGCGAGTCATAGGCTGGAATGTTCCGTGCTCTCTAAGAGGCCGATCAATTGCTTCGAACGTCTTCCTGTCGGGACAAATTCGTTCTGGAAATCTGTCTCAATACAAACGTACCGCGCCACGGCTATTGCCCCGTGCTAATCCATACATCAATTGGGCATCTGCCAACTCCGCATTTGTAAACATTGCACTGACTGCAAAACCACGTTCGTGATGAACACTAACCTGTTGATGCTATGTACTGATGTGCTTGATGTTAGTACCGTAGAGAAATGAGTCGCATGTCAATACAAGCACCGAAGTCAACATTACCTTCCTTCAATTGGGCCAACTGGCGGTGAATCGAGGACGTACAGTACATACTGCCGAAACTGAAATGTGCCCTAACATGGAAATTAAGCGTTTCCGGACACATGTCCACATAACATATTTTCTTTATTTGTGTGTGAGGAATGTTTCCTGAAAGTTTGGCCGTACCTTTTTATAACACCCTGTATACGTTGGGTTGTGTGCCCACTAATAACTTATTTTCAACTGCTGTCGACTGCGCATTATCCTCATTGAATTCGCTTTCCCTGGTTTCCATCTCAAATAGCTCTGCGATACTCATTACTTCGTCCTTTCCTCCTACATTCGTTGTGCATGCCTCTGGTAATTCATCTGCCTCGTCAGTATTCTCCCAATTAATTTCGTTCCAACACGATATTGTTATTTTCCTGTCTTCGTTTTCATCTGGTACCTGCGGATTTGTTTCTTCCTTCTTCTCTTCTCGTGATAAGGTATTTACTTCCCTGTTCAAGGTGCTGCAATTGTCCTGGGTCGGTGAGTCATTCCCTTTGGCCTGGGCGCTTAGCTGTCAATTCGAACGTTTTTCGGGGTTTGGCGGTCTTACCTCTACTTGTTCTATCTGTATTCTCTTTTCTTGCTCCGCTTGTTGATATTGGTTTCTTTATTGATAATTTATCGGTCTATTGGGGCTCCAATACCCGTTCCGGTTGTCGTTATTCCCTCTGTAATAGTTGTTGCCGTTCCTGGGTGAATTATAGTTATTGCCATATTCTCTTCTAAATCCATAACCGGTTCTTTGTTGAAATCTATTGTCGTTTCTTGGTGCGAATTTATCACGTAGTTCGTAATTATTGTTTCTTCGTACTGTGTCTTGTGGATTCCACTGCTTTTTGCTTTCGTTTTCACGTGCGCTTCGTCTTTTTCTTGCGCCATCTTCCGAAAATATGAACTCTAGTTCCCTTAGAATACCTTTAAATGCTTCGACGTCATTGCCTCCGCGACCTACTAATGATTGCTGGTATTTCAATGGTAACTACATCGCGCATAATTTAATCAACTCTCCGTCACTGTATGGTACATCGAAGCATTGATTTTTCTTTGCCATTAATTCGAAAAATTTCACGGGACTCTTCTCTCCTGAATTTTCAAAATATGGGTTCTGTAATAATTCGTACTTCACTCTGTTCTGTGCTTCGCTGGACCAATATCATGAGAGAAACTTCTCTCTGAAATCTTCGTACGATCGGCATGTCGCTGCAACATTTTGCATGGTTTCTGCGACTGTTCCTGACATGTGTGCACATATAAAGTCTAATTTGTGCACTAGCGTCCAGTGTTCTGGTAATCCTACTCGGAATTGATCAATAAAAGTTCGTGGATGTAATGAGTTTCCTTCTCGAAAGTGTTGAAATTTTCTGACTGTGAGGAAATGATCGTTGTCGTAATTCGTCATAGTTCCATATTAAATTCGCGATTCTTTGCCACTTTTGTTTCTGATCATTTCTCCCGTCGTTCTTTCCGGTTGTGGTAGATCCATTGGATATTGTCCACTGTAACTTCCGCGTACCCGCGGTGCAGGCTGTCTGATTTCACGTATGTTACTTTCCGCCTGTGATTGGAATCGCAAATTCATGATATCTTCGTTAATCGTTTGTTTTTCCGGTGCTGTTACAGATACGGATGTGGTTGCAGACTCAGTGCTTGTTCGATCCTGTTCACTACGCTCTTCAATGGTTTGCAACAACTCTATTCGCAATTTCTGAAATTGTCGCTTCGTTTGCGCTTCTATTTTGACTATGCGGTTATCATATTTTTTCAGCGCTGCTTTTGTGATACGTTTGTGTAGCACACTGTTTTCAACAATTTCACGCGCTGTACCTGCTGCTTGTCTAGTAATTACGTTTATCTGTTTCTCTAGTTTCTTGACTTCTCCCTGGGTGTTGTTACGTAATGTTTTGATTTCGTCCTGACTGTCATTACGCAATGTTTGTACGTCCACTTGTACCTTGTCAACTTCTGTTCCCAATTGATTGTGACCTGTTATTAAATTTCCTATCGCTTCTCGAGATTCTTTTGCCTCGTCTTCAATATGACTTAGGTGTAACTGAATTTTTTTGTTTTGTTCTTTAATCTTACGCATTTGTCTCGTGGTTTCTGCAATTTGTTTCGTCGTTTCTGCATTCTGAATTTTAATTTGGTTCGCAGTTTCTTTATTTTATCTTGTCATGGCTTACGTCATTAATTGTAATAATTCTGCCAGATTGGTGGGTCCTATTGCGTTTTCTTCCGACGTCCTACGCTCTGTGTTTTCGCCCAAGTGTTGGTTCGCAACCGATTGCATTGAATGTGCGGTGACACGTTTCTGCTCGAATTCCTTGTACTCTGTGGTGAGGGAGCTCTGATTACATGTACTATGGGTTCTACGTATTCAAGACGCAATTTAGAATCTTCATCGGCTGTCTCTCTACTTTCCTGCTCCTCTGTCGTATGCTGACCTAGGTTTTCTGTGCCTTGGCGTACATTATCCTCGTTATGATGCGTTATCTGTCCTATTTCTCGGGATACTGCATCGTCTGTTGTACTGTCCTCTATCCTCTGTCCATCTTCATGTTGGGTCTCTACCTCAATTCGGTCAAGGTCTCGATCTGCCATTGCTAATCTTTCCGAATCCCTTATTTTCTGTTTTAAAAGCAATTCACGCGCCCTACTTCGCGTCAACATGCGCTCATACGATCTCACGCGTTTCATAAACTTTTTGCACACACGACTTGACAATCCATTCACTTACTTGTTGGGTCAGAACCAACTTGTCAACGATGTATCCGCCATCTGTGCGCTTGCATTGGAGAGAAAACTTAATTCTAACAACATTAAAATTCATAATTTAATTATGCTATTGTCTCACTTTCTATTGAATACTTTCTTACTATCTATCGCTGCAGCTATTGTTTTTGACTATGTGTAACTTTAAGAAAAAAATTTTGTTACAAAAATTTTTCAACAAGTTATTTTTCTGACCTAGTTAGGCATGTGGTCGACCTTCAATCATGGTATTTTACCATCCTGGCAGGGTCGCCATTCTCTAACATTCTGCGTGGTGTCTGTTGTTCTATGTCGTGACTCCCTACCACTTTCGCACAACGACGCTCTGAGCGTGTTTTTTCAGGGAATTGTCTAGTTTGAACCTGGGACCTGTTGCTGGTAAGGGGACGCCAGACCACACATGACATGTACAGTTCAGAAGAGTTCATTGAGACTAGCGATGATATAACCAAATACTTAATGATTTCAGTGTCAGCTCCATTGCACTCCCTGTAAAAGAATCTTAATACTAACTAAATTTAGTGGAAGGGGTTCAAGGCTTTCCTATTTTTAGTTAGCTGGTAAAATAATGTCGAAAAAGCAGTTAAGTTTACCACTGGAAATTTTATTCTACTCACAAAACATTGTTTATAAATTGCACTATTGATAAAAGGAAATATTTTAATACAGGATGATAAAAACCAACTGCGTTCAACAAAAATGTGAACGAATATTCTCTGAATGGGTTTCCAAGTTCTACAATGGATCGAAGGATGACTATCACATCTATAATCTAGGTTTAAATTAAGTTTCACAAAAGAGAAAACTATCAAAATGGTCTACAGTGACCTTCAATTATCCTTAATTACTCATCTAACTTCTCGTAAATTACAGTGGCTGATGTGGCTTCTCAATAATTATATAACAGAAAAATCATCGTGTTTCAGATTTTAACTTACGTAACAAATGTGAATACCATGAGCTTCAATTGACGATCGACACTAGTATTACGTAAAAAGGGGATGTAACAGATGACACTTCTACAGTTCTGAGTGAAGCCTTCTGCCCTCAAAAATGCGGCAACGCATGCGTTCATTACCTTGTCGGTGTTCGTCAGGGGGCGGCGGCCAGCGCAGCTCCATCTAGCTCGCCGTCTTGGAACCAACTCTTTACTAACTTCTCCTTACTACAATTTACCGAAGTTGGTTTTAAAAAAAACTGTCTGGCTGTGTTTTCATCTGACCAATCAGGGTCTCAATGTTAACCTTAAGCTCTGCCTACAAAAATTTTGTCTATCCAATGAGAAACGTTATACTTTTCGTGGTGGGGCAATGTTTTTAAAGTTTGCAACGTAACAGAGACGCGAAAAAGTCTCACGCTAAAACTTGCGGCTGGTGTGGCCCTTTTAGTGTTATTGTAAGATCTATACTGTTCTTCTGGAGGGCTCTAGCTTCTAACATGGGCTGGGGGGTGGTCCTGGTGGTTAGCTGGCGACGTGGGTGTCTGTCCCTTATCGTAGGGCCTTCTAGCTTATCACGGTTCTGCTCTCGGCTTCTGTTCTCGCTTCTCCCCTAGGAACTGCGTCTGTCTCACGGTGGGAAGGTATGACATGCATTTAGGCATTCTTGTGTTAGTCTGTGGTATGCCATTTGCTCACTCGTTACTCGTATTACTTTGGTTAATTTCATGTCACGATTTATTCGAAGCTATGTGACATACTACTGGATTTGCTTATCATGTCAGGGTCTTCATGGAAGGTGTTGGATTTGCCTGACACCTTACAACTGAATGTACTCTAACTCGCGACATCTTATCTACCGTGCGCAATACTTACCATTACACTACTAGCTGACACATAGCTACAACAGCTCCAGAAGTCAACAATTCCTCCAGAGCATCTGCATTCCACAGCGCTGTGGGACAATGCATATGGCCAGGTGAATACTTATGAGAGACAAACAGCTATACCTTTTCTTTTGCACTGCACGACGTTTTCAACAAACAGATAGGGCAATAGAGTAGCTCAAGTGGAAAGGAACACTTCCTATTTAAATGTCTGCATCCTACAGTGTTGGCAGTTCTGTGTTGGTGGCAGTTACGTGATTTTATATTGGTGATAACAAAATTAAGTTGAATGTATGCACTGGGTAGCCGAGGCAGCTAGTTCATGGTGATTCGGTCAACCAAGTAAATGAATTTACTGAACATGCTGCAAATTGATACAGGGAGTCTGTGTGTTCAGAATTCTATGCCAATGTGGCACAACGGTGTTACATAGAAAAATGAGTCACTGAGAACAGGATTTGGTGGTCTGTTGGTATGATGATAGGTTCATATATCTATGGTTCAAATGGCTCTGAGCACTATGGGACTTAACATCTGTGGTCATCAGTCCCCTAGAACTTAGAACTACTTAAACCTAACTAAGTACATCACACACATCCATGTCCGAAGCTGGATTCGAACCTGCGACCGTAGCAGTCGCGCGGCTCCGGACTGTGCGCCTAGAACCGCTAGACCACCGCGGCCGGCCACATATCTATGGTTCAAAAATTGTTCAAATGGCTCTGAGCACTATGGGACTTAACATCTATGGTCATCAGTCCCCTAGAACTTAGAACTACTTAAACCTAACTAACCTAAGGACATCACACAACACGCAGTCACCACGAGGCAGAGAAAATCCTTGACCCCATCGGGAATCGAACGCGAGAACCCGGGCGCGGGAAGCGAGAACGCTACCGCACGACCACGAGCTGCGGACGCAGAAACCATCACCAGTAACCTTTCTTATACTAGTTATTTAGGGACTGATGACCATAGATGTTAAGTCCCATAGTGCTCAGAGCCATTTATACTAGTTATTTATTTCTAGTGACGGAACAAACGCTATGTAGGCTCACAGGACACTTATTCCATCTTTTATCTGAGCTACTGTAGGTCGATAAAATTGGTTCTGAACTGGGATGCAACTCAGACTGCCCTTAACGCGCAATTAGATCCCTTAGTGACAATACAGCTCGGCTACAATTTGTTGTTTTTTCAAAACTGCAGATTCCTCAACATCTCCACATTCTGTGCGTGATTAGGTTTGAATCCTGGCCCTGCACTAAAGATTTCATTATGTATTGTCAAGCTATAGCATGAGAACACCTATCTGCTGGTGGATAATAATTTCGATTTTTAATGTATTTTCATTCGTTGTCAACACTAACGATATTTGACGTTTTTGACTCCCAGTGAGACACAGAACTATTTGTGAGATCACTGTAAGTTCAAGATGTAATTCCGAGCTGCTGGTGGAGAAAAATTTGGTAGCTGACGTCTCTTTGTGAGTAGTCAACAACGATATGTGTGGAGCTCTATTCCCAGTCAGCACTGAACTCTTCGTCATATTATTTCTAGTTCAAACATGCTCACATGTCGCTGCTGGTGCAACAAACCCATATTTAACGTTCGTTTTCTCTAGAATATAACAGCGATAGGAGCCGGGTTGGAGTCCTGGGAAGGAAAAAATTAATGTTTCGTCTCGTCATTTCAGTTGAAACATGTAGCTACTGCCGAGAAAATCCGATATGTCACACTTGATTGTGATTCGATATCTATCCGATTATTTTTTTAATTTTTTTTATTTATTGATTTATTTAACCTGGCAAGATTAGGGCCATCAGGCCCTCTCTTACATCTAACCAGGCATTCTACTTATTTTACATTCATATGTTTTAGTAGGCATGTTAAACTACATCTAGTACAAAAAGTGAAATAAACAATTTGAAAGGTACACCTGGAAAAATACATACATATAGAGTTTATATTCTTAGGTCACAAGTACTGTTATAATTAGACATTATTGAAGAGACAGATTTTAGATAGGAGTGCTGGCAGCAGGGAGTATGAGGGAGACTCATGGTGAAGGGAGGAGAAGAATAGAGACATGATGAAACATAATTAAGGAAATATAAAGGAAAAGAAGATTGCGTGGCTAATAGAGATAGATGAAGAGGAAGGCATCTCAGGAGCAAGGTAGGACACGCTAGCTTTGCTATTTGACAGATGAGGGGATTGTCCTTGTACATTAATTTTGTGGAGAACTTTGTGAGGATGATAGTAGGAAATGCTTCAACTTCTTCTTAAAAGCAGCAGGAGATCGAATTTTGCGCAAGGTAAGGGGCAGTTTGTTCCAGAGGCGGACAGCGGCAACTGAGAAGCAGTTTGCAAAAGTTTTTGTTTTGTGAGTGGGCACAGTTAGGATACCAAATAAGAGTGACCTCGTGTTTCGATTATGATGGCATGACAGGTTTTTAATCTCTGAAGCAAGGTACTGGGGTGCTTGCGTGACGAGGAGTTGTTGGAGTAGACATAGAGTGTGGTAGTCACGCAATTTGTCCGACCGCAGCCACCCTAGCTCGGAGTATGAAGCACTAACATGATCATATCGGCGAATGTTGCAGGTGTAACGCACACAGGCATTCATGGTTAGCTCTAGCCGTCTTTTGTTTTCACTATTCATGCCTTGTTGAATCACATCACAATAGTGGAGGTTCGGTAGAACGAGTGCTTGCACGAGCTGGCGTTTCAAGTCCTGTGGAAATATGTTCCGAAACTTTTTGAGAGCATAGAGACAAGCAGACGTCTTTCGGCACACTGCGACTGTATTCTCCGCCCAGTTGAGATGCTCATCCAAAGTTACACCCAAGTTCTTCACTGTTTTCTGATATGGTATTGGAGTACCGTCGAGCAGAATAGGAGGTAGCCGTTCGCGGAAATCTGAACTTATTAATTTCTGATGGGCTATTAAGATTACTTGCGTCTTTTTTGCATTTAGTTTAAGCCCCAGGTTTTTCGCCCACGTCACTACTGAAGACAGATCATCATTCATCTGAGCGATTGCAGTGTTTACATCTTCAGGTCTGACGCTTAGGTAGAGCTGGAGGTCGTCGGCATAGAAATGATATTTACAGGAGGACAGAACCGACGAAATATCGTTGACATATAAAGAAAACAAAAGTGGTCCTAAGACTGATACTTGTGGCACTCCCGAGGAAACATGTTTCCAGGAAGATTTTTCATTTACACATTGCTGTCTGTCTTTTAAGTAGCTTTCAAACCATCTCATTGCAGTATCAGAGAAATTAAGCTGTTGCATTTTTCTGAGCAATATGTCAAAGTTAACAGTGTCAAAAGCTTTGCTGAAGTCCAGTAGCGTCAATATTGTTGCCTTTCGATTGTCGATGGCATATTTCAGGTCATCAGTTACTTTAATTAGAGCAGTGTTTGTGCTGTGATGTTTACGGAAACCGGATTGAAATTTGTCACATAGGCTGAATTCATGCAAGTGTTCAGTGATTTGGTCATGAACAATATATTCGAGTGCTTGGAAACAGCAGGCAGTATGCTAATTGGTCGGTAATCACTATGCAGTTGCGGGTTTTCGATCTTAGGGATGGGTCGAATTAAGCTTCTTTTCCATGCAGTGGGATATATTCCGTTCACGAGGGAAAAATTAAATATGTCAGTTAAGACAGGTACTAAGATATCGGCAACATTCTTAATCATGGTTATACCGATACTGTCGTTGCCTATTGCATCAGAAGAGATTCTCATTATTGCTTTTCTTGCCATATTTGTTGTTACATGTTTTAGATGGAAGGTATCGTTGTTACTTATCCTGTTTGGGGATTCTTGTGGACGGTAATTATCAGCTGTGCTGGTATTCATAGGTGCAGAGAAGAATTCATTTAATTCGTTAGCTGACACATGAAAAGTAGTTTCCGATTTTGCCTTTCCGACCCCCAAGCTACGGAGATTCTTCCATAGAGTCGTGGGCGTCAGATCGCTGCATACAAGGGAGCGAGCGTGCTTGATTTTAGCATTGCGAATGCATTGTTTCACTCTGTTCCGTAGCTTTCTATATTCTTCGAAACGCTCGGGTTTCGGATCTGCCTTGAAACGCCTGTGGGCAGCATCCCTATTAGTCATCATTTGACGTAATTCAGCTGTCAGCCATGGAGCAGGAGATTTTCTTACACGGATTGTGCGCACAGGTGCATGTTTGCAATAGAGGGCAGTGAGTTTATCACCAAGTTCATTAATTTTGCCGTCGATTGTGGGTTTTCTGATTATTTGATGCCATGAGATTTCTGAGCAATCGGCTGTTAGAGCGTCAAGGTCAATACGTTTCATGATCCTACAAGTTATGTAACGCGATTTGATCCTTGGGGGCTGCACAGAGTAGGCCAGGAATATTACATCATGTGCTGAGAGGCCAGGGGCCGATGTTTGACCAACATCTCTTACTTTGTCAGTCTCTTTCGTTGCGATTACGTTTATAAGAGTATGACTGTGCGCCGTATGGTGTGTAGGTTGTAATGGAAGAATGTTCATGCTACTGCAACTAAACAGTCTTCTTAGGTTTATTGCGGAGGGAGTGTCTCTTAGCAGGTCTATGTTCAAGTCACCCATTACGATGACATGTTCGTATTGACACTGAAGTGAATGTAATTCCGACTGGAAGGAACTCATTGAGCTTATTTTTGGCAGCTTGTACACGACGCCAGTCAAGAATTTCCGACTTTGTATATTTATTTCAATGAACATGAATTCAGCCTCTTTTTCTTCAGCAGGATTTGACGTACATAAGACTTTCGCTTTGAGATCTGTTCGTATATACGCGCCGACCCCGCCACCTCGCTTTTTTGATCTGTCTGCCCTAAGAAATGTGTACCCTGGGAGATGAAAAGATGCAGAGGATATGTGTGGTTTCAACCACGTTTCGGATAAGAGGATTACGTGGTAGTTTAGTTGGTTGAAGAGAAGGCTAAGTTCTTCGTAATGCGCAGGTAAAGACTGGATGTTGCAGTGAGCTGCTAAAAGCTCTGACGCGTTCCGCTGAGCAGCCTGGAGAAGGTTCTGGGTTCGAATCCCTGTCCGACACAAGGCTTTACCTCACGGAATTTCAAGTACGTTACTTGTTAAGAAGCAATATTTAACATCTCTCGTAGTTCGTTAAGAGGGACAATGGGTGCTGGGTAGGAATTCGCGTCCGTTAAAAATGTTTGCGTTATGTAATTTAAAGTTGGTATTTGCTAACTGATACTGTCTAAAATCGAGGTATATCACTCTCTGTACGCCTAATCAGGAATGACTGTTAGTTTCCGTCAGTCACGAAATCTTTGCTTAGCCTGCATGACCTGGATTTGAATCCATATGCAGAACGAGACGTTTCGTCGTGTCATTTGAAGTCCATACATATTCTCAACTAGCTACTCGTGAATAACTTAAATTTGTAATGTCATTTTGTGTTAAATAATAAGTATAGTATGTTACTTTGAAGAGGAAATCATGAATACGACGAACTTACTACGTGCATTACCTATCTGACGTAATAATGAGAGTTGTAACGTTTCAGGTATGTCATTTATTGTAATAAATGTGAACTTACAAGCCTTAAGGACAGTCTTACCTGTGATAAGGTGTTCCCTGATATTTGTAGAAACGTAGTATTACTTTACATCTTAAGTTATTGCGGTACAGAGCTGTGTTTTCTAGTTGTGACTTGTTGGAACCATTTTCAATAGTCAAGCGACTGTACCAAGGAGCGATTAGAGGACCTGCTAGACAGCTGCGTTATGTGGGTTGCATGCGAATCGGGAGAAATGCAATTCAGGTCGTTCTGATACTTTTGAGCATGACTGTACATATACACACATCAAAAAAGTTTTTTATCACCTCTGTTCCGAGAGTTCTGGAACCTGTACAGAAAATTGGAATAGAGATTAACATAAACATTATTTACGCCCTTTTTATTGTTCATGAAAATCACACATTGCATGTTGCACAGCGAGACCTTCAGAGATGCCAAAAGGCAGTTTGTCAACAAGTGGCCATGAAAGTCTTAGGCCACGAAAGCCTTAACAGTTTTGTTAGTAGAAATAGTTAGACCTATACAGGCTCACACTAAAATATGGATAATTAAACAATTTTATATGTATTATGCAGCACTGAAGATGTCTAACATGATTAAGCGAAAAACGTCTGGCACTCAACAATACATTTCGGTTAAAAAAGACGTAAAATTTCTTATCTTTACGATAAAAGAAAGAAGTTTGTTGCTATCAAAGAAAAGTAATTAATTTACAGGCCTACATGAGTTCTCAGGGTAAATGACATAAAATTCAGGTTCACAATGAACGATCTAAATATACGCCTCTCATACACAACTTTAAATAAGCCAATAACTCTTTCATAATTTTGGAGAGTATTATAACTTTAAATCTTGAGCACGGCGCTTTGAAAATATAATATACGTCGCTATAAACAGCTTCCACTCAGTCAAGCTTAAGCGACCTACGAGATTCAATTTTACCATGCGAAAGGATACTGCCGCACCTCTACCTCTAATCGTGTAGTAATCGTGAGCAAGCAGTGCTGAAATAACATAATCAGTTCACGTAAGCTCACCACGGCAGTGAGGTGAAATGATCTGACATGGATCTTTCATCGGTGAAGCTAAATTTTGTAAATTAGGTCAGTAATTATATGAAAGACTGAAATTTGCCTCTTTATCCGACAGTCTCCTTTCCTCCCATTATATTTTGCTTTCAGTAGATTGCGACATTTAACTTTTCTACCCCGTTGTGTGTCGAACTTCTGTGATTGCCATGTTTAGATGTCTACTCGTCTCCAGCTGAAGTGCCTACCGCGGTATTCGTTATCTCAGTATCTACAGTCTCATGGAAAATCAAACGCTCATCATATTTCCTCAGTACTCCTGTGCTGCGCTTCTTAGTCTATCTGTGTTTCTTTTAAGGTAAAAAATTACTAAATGCTTTCAGACTTAAGGTTCAGCGTGAACTATATACACTCCTGGAAATTGAAATAAGAACACCGTGAATTCATTGTCCCAGGAAGGGGAAACTTTATTGACACATTCCTGGGGTCAGATACATCACATGATCACACTGACAGACCCACAGGCACATAGACACAGGCAACAGAGCATGCACAATGTCTGCACTAGTACAGTGTATATCCACCTTTCGCAGCAATGCAGGCTGCTATTCTCCCATGGAGACGATCGTAGAGATGCTGGATGTAGTCCTGTGGAACGGCTTGCCATGCCATTTCCACCTGGCGCCTCAGTTGGACCAGCGTTCGTGCTGGACGTGCAGACCGCGTGAGGCGACGCTTCATCCAGTCCCAAACATGCTCAATGGGGGACAGATCCGGAGATCTTGCTGGCCAGGGTAGTTGACTTACACCTTCTAGAGCACGTTGGGTGGCACGGGATACATGCGGACGTGCATTGTCCTGTTGGAACAGCAAGTTCCCTTGCCGGTCTAGGAATGGTAGAACGATGGGTTCGATGACGGTTTGGATGTACCGTGCACTATTCAGTGTCCCCTCGACGATCACCAGTGGTGTACGGCCAGTGTAGGAGATCGCTCCCCACACCATGATGCCGGGTGTTGGCCCTGTGTGCCTCGGGCGTATGCAGTCCTGATTGTGGCGCTCACCTGCACGGCGCCAAACACGCATACGACCATCATTGGCACCAAGGCAGAAGCGACTCTCATCGCTGAAGACGACACGTCTCCATTCGTCCCTCCATTCACGCCTGTCGCGACACCACTGGAGGCGGGCTGCACGATGTTGGGGCGTGAGCGGAAGACGGTCTAACTGTGTGCGGGACCGTAGCCCAGCTTCATGGAGACGGTTGCGAATGGTCCTCGCCGATACCCCAGGAGCAACAGTGTCCCTAATTTGCTGGGAAGTGGCGGTGCGGTCCCCTACGGCACTGCGTAGGATCCTACGGTCTTGGCGTGCATCCGTGCGTCGCTGCGGTCCGGTCCCAGGTCGACGGGCACGTGCACCTTCCGCCGACCACTGGCGACAACATCGATGTACTGTGGAGACCTCACGCCCCACGTGTTGAGCAATTCGGCGGTACGTCCACCCGGCCTCCCGCATGCCCACTATACGCCCTCGCTCAAAGTCCGTCAACTGCACATACGGTTCACGTCCACGCTGTCGCGGCATGCTACCAGTGTTAAAGACTGCGATGGAGCTCCGTATGCCACGGCAAACTGGCTGACACTGACGGCGGCGGTGCACAAATGCTGCGCAGCTAGCGCCATTCGACGGCCAACACCGCGGTTCCTGGTGTGTCCGCTGTGCCGTGCGTGTGATCATTGCTTGTACAGCCCTCTCGCAGTGTCCGGAGCAAGTATGGTGGGTCTGACACACCGGTGTCAATGTGTTCTTTTTTCCATTTCCAGGAGTTTATCACAAACTTGCACTACTTTATTACTTACGAAAGTAATACAGTCACGGAAGATACACTGCAAACAATGGATAAAATTAAGTAATAGTTTATTATCGGAAAATTTATTTCAATTAAACCCTTTCAAAATTAAGAAAAAAATGAACATTAACAGCAACACCTTCCTCTCAATGATATTAAATTATGAGGGTTGTGCAGAAAGTAATGCACCGCATTTTTTTTCTTCAACAATTCTTTATTGAACATAATGAGAATTACACACACGAAAGAATGGTGTTTTCTACATAATCTCCATCCCGTTGTATGGTCTGCCTCCAGCACGAAACAAGGGCGTGTATGCCGCGTCGGTACCAACCCTTGTTCACTGTGTGAATCAGCTCCTCATCATCCTCAAAATGTCTTCCACGAATGTCTGTCCTCGCGAATGACATCAGTTCGCTGCAACATGTCAGGTGTGACAGCCGTGGATGGTGTCCCCGACCTCTGCAAATCGTGGAGCTCCGTCGAAATGCCTTCTGATGACTTCAGTCTCCGTGCCAGCGACTAACTTTATAGTTTTGATGTAGAAACGCCTTCATTAACGGTTTCTGAAGAACTGTGGTGTCTCTGATACGATTCTCAAACTCATGTGCGATTTTTCACTGTAAGTACAAGATACGTTTGTACTAAGCACAGCTATGGTCTGTCAGCTTAAATACAGTGTATCTTAGACATTACCTGGCATACGGCCAAAATTCTTCTTATTCGCAACCAAAAAGTAGCAACAACTCATTTATCATGTAGTGATACCTGAACCTTTAACAATACTCCACACAAGAATACAGATACGAGTCCACAATCACAAATTAGCAAATCATCGTAATCATTAACACTTGTTCCTTGCGGCCCTCAAGCATACTATTATAACAATAAATAATAACTTGGGCCCATTAAACATTATCTCATTACAGAAGCTCTCCCTTTACCAACACGAATCGTTAGGTGAATCCTAACCTCCTTCAAAACTTGTCTTTGAACGATGTGTGAAGCGATGAATGCCGTCGGTATTTTCTTCCTGTTGTGCACGCTGCCGGCAATAACCTTTGCCAAGACTATCTCTGTTCAAAATGGAAATTTGTGGTAAGGACTACGGGACCAAACTGCTGAGGTCATCGGTCCCTAGCCTTACGCACTACTTAATCTAACTTAAACTAACTTACGCAAAGGACATGGCACACACCCATGCTCGAGAGAGAACTCGAATCCCCCACGGGGTAGCCGCGCGAACCGTGACAAGGCGCCTTTAGACCGCACGGTTACCCCTTGCAACTACCTCCGTCCATAACTCGAACGGACTACTAGTTCTGCTGAAATGTTGTTGCCTGTCCGAACGGTGCTGAAACTGATTGGAACAATTAATTTGGACAACTGTACAGCGCCACTATTCCTCTTAATAATTTTAATATTGCTGATGACGGCCGTCGGCTGCATTCTCATCGCCCAGCTCTTGATGGTAGGCTGTAAACAGACGTATGAGAAACTTCTACAAACATTTTTTCATTTTCTTGGATACGAAACATGTTTCCAGGTACTGCATCAGTAAGTAAAGACGACACAAAAGAGTATGCGTTTGTGACTTGAAACAGCACAACCTCCATTAAGATGTGATCCCGATAGTTGGTTGCTACAGATTGACCGTACATGCAAGGGCTGTAGTGGTAAGAGGACAACATTAGACACATCTAGCAATGATTCTATTTTCACCTGGCATCATATAGAGATAATAGATTTCGATGTCCCCTTCACTGCAGAACGTAATCTCCGGTCATTGCTTCGTTGACGATGTGGCGAAGCTAAGTTAAAATCGTCGGAAAATAAGGACCTACTTTGCAATAAAGTGTACTTTGGTGTTATTTAAGGGATGCCTTGTTTTATTACAGGCTGTAAGAATTGCCGCACAAGTTGGATGTCTTATACCAGTCGCGCGAAGATGCTGGTATACACCTGCAGATGTGGTTCTGAACGTCTACGCAGCACGCAGCAACCCCCCCCCCCAGGGTCATCGAACTCTAAAGGCAGCAGTGGCAGATCGTATAGCTACCACAGCACAGATAACAGGGCTTATGAGCCAAGACGTGTCATGACGAACTATTGCTAACCAGTTATTAGCAGTGGAACTATGGGCTTACACACCTCTAGGCTTCCTTCCACTCACGCCACAGTATCGAAGTGCGTGGCTCGACTGGTGTCAAAGGACCACTCGGAAGATGAAACAGCGCCAGGAATCTTCAGCTATAAAAGCGGATTCTGCCTGCATGCAAGTGATTGTAATTTGTGCGTACGATGTAGACCTTGAGCACTGTCTCGTAGAGTGTATTCGTCCATGAGATACTTTCCCACCATTGGCCTTATGGTCCGGGGTGCAATAAGCTACAATCTCACTCATCATTGGTGTTTATGCAGGGGACGATAACCTGCACTCAGTACGTACAGAATTTTGTGAGACCCATTCTCTTTCCATTCTGGTAACAGGAAGTTGATGTGTTCCTCCAACTGGATAATGCCCCCCCCCCCCCCCCACACACACACACGCATATACAGGGTGTTTCAAAAATGACCGGTATATTTGAAACGGATAAAAACTAAACGAGCAGCGATAGAAATACACCGTTTGTTCCAATATGCTTGGGACAACAGTACATTTTCAGGCGGACAGACTTTCGAAATTACAGTAGTTACAATTTTCAACAACAGATGGCGCTGCAAGTGATGTGAAAGATATAGAAGACAACGCAGTCTGTGGGTGCGCCATTCTGTACGTCGTCTTTCTGCTGTAAGCGTGTGCTGTTCACAACGTGCAAGTGTGCTGTAGACAACATGGTTTATTCCTTAGAACAGAGGATTTTTCTGGTGTTGGAATTCCACCGCCTAGAACACAGTGTTGTTGCAACAAGACGAAGTTTTCAACGGAGGTTTAATGTAACCAAAGGACCGAAAAGCGATACAATAAAGGATCTGTTTGAAAAATTTCAACGGACTGGGAACGTGACGGATGAACGTGCTGGAAAGGTAGGGCGACCGCGTGCGGCAACCACAGAGGGCAACGCGCAGCTAGTGCAGCAGGTGATCCAACAGCGGCCTCGGGTTTCCGTTCGCCGTGTTGCAGCTGCGGTCCAAATGACGCCAACGTCCACGTATCGTCTCATGCGCCAGAGTTTACACCTCTATCCATACAAAATTCAAACGCGGCGACCCCTCAGCGCCGCTACCATTGCTGCACGAGAGACATTCGCTAACGATATAGTGCACAGGTTTGATGACGGCGATATGCATGTGGGCAGCATTTGCTTTACTGACGAAGCTTATTTTTACCTGGACGGCTTCGTCAATAAACAGAACTGGCGCATATGGGGAACCGAAAAGCCCCATGTTGCAGTCCCATCGTCCCTGCATCCTCAAAAAGTACTGACTGGTCTGGGCCGCCATTTCTTCCAAAGGAATCATTGGCCCATTTTTCAGATCCGAAACGATTACTGCATCACGCTATCTGGACATTCTTCGTGAATTTGTGGCGGTACAAACTGCCTTAGACGACACTGCGAACACCTCGTGGTTTATGCAAGATGGTGCCCGGCCACATCGCACGGCCGACGTCTTTAATTTCCTGAATGAATATTTCGATGATCGTGTGATCGCTTTGGGCTATCCGAAACATACAGGAGGCGGCGTGGATTGGCCTCACTATTCTCCAGACATGAACCCCTGTGACGTCTTTCTGTGGGGACACTTGAAAGACCAGGTGTACCGCCAGAATCCAGAAACAATTGAACAGCAGAAGCAGTACATCTCATCTGCATGTGAAGCCATTCCGCCAGACACGTTGTCAAAGGTTTCGGGTAATTTCATTCAGAGACTACGCCATATTATTGCTACGCATGGTGGATATGTGGAAAATATCGTACTATAGAGTTTCCCAGACCGCAGCGCCATCTGTTGTTGAAAATTGTAACTACTGTAATTTCGAAAGTTTGTCTGCCTGAAAATGTACTGTTGCCCCAAGCATATTGCAACAAACGGTGTATTTCTATCGCTGCTCGTTTAGTTTTTATTGCCGTTTCAAATATACCGGTCATTTTTGAAACACCCTGTATATATAGTGGCCATGATACTCTAGCCAGCATGATCTCTGGACTTGTCTCCAATCGAACACGTATGTTATATGACAGGATGAGAAGTTACTTGTGCAACTCGACAACGAACAACTTTTACAGAACTACGTGAACAGGTCGAGAAGGCGTGTCATAACGAATCCAGAAAAATATTCCCCATCTGTATGATCGACTGGATGCCACAGTGAGCGCTTGCATTGTCACCTATGCACGGTACGCCACGTACTAGTATGGGGGTTTCAACAAGGCTCGATAGTAAATCTAACAACAGGCGTGGAACATGGCTCACCGATTTGGCTCCTACGCAAGTAGGAGAAGGTAGATGCCCCTATCAAATTTCTAGAATATTTCGGCTGGTTGGGCCACAGGAAAAGTAAAACGCTCTCTAAAGATTCACACAAAAAGTATGAGTGAATTCTGAGCAGCAGTTCATGTATTGGGACACCAGCCCAGTGGTCAATGTAGCATTCGGCAATTCGTTGGCTCGGTTCGATTTCCGCTACTACAATAATTTTTTTAAAAATTTTATGTCATTCCTCAAAATGTTAGCTGATTAACTACAAAATTTAAATACATTTAAATAGTTCAATTGATGTAAGTATAACTAATATATTAGATTTAGTTACAGTAATACCCTCATAAAACAAAGGGCTGTTGGCCACCACAGTGTAGAAAATTGGAGTTTATGCCTTAATCCTTTTAGCCAATCAGGAACCAGGAGATTCCTTGCTGCCAATTACGTGTCTGTCTGTCTCAGCTAATAGGAAGTGACTGTGATGTCTCCAGATGCGTTTTGAGGCCATAACTTGCCACCAGGACACCATTGCCTTGTATAAGGCTTCCGAAACAGTAGGGCTTGCTACCTGTTGCACAATATTGTACTTGGATCGAAGATAAGTTGCCATAAATGTTACATATCGCCCCCACATTCATTTTTCAAAATGATAAATTCACACTGACAGTAAAAATTTTGAAAAGTGACAAGCCAGGAACAGTTTTGAAAACTCCTTCATTCGAACTCATGATGTTTTTCCTCATTTAATAATGACATTAAAAATTAGTGTTGACTTTATACCTTCATTCTGAGGTCTTGTACTTCATTCTGTTAACTATTTAATCATGCTGATGTATTGTGTCTGATAAAGGTGCTTGTTCATTTAGCTTTAGAGTTTGTCTCTATACTCATCATAATGCTTACCACAATAGGTCGGTATTTTATTCACAATGAGTGAAGATATTTGCCAATGACTCAGTATCCGTACTATCTACTCTGTAAATTGTTCCAAAGATTGCCTGGTGATATATAAAACGGGTAACTCGGGATGTTGAAGTCATCAACTACGTCTTTTATAAAATACAATCTCCCTGAGGTTTTATTGTGGACTACTACAATCTGTTTTGAAGTCGATAATGTTGTAAATACCTTCGCTTTGATTTATTCTAGCTGTTACACCCTCTCGCATTAAGGTGAGCAATACCAATGGCTTTATAGACTCCTTCATATATCTCATAGAACTTTTGATCTTAGAGAATTAGTGTCTAATCTCAACCAACATCTAAGTTGAACGGTACCTTTTCTTTCTTCTTTCTAATGGCAGACTTTTTTTTTCCTCATTAATTATAAGATCCCGATATGGGGGGGGGGGGGGGGGAGATAGGGATTCTGTAATTAAATTAGTTGGTTTTTTTTTGCCCATTAATACTTCCACAGCAGACATTGGGGGGGGGGGGGGGGAGAGAGATAGGGATTCTGTAATTAAATTAGTTGGTTTTTTTTTTGCCCATTAATACTTCCACAGCAGACATTCATGTATTTGAATGGGGTAACTCATCCATCATCTCCTCAGAGTCTTTAATATATCCATGCCAGCTGTTCGGGCAATATGTTCTGCGCAGTCTCTTTGGTCCTCTCACAGTTCCTTTGGAAGGATTCAAGGAGAGATAATAGAAATATACATGGGTTTTGGTCCTAAATCCTCCAATGCAGATTTTCAACTTGTGGAATGCAACTGTGGTTCATTATCACTTATAATACGTACCTGCTACAGTCACTTTTTATCTTACTTACATACGTCCTCCCTGAGCTTTTCCTCGAAGGATACAGTTTCACAAATTTGGAACGAATACCTAAAACTGAATATTTTTCTTTCTTATCCTATAATCTGAAACAATATTGCACCAACCCCTCATTCAGATTCACCTGCCTCTATCCAAAACTCTGTGTTGGATTAGAATGTGACGGTGTGATTATGCTACCTGATTAATCCTTAATTTCCTCAAATATTTTCCTGCATTCATTTGTCAACACCAAAACCACATTGTGCTTACTTAAGTCCAACTATTGACTCAAATCTGCAATAAAATCCACAGAGACCAAGAAGCCCTTTTATTTGCCTCAGGCTCAGGATAGTTCCTAATAGCTTCAATTTCCTCAGGATTTGGTCTTATTCCAGAAACTGACATAATATTTCCTAGTAATTTAATTTCTTTTCTCCCAAACTCTGATTTTTTCCAAGTTTACTGCAGCCCCTTGTCTGCAAATGCCAACAAGATTTCTTCCATTATCTAACAGTGCTCAAGCCAACCTTTTGTGGCTACTAGTATTCATCTACGTAGACAGTTACCTTTCCCAGTAAATCGTCACCTATCGCAGTTTCCAGCATGCAAATAGATACTGTAGTCGTCATTTTCAGATCGAATGGTAGTACCTTCAATTGGTATCCTCGTCCCCCATAGACAATAGCTGTGCATTTCCTGATTCCTCAGCTAAAATTAATTGGCAAAAACTAGCGGTTAAATCTATACTGGACATTACTTTCGCCGGCCGCTTTGGCCGAGCGGTTTCAGGCGCTTCAGTCCAGAACCGCACTGCTGCTACGGTCGCAGGTTCGAATTCTGCCTCGGGCATGGATACGTGTAATGTCCTTAGGCTAGTTAGGTTTAGGTAGTTCTAAGTCTAGGGGACCGATGACCTCAGATGTTAAGTCCCATAGTGCTTAGAGCCATTTGAACCATTTGAAAATTACTTTCGTTTCATCAAATTTCTGTAGAAGTTCCTCTGGAACTTCTTGTCTATGTATTTGCGCGCTGTAATCTCGTTAATTGTTTTTGTATCTAATGTAATATTTACTGATCTGTCTTTTTTCAGAACCATCACAATTAAACTGGAATAGTTAGTTTGAGGCCGTTCAGAAATTCCCACTCTATCCTCTCTTTTAGAGATAGGGGTAGGATGCAGTCTTAAATTACCAAGAGGCAGTCTTAAAGTATCAAGAGGCACGACCTTAAATTTATACACATAGTTTTTCATCAAACCTGGTTCTGGAAAATACCTTACCGTATGTACATTAAACATCTTTCACTCCTTTGCCACTGTAGCATTCAATTCTTCTATTTCTACAAATACTTGATGTATCTGGTTGTAATCTCTGCACATCTCCCATTATCATATGTTAGTGTTCAATCATAGATTCGGGTTGTTTTTCTTGTTTCCACAAGAAACGTTCCCTCACATGTAACGTTTTTTTTTTTAAATAACAACTTTTTGGATACTTATTAAAATTATTCAGCTTTGTATGGTCCGCCTGCCCAGCTGAGTGGTTATGTGCTTGCCTCCCATGCAGCGGGCGCGGGTTCGATTCCCGGCCAGGTTGGTCATTTTCTCCGCTCGTGGAATGGGTGCTGTGTTGTCCCCATTATCATTTTATCCTCGTCACCGGCACGCGAGTAGCTCAATGTGGCGTCGGCGGAAATAAGACACGCACTCGGCGGCCGAACTTCCCCCGATGGGGCCTCCCAGCCGGCAATGCCATACGATCATTTCATTTTTTGCCTTGTACGGAAGACATTGAATGATGGCGAGTGAATACAAAACTGGATACCATAATTCGAATTATTGTGAGTGTGTTGTAAGTGCAAGTGATGTGCCTACTCAGTGTTATTGTTAACAAAAACTTTATACGTACAGTTTGGACAAAGAAACTCCCAATATCAAGAAAGAAATACAGTCACTGCAAAATACATTCAGCCCCTTAGGTACTGAATCCTGTGGCCCTGTTCCAGACTGATAACTTTGGTCCCTGTGCATTTAAGAAATAAATTACATTGTCTTACCTCTAATGCAGCAATGTTGGGACGCGATATATTCTGGTCTCTCATAAGAAAATAAAGTATGCCAGCTACAGGCTTAGCGGTGTGCAGTGCTGGCTGTATTACTTTGAAATGCACATGAAATTGTTTTGGCTAATAAATGAAACCATTTATGAAAAACCCAACTCATTTAAAAAATATATGGCCTGGACCAGGAGGTGGTACTGATTATGGTGAATTACCAACACTGAGATTTTTTTAGCAAAATTATATAGCTAGTTAAGTTTGGCTCTTCAAAAAAACATTTGGCAATTAAAGTGGGTCACAAAAATACATCATATTTACTAAATGATTCACGAACAATGGGACTTATACAGCAAATATTACCTAACCTCACTAAACCAGCATAAATGTAAATCATCAGATTACATATAGCTCTGTTAACAAATCTTAGAGACATCACGAAAGTGAAATACCTAACCAGCCTTTTTGTCAAATCAGTTTAAGTACATTCTGGTGTTACTCAACAGTTACAAATTATCAGCCAACTCATCTATACCAATGCACTGACGCCGGCCGCTGTGGCCGAGCGGTTCTAGGCGCTGCAGTCCGGAACCGCGCCACAGGTTCGAATCCTGCCTCGGGCATGGATGTGTGTGATGTCCTTAGGTTAGTTAGGTTTAAGTAGTTCTAAGTTCTAGGGGACTGATGACCTCAGATATAAAGTCCCATAGTGATCAGAGCCATTTGAACCAATGCACTGACAAAACGAAAATCATAATTATTTAACATCATTACCTTGGTTGCGTGAAGTCTTCTGCTTCCATGTTCAACAATACTGACATACATACATTAACCTAACACTTGATGGCTTCACACAGCACACTACAAAAACTGTCTACTCCATCGTCTTTCGCTCACAGACAGCTACCTACAATTATGCGCCCAGCGCTAACTCCAACACTACAGTCTCCGACCTAAAACAGTATCTTCGGCTCTGCTGTCGTGCCAGTCAGCGATCCGCTTTTTGAAGCCTATCAGAGACATACGTCGTTTATAAAATCATGTTTTCAGTTTAGTTTACATTAATATTCTTATTATATTCGGGTGCCACATACAAGTGTGTCCCAGTAGACTCCTTTCAATTATTGTTTCTCTTATATGTGTTTTCCTTACTGTACGGATTTGACATCCTTTCAATGTACCTACTAGTTCTTTCATGTTTACATTATTTTTACCAGTACCAAAGTCTGTTTTAACTCGATTATTAATTAATTACTTCATACTAAGAGTTATCTCTGCACTCAGCCCTAGTGCCGCCATCATATAACAATATGTTTTATCTCATTTGCCTGAAGTCTAACAGAAACCATCTTCTTTTTAGTTTACTTTCAGCCCCTTAAGCTGTGACTATTCTTACTCTTTCTACATCTACATACATACATGGCAGGCTTCTGTACGGCGTGTGACGGAGGAAACAACGTACCACTACTAATCATTCGCTTTCCTGTCCCACTCGCAAATAGAGCTAGGGAAAAGCGACTATCTGTATACCTCCGTACGACCCCTAATTTCTCGTATCTTATCGTCATGGTCCTCACGTAAAACGTATGTTGCTGGCAGTAGCATCGTGCTGTAGTCAACTTCAAATGCTGGTTTTCTCATTTTTCTCAATAGTGTTTCTCGAAAAGAACGTCGCCTTCCCTCCAGGGATTCCCATTTGAGTTCTTGAAGCACGTCCGTAACACTTGTGTGTTGTTCAAACTTGCCGGTAACAAATCTAGCAGCCCGCCACTGAATTGCTTCGACGTCTTCCATTCATCCCAAACACTCGAGCAATACTTAATAACAGGTCGCACTAAAGCATCTTATATGTGGTCTTCTTAACAGATGCACCAAACTTTCCCAAAATTCCTCCAATAAACAGAAGGTGGCCATTGCCTTCCCTACCACAATCTACACATGCTCGTTCCAATTCATATTGCTTTGCAACATTTCGGCCAGATATTTAAGAGACATGATTATGTCAAGCAGGACACTACTAATGCTGTAAACGAACATTACGGATATAGTACTCCGACTCATCCGCATAACTTACATTTTTGTACATTTAGAGCTAGCTGCCATTCATCACGTCGATCACAAATAGTCTAAGTTATCTTATATCCTCCTACAGTCACTCAAATTCGACGCCTTATCATACGCCACAGCATCATCAGTAAACAACAGTAGATCGCCGCTCACCCTATGCGTTAGATCATTTACATACATAGTAAATAGTAACTGTTCTGTCACAGTCCCGGGGAGCACTCCGGACGATACCCTTGCCTGTGATGAATACATGCCGTCGAGGATAGCAGACTATGTTCTGTTACTTAAGAAGTCTTAAGCCACTCACATATCTGGGACTCTACTCAGTATGCTCGTAGCTTCGCTAACGGTCTACAATGGGACACTGTGCCAAATGCTTTCCTGAAATCTAGAACTACGGAATCTTCCTGTTGCATTTGTAACCCTGGGATCTCTTTAGTTACATTAATTTTGTCATACAGTGAAAGGGTACAGTACCGCCCGACATTGAAAATAGGTACAACATACTTCATTATTTTTGTCAGAACAACACTTTTTTTTGTAAAATAACTCAATTTCAATTAATACAGCAAAGCCGGATACCAGTGTGGGAAAGAATGACAATTTATTTATTTAATTGATCACATGTGCACTCCCACAAAGTAAATCCCTACATCCAGTTTGGTGAGATCTGTGAAATGAATGAATGTATGGTCATCTGCTAACCGCACATAGTGAATGTGAATATATGATCATCTTTGAGCCGATCCTTTGGTCACCTTTGGTGGGACCAAAGAGATGAAATTTACCTGAGCTTTGAGCGCCTGAAATGTGGCTGACCAATACGATAGCAAGGTGCTTCCCCCACCTCGACAGAGATGGGAGATGACCTGGAGAACGGCCATGTTTCGGCACTCTGCCGCTGGATCTTGTGCTGTTAAGACCTGTTTTAGTTGTGCTCCGTAATGACGAAAGAGTGGAGACATGGTATGCATGTGGAATATTTAAGAGTAGTTTCAAATATTAATTTCTCTATTTCAGGAACTTTTGTGGGGAGAATTAAATGTCAGGCAGGTAATATTAATGGGATTGTAGGAATCTTCAGAAGTGACCAACGGTCACAATGAAACCACGTGTAGCAATAAGTTGAAATACTTCCGTGTGCTTAAGTTAAGCTGAATTATTAGCGTGTGTACAATAAGTTGAAATATTTAAGAAATAGCGTGTGTACCATAAGTTGAAATATTTAAGAAAAGGCGTGTGCAGGACTTGAAATTAGAGATGAGTACTTCCACGTGGTGAGTACTGTGTGAGTCTCAATCTGTGTATGAGACAAAGGATAAAGAGAAGTACTCGTCCATGGTATCAGTTGAGGACTCACGTGTGTGATGTTCTTAATATTACTTTGCGTGATATGATTCCGTGTGACGCTTGATTCAAACTCTGAGAGAGAAGCAAGGTGAGTCGGCCGTCTATCCAGCAACGCCACTTGGCTTGCATTGCACAGGAAGACGGGCATATATCTCCAGAGTTCATAGTAGGAAAGTAGAATTACGAAGTAGGGCAGTGTCGTGTGAAACTGGGATAAATATTAATTGAAGTGGGAAAGCTGAAAGTGATAGTGTTGTGACTATTTAGTGTTTTATATTTCTTATTGCAGTGTGATGTATGTCATGTAATTTGGGTATGTGTGGTTTGCATGGGAGAGTAGCAAGGTAGTTTCAAAAGATTAGTGGGTTATGCTTGTTCCTTCTGTACCGCTCGGTCTGGAGGAAAGTTTAGTGATCATGATTGTGAGAGTCGAAGTGTGAGGTACAATAAAAGATCCACCATCCTATCCAGAAAGTGCACTGTAGCGTTAAAAATAATTACGAGACCATAATATAGAGTTTCACCGTTGTAAAGCCATGCCCACTGGGCGGAATTTCTCATGTGTTATTGTTGTAGGTTATAGAATTTGTGTGTTTAGGTTAGAGAATTTATCGGAATAAATAAGATAGTGAAAAGAAAAATATTGGTGACTTTTCCTTCGAATTGTATGTTGTAATAATGTCCCGAATTTATAATGTGTGCGCCATTCATATTCAGTGCGGTGGCCACGTGTCGATAAAAGCCGTTAAATAAAAGACAAAAAGAAAATGTGGTATTGCCAGTGCGTAGTGTCCAGTCAGAGTTCTGTAAATTACTGATAGTCAGATGCGTGTTTCCATTGCGTATTAATCATATAGGAGGATAACTTGTAACTTAAGTGTGAGTACTAGAGTTCATGTTACTCGATAAATAAGAATGAATCCACTCACTTGGCAGACCACTCATCTTGCAGGCCTGACTGCTTGATGCCACAGTATGAGCAAGGCATGTGGGTGCCTCTCATAATTTCGACCCTGCCAGGATAATTTTGTTGTCAGGGTAATTCTGCCAGGATATTTTGCTGTTAGGGTTTGTTGTTAAGATTTTTTTTATTTTTTGATGGAATATATTGTGATAGCGCTAAGAAGAAATACACTCCTGGAAATGGAAAAAAGAACACATTGACACCGGTGTGTCAGACCCATATACTTGCTCCGGACACTGCGAGAGGGCTGTACAAGCAATGATCACACGCACGGCATAGCGGACACACCAGGAACCGCGGTGTTGGCCGTCGAATCGCGCTAGCTGCGCAGCATTTGTGCACCGCCGCCGTCAGTGTCAGCCAGTTTGCCGTGGCATACGGAGCTCCATCGCAGTCTTTAACACTGGTAGCATGCCGCGACAGTGTGGACGTGAACCGTATGTGCAGTTGACGGACTTTGAGCGAGGGCGTATAGTGGGCATGCGGGAGGCCGGGTGGACGTACCGCCGAATTGCTCAACACATGGGGCGTGAGGTCTCCACAGTACATCGATGTTGTCGCCAGTGGTCGGCGGAAGGTGCACGTGCCCGTCGACCTGGGACCAGACCGGACCGCAGCGACGCATGGATGCACGCCAAGACCATAGGATCCTACGCAGTGCCGTAGGGGACCGCACCGCCACTTCCCAGCAAATTAGGGACACTGTTGCTCCTGGGGTATCGGCGAGGACCATTCGCAACCGTCTCCATGAAGCTGGGCTACGGTCCCGCACACCGTTAGGCCGTCTTCCGCTCACGCCCCAACATCGTGCAGCCCGCCTCCAGTGGTGTCGCGACAGGCGTGAATGGAGGGGTGAATGGAGACGTGTTGTCTTCAGCGATGAGTGTCGCTTCTGCCTTGATGCCAATGATGGTCGTATGTGTGTTTGGCGCCGTGCAGGTGAGCGCCACAATCAGGACTGCATACGACCGACGCACACAGGGCCAACACCCGGCATCATGGTGTGGGGAGCGATCTCCTACACTGGCCGTACACCACTGGTGATCGTCGTGGGGACACTGAATAGTGCACGGTACATCCAAGCCGTCATCGAACCCATTGTTCTACCATTCCTAGACCGGCAAGGGAACTTGCTGTTCCAACAGGACAATGCACGTCCGCATGTATCCCGTGCCACCCAACGTGCTCTAGAAGGTGTAAGTCAACTACCCTGGCCAGCAAGATCTCCGGATCTGTCCCCCATTGAGCATGTTTGGGACTGGATGAAGCGTCGTCTCATGCGGTCTGCACGTCCAGCACGAACGCTGGTCCAACTGAGGCGCCCAGTGGAAATGGCATGGCAAGCCGTTCCACAGGACTACATCCAGCATCTCTACGATCATCTCCATGGGAGAATAGCAGCCTGCATTGCTGCGAAAGGTGGATATACACTGTACTAGTGCCGACATTGTGCATGCTCTGTTGCCTGTGTCTATGTGCCTGTGGTTCTGTCAGTGTGATCATGTGATGTATCTGACCCCAGGAATGTGTCAATAAAGTTTCCCCTTCCTGGGACAATGAATTCACGGTGTTCTTATTTCAATTTCCAGGAGTATATTTTTCTGTTTGCAATTTCTTTCTGGATTGGTGAGGATCTTTTATTTCTTTATGTAATTAATTGCTATATCGTCCAAGGCTGGAAGATCATGGTATAATTTTTTTTGCGTAATGTCCGTAGTAACTAGGTCACAGTCGAAAAGTGTAGCCGCCATGGAGAATAGCGATTCTGGGGTGAACGTAGCAGTGCAGCAGGAAGTAGCTGTTGATCTTGGGCTAATGAGTGAGAACGACAAACTCTCAGAAGGGGCTGAATTGTTCAGCGGACCGCGGCTAGGTGATCCTTTATGCGGCGGGCTTTGTTCACAATCGGGGGCTTTTCCCGACGACGCGGGCGAGCCGGGACTAGGTCAGGTATGCAGTGAAAGAGCAGCTACCCTTAGCGAAGCTACGGTATCTCAGGCTAACGAGGTGAGCGCACCGAAAGTAGCAAATGACAGTGTGCTACTGCAGTTTTTACAGAGGATGGATAGAGATAATAAGGAAAGATTGGAAGCGATGAATAGGGAGACTAAGGAAAGACTGGAAGCAAATAAGGAAAGATTGGAAGCGATGGATAGAGATAATAAGGAGAGAGATAGGGAGACTAAGGAGAGAGATAGGGAGACTAAGGAAAGATTGGAAGCAAATAAGGAAAGATTGGAGGCAATGGATAAGGGAAATAAAGAGGCAATGAGGAAGCTACACACAGTTATCGATGAGCGTCTGTCCGCAGTTAATAATCGGTTAGATGAGGGGGAGAAGAATCTGGGTGCGTTGAAGCAAGTATGTGATGCCGTGAAAGAAAAAGCCAATAATTTGGAGGTACGAATAAGTGCAATAGAGAGCGATATTACAGAACATAGGGGCGTGTGGCCGGATGAGCGAATCAAAGAGATAGTGGAGGACTTACTTGCAGATAAACAAGGGGCATTAGACAGCGTGGAAGCTCAAGTCACACGGCAGGAAATGGCGCTAAATAAACACAGGGATGAAGTTGCGGAGGTAGTGGCCAGAATGAATACGATTAGCGCAGATGTAGAAAAGATCAGTATAAGAGGCGAAACAAGCTCTGACAGTACGCAGCGAGAGGTTTATGCCGACCAGGAGGAGATACAATCATTATTACAGTTTAAAGAGGCACAATTAGAAACGAATAGGAAACATAGGGAAGAACTAGCACAGTTGCAATTAGCGTGCAGAAGCGAAGGTGAAACACCACCAGGTAGACTGCAGAGGGAGAGTGAGATAAATTCAAAAAACGAAAATAGGCAGAAAGAGGAAGACGAACTCAGAGAGTTAGAAGAACGGTTGTGTCGGATAAAACAGGTGGCAAACCCAACTGGGTATAGCCCAAGGTCGGAAAACATAAATGCGGAAGAAGAATGTAGGAGGCACTTCGTGTCGGTACAAACGTACACTTGTTTTCCGGATCCTGATAATTACCAACATTCATGCCTGTGGCTGTCTCAATTTCAAGATTCATTACCTTCATCGTGGGGACCGCTCCTCAAAATGAAGTTTGTGTGTAACCATTTGAGGGACGAGGCTAGAGCGAAAATGCAGGAAGTTATTAAAGACTGTAGTAGCTACAAGATGTTTTGTGACAAGTTTTAAAATGAATTCTGGTCGAAAAGTAAGCAGGACCAGGTTAAGCAAAGCATATTGATGATGCCAAATTGTAACGAAGGTGGTATAAGAGATCCAGTGTCGTGCTATCAGGAAATGCTGAGACGAAACAGGTATTTGGATGTGCCATACGAAACTGGGGAGCTCATTAGAATCTGTATAACGAAGTTGCCAGTGAGATTGCGCAGAGATATAGTGATATCAGGCAGAGGCTTAGACGATTCTGCGTCATTTCAGCACTTCTTACAGGAACTGGGTAGTGAGAGCAACATTGTGAACGGCGACATGACTCATAGGTCAGACAGAGTTGAGGATAGGAACGACAGAAACTATCAGAATGACAGGAGAGCATGGAATCAGAGGAATGACGGAAATGGAAGATGGCGAGGAAATAGGGGGCAGAATTCATGGGGATATCGACCAGCAAACCGGGAAAATAGAAGATGGGACAGAGATGGAAGAAGGAGGGAAAATGAAAATGATGGGCGAAGAGAGGATAGGCAGTCATTGGGTTCACGACAGGACAATCATTGTCACAATGATGGAGGGACAAGAAGGTGACTACTTGATAGACGGGTACAAACCAGGACTATTAATGATGTAAATATTAGGTATATCGATTACGAAAAACTAAGGGAGAATCTGTTAGAGGAGGTAGGAGATGTGGGGAGTGAAGTCCACCCAATAATTAGCGTAGAAATAAATAATATAATCGTACCTTGTGTCATCGACACAGGCAGTGTAATGAGTGTTTTGAGGGAAGATGTGTTTAAGTGTTGTAGTCTCACAAACCCATGGCCAACATTGCCATTGCAAAGGACAACAGTGAGAGGGGCAATTACAGGAAAGGGAATTGAGGTGAAGTTACAAGCGCAGGTAGACTTTGTGTGCCAGACGAAGAGGTTTAGTACAGTGTTCATGATTGTGTCATCTCTAACTGTTGAAGGGATATTAGGCGTTAATTTTTTGAACCAATATAAAGCAGTCGTTAACATGAGAAATGGTTCGATGGAGTTGAAACGAGATTCGAAGGAAATTACATTAAGATTCGATGATTGCTTATATGCTAAAGATAACGCAAACTTAGGTTTATGTCTGGCGGTAAAGTCCGGTAGACAAGCACAGAATACGGGGTTCGAACAAGAGACGAAGGAAATTCATAAATGTTTGGAGGAGGAGATCAGGGAGAAAATCTGGCATTTACGAGGGACCACGGTCTACGGGGAATTGCAGAAAATTTTATACGAGAATATAAAGGTATTTAAACATGCTGCGGGTACAATAAGAAATTTTGTGTATAGATTCAAGGTCAAGCCACATAAACAGTTTAGGGCCCAAGTGTACCCGATACCTGTTGTGTACAAAGAAAGAGTGGAGCTGAGATCGAAAGCATGCTACAACAAGGGATTATCGAGCCAGCATCCAGTCCGTACAACAGCCCTTTAGTTTTTGTTGAAAAAAAGGATGGGTCAATTAGGTTAGTTTTGGACGCAAGAAGGATTAATAAGATAATAGAGCCAGAGACAGATCGGCCGCTGACACTTGACGAATTGCTACAAAAGTTCCACGGGATCAGAGTTCTCAGCTCAGTTGATTTGAGAATGAGTTTCTGGCAGGTGGAGTTAGATAGGGGGTGTAGAAAATACACTGCTTTCTTGTGCTACGGGAAATCGTATCAATTCCGGAAACTACCATTTGGGTTAAATGTATCATCTGCGGCATTTATCAGAGCGCTAAATACTGTCATTCCTAATGAAATAAAAGATAAGGTAACACAGTACGTGGATGATGTCCTGATAGCCGAAAGAAACTGGGAATACCACAATAGAACGTTAAGCATATTGCTCGGTGCATTGGAGAGACATGGGGTAACCGTGAATTTGGGAAAGTCAGAATTTGGACGAAAAGAAATCGAGTTTCTAGGTCACATTGTGACACCAGAGGGAATAAGACCAAATCCAGACAAACTCGATGCAATCAGAGACTTTCCGGTGCCAAGAACAAAACGTCAGCTACGGGGTTATTTAGGATTAATCAATTTTGACAGGAGGTTCATTAAGATTGGGGGTGCAGCGACACCCAGACTATGTCAGCTGACTGGAAAGAAAACGGTATGGAATTGGAACTCTGTCGCACAGGAAGAGTATGAGGCGTTAAAGAAGGCACTGCTATCGGCACCTCTTCTCGGGCATCCAGACCTAGGGAAAGAGTTTTGTATGGCCACGGACAGTTCCCGCAGTGGACTTGGGGTAACATTGTTCCAAGAGCAAGAGCAAGGAGGAGAAGTAATACAACAACCTATTGCGTTTGCGAGCTGAGTGCTTAGCAAAGCTGAGAGAAATTACACGGTAACTGAGCTTGAGGCTTTGGCAATAGTATGGGGTTTTAGTAAGTTTAGATACTATTTGTATGGGAGGCATACTAAAATCTATACTGACCACAAGTCACTACAGTTTCTGATGTCGGCCAAACTAAACCATAGACGACTCGCTAGGTGGGCACTCTATTTACAGGAGTTTCAGTTTTCGGTCATGTATATTCCTGGGCCACAGAATATAGTAGCGGATGCGTTGTCAAGGAACCCAGTAGGTCATGGTCAATGCTTTGATGAGGAGGTAAACGAGAACAGATATGATATATTGTATATGCAGGGCGTGCCGTTCGAGAAATACATAGGGGCGGTACTCACAAATATCGCGAAAGAGCAGGATAAAGACGCGTCATGGAGAATGGTGAAGGACAGAGGTAGAGCGAACTTAGATGCCAATATAGCGCGCTTTTATACAATTCAGAACGGGGTCCTTTTCTACCGTAGAAATCCGAACACACAGGACTGGGTGTTGTGTATACCAAATGAAATAGTCAACAAGTTGATCTGGTACACGCACCTAAGTTACGGGCATTACGGGACAAGGAAATGCTGTAAGAAGTTAAGGGAATCAGTTTATTTCATTAGTATGGAGAGGAGGATCAAGAACGTGCTTGGTAGTTGCAAATTGTGCCAGAAGGCAAAATCGTTAACTATCTCATGCAAAGCACCGCTTTTTCCGATAGTGCCAGGTATATTGAGGGAATTCGGAGCAACAGATTTGTTTGGCCCGCTACCTAAGTCAGTGCAGGGATATAGATATGTTTTAGTAGCAGTGGAATTGGTGTCAAAGTATGTGACTTTTACCGCCTTGAAACGTGCGACGGGAAGGACAGTGGCAGCAGCGATCGTTAAAAACTTTTTGCGAGAAGTAGGAACTGTAGAAAAGTTCATAGCTGACAATGGACCGCAATATAGATCCAGACAATGGCTAACCACACTGAAGAGAAGAAGGATAAAACCGGTGTTCATATCCCGATACCATGCTGCAAGTAACCCCAGTGAAAGAGTGGTAAAAGAACTGGGAAAATTGTGTAAGATCTATTGCCATAGGCAACACAGAAGTTGGAGTATTTTTCTCAAAGATTTTCAGGACATCCTCAATGAGCTACCACATGGAGCAACTGGTTTATCGCCAATTACGGTACTAAAGAATGAACCACCACCAGATCGAGTCAGAGAGCTGGTAGATTTTCCGCGATCAGGAAAGCAGAGGCACACAGAAATTGTCAAGGTTGCGATAGAGCGTATTAAGAAAGCAGCTAAGGATAGGCAGGAGAAGCAGAAAGGAAAGATCCGTAAGATCGAATTGACAGTAGGAGACAAGGTTCTAATTAAAACTCATCGATTATCAAAGAAGCACAGATTCCTAACTAGCAAATTCTTTATGGTGTATAGTGGACCATTCAGAGTGAGGCGGATTGTCCATGAAAATGCTGTACTGATTGAGACGATCAAGGGAAAACAATCTCGTGGGGTTCATCACATTTCTAACATCAAATTATGGAAAAGTTAAGGATAGATCTAAAGTAGACGATTTATGGTAGATAGTCAGTGTATTTATTTGTGGTGTGTAACGTTGTGCAGGGTCAAATCGAACATAAGAATTTTCAGGCGGGATGTCAGGAAGTATGACGGAATAGACTGGTTGAATGAGTCATGAACAGGAGTCGACAGAGTGGTGTATGTACGTATTTTTTGTCATACGAATAAGGATCAAGTAGAAACGACGTGATGATTAATGAGTGGATAAAGATGGTAGATAGAGAAGCGACGTGATAAATAGTAGTGGATAAAGGTGATATTTAAGGAGAGAAGCGACGTGAAGCAGTGTGATTAATAAATAGAGATTCGACGTGATGAGACAGTGGTAAATAAAGGTGAGTAGAATTAATAATGTGGAGATGTCTTAGATGTATGTTACAGAGAGGCCTGTGTATGCTGCAATAGAGATTTATGCCAATGGCGAAGGAAGACCAGGAAATGATGGAGTAATGGACGGACGGAGAGCCGAAATACGAATGAAGAAATGAGGACAAGTGCACAGTGTGAAAGGACATAAAGGGAGTATGAGATCCAGATGGTGAACGTTGTGGAATACTGACGTAAGATGTAATATAAGTGTAGATCTAATTCTTAGCATAACATTTGCGATTTGGCAAAAATAATATTTGTTGTTGTTGTTGTTGAAGCCTGGTACCAGTATAACTAATCAAAACGGTACCAAGAATGTGTACAGTTATTTTGCAGGTTGAATAATTTGTGTATGTTTGTTCTTAGATGAAATGTCGCAATTCTAAAGTGATATTTAGCAGGAGGAATCGTCGGTAAAGCGAATGCAGAGGTAAGCCGATGGAGAGAGGTGCCAGAGTGAAAGGACGAATTCGGAGACTGGAATGCTATCTCCGAAACGGCTTCATGTGTTATGTGGTTGAGTATAAGGGAGCAAAGGTATGGTATATTGTGAGTGTGGTGGTGTTATGAGTATAAGGGAGCAAAGGTATGGTATGTTGTCGTGAGTGTGGTGGTGTTAAGGTTAGCTGACTTCTAGGCCTATTCTGTTAGTGTATTAAGGGATTGAATGAGAAGGAAAATGTGATGTCTGGTGAGTGAGAGTCGTAGAGTAGTGTGATCAATGCGCACACTCCTGTAAAGGGAATGCTACCGATCTGTAACTAAAACATTATTGTGTATTGTTTGATTTGGATGAACCTCGATGGCAGGTCAGGATCTGACATCATGTGGATGGTACATACGTGTCCTAGAAATGTTGTTATATATAATAAAAAAAGGTAAAATATATAAAGAGATACTAATTTCAGTCTGTCACAAGCACAAAGGTGCATTGTATGTTGTAGATTTAGAGTCACCAGTTTCTAAAATGTTTATTGTGATAGGATGTTAGAGTAGTCTACTATTTTATATTGTAATTATGAGTTGTATAGATTGTTTATTATTCCTTTTGTTTCTTTTTTTTTACACATTCATGTTTTGTATGAGGGACGACAGGTACAATCAATAGCGCAAGTGTGGGCTGTATATAGAAAAGGGATAAATGTTGATGTATGTGTAGAAAACTAGGGTGTATAGTTTTATGTTTTTAGAACAAAGATTCTTTTATTACCAATGTATCTAATAGATCATACATGTAATCAATGAGTATTTAAATATATCCTTTTGTCTGTAATGTTGCGAGATGCACGGAAGGGTCTGACTGATTGGGTGTCGTAACGCCCATACCGCTAGCGGGCCGAGCTGACGTAGCCGTGGCGACGGGCGACAGAGCCGCGGCACTCCCCACTCCACTGCCAGATGGGGTACACTCCACGCGCCCGGTACAGCAGGTCAACGGCCTGGGGCGACACGCACGTACCACTGGCCATTCATAAGTTCCGCCACCCTTACGACTGGGGAAAGTATCCTGCGGAGGCAACAGCGGGTGGTTTCTTCTGCTCAACGGCGCGCGCAGCGGCGCCACGGCAGAAAGTACGACGCGCGGCAGAGCCCGGCGGGCATTTGTTACTGGCAACTATTAACTAGTACTGGACTGTGGAGCCGTGAAGCAAGATGACTGCTCGTATGTCTCCATAAGGTGGAAAGTGAAAGACTGATGTTCCCACGTTGTGAGTAGTGGAAAAGATTTTGTCTTTAGCAGACAGGACGATCGTTTTGTTTTGTCTTAACCACTGAATGGTGGGATCCATAAACTTTTGGCAGTAACTTGTTAAGTGTGCTTTGTGAATTGCATGTGGGACGCTTGGTATTCTTGAAGAGGACAGTTGTCGTTTGGTGACTAATTATTGTATGAACGCAAGAAACTAGATTGGGACATTGACATTTGCGTCTGTAGTAGGAGACATTTCTTTAATTGGTGTGGGAATAAGTGCTGTTTGTTGGAACTTACGACTTTTAATTACACCATGAACTGAAAGGACAGAACCGTGGGTAATAGTAGTTGTAGGGCTATTTCTGGACGACCAGATTCGTGTGGATGGTACGCTGAGTGTGACTATGACATTTGTGTTTAATGTGAGATACAGTTTACTGTTCAGTGCGTGTTCAAAATGCCGATTTGAGTGACTTAAAGACTTTCGTCCGGGTAACCATGGGAGAGCTTTGACACCGAGACAGTGTTTCTAGGGAACCTGTCAGCAACTTTTTAGACCCCAAGAAAATCACAGAATGAAATGATTCCATGTGACTCGCAAGATAGGGAATAATGTATTTGTACTTGCAATTGTGTAAATTTTTTTACGTGTTTCATTCCTGAAGGGACAGCAAGTGTAATTGTATTTCATTAACATTTGTGTTTAGAATAGTTAGTGTTTTTTTGTGTTTGTTCTGGGTATCAAGTTCACGTAGCATGTTTATTAGAATATTTGGTACAATGATGCTTTAATTATTAGCCAGTGGTGTAATACTAACGTAGCGGCTCTTGTAGCATTGATCAGTAAGGTTGTCACAGGGGAGAAGAGTTTGCATTGCACAACAAATATCGGAATTAATTGATGCATTTATATGTCGTGGACAGTAATGATCTTGTTGGTGTGTTGACTGAAGCCACTTATTTTATTATCACAGTGGCGATATTTCACATTAAAGTGTAACGAAGGCTAGTCGAAATGCAAGTTCTTGTCGTCTAAATGTGTGACAACAGAGAAATGAGCAGTAGAGTAAGATACGAGAGCTACTGGTGGATTCAAGCACTTATTGCTACACTATTTACTGCGTGTATTGATATGGAGCCTGACTTCTACATGTAACTAGTGTACGCAATTTTTTTTTCTTTTGTTGATTTTGTTTTGTATTTAGACATTGCCGTGTAAAGACTATTACAACGCAATTTATGAATGTCAGACTACATGTTCTGTGTTTGGACGGTGAGCTATTTAGAATTTCACGAGTACCATTAGTATTTTCTTTTATTTGTCATAGAATTAGTGAAGTTTAGATTACTCATAAAAATAACGGAAATCACGGTAACTAAGCAATTTTTTATCTCACCATTATTTTTTATTTGTATTATGTAATGTTTTATTTGTCATGTGAATTGTTGTAAATTTGTATGTGTACGTTACTCCGCTTTGTGGAGAGCACAATAATGCAACAACTGTGTCAATAATTTGGTAAAGTAACAACATATGGTCATCAATTTGAGGTCACCACGGGCTAAGGTCTCCTCCTGGTTATTTTGATGACTTGCTAAGTTTGTTCTAATACAGCTTTCTTAAAAAAATGTTCGGAACTACCCTCGCATTGCAAGGATAGTACCGTGCCATTTTTTTTGGCATGGGTAGCCGGTGGTGAAAGGGTACAGTACCGCCCGACATTGAAAATAGGTACAACATACTTCATTATTTTTGTCAGAACAACACATTTTTTTTGTAAAATAACTCAATTTCAATTAATACAGTGAAGTCGGATACCAGTGTGGGAAAGAATGACAATTTATTTATTTAATTGATCACATGTGCACTCCCACAAAGTAAATCCCTGCATCCAGTTTGGTGAAATCTGTGAAATGAATGAATGTATGGTCATCTGCTAACCGCACATAGTGAATGTGAATATATGATCATCTTTGAGTCGATCCTTTGGCCACCTTTGGTGGGACCAAAGAGATGAAATTTACCTGAGCTTTGAGCGCCTGAAATGTGGCTGACCAATACGATAGCAAGGTGCTTCCCCCACCTCGACAGAGATGGGAGATGACCTGGAGAACGGCCATGTTTCGGCACTCTGCCGCTGGATCTTGTGCTGTTAAGACCTGTTTTAGTTGTGCTCCGTAATGACGAAAGAGTGGAGACATGGTATGCATGTGGAATATTTAAGATTAGTTTCAAACATTAATTTCTCTATTTCAGGAACTTTTGTGGGGAGAATTAAATGTCAGGCAGGTAATATTAATGGGATTGTAGGAATCTTCAGAAGTGACCAACGGTCACAATGAAACCACGTGTAGCAATAAGTTGAAATACTTCCGTGTGCTTAAGTTAAGCTGAATTACTAGCGTGTGTACAATAAGTTGAAATATTTAAGAAATAGCGTGTGTACATAAGTGGAAATATTTAAGAAAAGGCGTGTGTAGGACTTGAAATTAGAGATGAGTACTTCCACGTGGTGAGTACTGTGTGAGTCTCAATCTGTGTATGAGACAAAGGATAAAGAGAAGTACTCGTCCATGGTATCAGTTGAGGACTCACGTGTGTGATGTTCTTAATATTACTTTGCGTGATATGATTCCGTGTGACGCTTGATTCAAACTCTGAGAGAGAAGCAAGGTGAGTCGGCCGTCTATCCAGCAACGCCACTTGGCTTGCATTGCACAGGAAGACGGGCATATATCTCCAGAGTTCATAGTAGGAAAGTAGAATTACGAAGTGGGGCAGTGTCGTGTGAAACTGGGATAAATATTAATTGAAGTGGGAAAGCTGAAAGTGATAGTGTTGTGACTATTTAGTGTTTTATATTTCTTATTGCAGTGTGATGTATGTCATGTAATTTGGGTATGTGTGGTTTGCATGGGAGAGTAGCAAGGTAGTTTCAAAAGATTAGTGGGTTATGCTTGTTCCTTCTGTACCGCTCGGTCTGGAGGAAAGTTTAGTGATGATGATTGTGAGAGTCGAAGTATGAGGTACAATAAAAGATCCACCATCCTATCCAGAAAGTGCACTGTAGCGTTAAAATAATTACGAAACCATAATATAGAGATTCACCATTGTAAAGCCATGCCCACTGGGCGGAATTTCTCATGTGTTATTGTTGTAGGTTATAGAATTTGTGTGTTTAGGTTAGAGAATTTATCGGAATAAATAAGATAGTGAAAAGAAAAATATTGGTGACTTTTCCTTCGAATTGTATGTTGTAATAATGTCCCGAATTTATAATGTGTGCGCCATTCATATTCAGTGCGGTGGCCACGTGTCGATAAAAGCCGTTAAATAAAAGACAAAAAGAAAATGTGGTATTGCCAGTGCGTAGTGTCCAGTCAGAGTTCTGTAAATTACTGATAGTCAGATGCGTGTTTCCGTTGCGTATTAATAATATAGGAGGATAACTTGTACCTTAAGTGTGAGTACTAGAGTTCATGTTACTCGATAAATAAGAATGAATCCACTCGCTTGGCAGACCACTCATCTTGCAGGCCTGACTGCTTGATGCCACAGTATGAGCAAGGCATGTGGGTGCCTCTCAACAGATTTTGTGCTATGGCACTTGCTCAAATCTTAAATCCATCAAGGCTGTTATATTCAAGTTATACATCTGTATACTAATTTTGGGTTGAACTGCTTCAAAAACTACTCGCTCATCCTTTTACATCAATGCACCTTCGATACTGTATCTGGTATTATATCCTAGAAAAATTATCTTTGGTACTTCTGTGCTTACAGGTCGTGATTGGACCTTACCCGAAAAACCTGTGAGCTACCCTGAGGTAAAGCTTCCTGTTAACGATTTCCGTTATCACGACTATGGTAACCTCTGAATTCCCCATCATAATTTCCTCTTCCTCTGCCTTCATAACGTCCAGCCCTTCCTCTGCTGTGAGGACTGTAATATTCAGTACACAGACGCAGCGCATCATACCGCGACCTCACTTCCTTTCGTTTAATTAACGGGCAGTAAGTATCCTGAAATTTGTACATCGTTCTGCTTGTTACCTTTCCATCTGTTTCCGTATTGACCTTTCAAATTCTAACCCTTAGCTGCCAACGAATCTAACTGATCTAAAACCTGCACAGTAGCATTGATGTTTGTTTTTGGAATTCCAATTAACTTCTCCTTCATTGACACTATGTAACCGCTCTTTAGAGAGTGGATATTCAGAAACAAATATTAGATTAAATTCTGTAATACGAAATGACCCAAGAGCCAAAAAACGGTAGTTGTATTTCGAAGTAATAGTTAGTTAAAATTTTACAAAGAGTAGATATTTGAAATAGAGTAACGCAAAGTAGTACAAAGGGAATCCAAAGAAGACATAACAGAACTACGTTTTGTTTTTAATATAATATATAAACCAACGCACAGCGTTGTTAGCTCTCTTGAGTCTTTGTTTTCAATGGTGCATGTTCGCAGTCTTCCGTGGTAGTCGGAAGTTAGGAATTATAAGCCTAATTTTAAACATCATTCTGATAACTGGATTAGACATTGGAGTGGTGGATAATAGATTATTTTGAGATATTGGGACAGAAAATAGTTGGACCTTATCATACTAATATCTTTGCCGATCGTTGTCAAGGCGATTCTGCTAATAAACGAGACGTGAGATACAGTTCCCGTGAAAAGACTAAATTTGTGCTGAACAGACATTGAAAGAACTCGAACTTATAATTAGTATGGTGTCGTGAGAATTAATAAGCTTAGACATTGTAAAGCCAGAGACATTTTTATGATTTGTCAGATGTTAATGGTAAAGGACAGTTTCACGGGAAATCATATCTTTGTTGATAGCAACGTGAAGGAATGTGGTACGGAGTGACTGTTATTATACCGAAACGATAACACACTAGTATCAACTCCTTCTTCATTGTTTCCCCAGTGCCATCTCTCGTTAATTTAAGGAGTGAACTGAGTCAGTAAAACAGAATATGTACGTGACTTTCTCCGTGTTTTCTAAATCCCAAAAATCAGCTAGTACGTAGACAATTATATCTGTGAATATTCAATCGTTATTGAGAAAAGCTGATCAACTTGTTACAAATAGACAACAGGATTTAACGAAGGCATATTGACTATGAATGTAACTAAATCAAATCATTTGGGAAACAAAAATTAGAAAAAATAGACTAGAACTCGATTGCTATGTTATTTGTGAGTAATAAATAAAATCACTGTCTTTCGATCCGTCGTGGTTGAAAGTGTATGAAATATCTCTTGAAATAGAAAACGAGATCAATTTTCAACTGCTAGTTCACACAATTAGATGCACAACGTGATTCAGAGATGTTTTATGCCCGACCCACACGGCAGGGAATATGCTTCTTAAGTAGCTGGGACAGTGTGTACACAAACTTTTGAGATCAGCTCCGCTGCCGGGGAGAAACTGTTAAAAAAGGCTCTGAGCACTATGGGACTTAACTTCTGAGGTCATAAGTCCCCTAGAACTTAGAACTACTTAAACCTACCTAACCTAAGGACATCACACACATCCATACCCGAGGCAGGATTCGAACCTGCGACCGTAGCAGTAGCGCGGTTCCAGACTGAAGCGCCTAGAACCGTTCGGCCACAACGACCGGCGGGGGAAACGGCGAAGCGATATCTGCGCAGTCGCGACGACGGTTGATGTGCGGGCATAACTGGTAACTTAAATATTATAATTTGAATTGAATCCGACAGTTTAATTAGATCTTTTCAAATTGTGCCTGAAGGAACTACTATCAAATTTAGGACCTTAAAAAAGGCCTGTCCTTACGCAATTTTGTGAGCTGTTAGAGCATTATTGTTTCATAAAGTCATAAATTGGTCGCTTGTGCTGCATTGTGATCCTGTTTGCAGTCTCCGCTTCTAGTCTAGTAAATACGCAGGCAATCTTCTCAGTAGCATCCCATTGTTCCGGAAATATTCCTTCGAACTGTTGTTTGAACCCACAGCTGTATACTGCATCGGGCAGAGAAATTATGAAACTTACACACTCGCAAGCACTCATCATCAGACGTTACGTAATTTTTTTCTTTTTACCCTTCCGTTTTTGCCACTCATACCAAGCTTCACACCTTTGCTTTATTTCACACTACACCTGAATAGCATACTGAACCACTGACTCTAATTCTGCCTCAGATCAATTGTCAATTCTTTAGCGAATTTCTTTCAGTTCTGACTGAAGTTTCCCTGCATTCACAGCAAGACTCTTTTTGACAACGCCGATTCTCTTAAATAAATCGACAAGAATCTTTTCTACTTTTATATCCTGCTGATTGGGAGTCATTTCACAAATCTCGTAAATTTCTTTTTGTTCGCTCAGTAATTGTACAGCATTAGATTCTAAAAACGATAGTAGAGGCTCTTGTGCTTCAATCCAGCCTTTCTCTTTGACACAGTACTTCTTCCGATAATTCTTTAATTGCTTTTTTCCTTTCTTCATACTCCTTAAGTAAGGTAGAGGCTTGCGCGCATGTATCGCCCTTCATTTCATCAAGTTTTTAGCTTCCTTTAAAAAAAAAGTTCCATAGCCTCCCTATTAATTTTTTTGTTTATCTTTTTTTCACTAGAAATTTTAATTGCTTTTCCAAGATAGCCCCGGTATATCTGAGATTCAGTTGTTTGACCTTTAATGGAATTTTGAATTTCTTCAAATGTTTTCTGAGATTCTGTTACATACTTCAACAACATATCGTTTTTTTCGGCAACATGTACTGCAGTATCTTCACTAGAAAATTCACCATCACTGTCAACAGGCACAGTGTCTGCCGGTACAGTGTGGTGACTTTCACACGGTACACTAAAGTCTGACCCATGATCACCTCAATGTGTTTGTGCTATGTGCAGCTGAGCAATGTCTTCGATGGTACCTGAAATGTCTTGCATTGGCGACGTCCCATCATGTGAATTGTGTAACGTCTATCAGCAAAGGACATATTTTGTAGTAAAGAGAGAACATTGTGCATCATATTCTGTTATTGTATGGAATTATGTATTTTTTTATTATTATTTATTTTAGATAATATCTGTGTCGGCGAGTACTGAAACCGCACAGACGATAAATATCATACAAAGATAAGAATATACCACTAGTATAAATAATACAGAACGAACATTAATTTCTCTGTCTTCATGTTGGAGTTGTACGAGTAAGATAGCCTGTGACGCTGTAGTATACGCTAACGTAGTCTTCTTTTGTCAAGGTCGATAGATGTACGCCATTACGTACTCATTGTAAAAGGTGTGTATTAGTTAACATATTTGAATGTTTTGAATAGAGTTATTTAATGAAGCCTTGCATTATTATTTGTAGTAGCTTGCTTGGAATATTATCCCATCCATTTGAGATATTTTCAGTTATTTAAATATTATCCGTGGTGCAGAGCTGCGCTACGAACGAACGAGCCGCTGCCGCGGCGCATTCAAACTGCATAAAAAGAAATCGATCATACCGCAAAGAAGCGGGAAGGTAATAGTGAAATAAAATCATCTCTTTCAGCTTCCGGACTTGCAGAGCAGAGCAGCAGATTTTGTGATGTGTTTTGCAGGTTGACGCGGACTGCTGATAATATACTACTAACAGTACAAAAAAGATAATTTACCTTCGTAACATAATAGGAATTTCGCTGTGCTTAGTTCTTGTCTGGCAAACCTTATAGTGAAAACATATTTTTCTCCGACAATAGTCTCATGTTCTTGTGCTAGTTGTGGTAATTATTGGTGTTTTACTCTTAACAAAAATCCACTGCAAAATTATTTTGATGATGAACAATCTTTGCGAACTGTAACATAAATATTTCATAACAAAATAAATTTTCATTTTCAATAACTATAAAGTAGGGAAGATATGTTGACTTGTATAGTGAGTTACAGTAACGAAAATGTTCCTTTAAGAGAAAGCCAGTTACAGAACAATAAGAACCCAATATATTCTGTTTTGTTGAAAATTAATGATTATAAAGAAATTCATGGCACAGCATTAATAAAAGGTATTTCGCGGCTCTTTTCGTATATGCGTTGTTACGAAAATAATAATAATAAAACAAAGCAAAATAAGAGAAAAGAGTTTTTACGAAAAGTGAAACGGACGCGAAAATTGTCATGTGATTCCGACGAAAGATGATCATCGTCCACTCATCCATGAAAAGAATAACCTATTTCCCTATTCCGTAATAACACATTTTTGTTATTGTCACTTACTGTCCAAATGTTACTAATATTTGTAGCTAAAAGCCTTTGTACTATTCGATAACCTAATGGTGCATGCTGCTTTATTGCACTGCGATGTGGCACTGTATGACGTTATGCTCTGAGTATTTATAGCCTACCATATTTTTTGATGTCTAGCCGTCTGTTGCTATTATTACCAAAAGTCACATACATTCTCCTCAGGATACTGTTCACCGAAGTACCGTCTCAGGCCACTGCTATTCCATGTTCACTGTAACTTTCCCCACAATGTTTCACCGTTACGTCACTTAAAATCATTCCCGCCAGAGATACAACACCTCCAGTAGGACATGACCCCAGTAGCTGGTTGTAACAAACTGACCATACATGTGAATGCTAGTAGCTGTAGGTGTACATCAGGTACACCTAGCAGTGATTATATTCTCACCTGGCGTCTTCCTAAGATGATAAATTTCTATGCCCTGTTCAAGGTAGAAGACAGCACCTGGCTGTTTCTTCACATATGTTGGGGCGTTGCTAGTCAAGCCTGTAGGAAACTGAGGAGCTACTTTGCAGTATAGGACACGTCATTGTAATTTAAGGGGTGCCTTGTTTTACTACGGGCGGTAAGTCTTGCCACAGCACCGTCAACACACAAAATGATTACATGAAGAATTGCACAATCTATCACTCGTGTAACTCACTGTCACACAAATGCGTTGATGCTTATAATAATATAATACTTCTTAAGACAGTCGCTCTCGACTCTAATAATGCAATATTTCTTAACAGTTGTCTAAAGTTATCTCATAAACTACCGCTCACTTTGTCCATCGTCTCTCGACTGCAGTAATCACCGAGCCAAAAGATTCCTTGCTACCGATTAAGTACCTGCCTGTTTCTGCCAACAGGAAGGAACTATGTTGTCTCCAGGTGAGTCTTTACGCCATAACTTACCACCAGTACAAGACTTCCTCAACAGTAGAGCTTGATATTTATTGCATAATATTATTCTTAGGTTGATACTAATTTGCCGTAAATGTTCTAATCATCAGTAAACAATCTAAGAGGGTGGCCCAGATTTTCTCTTAAATCCTTTATATACGAAGGTTGGAACTTAAATAGTGGCAACGGTTTATTCCGAAGATGAAGGAATCACTTCGTGGCATTCGCTTCAGAACTGTTCCAGAGATTCAACAGGCAGTAGACCGCTCCATTCGCACTATCAGCAGAGCAGGCTCTGGTAACGGTATACTACGCCTTCCACATCGCTGGCAACGGGTTCTACACAACGCTGGTGACTACTTTGAAGGACAGTAACAGGTGCTAACATGTAACTCTTTTCTATCGGTTGTGAATAAATAGTTGCCACTAATTAAGTTCCAACCCTCGTAGATTAGGAATAGCAGAGTACGGAGTTGAGGAATGTCAGATAACACTTTCGTTTTTCTCGATGGGTTTCCGTCGGTTACTGCGAACTGTGAGATTTCTGACAGGAAATGACGAATTCAGTCGCATAACTGAGACGGTAGTCCATAAGCAAACAGTTTGATTAGAAGCCGCTTGTGACGAAATCTATAAATATGAAATAACTTGAGTTCCCCTGTCGGCAATATTCTAAAACTTTATACTATTTGTGTAAACTCTTTATTTAGCTTTCAAGATTCCACCAAAATAGGAATTGAATGAGAGTTGCAATAGTTTGATTACGTTATCAAACGTAGCATGAAATGTTTTTATTAACTGCGAGAGCGCGCTAAACGCTCTGCGACTGTAGCGCTTCTTCTTGGAGAAAAATTTCGAAACAGCGTAATGGATTGTTTTGGTTAATTTGGTCCGCAGATTCCGCTAGTGCGGACGCATATAGGTATCGGAATCAGTTTTGTGAAACCTGTATTCTGTTTTCCGTCACTATCACTGCTGGTGGTAATTTAAAGCATTTCCACGTACAAATAGTTCTCGATCAGTGTTCCTTCATTTCTTCTGCCGAGTGTATTGCTTTCAAGAGAATATAATTTCTGAATTTCAAGGTATATAATATTTTTATTTATGCAAAAGTGACTTATATGAGGTTGTGCCGATTGAATAGTGCAATAGGATTTTCTGGCATTGATTTCTAGATGTTTCCCGGCGAATCTGCTACAGTGAGCAGTTCATCGAGAGACTTAGTAACCCTTTGTTATCACTGTGAAAATCTAAGTCGCCAGCTAGGGCATCAATGAGTCAGATACGTGATGTAATTGCACTTGTACAGGCTCCGAGGATTTTAGGTGTAAAACTAAACCCAAGATCAAGTTTTCAGGCGACCAAATATTACTTAGGGCAGTTACAGCTGACTGTGGAGATCTTCCGACAATAACGCAGCGACGTCTTGCAGTTCTCCGTATTTTTGTGAGCTCTTCGAAAATTATTCTGAACTCACGACATCACCGAATAATTATCTGGGCATAAACTAAATAAAAAGATATCGAAGAAACTTCCTGGCAGATTAAAACTGTGTGCCCGACCGAGACTTGAACTCGGGACCTTTGCCTTTCGCGGGCAAGCGCTCTACCATCTGAGCTACCGAAGCACGACTCACGCACGGTACCCACAGCTTTACTTCTGCCAGTATCTCGTCTCCTACCTTCCAAACTTTACAGAAGCTCTCCTGCGAAAAAGATATCTAATCAATAACACATAAAAGACAACGTTCTGAATTTTTTACTAAATCCTACAGTCATCTGTCAGAATAATAATAAAAAACAGTTTTTTGTTCTTTTAATATCTTGATAGCACTTATTACTTCGCTTGAATAAGGAGATAATTGTGTTTCACAGGAATGATGTTTCGTGAACCCGTGCTATGCGCACATAGATTGTTTTCGTCGAGGTAATTCATATTACGTAAATTGAAGGTGGAGGGTGGAGGAAGGAAAGGGAAGGGACTATCGATATCAGCTGCATCGGGACGTTATGCGATATCAGCAGCGACGAGTCGAAATGTGTGCTGGACTGGGATTCAAACCTGGGATCTCCTGCCTACTAGACAATTGGTTAACCACTGCGCCATCCGGACACTGTGTTAACGCACTTGCGTGGACTATCTCAGCACGCCCCACACTCCAACCCATCGCCATCTATTCTCAGACACCGTCCATGTCCTCTATGCCTGCTACTTTGAGATTCCCGCCAGAGGTCCAACTTAATTGTGCATCCACACTGAAAGTAATGAATTCAGTGCCCATTAGGGTGAATCAGTTATACCAATGGGCGGTGTCTGTCCTTTTGGACATGTTAGGAATTACAGATACCACGCATCGATGTAATTCATAACGTTCAAACACAGTATTGCAAATCGACGTCAGTGATATGGGTCTACTACACCCTCCTTGTGTTTGGAGAGACTTGTGCAACCTTAGAACCTAAAGTATGGATCTCTTGTAGAGCAAGCAATTGTATGTGATTGCCTAGTATGGAGCTATTAATATCAGCATACTTTGAAAGTAAACTATTTGGGATAGAATCTGGAGGACGCCTCCTTAAGTATTTAAGTTGTTTCGAAGCACCAAGGATATCTACTTCTAAGTCTCTCATATTGGAAGCTGTTCTTGATTCCAGTACTGGAATATTTAGTGCATCTTCTTTGGTGATTGTTTTTCGAAATATCGTGTTCAGCACGTAACTTCACTTTAGTGGCACTTTACCTTTGCTGTCACCTAGTGAAAGTACTGGTTTTATTTTTTTGCAGGTATACTTTACATAACGACCAGAACCTCTTTTCATCTTTTGCCAGATTTCGAGACTGAGTTTTTTTGTGTAAACTACTCAAAGCAGTTCGCATTGCAGTCTGCGCTGAATTTCGACCTTCAGTAAAACATTGCTAACTTTGGAGATCTTGCTAGGAGAGTCTGCAGGGGGAAAAAATCAAAATTTTTGAAATTCTACAGAACAGTTGCAACAATATTCTTCACTCTATCTTGTACAAAGTGGTATATTACTTATCTGCGTATAACGTTTAGAGGTATTTTATTTTTAATTTTATTATACACTCCTGGAAATTGAAATAAGAACACCGTGAATTCATTGTCCCAGGAAGGGGAAACTTTATTGACACATTCCTGGGATCAGATACATCACATGATCACACTGACAGAACCACAGGCACATAGACACAGGCAACAGAGCATGCACAATGTCGGCTCTAGTACAGTGTATATCCACCTTTCGCAGCAATGCAGGCTGCTCTTCTCCCATGGAGACGATCGTAGAGATGCTGGATGTAGTCCTGTGGAACGGCTTGCCATGCCATTTCCACCTGGCGCCTCAGTTGGACCAGCGTTCGTGCTGGACGTGCAGACCGCGTGAGACGACGCTTCATCTAGTCCCAAACATGCTCAATGGGGGACAGATCCGGAGATCTTGCTGGCCAGGGTAGTTGAGTTACACCTTCTAGAGCACGTTGGGTGGCACGGGATACATGCGGACGTGCATTGTCCTGTTGGAACAGCAAGTTCCCTTGCCGGTCTAGGAATGGTAGAACGATGGGTTCGATGACGGTTTGGATGTACCGTGCACTATTCAGTGTCCCCTCGACGATCACCAGTGGTGTACGGCCAGTGTAGGAGATCGCTCCCCACACCATGATGCCGGGTGTTGGCCCTGTGTGCCTCGTCGCATGCAGTCCTGATTGTGGCGCTCACCTGCACGGCGCCAAACACGCATACGACCATCATTGGCACCAAGACAGAAGCGACTCTCATCGCTGAAGACGACACGTCTCCATTCGTCCCTCCATTCACGCCTGTCGCGACACCACTGGAGGCGGGCTGCACGATGTTGGGGCGTGAGCGGAAGACGGCCTAACTGTGTGCGGGACCGTAGCCCAGCTTCATGGAGACGGTTGCGAATGGTCCTCGCCGATACCCCAGGAGCAACAGTGTCCCTAATTTGCTGGGAAGTGGCGGTGCGGTCCCCTACGGCACTGCGTAGGATCCTACGGTCTTGGCGTGCATCCGTGCGTCGCTGCGGTCCGGTCCCAGGTCGACGGGCACGTGCACCTTCCGCCGACCACTGGCGACAACATCGATGTACTGTGGAGACCTCACGCCCCACGTGTTGAGCAATTCGGCGGTACGTCCACCCGGCCTCCCGCATGCCCACTATACGCCCTCGCTCAAAGTCCGTCAACTGCACATACGGTTCACGTCCACGCTGTCGCGGCATGCTACCAGTGTTAAAGACTGCGATGGAGCTCCGCATGCCACGGCAAACTGGCTGACACTGACGGCGGCGGTGCACAAATGCTGCACAGCTAGCGCCATTCGACGGCCAACACCGCGGTTCCTGGTGTGTCCGCTGTGCCGTGCGTGTGATCATTGCTTGGACAGCCCTCTCGCAGTGTCCGGAGCAAGTATGGTGGGTCTGACAGACCGGTGTCAATGTGTTCTTTTTTCCATTTCCAGGAGTGTATTACTTGCGTATCTCCGGAACTACCTAATTTCGATCATGTACCTCTGTATATACGACTCCAGAGCACGTAAGTGTTTAGTTGAAACAAATCCATATGAAAATGCGGTGATAAAGAAACTGGAATGTGTTGGACATGTGCAAAAGAGGATGGGCACACTCCTCAGAAAATTGAAACAAACTCTCCACACTACCGCGTTGTCAGCCACAGACGGGTCGACTGCAGCTTCAACACTATTATGAAATGGCCATCAGGAGTGACGGAAATAATTCAGAAAGTCTGAAGAACGCGGTCTTGGCCTCATAATTTCACAGAGTGTCCACTAACAGAAAACTGATACATTCACTTTGCCCTCCGTGACCTGAATCAAGGTGTAAATTTCAAAAAAACTGAAGTTTCAGAAGTGTATTTTGAACACAAGAACTCTATTTCTCAATCTGTTATGGAAGGCATCAAACGAATTTAAAGGAACCTAATTCACCCACACCTCCTCCGAAAGTGTCTGCATGGGCGGACACAGAATCCCAATGAGTCTTTTAATAATATTGTCTGGAGTGCCCAAAAATGTGTTTTTAGGTTTGAATATACTCAAACGGGAAGTTACTGAGACTGTATTAACATTTAATGATGGAAACATTGGGAGAATAAGAGTTATAGCCCATCTTGACATCACCCCAAGCTGTCGTATTGTACAAAGGTTGAAACTGTTAGACAAGTGGAGACTTGCTGAGGTATAGCGCGCAGCCGAGTCCACCACCAAAGAAGTAAGGTCAACAAGGAAGAAATAGCTGGTAAAGATGACGCTGACTATTCTTTTGGGTGCTTTTGAGCCGTAAGTAAAGCACTTTACTTACAACTCCGTTTTTTTTTACTTTCTGCATGTAATACACTTTATAATCGCTTTTTGAAAGCTATGCTGTAACACCGTTTCAATACTGGAACATTGTTAATTTACATTTTTGGCTAAACAATGTGTATACTGGCCACCCAGATCAACTTCAATGTAACTATATTTTCGCTGACTTTCTCCTTTTTCTGCTTTCGCAGTATTCCAGATAGCTTTCCCTTTATTTTTCTTATCATATATGGTTTTGTTATATTTTATTGTAATCGTGTATCTTACATTTTTGTTTGTAATTATACACGTAATGGCTAGTTTTTGTATAGAACTGAAATATTTAAATCATGTTGCCGTGTCCATGATAAGTCACACATTTTTCGTATATCATCATTGGGAAATGACTTTTCGATGGATATCTTTAAAATTTAGTGAACTTAACGATCTCGGCAAAACTGTATTTTCTCTTACGTCTCTTCATAATTTTGGTTAGTCAATGTGCTTGGGATGTAGTACAAATCGTACCTTGTGCTGTTCCAAATACTAGTTCAGCTTCTTGATTTGGCAGAAATTTTCTGTGGGGCTAAATACACTATATGATGAAAAAATCCGGACACCCCCAAAAACATTCGTTGTTCATATTAGGTGCATTGTGCTACCACCTACTGCCAGGTACCCCATATCAGTGACCTCAGTAGTAATTAGACATCGTGAAAGAGCAGAACGGGGCGCTCCACGGAACTCGTGGACTTCGAACGTGGTAGGTGATTTTGTGTCACTTGTGTATACATCTGTACGTGAGATTTCTACACTCCTAAATATATCTAGGTCGATTGTTTCCGATGTGATAGTGAAGTGGAAACGTGAAGGGACACGTACAGCACAAAAGCGTACAGGCCGACCTCGTCTGTTGACTGACACAGACCGCCGACGCAGGCCGTGGTGGCCGAGCGGTTCTAGGCGCTTCAGTCTGGAACCGCGTGACCGCTACGTTCGCAGGTTCGAATCCTGTCTCGAGCATGGATGTGTGTGATGTCCTTAGGTTAGTTAGGTTTAAGTAGTTCTAAGTTGTAGGGGACTGATGACCTCTGAAGTCAAGTCCCATAGTGCTCAGAGCCATTTGAAGACCGCCGACAGTTGAAGAGGGTCATGATGTGTAATAGGTAGACATCTATCCAGACCATCACATAAAATTCCAAACTGCATCAGGATCCACTGCAAGTACTATGAGAGTTAGGTGGCAGATGAGAAAACTTGGATTTCATGGTCGAGCGGCTGCTCATAAGCCACATGTCACTCCGGTAAATGCCAGACGACGCCTCGCTTGGTGTAAGGAGCGTAAACATTGGACGACTGAACAGCGGGAAAACTTTGTGTGGAGTGACGAATCACGGTACACAATCTGGCGATCCGATGGCAGATGTGGGTATGGCGAATGCCCGGTGAATGTCATCTGCCAGCGTGTGTAGTGCCAACAGTAAAATTCGGAGGCGGTGGTGTTATGGTGTGGTTGTGTTTTTCATGGAGGGGGCTTGCACTCCTTGTTGTTTTGTGTGGCACTATCACAGCGACAGGCCAACATTTATGTTTTAAGCACCTTCTTGCTTCCCACTGTTGAAGAGCAATTCGTGGATAACGACTGCATCTTTCAACACGATCTAGCACCCGTTCATAATGCACGGCTTATGATGGAGTGGTTGCACGACAATAACATCCCTGTAATGGACTGTCCTGCACAGAGTCCTGACCTGAATCCTGTATAACACATTTGGTATGTTTCAGAACGTCGACTCCGTGCCAGGCCTCACCGACCGACATCGATACCTTTCATCAGTGCAGCACTCCGTGAAGAATGGGCTGCAATTCGCCAAGAAACCTTCCAGCACCTGATTGAAAGTATGCCTGCGAGAGTGGAAGCTGTCATCAAGGCTAAGGGTGGGTCAACACCATACCGAATTCCAGCATTACCGATGGAGCGCGCCACGAACTTGTAAGTCATTTTCAGCCAGGTGTCCGGATACGTTTGATCACATAGTGTATACGTTTACAGTTACTTGTTTCTGTATATTTCTTATACATTTTGATGATGTGGATGCGTTTACCCTTGTTTCACTGCCGACTAATGACGATCTGGCATTGTAATATTATTTCGACGAACTGCTGTAAGACTATCACATTTCCGAAGTATAAATACATAAGCAGCATTGGTTAGTTTAGCTTTTTATTTCGTTTCTGGATCTGTCTCGTAATGATGAAATGCCAAAAAATTTTAACAAAGGATGAAGAGAAACAACTCAGTTTTTTTTGCTGAGAAAAATTTATTCAGGCATAGTTGTTAGTAGCAACACAGGTTCCGCTCAAGAAAGTGATGTTACAGAGAGTTCTGATGTTTGTGGACGCTGCTGTGATGTTGTGATGTACTGTTGAGGCGGTGGGTGGTGGTATGATGCCAGTCAGTTGTTGAGCAGCTCCCTGCAAAGACAAACTATAGGTCATGTTCCTGCATCAGATGCACGCTATTAGATGAGGTTCATATAGCATTTTATCGTTATACGTTACTGATTGGCATCTAATACAAGACACTTAACTGTGTATCCTAATTCAGAGGGCTTTTTCATTAGTATATAGCTTACTGCTGGCACTTAGTTTTTATTTGTGTGCTAATATTTGAGTCTGTTTACAGTCTTGCACAATTTCTCGCAACAAACTCTCAAGGTCAAGATTGCAAGAACTTCCATATATGCAATTATCCGCTTGAGAGTTCGACGTTGCCTCATCACTATACTGTCTATGGATAGTATTTATATTCAATGCCTTTCATTGACTAGACACGTATCTTCGCCAAATGTTTGTGAAGATTTAAATTACGCTAGTGCAGTTGACCTTTTCCTATCTAGATCATAAAGAAAATAAAGCTACATTAAAACGCCTCAAAAGTCAGTATTTAGTTCTAGAATGAACCATTTGGCAATATACTGTCTGGCTGAGCTATGATATAGTGCTGGGTATTGGAAATATCCAACGGTGAAAATGCTACACGAACTATGTATTGGACTAGTTCCTATTATATCGTCAATTATATTTTTGGAACAACATTCGCAGCCTTGTTATCAATTTTTAACTGTTCATCAGTTGATCCTTAGCGATACCCTTTGGAATCGACAATGTTAATCCAGTGACTTAAATATTGGATTCGTTTTCGACAGGGAAATGGTTACCCCTATGTTTTAGTGAATCACTCGACTGAGAGAAGTTCGTAAGCCACCGAGTTTGTACTCGGAAGAAACGGGAGTCAAATTCAGATTTAGATTTTCCATGGTTTCCTTAAATTTCTTAAGCGAAGTGGCAGTATAATTCCTCCGAAAAGGACAAAGCCAATTTCCTTCCCCATCCTTGCCCACTCCAAGATTGTGTTCTGCCTCCAACGACCGCATCGTCAACGGAATATTAAACTCTAATCCTCCTTTCTTCATGAATCACCTCAGTTGGACAATAAGATAGTTTCTTTAACAGGATCCAGGTTTCTTTCTTCCCATATTCTTCTACAACCGAGTGTGTACTACACTGTACCACGACTTGTGATTAAATGTCAGATCCTACTTAAAAAGAAACATCACTGGGAAAAAGTCTCACCTGATCCAGTAGGGGGAAGGCAACTTTCGCACACTGTCTGGGCAGTACCTGGCGGTGATGTAGACAGCAGGAATGATGTCTCAGATATTGTGAACTACTAGAAAATTGAAGCTACATTGATGTAGCTCCAGATCTCCGTTTATTCTGCTGAAGCAGTGCCTGAAACCCCAGTCCACCCATCTAGATTTAGTTTTTCCATGGTTTCCCAAAATCACTTAAGGTAAATGTCAGGATGGTTCCTTTGAAAAGACACAGTGCATTTCCATCGCCATCATTACCCAGTCTGAGCTTTGGCTCCAAAGATTTCACTGTCGAAAAGACGTCCAACCCTAATCTTTCTTCCTCCCTTCAGTGGAGCCTTTAATAGATTTGAAGACTTTCCTGAGAGTGTCTTTTGGGCAGTTTTTCTCCAGCAATGCCACAGAATCTAAATCTAATGTGTCACTTGCTGACCAATCTAGATACAAAATTGGAGCTTGACAGGCAAGCAAGTGGGCCAGTGATCGGAGACTGTGAGCATTGAGAACCTCGGCGGCAGTTTACCTTAGTGGGGTCCGTGTCCGTGGTAGGTGGTCTCGCCCGCTCTCTCCACGACGGCCTTGAAGCCGTTGTAGGGGTCGGCGGTGTAGTGGACGGTCCTGAGCGTGCCGTCAGGCTCGACCAGGCTGTAGGTGCCCACCACTTCGCCCCCTTTGCTCACTTCACGCTGCTCCTTCACGTCGCCAGAGTGCGGGTCCGTCACGCCGTACTCGAACTGGTAGTCCTTAGGCGCGTTGTAGCCACCGTAGCCGCCCTGCTGGAAAGTCACACACTGTTAGCTACCACTCACTACTTTACACAGTTATCGCATACGTGCATAACTGGTGGATAGCAAGCTGCTTATCTACAGTCAAGTATGCTGTTCCTACGTTTAGAGCCGGCCGCGGTGGTCTAGCGGTTCTAGGCGCTCAGTCCGGAACCGCGGGACTGCTACGGTCGCAGGTTCGAATCCTGTCTCGGGCATGGATGTGTGTAATGTCCTTAGGTTAGTTAGGTTTAAGTAGTTCTAAGTTCTAGGGGACTGATGACCACAGATGTTAAGTCCCATAGTGCTCAGAGCCATTTGAACCTACGTTTAGAAAACATCGTTCCTGTGAAACACTAGCTCTTTATTCACATGAAGTGCTGAGTGCTATTGACAAGGGATTTCAGATCGATTCCGCATTTCTGGATTTCCAGGAGGCTTTTGACACTGTACACACAAGCGGCTCGTAGTGAAATTGCGTGCTTATGTAATATCGCCTCAGTTATGTGACTGGATCTGTGGTTTCCTGTCAGAGAGGTCACAGATCGTTGTAATTGGCGGAAAGTCATCGAGTATAACAGAAGTGGTTTCTGGCGTTCCCTAAGGTAGTGTTAGAGCCCCTTTGCTGTTCCTTATCTATATGAACGATTTGGGAGACAATCTGAGCAGACGTCTTCGGTTGTTTGCAGATGACGCTGTCGTTTATCGACTAATAAAGTCATCAGAAGATCAAAACAAACTGCAAAACGATTTAGAAGAAATATTGGAATGGTGCGAAAAGTGGCAGTTGACCTTAAATAACGAAAACTGTGAGGTCATCCACATGAGTGCTCATTAAACTTCGGTTGCACGATAAATCAGTCTAATCTAAAAGCCGTAAATTCAACTAAATACCTAGATATTACAATTACGAACAATTTAAATTGGAAGGAACACACAGAAAATGTTGTGGGGAAGACTAACCAAAGACTGCGTTTTATTGGCAGGACACTTAGAAAATGTAACAGACCTACTAAGGAGACTGCCTATACTATGCTTGTCCGTCCACTTTTAGAATACTGTTGCGCGGTGTGCGATCCTTACCAGATAGGACTGGACTGAGTACATCGCAAAAGTTCAAAGAAAGGCAGCACGATTTGTATTATCGCGAAACATGGGAGAGAGTGTCACAGAAATGATACAGGATTTGGGATGGAAATCATTAAAAGAAAGGCGTTTTTCGTGTGACGGAATCTTCTCACGAAATTTCAATCACCAACTTTCTCCTCCGAATGCGAAAATATTTTATTGACATCGACTTACATAGGGAGGAACGATCACCAAGATAAAATAAGGGAAATCAGAGGTCGTACGGAAAGAGATAGGTGTTCATTCCTCCCGCGCGCTATACGAGATTGGAATAATAGAGAATTGTGAAGGTGGTTCGATGAACCCTCTGCCAGGCACTTGAATGTGATTTGCAGAGTATCCATGTAGATGTAGATGTTGTGGTGCAAAGCATGTTGGTTTAATCTGAACCAAATGTTACACCTGGCTACTGGATGTCTCAAGTAAGCACTCATCCATCTCCCAGACCTTGTATCTGGCACCTCATCACATAATATCGTTTCCTTCAAAGGCAGGAAGAAAGGAACAAATTACTGGAACAAGACATCTTCTACATTGTGTACCTCCTAAGAGTCGTCAGGCGCATGTTCATTTGTCAATTTGTTTTTGCATTGTCTAGCTGGAGTCAACCCAAACAAGTATTGCTCTTCACGTCTTTCATGCGGTGCTCAGTGTAAATGGTAATCATCGGTTCGTTTTGCGTTACAAACAAATTTATTTTTAAAGCGAAACGTTACTTGCCTATTCAATACAGCGGCCCCCCAGATTAGACTAATACGATATTTGCGTTATCGATATGTGTTAACAAGGGACATTAGAACATGAAGAATAACCAGTATTCCAGCAGCGACTGAGCAGCGCTGCTGCATGGCTGGGGCATACAGGTTCCATTAGGAACTGGTGAAAAATTACTCGAATTGCCAAAGAAATAGAGTCTTTTCCGTTGGGACAATACTTTCTCTCATATGTATGCATGGTAAACTTGCGAATCTGTGGGGGAAATCAAGTTCAAATGAAGAGTTTATAATCGAAATAAACTTTTATTTTTCTGAGCTAGAGAAATGTCCGTTTTGAAAGCCTTCCAAGAAATGGCTCTGAGCACTATGGGACTTAACATCTGAGGTCATCAGTCCGCTAGAACTTAGAACTACTTAAACCTAACTAACCTAAGGACATCACACACATCCATGCCCGAGACAGGATTCGAACCTGCGACCGTGGCGGTCGCGCGGCTCCAGACTGAAGCGCCTAGAACCGCTCAGCCACACTTGACGGCTTGAAAGCCTTCGGTGGAAATTAAAATCTGATGTAAATTCTAGCGAGAGGAGAAGTTTATACTGGTAAACACATTATGTTCAAGAAAAAAGGTTCGTTAAACAAACACTGACTTTTCAGTCACCTATGTTTGTACATACGACCCCATTATTTCTTCATGGCGTCCATGCTTCTTCATGGTCTGAAACACTGTGCTCGTTACTTTACGGTTGTTTGTTCTTTTTTTATAAAGCGTCCACAAGAAAAACAAGCAGCACTGTTAGATTTATCTACGGTGTTCCTCTAATGTGATGAACAAACTGATCACATGACTAATACCAACAAATCTTGTGAATAAATTAAAATTTGTTACTGTAACATAAAATTATGAAACTATCTGCTACGTAACATATTGAAGAAGAAAGTGCAGTGCATTTCAGTGTTATGCTCATTCCGTAGCAAGTTTCTTTGTTACAGTTCAACCATTTCTTCCAGAAACAGTAGGAAAAGTAATAGGCGATCAGTGTTGCATACGTTATTCGGTGCACTGTCTCATACTTACGTCGTATCCTGCATAGCCGATGTCTCCAGCCAACGCTTGCGCCACCAGCAGTCCTACGGCGACTGCGAGAACTACGCTGGTCTGTAAACAAAGTCAGTGTTTCAGTGTCGAGGAATACAAGGAGGCAGAGGGGAATTGTGCTACGGTATGAGGTAATTTTCCCGTTTGCTTAACACCGTAACAACTGCCAAGCGTTTAGGATCGTTGCCTCTGGAGGCGAACATATTGGAATGTCAACACCTGATGCTGGAAATATTGCAATATGCGACGAATCCATTTCTTACCTAAGTTTTAGTTTATGATTCACTAAGAGATTAAAAGTTTGCTATGTGGTTTCCGATCTGGTTCGTGTAGTGAAAGGTTTAGTTGTTTACTTTCAATCAAATGTATAGGAAACCAAGACGTTTAATGTTTTAGTATTATGTGAAAGGCTTCAAATAATTAATTGGGAAACTATTATATTTTTTCCGTCGGCTATTTTGTTCCGGAGTAATATTTTCCATTGTAACTCCTATGAAAGACCCGAACAACAGTTTTACTTCTGAATATTGTATCGCGTAGCACGAACAGATTGGTGATGGGGAAATTGCTTCGCGTTGTTTAACGAATGGCATTCGAAATGTACCAGCTCATTGTGTATTCTTTCTCAGAGTGCCATAATATTTAACACGACTTAGAAAAAAATCCGTTACAGAATTAGGGAGGAACAATTTGCAATTGAAACGTGTTATATTTTTAAGATAGCGTTCAGTCCAGAAATCGTTTAAGGTTGGACTAGATCTAATTTCCACTTATGAAGTTGAAAGTCCATGATTACGATGGAGAACAGCTGAATCCTAGATTAGATTCGCTTGTCGAAGACTTATTACAACGACGTATTAATTAAAACGTACTTTAGATCCTACCAGTCATAAGAGGAACTGGTAGTAAAAATATAAACATAAGGGTCAGTCAAATTTAGTTTATTTTCTAGTCTTGCTAATGACAATATGAGCTTGAATTACGTGGTCACAGAACAAGTCACTGAATAAAGGAACCTCTGGACTGAATAGTGTTTTGAGACGTGGAGATCTGTTATTTATTACTCGCTTTTCCCGGTTCTGCTGGACACCTTTCGAAAATAGATCCCACAATATTCCACACATCTTAGTATATCGCTGTTAAGGAAGTGTTGTTCAAACAGAAATATTTTTTTTCTGATTGCTGATCAATTAGGTCTGTGATCCGCAATGTTAACTACAAATGTGTAAGGGTAACTACAAATGTGTAAAGGTTAAGTCCTTCGTCTTTCGTGTTCCTTTCTGGCAGTGAAGCGTATTATAAAAATCCATAGTGGTTCGTATCCTACGTTTAACGGCAGAAATTGCGGGGTGAGCGGATTCTGATGTCGAAGGAAGACGAGACATGTAACATCTTAGTTGAAACATGTCCAGTAAACCACTGCGTGTTGCTAGCAAACTTCGACTATTGATAGCTATTGTATTTTGTCGAGTTTTATTCTTACTGATTACCCAAGACAGTAAAATGAACAAAGTCACATGGGAAAATGGCAGCAGAAAGGTCATTTATTTGTATGAAATCACGGTGTAACACTGCATTGACTGTTAACTTCATAACTGACGTTCTTGTTACTTCATTTGGTCAGTCACTCGCTCTTGCTCGACATGAAAAGACTCATGCCAGATACGTGTCACTTACAAGCTGTGGGTATCAGACCCAAGTAAAAGCCTTAGACGTAATGGAACGGCCATCAGTTTTCACTCTGAGAGAGATCAACATGAAATTACATGTCATAGATTCTACAAATGTTAGCCGCGAGACGTATCTGAAACAGAACGTACTTCGTGCCTATATTCCTTTTCATTCTCGGGTACGGTAGCTACATAATGCAGTCAGCCCATTGTTTTTTGGTACGTTTGGTTCAAATTGCTCTGAGCACTATGGTACTTAACATCTGAGGTCATCAGTCACCTAGAACTTAAAACAACTTAAACCTAACTAACCTAAGGACACCACACACATCCAAGTCTGAGGCAGGATTCGAACCTGCGACCGTAGCAGTTGCGCTGTTCAGGACTGAAGCGCCTAGAACCGTTCGGCCACCGCGGCCGGCTCTTACGTTTTGACTGGCAGCTTACTGGAAGTACGAGAAACAGAAGTGCATCGTGTAGATATATTATTACAAGCCCTTCCACTATCCGGAAATTCATTTGTAAACTAGTCCCAGTCTAAAAAACGTTCATGTGGTCTGCAAGCCCTATATAACTTTATTTAGTTACGTTACTACTGGTATATTAATAAAAGTGCATCTAATGAAGAGCGAACTGCCAGTGTGAATGCAACGATCGCGGACTGAAACTTCGAGCATGTTTCGAAGTCCACAAGCAGAGGACTGAATGATAATGAATTATTTCGCCGTTGGCGTATGAGCAGACTACTCTGTTCTGTGCTTGAAGAACGAGAATATTCAAATTTTCAACCATTTTTTTAATGACATGATGCGGATAGCCTCTGGGAGCATTCATTTTTTCATAGTTTTGGCTCCGTCAATCAATGTGTAAAGGGCAAATCGGTATTTCTTCTCGTAAGCTCTGAAGATACGACAAACTGTGAAATCCTGACAGTTCTTACTATCAAATAATGATAACTGGTTGAGTTACAAAAAAGAAATAAAATTATTGGTTTCTAAATTAAATCCTTTTATGTCTGCCCACGGTAATGTAATAGGACAAAAGTTGAAATTTTGTTCCGTGTAGACACTTCCAAGCAAGCTAGAAAGCAGAAGAGCGAGAAGCACGCGTTCCGCTTTGTGCCACCCTGAGGGAAAGCACACGGAAATCCCAACCAAGTGAGGACTGCTACTTATATGTCGCGCATGGTTTCCCACGAGAAAACACACATTTGCGGAAATAATGGGGGGAAACTGTCGGCAAAAGGTGGAAAATAAATGTGCATTATAATGAGTACGGTAAAGTGAGAACGCAACCAGCCAAGCGAGCAGTGCAATATGCCAGCGATTCAGGTCAAAATAGTGATACCTACAAGGAAATCCCAAGTAAAACGCCACAGTCTTGTGCAGGTAAATAGGAACATACATATATGAAATGTTCAGAGTGATTTACAACATAAAGAACAGTAACGATTGGATAAGACTTTTACTCGTTTCAGCCACTTGCCTTCATCCGCAGCAAAGTTCGAGCCGATCGTGCATAAATTATGACCTCTATTTCGAATCAGTAGATTCCGAATTATTTATTGTCACAAACGATTCTTAAAGAAAGGTGCCATGAAAATACTGAAATGAGCTGTGTCCAGATATTGTGAATTTGTCGGTTGCCATAGTTATGCAGAGCTTATGATGCTTGCGAATGGTATACTAATGTGGAGAGCAGCATCAAACCAGCCTTCGGACTGAAGACAACAGTAATGCACATTACGGCGTTACAACGATCATATATATTTGATGCAGCTCTCCACATTGGTATACCATTCGCAAGCGTCGTCACCTCTGCATAACTGCGGCAACCGACATCCTTTTTAACATGGTTACACTAACTTCAACCTATCCATTAGTCTTTTTAATTTCTTGGACCTACCCATTCGACTGAGGGATATAACATTCCACGCTCCGAAGCCTGTTAGCATCAGATTTATTTGTTCCGATGACAACATCCACCTGAGAAGTCTAAACGCGAAAATCCAAATGGGGGATTATTTTTTCTCCAGAATACATAAACCAAGAGGATTCCATCATTATTGAACCATACAGTAGGTTATGTCTTCTCAAAACATAACGGCTTTAGTTTTCTCTTGCTTTCAATGGATATCCCTGCGGTGTAGTTGCACATACCGTACAGCTATCTGTATCGCTGTAAAGTCCGTGGTTCTTCAAAACACCTAACGGGCGTAAAAAGAACAGTGAATAGATCTCATAATATCAAAGATCAGGCTCGAACTAAGAATATTCTTGTATGGAAGGGCAAGTCAAATGGAAGCAGTTCTAAGCATCGTGAACTACTCGTGCGTGTGAGATATAGAAAAGCAGAAGTTACGACGGCTCTGTTCCATACTTGGAAGAAAACGGGAACCAAAGAGTTTTTCCTTTATGAATCTTCAAGACGGGGTGGGAAATACTTTCGTAATTTCATTTCCTCTACGTAGAGAGAATGGTGCCTCTGATATTAAGAAAGTAGACTCACATTCGGAAGGAGCGGAATTCAAATCACCGTCTTATCATGATTTATGTTCCCTTAAAACGCTTAACGCAAATACGGGGATTATTGGTTTGGAAAAGATACGGCCAGTTTCCTTCATCATTCTTCTTCAATTCCAGCTTGAGATTCGCCTCTAATGACGGCTTCCACTGGACGATAAAGCGTAACCCACCTTCCTTCCTTGTTTTGTGTAGGCTAAGGACCACGACATTCAACTATTGTTTTTCGAGTAGGTTTTGATATTCGCCCAGGAGTGGCTGCGTTGTTCCTTACCTTTCTTTTTCCAGAGGGCACCGGTCTCCTTTCTTGGTGGTTTGTCCTGGAACCTCATTTTGCTTAAGTTTTCTCCTGAGAGATGTCCAGTCTCTGTCTCTACCTCTCACTTCCATCAACCGTGGTGAGGTGATCTTTCTCTTTCGTTAACATGCGAGACTCTGGCCGGGATGCATTTTGTGTATCTCCATACAAGGCCAGACATCTCAGATTTTATTTTTTCACAGTGTCTGTAGAGTTCTTGGTTTGGTCGCCTTTTAAGTACGTTACCATCCTTGACTGATCCCAGTATCTTCCTCTCCCGGATTTCATACATGTGTACGATACTTTTGCTGGCGGTACTAGCCACTCTGAAGAGTACGAGGCTTCAGTGTGGTTGACTGCTTTGTAACGTTTTCTTTGTCTTACGGGAGATACTTTTTGCTATAGGTGCTATTGTTCACATGGTAAGGCAGTTCCAACATATTTACTCGAGTTGGTAACGCTATTTTTTGGAAAAGGCCTGGGTACCATCCATTCCCCTAGCTATTAAAACCTTTTGATTTTCTTGATTTATTCCTGCTCCAAGTGCAGTGTACAAGGAAAATCACTGATGTTCGTGACGCACTGTGTTTTTTTCAAGCGACACATTTAGCGCTGCCTTTGCTGCTTGTTGTCTGAGAACAACGAGTTGATACACTGAAGTTTCTACTGAACTAGATAGGTCGTCGACAAATTCGAGAGAACCAGCTTGTGCCCTAGAGAGTTGCCATTTGGAAGTTCCTGTCTAGCTATTTTCGCCACTCTTATTACTTTTTCCATTGCACAATTAAAGAGGAGAGGGGAGAGACCATATCTCTGTCTTAGTCTCACCTTGGCTTCACAACTTTACTCGCGATCTGGTGTTGTAAAGTCTTCTGGATAAGATTATGGATCTTTTCGTCCAGTCATGGTACCTCCAGGATCTTAATTTATATGACACACATTTTTAAACTCGCAAAAAGTCAGTCCATCAATACTATGATTCTACTTCATGGTGTCCGGAGTGGTGGCGAGGTGGTTAAGACAATAGATTCCTATACGATAGACGCTGGGTGCAAATCCCGTGGGACAGCCAGATTCACATTTTCGTAATATCCCTAAATGAATTAGAGAGATTGTCGGAATATCTGGGCTTTCCATTCAGTCAACTTTTCATTCCCTCTGGAACTATTCCGTCTGTAACAACCTCATCCTGTCACTTCGTACTCTTCTGCAGCAGTCACTGTCGATATGCGCCCTCTCCCACTCCACCCTCAGTAACTCACACCATATACAACACGCGAGGTTTGTCATAATTGAAGGTCTCGCCCAGTGCCCTTCAAATTCTCGCCATTCACCGGGATTCGAACGGACGCCTTTCACCCGCGGCGCGGAAACTTTTGTCTCGTGCAAGAGCAGTGACGTAACACACCAAGAACAGTAACAACCAGGAAACCCACAGTCCTGTACTACAAGTGAAATTAGTGGGGAAAAAACGTAACTCCCAGTGACATATTTGCTCTCAAAATCGGCTTACTCTGCCACCATCTAATCAACATACTCTCAGCGTGGAAGATCTAGATTCATTATCGTGCCAAGAACCCTGATGTCAAGTAGAACGGAGACGTATCCTTGGCTGTAAAATAAAAAAACCAAGTTCCACCTTCTAGTCCTAGACGGGTCGATCGTGTCCGACCGACCCCCTTGCCATCCTCTGCCAATGGCATCATGCTGTATGGACTGTCATGCGATCATCACACCCCTCTCCCGGTCGTTGGCTTTCTTGACCTTACAACCGCTACTAATCTGTCGAGTAGCTGCTGAGTTGGCCTCACGAGACTAAGTGCAACCCCTATCAGTTCTCCAACCCTGGAAAAATACTGGGGATCGAAACTGGATCCCCCGCACTGACCACTAGGCCGTGGAGGTGGACTCTGCTGTAGAGGACGTTAGATTGTCACGTAACACCAGCAACTGTTCACTGCAATTCTAGTAGTGTTGCAACAGAAGATTTGAGTACAGCAGCACTTAGAAATAACGCCAACATTGTTAGATAAAAGCTAGTCTGGTAGTAGTAAATAACATTTGGCAATACATTTTTTGAGAAAACTCAGTTACAAAATACCAATAAGGTCAATTATAGTATTACCACGCTTTGAAATGAAGTTGCACCGCATACTGGAAGAGGCGTTGCTAACAGCTGTATATGGAACAGGGATGTTCAGACAATTTTTATGGCATCTACAGAGGAAGATAAATGAAACGTGTTAAAGGACTTAATCCTTGAAATGATCTGGGCTTAGTTGGGTAAGAAAACCACGACATTCAGTTTTCAGACTCCCATCAATCTAATGTTTAATTGCATAATACAGGTTAAAAGATGATAGAAACACATTGCTAGAAGTCAGATTCAAAGTGCCAAAGTCATCTTTAAAGATGGTGTAGAAATATAATGAACGAAAATTCTGCTTGAGTGCTGTAATAAATGGTATTTGACGATACAAGGTGAAGTAGAATGAGGTGTTGACATTACTCTGATGACGTTAAAATCATACTGAAGATGATTAGCAGACGAAAGGCTGATTTTTTAAATAAATACGGTTTTTCCACAAGGCACTATACTTGTTCCGCTACTTTTTAACGGCAAGTGATTATATCCTTCCAGATATTCCATGTGTAAAAGTTGAAAGAAGTGGAATGTGGTTCTACCACAAGGCGCTATGCTTGATCCGCTACTTTTTAACTGATCTTCCAAAGTTCGCAAGTGTACAAGTTGAAGTGATATTACGATGTCAGAGCTAGCTGTACGGCATGTATTCAGACAGAGAGAACTTACAGAAGAGTCGTAGACACAAGAGAGTTGAGAGTGCGCATGCGTACCTGCTGCATGTTGGAGGAGTGGTGTGTTGCTGGCGGCTCGGTGTCCTGGGAGGAGTCGGAGGAGCGGAGTGGCCGACACACGGCGGCGGCGGCGTTATATACTGCTCGACGTTCACGCTCCCGCGCCCAATTAAGAAGAGCCTAATTACCGGCCAGTCTGCGGAAGCTCGCCTGCCCCCGTGGTGTGCACCAGTCCGAGGAGCACGCGTTTGCGTCAGTCGGCCGCGAACGACGCCTCCACCTCCGCTGCCGCACACGTACACAGCCGGGCTGCTACCAATTCACAGTTCTCCTGTAAACCAGACATCTGTACTGCCTGTCTCTGAGTAGTTTCTTCTAATTGGTGTCCACTACTTGCACAAAGTAAAGTCATCGTTCTTTTATTGGGTGTATCAATTGGACAGATGTTACACGTCATGCTGTACCAATTGATTTCGGCCACAATGTTAATGTTCCACACCTTGTATCTGCATGTACCCCCGACAGTCCAAAAAATTTGGAGACTGGATCAATAAATTCCCGGCTGGTTTGGGGATTTTCTCTGCCTGGGGACTGGATGTTTGTGTTGTCCTCATCATTTCATCATCATCATTCGTGACAATGGCTAGATTGGACTGTGTAAAAAATTGGACTGTGTAAAAAATTGGACTGTGTAAAAAATTGGACTGTGTAAAAAATTGGACTGTGTAAAAAATTGGACTGTGTAAAAAATTGGACTGTGTAAAAATTTGTGCTTTGTACGGGCTCTGATGACGACACAGTTGAGCGCCCCACAACCAAACCATCATCATCATAATCATCACCATCATCATCATGGATCAACAAAAACAGAAAAGTTAAGATGCTGGTTTTAATGCTTCAGGAGTTCCACATAGTGCCCGCCTCCCCTTGGATACAACTCGCAGAATGTTCATACAACCATGCGAAGCTGTCAGAAAAGTTCTTCTTTGGGGTGTTGTTAAACTCGCGCATCTCGTTGTCTTGAACGTCGGTTATTTTGTCAAAGCGTTGACTTCTCATGTGGAGTTTCGTGTTTTGTTTTCTAGTGGGTTCGTACCGATAACACCAAATCTTGTCACAAGTGATGACTTCTTCCTGAAACAATTTCCCGCGTTTTGCATTTCAATCATGTCGCTGCTGGGGTCCTTGCGTCGTTATTTTCGATTCTAAAGTCAAGATGTGCGGGACAAACATGGCACACACTTTCCTCCAAAACATACAGGAGAATGTCTTAAACATATGATTTCAAGATGTTGCTCCATTCAGATTTGTGGCACAACGACGTTAGTGGCTACGGTTGCAAATCGACTGCTTAACACTGCCCGCTCACAACTGACTGTCGAACGCAAATCTGTTGCTAATAGTCGTTAGGTCAAGCTGCTGCCGTAGTTACACTCCAGGAATAAAATCAGTCTTTGAATTTTTTGGGAGAACGGTGTACACTACGTACGCTATAGTGCACTGCACGTCAAAGGACAATAAAATATCGCCAGTTGGCGTATTTGGTGATCTCTCCAAGTGTTTGATTGTATAAATCATGTCACTCTCTTCGAAAAACTCAAGTTTATGTAACTGATGGCTTTAAGCCCAGCTGCTTTGATCACACTTAACAAACCGTATGAAAAGGTTGTGCTGAATAATTCAAACACCATCAGGATGATAGAAAATTTTAGTAACTGCACAGAAGTCACACAGGGAGCCCCACAGAGTTCAATTTTGCGTCAATTCCTATTCCTTATATACATGAATAGCCTTCCACTTAACATTCTAAACGAAAAATTGGTACTTTTGCAGACGATATTAGTGTTATGTATATTAGTGTTCTACAACCCATAGGAGAGAAAGCAACAGAAGACATAGCAAACGATATTTTCCAAAGAATTACAAAGCGATTCTCAGAAAATGAACCCTCCCTAAATTTTGAAAAAACACTGTATTTAGTTTTGTATAAGTATCAGTCACACCAACAATTGATGTAGCACATGACCAGGAGTCAGTAAATAGGGTAGAGTGTTCCAAGTCTATGGGTGTACGTATTGATGACAAATTGAAATGGAAGAAGTATATTAGTGAGCCTCTCAAACAAGTTGCAACTTTTGTTTTTCGTCTAATTGCTAATCTTGCAAACAAACGAATCAACCTCCTGACATATTATACACATTTCCTCTCAACAATGTCTTTTGGAATAATTTTCTAGGGTAACTCATCACTTAGAAAGAAAGTATTGATTGCACAAAGAGAGCAGTATGAGTAATATATGGTGTTCGCCCAGGGACGTCATGTAAGTACCTGTACAACGAACTAGCCATTCTAAATGTGCCGTCACAATACATACACTATATTCGCTTACGAAATTCGTCACAAATAATCCATTACAATTTGAGAACAGTGATGTCCATATCTACAACACTAGAGGGAAAAATGACCTTTATAACGCGCTATTAAAGCAGTCACTGGCTCAGAAAGGTGTTCAATATGCAGTAAAAAAAAAGTTTGATCATTTGCCTAATAACATAAAACATCCGACAGGTTGCAATGTAGTTTTTAAATGTAACGTAAAATCATTTCTTGGGGACATCTCTTTCTGTTCCATTGATGAATTCCTGCTCAAAACTGCTTTGATAGTCAGAAAAAAAGTTTTCTAGTGTAGTTGAATGAGTACGACTAAAAAATGTGTTAATTAATGTTAACACTAATCATGAACGGATGTCCTGTATACTGACAGTCCAGCTGATGTAGATTACGCTTTTAGCGTTCTCACTTTCTAACGTGCTTACGATGTTCACCGCTTATCTTTCAACCGGACGCTGTCGGATTCTTTATATTGGTTACATGCATTATGGAACATTTATCAATATTTAATTGGACCCGCTGTTCATTGCAACATGCGGAAATTTTGTCAAATTCTTTTTGCATTTTCGTACGATCACCCAACGATCATAATTCCCAGTAGAAAACAAATTATTCCGTGAACAATTTTATAGCGCTGTTGGTATATATAAAATAAATCGTTCATGTATATTGAAAATGTTAGAGGCCATATTACGCTTCTTTAGTGTACACCCGATATTATTTTAGTTTCCGTTGAACATACGCCATACAATACGCGATGGGTTTTACTAATTAAATGATCAGTATGTGCACATGTATTACGATATGCGCATGACATCCAAACTTCGTTCGCATCTGCTCGCAGTTGTATGTGCTTTTCCGCATATATTCTATGGAAATGGAAATGAAGTCCGATGCTTCTTGACAGAGTGTAGGGGAACGATGCGGGAGACCCGCACCGCCGTACTTGACAAGATCCTAGTGGAGGTGGTTTTCAGTTGCCTTCCTCCGACCGTAATGGGGATGAATGATGATGATGAAGACACAACAACACCCAATCATCTCGGGGCAAGTGAAAATCCCTGACCCCGCCGGGAAACGAACCCGGGACCCCGTGCTCGGGGAGTGAGAACGCTATCGCGAGGCCACGATCTGCGGACCACATATTCTACGGTAGTTATTATTTATTTTATGTGTCCAGGACACAAAATTATTGCAATACAAGTACAGCAAACATTCACACAAAGATTATTTAAATCAAAGAATAAATTAAAGAGTAAATTAAATAAAATCCAGACGGGGTTAATATGTATAAGTGTTTACAAAAAACAGACAGGATGATAAAAACAAAATGAACAGTAAAAGATAATTCTCTTCATATTGAGTGGAGATCCCAGTAATCGGCTATTCTGACTGCTATTTTGTTAGCTGCTATTTTGTTAACTGCATCTGGTAGTAGATGTATCCGGCAGGTTCCTGTAGACCAGCAGATGTTGGTCCTGTAGATCAAAACACTGGCAGATTTCATCATCATCGCTGAAGCCCTATTTGTGAGGCTGACTTTGCATCGTGACAACCCATTTCTCAGCTTGTTCAGCGTCTTCCAACCCATATAAGGGAGGTGTGGATCTGCGGCGTCTTCTTTGACATTCGTTCAGTGCGCTTCAGGCAGAGAATCGCTCCAAAGTTCCACTCGGCGAGTTTCGGGAGATTAAACTTCTGTAGTTGTCTGCATGAAGCTCTTTCCTGATCTGAGCCTTGATCGGTGAGGTTCGTGTCCAAACAAGGGATGCCTGGGATGAGTTTCCTTTTTCTTCTTTTCCACTTCTAAAACTGCATTCCTGCAAATACTTGATACCCATAATTTGGTGTAGTTTACTGAAAAGAGTTGGTTGAGCAGTCACGTTCATTCTGTTTGGAGTGTCCAGAGCTTTGCCAGACTGAAGGCTATGGAGAAATAGTCCCATGACAGATGTTCGAAGTACATTTGGTTGAACGCCCCAAATGGTTCCTGTAAGTTTGCGGGTGGTTATGGTCCGTTGAGATATTCTGAGCCTTGTTTCTTCGAAGGGGACTTTGAATGTAAGAGAACCGTCCGTCTGTATTCCAATGTACGTGAGAGTATCGCAGCAAAATAGTTGTTCCGCTCTCCAAGCGATGTTCAGTGTACTTCCGTGTTCCCTGTTTTTAGACGTAATGCATAAAGTTAGGTCTTCCCGTCATTTGGCTCCAGATGTATTATAGTATTTGGACATGTCTTCAGCAGCTCTTGTTAGCTACATCTGCACCTCTTCAAAAGGTTCTACCTTGGACAGCAATCACTGTACCATCAGCATAAATAAATGCTTTAATTCCGGAACTACTTGAATTGGTCATTTATGTAGATGTTATACAAGGCAGGAGCATCCACTAAGATCGTGCACGGATTATTATTGCCAATGACGATCGAGCGAACCCTTGGTTACGTTAAGGGAATACTTGTGCCAGATCTTTCCACCGACAGGACTAAGAAGGACAACGACTTTTTTTAAAGACAGTCCTTAGAATGCTACAGTATTCTATGGTTAATTTAGAGGTAAACTGCACCCATCGGCACTCAATCGCTGTAGACCACCAACCGCACATATGTCGGATAACGACTAGTCGTCATTTAAGTTCCGCCTGTTCAACGAATGTCAAACAGAATGGTATTGGGATACTACCAGAAAATACACAAAAGTGAGACTTACTCGTAACAGCTGTAGTGACGTTTGGGACTTTAGAGACGACAAACGAACAATTGGTGCCAAATGGCCCGATGGATGTCTTGCTAGACACAGTTCATTGATGAAAAAATCTAGCTTAAGGGGAGGTTTACTATCTTTTGGTTCAAAAAATCGATTTTTTTTAAATTGCATTTTTGGATCCATAAAAGTGTTTAGAATCCCCCCGTGAAACGGTTTTTCGGAATATGGAACGGAAATGTTTGTTATTCGCGGTTGAACAAAAAAAAAAATGCACCTGCCTGAAATCGGCCTTTTTAACGCACCAGACTTTTTTCTTTCGGAGGACGAGTTATTGTACCGGTGCTTGGGAGGAAACACACAAAATACAAATGACAGTTTGAACGCGTGTGTTTGGAAGTTAGCCCCCAAGCATTTGCATTCTGGTGCGAAGACTGTGAAGATTGCTACTTTCCTGGCAGTGAGCAGCTTCAACGAATGGTATTCAGTAATTCTGAAGACCATGACAACGATGGGCGTCACCCTGGGACTCTATTCGACGCAGTTCGCCGAGCATTCGGACGACCACCGGATTCAAGTGGCCGAAAACCGCTTGTCACCGGCCGTCCGAGCGGCTCTGGAGCAGCGCAGGATGGCCCAGATCGGGCAGAACGCCCTCTATGAGGAAGAGGAAGGACTAGTTTATGGACCCGGAATAGCAGATTGAACGTACGTTGCATAATATTGCAGCCGGCCGGAGTGGCCGAGTGGTTGTAGGCGCTACAGTCTGGAACCGCGCGACTGCTACGGTCGCAGGTTCGAATCCTGGATGTGTGTGATGTCCTTAGGTTAGTTAGGTTTAAATAGTTTTAAGTTCTAGGGGACTGATGACCTCAGAAGTATAGTCCCATAGCGCTCAGAGCCATTTGAACCAAGCCATAATGTTGCATTTATATGTAGTCAAAACTTCAAACGCGTTTTTCTCGAAATGACTTTTTTTATCGCACGGTATGGTAACTTAAAATCTACTGAATCGATTGGCATGATTCTTTGTTTCCGACGAAGCTAGCTAAATTGTCTAGTAGTTGTACCACTTTTATTCCGATCCATCAACTACAAATATTTTTACTTGGCCGACGAAGTCGAAAAATCGATGAGAAAAACCCTATTTCTTTGAATGGCCGCCATTTTGTTTCCTATGGTTCGATAACGTAAGAGAGGTACAACTCCTAAAGTATCTTATATACTTCGCTAACGTCAACTCAATTTTGATTTCAGACGAGCCGGCTGATGTGTGAGATACCGCGCGTGGAGGTCTACATCGAAATTTTGTTTCGTTCCGTCAGCACTTCCGCCTTTGCTCTTCGACATTTCCGATCGAAAAAATTCCAGTTTGTAGAGGAAATACCAATAAATATTTTGACCAAACTTGACATTGATATCTATAACACATCCCGAGAAAAAAATTCTCAAAGAACATGATTTTTTCGGGCCATAGATAAATAAATGGAAATGTCGTATGGCTAGGGCCTCCCGTCGGGTAGACCGTTCGCCTGGTGCAGGTCTTTCGATTTGACGCCACTTCGGCCACCTGCGTGTCGATGGGGATGAAATGATGGTGATTAGGACAACAGAACACCCAGTCCCTGAGCGGGGAAAATTTCCGACGCAGCCGGGAATCGAACCCGGGCCCTTAGGATTGACAGTCTGTCACGCTGACCACTCAGCTACCGGGGCCATAGATAGTAAACCATCCCTTAAACGAAAAAAGCTTGTCGTAGCCCTTAGATAGTCGCCTAAGGACAATGATGCTATTGGTAATGATGACTGTAGCGGTTCCGATTAATAGACGCGTTGTTCTCACAACCATAACCGACTCTCCGTAGAGACATAATCTCATCCACAGGAGACAGTGATTTTCTTGGAGGTGACGATATAGTAGTTTTCCCTGCGCGAGCAGTTAAGTTCTGGCACTTGTATCCTCCTTCAGCAGTGTAGCGCTTCTTAGCTAGAGTGTATTTAGAGTTACCGTGTTCGTCCAGACCTGTAATGCAAAAACAGTAGTGTTGCTGAAGTTATTTCTTAATTGGTGCCCTCCTGTAGCAGCCTAATAGTGTAGGTGTTGCTTATTATTTCCTCGTCGACACTGAATAGACCCATGCATTGTAAACAGTTTTTACAAGTTTCAGCGTATCTGCTAGCCTCAGTACTACTTTTCATTAATTACAGTTAACGATGACGGCTCTGTAAGTATGTCCAGAAAATACTAATTTCAAACAGTTTCCCTGATAAACAAATCTGTTTTAGTCGAATTCATTAGATTTTCAGTCCAGTTTCAACTGAGGGACATTACTCTTTAATTTTAAGAAATCATTGTCCTTGGACCTCATCATTGATGAGAAACTACACATGCTACACACAGTGGTAAGACTTGAAGACAACACTCCCAAAGGCTCTAAACAGTTCTTTAGCGGTAGATCCTGAGAAGCCGGAAATGTGATGATTAACTCATTTTTATTAGGTCACTCTCTGGTCTCTGGTAGGAACAAATTTTAAACTAACTTCCGAATAAACTTTCTACACAGCTCAGCATTGAATTACAATGCGGTATTATTTCGCTTTCTTATGTGGTGCGTCGTCGAGGGTACTTCTTGTACAAGATCGAAAAATCAGTTGTGCACTAACACGCCACAAGTAGAGCTTGAGTAACGCGAGAAGTCTCGTTTCCATTTTATCTATAAGTTGAGGTCTGCACGATAATTTTAACCAAAGATCATAGTTTCCGTCCACATGGAATTTTCGACTAGAAGGGCATATAAAATGTATCCTATCCCCAATCCTTCCGTCTAAAGTCAGCAACCATTATTAACTTGATGCGTGCGGGAATGAAATGAAATACACCGACAAACGTCATGACATACCTCCTAATATCGTGTCGGACGTCATTTTGCCCGGCACAGTGCAGCAACACGACTTGACATGAACTCAACAAGTAGTTGCAAGTCCTCTGCAGAAATACCGAGCCATGCTGCCTCTATAACCGTCCATACGAGTCACTACGAAAGTGTTGCCGCTGTAGGATTTTGTGCACGATCTGCTCTCTCGATTATGTCTCACAGATGCTCGATGGGATTCCTGTCAGGGGAACTGGGTGGCCAAATCATTAGCTCGAATTGTCCAGAATGTTTTCAAACCAGTCGCAAACAGTTGTGTGCCGGTGACATCATCCATAAGTTCCATCGTTGTTTGGGTACATGAAGTCCAGGAATGGCTGTAAATGATCTCCAAGTAGACGAACGTAACCATTTACAGTCAACGATCGGTTCAGTTGGACTAGAGGATCAAGTCCATTCCATATACAGTGTTATTACAAATGACTGAAGCGATTTCATAGCTCTACAATAACTTTATTATTTGAGATATTTTCACAATGCTTTGCACACACATACAAAAACTCAAAAAAATTTTTTAGGCATTCACAAATGTTCGATATGTGCCCCTTTAGTGATTCGGCAGACATCAAGCTGATAATCAAGTTCCTCCCACACTCGGCGCAGCATGTCCCCATCAATGAGTTCGAAAGTATCGTTGATGCGAGTTCGCAGTTCTGGCACGTTTCTTGGTAGAGGAAGTTTAAACACTGAATCTTTCACATAACCCCACAGAAAGAAATCGCATGGGGTTAAGTCGGGAGAGCGTGTAGGCCATGACATGAATTGCTGATCATGATCATCACCACGACCGATCCATCGGTTTTCCAATCTCCTGTTTAAGAAATGCCGAACATCATGATGGAAGTGCGATGGAGCACCATCCTGTTGAAAGATGAAGTCGGCGCTGTCGGTCTCCAGTTGCGGCATGAGCCAATTTTCCATCATGTCCAGATACACGTGTCCTGTAACGTTTTTTTCGCAGAAGAAAAAGGGGCCGTAAACTTTAAACCGTGAGATTGCACAAAACACGTTAACTTTTGGTGAATTGCGAATTTGCTGCACGAATGCGTGAGGATTCTCTACCGCCCAGATTCGTACATTGTGTCTGTTCACTTCACCATTAAGCAAAAATGTTGCTTCATCACTGAAAACAAGTTTCGCACTGAACGCATCCTCTTCCATGAGCTGTTGCAACCGCGCCGAAAATTCAAAGCGTTTGACTTTGTCATCTTGTGTCAGGGCTTGTAGCAATTGTAAACGGTAAGGCTTCTGCTTTAGCCTTTTCCGTAAGATTTTTCAAACCGTCGGCTGTGGTACGTTTAGCTCCCTGCTTGCTTTATTCGTCGACTTCCGCGGGCTACGAGTGAAACTTGCCCGCACGCGTTCAACCGTTTCTTCGCTCACTGCAGTCCGACCCTTTGATTTCCCCTTACAGAGGCATCCAGAAGCTTTAAACTGCGCATACCATCGCCGAATGGAGTTAGTAGTTGGTGGATCTTTGTTGAACTTCGTCCTGAAGTGTCGTTGCACTGTTATGACTGACTGATGTGAGTGCATTTCAAGCAAGACATACGCTTTCTCGGCTCCTGTCGCCATTTTGTCTCACTGCGCTCTCGAGCGCTCTGGCGGCAGAAACCTGAAGTGCGGCTTCAGCCGAACAAAACTTTATGAGTTTTTCTACGTATCTGTAGTGTGTCGTGACCATATGTCAATGAATGGAGCTACAGTGAATTTATGAAATCGCTTCAATCATTTGTAATAGCCCTGTACATACATCCCACACCGTATGGAGCCACTACCAGCCTTGTTTTGACGACTTCCGTCCATGGTTTCATGGAGTCTGCACCACACTTGAACCCTGCCATCAGCTCTTACCAACTGAATTTGGGACTCAACTGACCAAGATCTTCAAGTCAGGTTGGGTCTAGCCGATATGGTTACGAGCCCAGGACAGGCGCTGCTGGCGGTGGCGTGCCGTTAGTAAAGGGAATCGCGTCGGTAGTCTGACGGTAGACCCCAGTAACGACAAATTTCGACACTGTTCTAACGGATACGTCCGTCGTACGTAACTCATTGATTCCTGCGTTTATTTTACGCCGTGTTGCTTGTCTGTTAGCACTGACAACTCCATAAAAATGCACCTAATCTCGGTCGTTGTCCATGGTCATTTACCATTCTCTGCACGGCCATGAAGCTGTGGACCTAGCAGTATTGAATTCCCTGACGATTCTCGAAACGGAATGTCCCATGCGTCTAGGTTCAACAACTATTTCGTGTTCGGTCTCTTAATTCCCGACGTGTGGGCATAATCATGTTGGAAACACACATGCATCGCCAGAGTGCAAATGAGAGCTTCGCCAACGCATTGTCCTTTCATATCTTACGTACGCAATAGTACCGCTATCTGTACATGTGCATATCGATATCCTACGACTTCGGTCCCTCAGTGTACATAGATACCAACATAGTTGTGCAAGCACTGAACTTCTGGCGAGGCAATGGAGATTAGTGTGTTGGATCTCGATGGAGCCGGCCGCGGTGGCCGTGCGGTTCTGGCGCTGCAGTCCGGAACCGCGGGACTGCTACGGTCGCAGGTTCGTATCCTGCCTCGGGCATGGGTGTGTGTGATGTCCTTAGGTTAGTTAGGTTTAAGTAGTTCTAAGTTCTAGGGGACTTATGACCTAAGATGTTGAGTCCCATAGTGCTCAGAGCCATTTGAACCATTTGATCTCGATGGAAATCGTATTGGTCCCCGACGATCAGCGTTTAAGGAGCGCACTTGGAACGGAGCACTGTTGTTGACACATGCAAACAACCACCGTTCTAAAGGAGCATCAACTACACCACAAACTCGTAAATTTGGAGGTCTCAGTTTCGCCGAAAGAACTGGATGACCGTATCACTTGTAAGTTAAACTGCTGATCACAGTAATAGTTTCCAATTGTATACTGTGTCGACAGGCACTGTTCAATAAAACTTGATTTATTTTCGATAGAATTCCAGAGCCTTTCGTGAAGTGGCAAATAAAAGGCCATTGTTCATTTTCCGCTCAGTGCAAAGACACTAGCATAGGAGGAGTACATGGAGCGTTGCACGTGTCGGCTAAGAAAGATAGTTAACTGACAGATCACACACTTAAGGAGCGCGTTCTCTGCTTACATAGCAGGCCAAACTCAATACATGCTGTACCGTGCCAGTAAGTTAGGCTACTCCATAGTCTCCAATTCATATCAGTTTATCGCTAATTTTATTTCTGCCACTTCTAATTATTTTCTTCTTATGCTTACTCTTAATCTGTGGTAATTGCTCATTAGACAGTTCATTCCCTTAAACAGGTCCTATGATCATTGTTTATTTTCAATCATCACTGTTATCAGCGAATCTTATCACTGATACCTCTTCACACAAAATTTAATCCCTTGCCTGAACCTTTCTTTCATTTCTGTCATTGCTTCTTCGACGTACAGCTTGAAAATTAGGTGCGAAAGACTACATATCTGCCGGCCGGTGTGGCCGAGCGGTTCTAGGCGCTTCAGTCTGGAACCGCGCGACCGCTACGGTCGCAGGTTCGAATCCTGCCTCGGGCATGGATGTGTGTGACGTCCTTAGGTTAGTTAGGTTTAAGTAGTTCTAAGTTCTAGGGGACTGATGACCTCAGATGGTAAGTCCCATAGTGCTCAGAGTCATTTGAACCATTTGAACTACACATCTGCCTAACAGACATTTTAATCATAGCACTTCCTTCTTGCTCTTCCATTCTTATTTTTCCCTGTTACTTCTCGTACGTATTGTATGTTACCCGTTTTCCCCTATAGCTTATACCTATGTTTCGTAGAATTTCGAACATTTTGAAGGATTTGTCATTGTCGAACGCAATTTCTAGGTCGATAAATCGTATGAAAGTGTCATTATCAAGCGCACCGTCAGAAACGCTTCTCTGGTGCCTTCACGTTTCCAGAAGCCAAACTGATCGTCGTGTAACAGATCTTTAATTTTCTTTTACATTCTTCTGTATATTATTCTTAGCTCCTGCTCTGCATGGGATTTTAAACTGATTGCACGAAAGTCCTCGTATTTAGCTGCCCAAGCTGCCTTCGGGATTATATATGTTTTTCCGAAAGTCTGGCGTTATGTTTCCTGACTAATAGATTCTACAAACCAACTTCCTTAGTCGTTTATTCTGCCACTGTCATAAGCCTCCTTGGCATGCTATCCGAGTTGTCTGTTCAAAGTTTACAGGTCACTAACATCAGTTGAATCAGTGGTTTTGAAAAGGGCACGAGTCCACAAGCAGCAATTTTCGGGAAATCGATTAAAACCGCTTTTTTAAAAAAATTATATTTTATAAGAATTTTTCATTAATGTACATATTTATTCTATTGTGTTCCTAAACTGTAAGTGATTATCTTTTTCTTGTTTTCGCAAAAGAAGTTTAAAGTAAGTGGACTTATGCCCTTTTCAAAAAGAGAAGGAAATTTGAATAATAGCACTTTCTAAGAAAACGTGTTTTTATTTAATGTTGAATTTGAATATGTTAATAATGTATAAAAATCATTACTTATTTGGATTATCTATAAAAATAACAAAATATGTGCATTTTAAGGTTATATTTTATATTCAGTCATCATTGAGTTCTTCGTCTTGTGACGGCCATTCACATATTTCTTCAAAAAAGGTGAGATGCTCCAATGGAATGTACTTTACCAACTCTTTAATAACTTCAACTTTCTTATGGTTGATTGGACACTTGCTATGGTAAGCCTCCTCTGTTGGTAGGGAAATGTTTTCCGCCTTAGCCAGAGTAAAGTGGTGTACTGTTAACCCATCAGTATGTTCATAAGCTTTTAACACCCCAGGATTATATTTTTCACACTGCAACATGAAATACTTTGATATATTAAAATCAATTTTGTCCTTTTTTGTCTCCCTATTTCCCAGAGATTCAGTGGACTTGGTTGTCTTTTTGTAAAATTTTGCCCACCAACTTTTATAATCAATACTGAACGATTTTTCATGCAGTACGCTAGTAAATTTACATTTTGAATTCGATTCAGCTACTTTCATTGTAGGCGAGTAAACACGATCACTCCGCTTTATATATCTTTTAATTACCCCAAAGTCACGGTCACAGGGGAGCAAAAAGTGCACCAGTGTAGGATAATATTGTACAATTTTGTCGAATCTTCCTGTTGCAACCAGACTCATGATAAAGTGTGTGACTGTGTGAATTCGGTTTTGACCACCACAGGAATCTGAAAATAAATGAAGCTCCTTGGTGCTGTCAGGTATGTCATTACATATGTAATGATTAAGAAGTGAGCACACCTCATTGAGTCCTTTTCTGCCCAAGCCCTCATGATATAAGTGATGTATTGAGGTTCCCTTTTTCATATCATGGATGCAAAACAAGTACAGTCATAGTAAAATACCTCTTGCACTGGAATGTGCGGAAAGGGAAAATTCTGCATGTAATCAAAATAAATACATGCGATGTCATCTCGTTCAACACTACTTTACTGATCTACGCTTATGTACCAACAGCTCTGCGGGTGCAACACGCTTAGCGTTGTCATTTAGAAAATTACTTTTAAGTTTTTGGCCGAGCTCCTCACAAGTAGCACACACGTCTTTTTGTGGCCTTACAAATGCATAACCGAAGTTCTCCTTGTAATACTTCGAATAAAATTAACAAGTAACTTTAATGTCTGGATACTTTTCGCAAGAGTGCATACTGTTAGCTAGGCATTCAAATACTTGATATTTCGATTTGCATAATGTGTATCGTTTACTGGGACAGAGGAAATATGCTCATTTATTTTTTCGCAAACTGCTCGTGCTACAGCTTTGTTCCTACAGTTTTCTGATTTTCCTCGATTTTCTTTTGGAGATTCCCCTGCAGCCCGCAAGTCAACAAGTCTTCTCACTCTCTTTTCGGATACTCCATACAAACGGATGAACGCTTTTTCCAAATAGAATGTCTGTTACCTGCAAGAGTAATGCTGTACAAAACATTGTGGAGTCTGCACTTTGGAGCATCCTTCCGTGGTCTACAGCGATGAACATCAGAAAAAGTCAGCTGGCCTTTTAGGAAAATAGCTTGCTCCGTTTTAGTTTCAAATTCATGGAAATTTTTCAAATTTGTTATCTTGTCTACGTCACTGAATTTTGTAAAACACTTCGTACTGTATCTGAAATTAAACAAAAACTATTAGTTTTGGCTTTAGTGTTTTGTAATGGATATATATATATATATATATATATATATATATATATATATATATATATATATATATATCTGCATAAATCCGTGGAAATATAAATTTAGTGCTGTAGATTTTTAATTTATTTGAGTATAAATACAGATGAGACTGTATTTATGCTATGCGGTTGAAGATTAATGACTATCGCAAAATTCATTGATTGACCCCAATAAAATTTTATTATAATTTGATTTTGTCGCCTACTCCCCATGTTACGGGGTAACCTGGCTCGGTTGTCTGTGTACGGAAGACCGCGCTTTCTCTCAATTTTTTTTTTCTGTGAAGTCGACTGAAAACTACCTTTCCAGCATATCCCTTATATAGCGCTCGCCAGCCTTGTTTTATTCATTGATGTTTTATATTTTGTTAGAATAGTGTTTAATTCTGGTAATGTGTGTTACAAGGCAAATTAATCATTACTTAAAGTCTTATTTATTGAGTACAGGAAAGAACCCAGAAAAGGGCTTCACTGTATGCCAGGGGTGGTCTTGTGGCATTCACCAAATCATTATGTAATGTAAATACTTCATACGGTTTATCTGTGGAAAACTTCTCTCGTTTGGTAAGAGAGCTGGCCGGCTGATTACAGTAAACCCACATTACTTATAATTAGCTGTTTTCTGAACTAGTCGCTTGCGGTCGGCACCCATGTAGACGAGATTTGCTGTTGGTGAAGGTGCATAGGATTTAGATGAAATTTGGTTAAAATACCAGAAATTCATTAGTAACCATTTCGAGGGACCTTAAGCTTACGCCGGAACATGCCTCTGCGGGCAGCCAGGTTATCACGCTTATACACACAGGGAGCTTTGTGGCGCTGTGGCCGATCGAAAACTGGGTACAAGGGTCGAAGCTCGTGTGGGCTTAACGACGAATTATCTAGAGCATACAGGGTGCCGCAAGTGGCTGAGCTGAATTTGTGCTAGGGACCACCTCTAGACGGTGTAGCTTAGATTTACACGAGCGCGATTTGAAAGAAATCAGTAGCATTAAATCGTAAGGAGAATAAATTATAAATATAAAGGTTCTCTTATAGGCACTGTACACAGTTGAAATATACAACACCAAAATAAGGAAAACGGTTAATCTTGGGGGTTACAGAAACGACGAAAAATACAGAAGGAATCGGCTAAGTCCGGTGAGCAGAAACTGCGAACAAACAAATCACGAGATAATTATTACACAAGCGGCTAGTTCAGAAAACAGCTGATTATAAGTAATGTGGGTTTACTGTAATCAGCTGGCCAGCTCGCGTACCAAACGAGAGAAGTTTTCCACAGATAAACTGTATGAAGTATTTACATTACATAATTATTTGGTGAATGCCAGAAGACCATCCCTGGCATGCAGTGAAGCCCTTTTCTGGGTTCTTTCCTGTACTCAATAAATAAGACTAAGTAATGATTAATTTGCCTTGTAACACACATTAGCAGAATTAAACACTATTCTAACAAAATATAAAACACCAGTGAATAAAACAAGGTTGGCGAGCGCTAAATAAGGAATATGCTTGAAAGGTAGTTCACAGTCGACTTCACAGAAAAAAAAAATTGAGTGAAAGCGCGGCCTTCCGTACACAGACAACCAAGCCATGCAACCCCATAACACGGGGAGTACGCAACAAAATCAAGTTATAATCCATTTTAGTGAATGTGTGTCATGAAAATCGGCTAAACGCAGCCTAGCAGAAAATAAGAACATCCTCACTCACGAAAGAATATCAAAGGAATGACCTCAAATACCAGCTGGACCCAGAAGAAACCACACGCTGCGAGTCACACACCAGCTAAGCGCAAAATTACATCCCAGTGCAAAAGACGTCATTATGTAGTCCACAATAGGGCTACACAACAGTTCCAAAACTAGCTCGCTTCTTCCAATGGTAGAGGAGCTGACAGTTAAACTCCAGCCAGCATGATGGTATTAATAACACCACATGCCAGGCCACAGTATACCAGATATGATCGGCTCAACTAAGCGTTCACACGTCCTAGACAAAACCGAACCTCCAACTCGCCACACCGCTATCAGAAGGTCATTTCCTCACTGCTTACCGAACACACCCCTATATAACTGCCCACTGCCGCTTACACTTCCTCTTGCCAACAGGCATCCTCCGGTATCCTAGCAACGGAGCACATGGAGTACAATCGATTACTGAACGCCAAGGACGTCACACGTGCACAGCACATTTCCTTCGACAATCTGCTCGAAAAATATTTAGCACGTCCTGTGTATCTGAGAACATGTATAGCCTTAGGACGTAAGAAAAGAAAACTAAACCTTACGAAACAAAAAATACAACATTATAGTGAATTATAAACAAAATGGAAAGCTGTGGTATTGTGGTAGCGCCCTTGACTAGTAATCAAGACGCTCTTTATGTTGGGTTTGATCCCAGTCAGTGCTTCTTCAAAATGGTTCAAATGGCTCTGAGCACTATGGGACTTAACTGTTGTGGTCATCAGTCCCCTAGAACATAGAACTACTTAAACCTAACTAACCTAAGGACATCACACACATCCATGCCCGAGGCAGGATTCGAACCTGCGACCGTAGCGGTCACGCGGCTCCAGGCTGTAGCGCCTAGAACCGCACGGCCACTCCGGCCGGCTCAGTGCCTCTTCAGTTTCGACTAAAGAACACCAGTGGTTATCGAAGTTTCCCAACATAAGGAGAACTACCGTCTTTCTGCTAACGGCCTTGTCTTAGAAGGTGGAAGAGCAGACAGTGTTTCAGGGCAACTTATTACCCTTTTTGTAGGAAACTGCCCCAAAAATTTGAGAGTATCATTAGTGGTCAATACGATCAGAATGCAGAATGCTTTAAAAACACAACGCATTCACAAGAAATGTGACCTGTAAATGAAACAGTATCTCCCCATTGGCAAAATATTCTGCATTTTCCATTCTACGGGAGGTGGCTTCCAAGGGGAAGGTAATGACGGGAAAAAGATTGGACAACCAACGAAAGGGTAACGCTGGAAGTGTGGAATATCACAAGTTTGAACATTGTAGGCAAGCTAGAAAATCTGAAAAGATAAATGCAAAGGCTCAATCTCGATGCAGAGGGATTCAGTGAAGTGTAGGGAAAAGACGTTTCCTGGCAGAAGAATATATAGTAATATCAACTGCAGCAGGAAATGGTATAGCGGGCGTAGGATTCGTTATGAATAGAAAAGTAGGACAGAAAATGAGGTACTTCCACAATTCAGTGACAGAAATATACTAATCAGACTGGACAGCAGACAAATGCCAAGAACAGTAGTTCAGGTATACGTGCCGAAGTCACTAGCAGAAGATGAAGAGGTGAAGTGTACATGGATATTGAATATGTTGTGCAGTATGCAAAGGGAGATGTAAGTCTAACAGTCATGGGTGAAGATGTCATAGGGGAAGGAACAGAAGAGAGTTAGGGGAGAACATGGGCTTGGAAGTAGGAACGAGAGAGAAGAAAGAGTAATTGGATTTTGCAATACATTTTAACTAGTAACGGCGAATACACTGTTCAATAATCTCTAGGGGAAGAGACGTACTTGGAAAAGGCTTGGAAACTCAGGAAGATACTTCCTGGATTACATCACACTGAGAGCTATTGGACTGGAACGTACACTGCTGGCCACCGTAAATGCAACACCCTGAAGGGAGCATCCGAATCAAGTGAAATTTACACCATGGGTTTGCAGCGATGAGATATGCAACTGATTAGAATTTCAGCGCAGACGCACATCACGCGCGCCTGTGGCGGCACCTCATAGCGCCATTTAAGGCTTGGCGATTTCGACGAGTGTACGTTCGGCACGTTGTTTACCTTGTGGTTGTTTCACAAGACGATCAGTTATGCCTCGTGGACAACAGCGAACATCTTTTGATCAAGTATCCGAGTTCGACAGAGGAAGGATAGTGGCTTATCGAGATTGTGGATTATCGTACAGAGAAGTCGCTAGTCGTGTTGGACGAAACCAAACAACTGTAATGCGGATATGTGACCGTTGGATGCAGGAGGGTACGACGTGGTCGATCGCATTCACCTCGGTGCACCACTGCACGTGCTGATAGGCAAATTGTGCGCATGGCAGTGACGGATCGCTCAGTGACATCCCGAACCATAGCACAGCACATTGCGACTGTAATGCATCATCCAGTGTCTGCGCGTATCATTCGACGCCGTTTACAGCAGAGTGGTCTGTCCGCAAGACGTCCATTGCTTCGTCTACCATTGACGCAGAACCACAGACGTCTCCGTCGCCAATGGTGCGATGACAGACGGATGTGGACGGCAGAATGGAATGACGTTGTCTTTACTGACGAGGCACGCTTCTGTCTGCAGCACCACGATGGTCGGATTCGAGTGTGGAGACACCGTGGAGAGAGGATGCTGGACAGCTGCATTATGCACCGCCACACTGGTCTTGCACCGAGTATTATGGTATGGGGCGGTATTGGATATTACTCTCGCACGCCTCTAGTACGCATTGCCGGTACTTTAAATAGCCGGCGCTACATATCCGAGGTGCTGGAGCCAGTTGTCCTTCCTTACCTTCAGGGCTCGGCCACAGCCATATTTCAACAGGATATTGCGCGACCACACGTGGCACGCATTGTCCAAAGGTTCTTCGTCAATAACCAGATTGAATTGCTTCCCTGGCCGGCTCGCTCTCCGGGATCTTTCGCCGATAGAAAACATGTGGTCCATGGTTGCTCAACGAGTGACCCAGATTACATCCCCAGCTGCCACACCAGATGATCTTTGGCAACGTGTGGAAGCTGCTTGGGCTGCTGTACACCAGGAACACATCCAACGTCTCTTTGACTCAATGCCGAGACGTTTGGCAGCGGTGATCTCCAACAATGGCGGCTACTCTGGCTACTGATTCTGGCAGGAACCACATGTCACAGACGTCTGTAAACGTAATCATTTGATACTTGGTCAACATGTTATCTACAAAATAAATTTTGTTGTGCTACCTCTTGTCTTTCTTGGTGTTGCATTTACGGTGGCCAGCAGTGTATATTGACGAGCGTGCATAGACAACAAGTTGTTAATGAAAAAGAGTAGTTTTAAATGCGAAAATTTTAGGATAGGCTTTGCCGTGACTGTTACTGACATTAAATGAAACGATAGGTTTACTGTTACCAGTCACAGTGACTGGTAACAGCAAACTTGTTGCTTCATTTAATGAAAATGAGTAGGCTGAAATATAGGAAAATCATCCAGAAGAATCAATGTGTAAATGAGTGGAGTACTGAGGAACTTCCTCCACCAGCGGCTAACATTTCCTTTGTAAGTAGTAAGTGCTTGGCCACCACAAGGCCCTTGCATTTGCTGCACTGCTTCACTGTCCGTGTTACAAGTCGAGTCTTCTACTTTTTTTTTTTCTCCTCTACCTTTCCAATGAATGGTCTTCTTGGTGCCGATCATCATTTGGTTCAAGATATTGGACCCTCGTTTTTCTTCTGTTTCAGCACTTCGTACAACTTCCCATCCTTCGCTACATGATCCCATTGTTGGGTTTGAACTAAAATTCCTCTTCCACATTTTACAGATGGGCATTTTGTGCGAAGCAGGTCGCCCAACTCGGTGTACATTCCACCTTTTGTGCCTTTTTACCTTTGTGTCCTTACATTCTAGTAAAAGTAATACAACCAAAACCCAGCATGGTAGCCACCCCATTGTGGAGTGGAGTGTCGTAAAGTATCTGCCTGTTGGCAGCTCCCAGACAAAGAAGGGATCGCACTGTTGGTGGCTGAGCTGGAAACACTCTGCGTATGTCAAACTCCCTGCAGCCAGGTTGGTGTTGCTGTGGCTAGGTGGCGCCTGTGGTGAGAGATCCCATTCAGATTGGGTAGCACCAAATGAAGAAGCTCAAACTTTCTTCCACGGGTGGCCGCATGGCCCCAGCAATATCTTCAGAAGTAAAGGATTATTATAGTGCGGAGAGATGCGACCCTACAATACGTCCTACTCTGACTATTCTGTGGCAGAAACAAGTGGAGGATTACACTACCAGTCAAACATTTTCGAACACCCATGATAAAAACTATATACTTTAAATCAATGTAAGAACACACCTACTAGATACTAAATAGAGCAACAAAATAAATATTTGCGCTCTGTCAACATGGTGCAGGTTTCAGCCTCTTCAACGTAGCCACCCTTTGCACTCGGAACAACTGCTCAAACTTTCGGCATACTCAAGATATGATTATTTTCTCCAGATGTTGCAACCCAACACATCTGTGAATTATTCTTTAGATCTTTCAACATTCGATGACCGCGGTTTTCTAATCTCTTTATCATCCCATAAGAGTTCAGTGAGATTTAAGCCAGGTGACTGACTTTGCCAAATCATATTCTTCGCTTCCCAACATTTCTCGTTTCTATTGACATACCCTCTGCACAGTTACGAACCATGTTTGGGATCACTGTCCTGCTGCAGAACAAAACCATCGCCAATATGTCGCTTGCCATATGGAACCGCATTGTCTATCATTGTTCCACTGGCATAAGTTCGTTTGAACCGCTGCAATGTTTACACCACTGTAGATTGAGCTAGGCAAATTTTTGTTGCTGATGTCCTACTAGAGTAGCCTTACTGACGTTCGACAATTCCAGCCTCCTGCTTCCGTCCCATTGCGAGGTAACAAGATTTGAACCCGATCAGGTATACAGACACGTTGCTAGATGGGTACGAAGTGTACTGTAAACTAATGTGAACTGATTTCTATAACATCAGCTGAAGGAATAGTGCCTATCTAAATGGAACTGTCTTAGTTAAAGAAACGTTAGTGTTGTTGTGGGTACTAGGAGCGTTCCCCTTTATGAACTCAGTCAAAAACACAACAGAGTCGCTTAGTCTTCACGTGTTTATGCTTGTCTTATTATCAAAACAGGGATGTGATAGAATGTTCAAAACGAAACCCCTGTCCTAACCAGTTGTGATAAATCATCGAAACTTTGGCCTGTAGTGTACTCCTCATAATACTTAGTTTTGCTCTAGGACAGACAGCGATTCCTTTTTGACCACGAAGCCATTATTCCTTGTCGGACATCTTGAAGAAAGGTTTGGAAAAGTAAAAGGGATTTCAAATATTAGAAGTGGTTCAGCCCTGATTAAAACTACATCCTTCGCTCAGTCGTGGGCGCTGTGCCTGTGATACAATATCCGTAGTCAACGTCTATCTTCAGGAGTTCTGTTAACCGGGGTGAGGCAAAACTCTTTTTGATTTGTGTATTACGAAAGAGAGCGATCTGGTTGGTTCAAATGGGCGTTGATACGAACTGACACGAGACACTGCACTAACTGAGCACTACACGCATGGAAAACAGATAGCCGTGCCAGCCGTAACGTAGTTATTGGTAGGGTCTCCCAACACAACTAATGTCCCAAAATTAGTTTGTCATTATTATGTCCCCTTCAGAGTACCGTCCCTGTAAACTGGAGCTCTAAGTCTCTGGCTACTGAAATAAAAGGCCTAGCTTCAATGCAAACCACTGCTGAAATTAGGTACAAAAATCACGTGCTGTCGAGGCCACTAAGTTCCAGTAAACGAAACTGATCTCTATCAAAGACCTTTCCAGATTAATGCAGATAGAAGTTTACAGAATCCTCACGCTCTTACCTACATGAAGTACAACAGAATCTAGTATTTCTGCGATCTTTTTTATTAATAGTGGCAGAAAAAGTAATTCATTTCAGTGAAGTGCCAAAGCAGACTTCGATCACAGAATAGGTCCATCATTCTTTTGCACATAAAAGAACCCTTCTGTTTGAAAACGAGAAAGGACTCTAATCAAACATTGGCTAGTTAGTAAGCTGTGCATTGAATGAAATTATTATACACAGACGCGATAAAAGTCATGGGATAGAGATATGCAGACATTCAGACGGCGATAGTATCGCGCACAAAAGGCACGCAAGGGCAGTGAATTGGCGGAGCTGTCATTTGTACTCGGGTGATTCATGTGAAAAACTTTCCGATGAGATTATGGCCGCACGACGGAAATTAAGACTTCGAACACGGAGTGGTAGTTGGAGCTAGACACATGGGACATTCCAGGTGGGAAACCTTAGCGAATTCAGTATTCCGATATCCGCAGTGTCAAGAGCGTGCCGAGAATACCAAATTTCAGGCATTACCTCTCACCTCGTACAACGCAGTGGCTGACGGCCTTCGGTTAACGACCGAGAGCAGCGGCGTTTGTGTAGACTTGTCAGTGCTAACAGATAAGCAACATTGCGTGAAACAGCCGCAGAGGTCAACGTGGGATGTAAAACGAACGTATCCGTTAAGACACTGCGATGAAATTTGGCGTTAAGGGGTATGGCAGCAGACGACCGATGAGAGTGCCTTCGCTAACAGCACGACATCGCCGGCGGAGTCTTTCCTGGGCTCGTGACCATATCTGTTGGACCCTAGACGAATGGAAATCGTGGCCTGGTCAGATGACTCCAGATTTCAGATGGTAAGAGTTGATGGCATGGTTCAAGTGTGGCGCAGGTTCCACGAAACGATAGACCCAAACTGCCAACAAGTCACTGTACAAGCTGGTGGTGTCTCCATAACGGTGCTGGCAGTGTTGACATGGAATGGACTGGGTCCTCTGGTCCAACTGTACCGATCATTGACTGGAAATGGCTATATTCGGCTACCTGGAGACCATTTTCACCCATTCAAGGACTTCATGTTCACAAAAGACAATGTCACGTTAGCGTAGCGGTAGCGTTACTGCCTGCCACACAGGGGGCCTGGGTTCGATTCCTGGCAGGGGCCTGGTGTTGTGTGTCCTTCATCATCATTTTCATCATCATCGACTCACAAGTCGCCGATGTGGGTTCAACTAAAGAGGACTTGCACTATGGTGGCCGAACTCCACCGCATGGGGCCTCCTGGCCAAAAATGCCATACGATCATTTCATATCACGTTACTGGCCACAGTTGTTCGCGATTGGTTTGAAGAACATTCTGGACAATTAGAGGGAATTATTTGACCACGTAGATGTCCTGACATGAATCCCATCGAAAATTTATGGGACATAATCGAGTGGTCAGTTCGTGCATAACATCCTGCACCAACAACGCTTTCGAAATTACGGACAACTATAGATGCAAAATGGCTCAGTCTTTCTGCAGGGGACTTGCAAGAACTTGTTGCGTCCATTACATATAGAGTTGGTGCACTACACTGGGCAAAAACGAGGGCCGACACGATATCCCATGACTTTTGTCACCTCAGTATAAGTTGCTTGCAACTTTAAGTTGTGTAAAATCGAATGCATAAATGGGAAACATCGTCAGACAGCGCTCCCTTGGCCAGAAGTTACGTACTCATAATTCATAGTAAACTTACTTTATGTATCATTATAAGAAAACGAGTGTCCTTTTATTTGTGTCTTTGTCCAGATATAATAAGATAACCACGTATACGTCACCAGACATTGTGTTGCTAAAATGTGGCATGCGGTGTAGGCTGAAGAAGGGGACATTACATTAGCTTTTAAAACCATCCTAGTGTAGTGACTGATGTTCAGATTTTTCCCAACTCCAAAGATTGGACGTCACATGTTTAAATGTAAATTAATGCAGACGATTAGGAAAAAGAATCCCTTAATGTTTGAATACTCCATTAGTAGTGTAGCGCTTGACACAGTCACGTCGATTAAATATTTGGGCGTAACATAGCAGAGCGATATGAAGTGGGACAAGCATGTAATGGCAGTTGTGGGGAAGGCGGATAGTCGTCTTCGGTTCATTGGTAGAATTTTGGGAAGATGTAGTTCATCTGTAAAGGGGACGGCTTATAAAACACTAACGCGACCTATTCTTGAGTACTGCTCGAGCGTTTGGGATCCCTATCAGGTAGGACTGAGGGAGAACATAGATGCAATTCATCTGTTACTCGTAGGTTTCATCATCACGCGAGTGTTACGGAAATGCTTCAGGAACTCGGGTGGGACTCTCTGGAGGAAAGGAGGCGTTCTTTTCGTGAATCGCTACTGAGGAAATTTAGAGAACCAGCATTTGAGGCTGACTACAGTACAATTTTACTGCCGCCAACTTATGAGGCAATACTGACCTTACGACTTATATTAGAAGAAAGATTAAGGAAAGGCAAACCTACGTTTCTAGCATTTGTAGACTTAGAGAAAGCTTTTGACAATGTTGACTGGAATACTCTCTTTCAAATTCTAAAGGTGGCAGGGCTAAAATACAGGGAGCGAAAGGCTATTTACAATTTGTACAGAAACCAGATGGCAGTTATAAGAGTCGAGGGACATGAAAGGGAAGCAGTGGTTGGGAAGGGAGTAAGACAGGGTTGTAGCCTCTCCCCGATGTTGTTCAATCTGTATATTGAGCAAGCAGTAAAGGAAACAAAAGAAAAATTCGGAGTAGGTATTAAAATTCATGGAGAAGAAATAAAAACTTTGAGGTTCGCCGATGACATTGTAATTCTGTCAGAGACAGCAAAGGACTTGGAAGAGCAGTTGAATGGAATGGACAGTGTCTTGAAAGGAGGATATAAGATGAACATCAACAAAAGCAAAACAAGGATAATGGAATGTAGTCTAATTAAGTCGGGTGATGCTGAGGGAATTAGATTAGGAAATGAGGCACTTAAAGTAGTAAAGGAGTTTTGCTATTTGGGGAGCAAAATAACTGATGTTGGTCGAAGTAGAGAGGATATAAAATGTAGGCTGGCAATGGCAAGGAAAGCGTTTCTGAAGAAGAGAAATTTGTTAACATCCAGTATTGATTTAAGTGTGAGGAAGTCATTTCTGAAAGTATTCGTATGGAGTGTAGCCATGTATGGAAGTGAAACATGGACGATAAATAGTTTGGACAAGAAGAGAATAGAAGCTTTCGAAATGTGGTGCTACCGAAGAATGCTGGAGATTAAATGGGTAGAACACATAACTAATGAGGAAGTATTGAATAGGATTGGGGAGAAGAGAAGTTTGTGGCACAACTCGACCAGAAGAAGGGATCGGTTGGTAGGACATGTTCTGAGGCATCAAGGGATCACCAATTTAGTATTGGAGGGCAGCGTGGAGGGTAAAAATCGTAGAGGGAGACCAAGAGATGAATACACTAAGCAGATTCAGAAGGATGTAGGTTGCAGTAGGTACTGGGAGATGAAAAAGCTTGCACAGGATAGAGTAGCATGAAGAGCTGCATCAAACCAGTCTCAGGACTGAAGACCACAACAACAACAACAACTTATATTTCGCGGAAAGACCACAAAGATAAGATAAGAGAGATTAGGGCTCGTACAGAGGCATATAGGCAGTCCATTTTCCCTCGTTCTGTCTGGGAGTGGAACAGGGAGAGAAGATGCTAGTTGTGGACGAGGTACCCTCCGCCACGCACCGTATGTAGATGTAGATGTTGGATTCAATGGCGCCGTAAAGTACACTTCGCACCTGTCCCCTATTCCTCCCAGTACTCCATACTTTATATTACAGTGTCTGATGGTTCCAACATTAATGGCACCATCAGTGTAGTCTGAACCTGGACTCGCTACAGTTTTGTCAACAACAAAAATCATTATACGAGTCCGTCATCATTATGTCACTATTTAACATTAGTGATAAAGACGTAAAATTACATTAATTATACACTACAGTTTGCCACTTATTGCAATATAGACAGCATTTAATTGTTCATTGATATCTGAGGCATCTTTGACTTCTGAACAAAGGAAATTTACACAATGGCATGCATGCCAGCAGTCCAACCCATACAGACGGCTCTGAAACCGTTGATTGGCACCAGCATCGAGCCAACACTGTGGACTGAGCTGCACAGTCCATTAGGGCCTCGCGGGACAACTTGGCGGGACAACTATGGTCTAATGGGCGCTTGTCGATGATTGCGATATTCCATCAGTTGGTTCCTTAAATGCGTCAGTATCGTAGCAGCGTGCCCTGAACAAACCAAAATGTCATATTATGTGAAACTCGTCTGCCAAAACCCATTCTGCCCTGTTCTCACTTTCTCGCGTGTTTATTTTGCGCTCTTCTACAAAGGCTAGACATACTGGAAGTGTTTTCATGTCCACCCCTTTTGGCAGGACGTATTTGGGACGACGGCTGTTTACTATGGTGAGAAAATGAAACGCCTACAGCCATTCCTTATGATTTTATTTGTTTTGTTGTAACCAGTTTCGGCGCATCAGTGCGCCATCTTCAGGCCTGTATGCATAAAACAGTAATGTCACTTTATCAATCAAGCTACATAGAAACAGATTAAAAACAGAATGAGAAACAAGGACAATACCCTACAAGTGAACTTTGAGGTGGTTGAAAGACCTAGGTGTGTACTGTTTAAAGTATGTTTACTCATAAGCATATCCAATTTTATTGCATTTTTACGTATTTACTTACGTTTCATGCATATGAGTACTTTTCGAGTAGATTGCTGGTCAGGAAGCTAGCTGACGTGAACGTTGCTGCCATTGGCCTCTAGTTAGGTGCCTGGTGATATAACTGTGTGTGTTAGCCCTAGAACTGTATCTAGATATCTTTAAATACCTCCTTCTCCTTAACATGCATTTACTTTAGTCATATGTGACACCCTTAGTGATAATGTGCCTGTCTTCAACTTTATGTGGCTTTACACTACCTTAAGTTCCGCTAGATCCGACTCGTGACATTGCCATTGTTTTTGTTGTAATAGTGTACATGTTGCCAACTTATAGTTTGCTGTGATATATTCACAGTTTTACATTTGACAGACATATCACAATTACTTACAGTTTAATTACTGGCATGTTGTGTGGCCTCCTCACTGGTCAATTAATAATGTAGCTTCACTTTTACACGATTTCCATTTTTTGAAAATGCCTGGAGGTAATGGCTTTTGGTTTTAGTGTCATCTAAACACCTAGGTGTTTACTGGCTACAGTACATTTATTCATAACTATACAGGGTGATTCAAAAAGAATACCACAACTTTAAAAATGTGTATTTAATGAAAGAAACATAATATAACCTTCTGTTATACATCATTACAAAGAGTATTTAAAAAGGTTTTTTTTCACTCAAAAACAAGTTCAGAGATGTTCAATATGGCCCCCTCCAGACACTCGAGCAATATCAACCCGATACTCCAACTCGTTCCACACTCTCTGTAGCATATCAGGCGTAACAGTTTGGATAGCTGCTGTTATTTCTCGTTTCAAATCATCAATGGTGGCTGGGAGAGGTGGTCGAAACACCATATCCTTAACATACCCCCATAAGAAAAAATCGCAGGGGGTAAGATCAGGGCTTCTTGGAGGCCAGTGATGAAGTGCTCTGTCACGGGCTGCCTGGCGGCCGATCCATCGCCTCGGGTAGTTGACGTTCAGGTAGTTACGGACAGATAACTGCCAATGTGGTGGCGCTCCATCCAGCTGAAATATGAATTGTTGTGCTTCTTGTTCGAGCTGAGGGAACAGCCAATTCTCTAACATCTCCAGATACTGTAGTCCAGTTACAGTAGCACCTTCGAAGAAAAAGGGACCAAAAACTTTATTGGCTGAAATGGCACAGAAAACGTTCACCTTAGGCGAGTCACGTTCATACTGAGTTGTTTCCCGCGGATTCTCAGTGCCCCATATACAGACATTGTGACGGTTGACTTTCCCGTTGAGCGGTCGCCATCTTAGCATCAACTGACGCTGACGCCTAGTCAACAGCGCCTCAAGCGAACAAATGCACGACTAAATGAAACTTTATAGCTCCCTTAATTCGCCAACAGATAGTGCTTAGCTCTGCCTTTTGTCGTTGCAGAGTTTTAAATTCCTAAAGTTGTGGTATTCTTTTTGAATCACCCTGTATATTATTTCAGATCTCATTTATTTCTTCGTAATCACTTATGTTTAACACGCATGAGTACTTTTTGAGCGGTGTGCCAGTCAGAGAGCTTTTCTAATTTTTCATGTACACATATATATAGTTGAGTCATCCTTTACGATGCACTGCATCCTTGCAGGCCACCTAGTATCCCTGTTGTGTAATTGGTTCATTGCAGTTCATGATATGTAGATGCATTCGCACATGAATGTTTTTCAACATGAACAGTTTCTTGTGGGCGTTTTTCATATGTTCTACATGTTATGACGCCTCGCTTGGTGTAAGGAGCGTAAACATTGGACGATTGAACAGTGGAAAAACGTTGTATGGAGCGCCGAATCACGGTACACAATGTGGCGATCCGATGGCGAATGTCTGGTGAACGTCATCTGTCAGCATGGGTAGTGCCAACGGTACAATTCAGAGGCGTTGGTAGTAAACTGTGGTCGTGTTTTTCATGGAGGGGGCGTGCAGCCTTTGTTGTTTTGCGTGGCACTATCACAGCACAGGCCGACATTGATGTGCACCTTCTTGCTTCCCACTGTTGAAGAATAATTCGGGGATGGCGACTGCATCTTTCAACACAATCGAGCACCTGTTCATAGTGCACGGCCTGTGGCGGAGTGGCTATACAACAATATCATCCATGTAATGGACTGGCCTGTACAGAGTCGTGACCTGGATCCTACAGAACACCTTTGGGATGTTTTGGAACGCCGACTTCGTGCCAGGCTTCACCGACCGACATCGGTACCTCTCCTCAGTGCAGCACTCTGTGAAGAATGGGCTGCTTCTCCCCAAGAAACTCTCCAGCACTTGATTGAACGTATGCCTGAGAGAGTGGAAACTGTCATCAAGGCTAAGTGTAGGCCAACACTATGCTGAATTCCAGCATCACCGATAGAGGGCGCCACGAACTTGTAATTCATTTCCTGCCTGGTGTTCGGATACTTTTGATCACATAATGTATGTACTGACCTTATTGTTAATTGGTAACATACATACACTAGTATATTATGAGCTCCCAACACTCTAATTACAATACGTGTGCAGCAACAACAACGCTACCAGCTGTCTGTATCAATTTTATTTAATTGCAACCGGTTTCTGGGGTACAATACGTCATATTCAGGCCCCTCTGCAAAATAGGGCTGTGACGCTTTCAGCGGGAATCACCACCATATCTCTAATAAAAGGAGCAGAAACCACTGACGTCTGCGGAACGTCTCGTTTATGGTGCGTCTGGACGCAGTATAAATGAAAAGTCTCGCGGTCGCCAGTGGTTTCTGCTCCTTTTATTGGAGATATGGTGGTGATACCCGCTGAAAACCTCATTGCTCTATGTTGCAGGGGTGCCTCAAGACAGTGGTTTGTATCCCCGAAACCGGCTGCAGTTAAATAAAACTGATACAAACAGCTGATAGTGTTGTTGCAGTAGTTGTAGTTGTCGTTGCACGTGAATAAAACAGCTGCTGTCCCATTATCCATTTGAAGATAGATGGTTTTTTTTTTTTTTTTTTTTTTTCATCAGTCTACTGACTGGTTTGATGCGGCCCGCCACGAATTCCTTTCCTGTGCTAACCTCTTCATCTCAGAGTAGCACTTGCAACCTACGTCCTCAATTATTTGCTTGACGTATTCCAATCTCTGTCTTCCTCTACAGTTTTTGGCCTCCACGGCTCCCTCTAGTACCATGGAAGTCATTCCCTCATGTCTTAGCAGATGTCCTATCATCCTGTCCCTTCTCCTTATCAGTGTTTTCCACATATTCCTTTCCTCTCCGATTCTGCGTAGAACTTCCTCATTCCTTACCTTATCAGTCCACCTAATTTTCAACATTCGTCTATAGACCACATCTCAAATGCTTCGATTCTCTTCTGTTCCGGTTTTCCCACAGTCCATGTTTCACTACCATACAATGCTGTACTCCAGACGTACATCCTCAGAAATTTCTTCCTCAAATTAAGGCCGGTATTTGATATTAGTAGACTTCACTTGGCCAGAAATGCCTTTTTTGCCATAGCGAGTCTGCTTTTGATGTCCTCCTTGCTCCGTCCGCCATTGGTTATTTTACTGCCTAGGTAGCAGAATTCCTTAACTTCATTGACTTCGTGACCATCAATCCTGATGTTAAGTTTCTCGCTGTTCTCATTTCTACTACTTCTCATTACCTTCGTCTTTCTCCGATTTACTCTCAAACCATACTGTGTACTCATTAGACTGTTCATTCCGTTCAGCAGATCATTTAATTCTTCTTCACTTTCACTCAGGATAGCAATGTCATCAGCGAATCGTATCATTGATATCCTTTCACCTTGTATTCTAATTCCACTGAACCTTTCTTTTATTTCCATCATTGCTTCCTCGATGTACAGATTGAAGAGTAGGGGCGAAAGGCTACAGCCTTGTCTTACACCCTTCATAATACGAGCACATCGTTCTTGATTGTCCACTCTTATTATTCCCACTTGGTTGTTGTACATATTGTGTATGACCCGTCTCTCCCTATAGCTTACCCCTACTTTTTTCAGAATCTCGAACAGCTTGCACCATTTTATATTGCCAACGCTTTTTCCAGGTCGACAAATCCTATGAAAGTGTCTTGATTTTTCTTTAGCCTTGCTTCCATTATTAGCCGTAACGTCAGAATTGCCTCTCTCGTCCCTTTACTTTTCCTAAAGCCAAACTGATCATCACCTAGCGCATTCTCAATTTTCTTTTCCATTCTACTGTATATTATTCTTGTAAGCAGCTTCGATGCATGAGCTGTTAAGCTGATTGTGCTATAGATGTACGGATATTAATTATAGTAAGGGCGCGGTAATTTTGCCGCCGGCGTCCAAGTACTGATCCTTACACGTCAGCACTATTCGGAACACATCGTGTCGAATGTGGTCTGTTTCAGACTGCCGCCAACCTCAGCGGTGTAACAGTTGAGACAATACAGTTGCGTGTGAAGCGTTGTCGTTTTCACTGTGCGTGCCAGTGATACTGATATATAATAGTATTCGTACGTTCTTAAATTTAAAAGCACTACTGAATATGCGACGCCATCACCGACATTCTGATAGACGTTTTAAAAACCTGTTTTCATATGCTCACTGCATTTCATTACAACATCCTTAATTAATTCAATGTTCCTTACCACACACAAGTACCGCATTTGAAGCTGCGCTTTCACTTCTGCTTCAGTGTCAAAATTGTACCGAAGCAGCTGATGGGTACGAGTCACGCACGCCCGTGAGTTGTCAGTACTGGAAGACAAACCGGGAAACATCCACCTTTCACATCTTCTAAACCCGCAGTGGCCGCGCTGCTTGCTCCTGAGGTAAGCGGTCAGATTTATTTACCTCTCAGCCAAATCCACCACCATCAACTGAAACTAAGAACATTTTAAAATATTACTGTCTCTGTAAGAATTTCTGTTTGTTAGTGAGCAGGAAAACTACACCATTAAGAAGCTCTTAACGATGGTTGAAGGTTTAGAATTGGTCAGTTAGCTGCTACATGCGATGTTATAAAATAGTGCTGAGAACCGCGAAACGCACGACCCCTTGATTAGGGCAGCAGTTCGACAACCATTGCTTTAGTACATATAAGTGCAAATGAGACGTTTATTCTCATTGCGGGATACAACCAGTATCAGGTGTCTCCGTTTAGGAGTGGGTATGAAAAAGAGCGGAATGGAGACTTGCAGGGCGACCAGCGGCGCAGCTCTCTCAACGATGTTTCGTGACGTTGCAGGTTTCCTGTTCACAGCGTAACTTTCACCCAGAAGCACTGCATTATGACTCCGTCGAGCGTGCATTTGCGCCAGATGGGCCGATATGGAGTGCAGTTACTACGCTACCTGTGAAGCGCTTCACCAGCAGAATACTGCGCGTTTGCATCTAAGCAGACTTGTCCAGTGCAAGTGTTTCGACTTTCAGCGCCATCTTAAGCTACAGCAATTGTCTGAAATCCTGAGATTCATTCGAGGGAAAACGCCTCCACGCACACCCATACGCACGCACACACACGGGCATTAATTTTTGTCTTTGACAGTCGACAGCATTGTCGCAGAAATAATAATAGTTCCAACCCCAGTCCGACCAATGTTTTCGGGATGTTTCCCTTGATCGTCAGGCAAATACCAGAAATTTAAATCCCTTCTAGAGATCCTCAATTGGGATTGCTTCTAATTCCCATCCCAGTTGTCGGAAAACGGCAGCTCGCGAGGCACATGCGGCTGTTTGGCCCCTAGAGTGTGGTTGTTCCACAAATTACCACATCATTTGGGTACAAACGTGACAAAAAAAGATAAAACGTTAACACATTTCGGCAAATCGTCACTTTGCATCGCGTTCTACAATATATTATTTCCGAGCGGGTGTCTCCACAAGGAAGACTAGAAAAGTAGTTCCCAACAGCTGCATTTATCATAGATCACTTGAGCGGTTGTTTGATCGAAATTATGTGAGACGAGTCAGTTCGCAGGATGTGTATAAATGGTTAGTATCATTATTAATGAACACATTATTTTAGTCCTTCTCATGCAACTACATTTAAAAGCAAGTTTTTCTTTTTTTTAGGGTTCCCTACCTCTTCGGTGAAAACCTTTATAGGATTACTTTTTTGTCTGTTTGTCTATCTGTCTAACTAAACGACGTTCTCTCAGGAACGGGTAGACGAATCGAGATAGAATTTATGTCACTTACTCAGGTCTATAGTCCCTTGACGGTATAATAAGCGTTAGCTTCTAAGTCAATGCAATCAAAAGATACGGCCATTAAGCAATATACACACACATCAAAAGAAGTTTCACATCACCTCGGTTCCGACAGTTACAAAATCTATACAGGAAATTGGAATAGAGATCGATGTAAACATTATTTCCGCCCTTTTCATAGCTCATTAAAATCACACATTGGAAGTTGTACCACCATACAGCGAGACCTTCAAAGGTGGTGGTCCACATTGCTGTACACACCGGTAACTCTAATAACCAGAAGCAGGCCCTCTTGCATTGATTCATGCCCACATTCGTCGTGGCATACTATCCACAAGTTCATCAAGGCACTGTTGGTCCAGATTGTCCCACTCCTCAACGGCGATTCGGCGTGGATCCCTCAGAGTGCTTGGTGGGTCACGTCGTCCATAAACAGCCCTTTTCAATATATCCGAGGCATGTTCGATAGGGTTCATGTCTGGAGAACATGCTGGCCACTCTAGTCGAGCGATGTCGTTAACCTGAAGCAAGTCATTCACAAGATGTGTACGATGGGAGGCGCGAACTGTCGTCCATGAAGACGAATGCCTCGCCAATATGCTGCCGATGTGGTTGCACTATCGGTCCGAGGATGGCATTCACGTATCGTACAGCCGTTACGGCTCCTTCCATGACCGCCAGCGGCGTACGTCGGCCCCACATAATGCCACCCCAGAACAGCAGGGAACCTCCACCTTGCTGCACTCGCTGGACAGTGTGTCTAAGGCGTTCAGCCCGACCGGGTTGCCTCCAAACGCGTCTCTGGCGATTGTCTGGTTGAAGGTATATGCGACACTCATCGGTGAAGAGAACTTGATGCCAATCCTGAGCGGTCCATTCGGCAAGTTGTTGAGCCCATCTGTACGCGCTGCATGGTGTTGTGGTTGCAAATATGGACATCGCCATGGACATCGAGAGTGAAGTTGCGCATCATGCAGCCTATTTCGCACAGTTTAAGTTGTAACACCCCGTCCTGTGGCTGCACGAAAGGCATTATTCAACGTGGTGGCGTTGCTGACAGGGTTCCTCTGAGACATAATGCGTAGGTAGCGGTCATCCACTGCAGTAGTAGCCCTTGGGTGGCCTGAGAAAGGCATGTCATCGACATTTCCTGTCTCTCTGTATCTCCTCCATTTCGAACAACGTATCTTTGGTTCACTCCGAGACATCTGGACACTTCCCTTGTTGAGAGCCCTTCCTGGCACAAAGTAATAATGCGGACGCGATCGTACTTCGGTACTGATCATCTAGGCATGGTTGAACTACAGACAACACGAGCTGTATACCTCCTTCCTGGTGGAATGACTGGAACTGATCCGCTGTTGGACACCTTCCATCTAACAGGCGCTGGTCATGCATGGTTGTTTACATCTTTTGGCGGGTTTAGTGACATCCCTGAACAGTCAAAGAGACTGTGTGTGTGATACACTATCCATAGTCAAAGTCTATCTTCAGCAGTTCTGCGAACTGGGGTGATGCAAAACGTTTTTTGATGTGTGTATTTTGATACTCACAAACTGTCATCAAAGCCCACAGGCTACTTCCCGTGGACCTAGAACCCATTACATTTGGCAAGGAGGAAGGTTTCACACTACAACCAAAGGAAAAAAATCCGAAAGTTGTTTATTTGTAATTACATTACACGAAAAACTATTACTTTTTTACTTTTGAATACATTGTGGGAGTATACAGTGATCAATGTTATTACAAATATTTACTATAAAGAACAGTCTTGATCACAAATGATTTATTTCGGTTTCGACCACAACTGTGGTCATCTTCAGACGAATGAGTAAGAACCTCCTCCTGCACATGTACGGTAGTGATTTACCACCAGAAGGAGGTTCTTACTCATTCGTCTGAAGATGACCACAGTTGTGGTCGAAACCGGTAACCGGAATAAATAATCTTTGATCAAGATGTTTTTGATAGTAAATATTTCTTTTTTCATTTGTTATCCGAATTCAGAATGAAATTGAAACATTCTCGAAAGTTACGGAATCCCTGAAGCCGATATTTTGCCAGTAGCAATGTCGATAACAGGCAAAAATTGTAGAGATCCTCGGTTCCCAGACTAGATGAACTGTCTACATACGGAATGAAACTTGTACGGAGCCTCCAGTGCGCGGGCCCTACTCGCACCTGGGTATTTTTTTGCCATTCGTCAGTGAAATAAGAACTGTCCAGGAGAAACGATTTGAAGTTAGATTTAAAACTTGCTTTGCTACCTGACAGACATTTTACGTTATTGCGCAAATGATCACTACCTTTTGTAACTGCCTATTGAGCTCCTTTCTGAGCCACTGACAGCTTTAATACTGGAGAATAAAGGAGAAACGGGTAATATACAATACAGACAAGAGCCAAGAGGGAATAATAAGAGTAGACGACCAAGAACTACGTGCTCGGATTAAAAGATAGGGATGTAGTCTTTCCCCCTACTGTTCAGTCTTACATCGAAGAAACAATGATGGAAATAAAAGAAAGGTTCTGGAGTGGAAATAAAATTCAAGGTGAAAGGATATCATCTATTCGATTTGCTGGTGACATTGCTATCCTGAGTGAAAGTGAAGAATTATGTGATCTCCTGAATGGAATGAACAATCTGATGAGTACAGAATATGACTTGAGAGTAAATCGAAGAAAGACGAAAGTAATGAGAAGTATCAGCAATGAGAACAGCGAGAAACTGGACATCAGGATTGAAGGCCACGAAGTAGATTTAAGGAATTCTGCTACCTAGGCAGTAAAATAATCAATGACGGACGGAGCAAGGAGGAGATGAAAAGCACAATAGCACTGGCCAAAGGGGCATTCCTGAACAAAACAAGTCTACTAGTATCAAACATAGGCCTTAATTTGAGGAAGAAATTTCTGAGAATGTGAGTCTGAAGCACAGCATTGCACGGTAGTGAAACATGGAATGTGAGAAAACCGGAACAGAAGAGAATTGACACATTTGAGATGTGGTGCTACAGACGAATGTTGAGAATTAGGTGAACTGATAAGGTAAGGAATGAGGAAGTTCTGCGCAGAATTGGAGAGGAAAGGAATATGTGGAAAACACTGATAAGGAGATGGAACAGGATGAGAGGACATCTGTTAAGATGTCAGGGAATGATTTCCATGGTACTAGAGGGACCTGTAGAGAGCAGAAATTGTAGAGGAAGACGGAGATTGGAATACATCCAGCAGATAATTGAGAATATAGGTTGCAAGTGTTACCCTGAGATGAAGAGATGGCACAGGAGAGGAATTAGTGGCGGGCCACATCAAACCAGTCAGAAGACTTATGACCCGAAAAGTAAAGGACATTTTACCCAATAGTGTTGTATGTATGGACTTCGCTGTCCTCCTGATATTGTGACTGATTATTTACGACGAAATTTATTGTAGAATATATGTCTTGTGACTGTGCAGTTCAAATGCCTAGCTCCTTGAAGAGCTACCTAAACCACGTCCGTGGGTGAAAGCCGCATAGCATTCTTAATGCTCGCATTTGTGCAATCGACGTTTTCTTGCGCGATTCCTTACGCCAGAAAATTATTTTCTTTCTTAAGACATTACTGACTTGGAATATGCAAAATATGTCAGGAGGTTGATTCATTTGTCTCCAAGTTTATCAATTATGCGAAGAGAAAAAGCGACTGAATTCAGTTGTTTGAGAAGTTCACTAATACCCTTCTCCCAGTTCAAGTTTTCATCTATATGTATACCTAAACATTTGTAGCTTTATGCTCTATTTACTGATTCCTGCTCATGTGCCACATGCACCCTCTGCCCGAAGCGTTCTGCGTCCCGTCCAGGGTTCGCCTGCCATCGCTACTTCACGTTCCACTCGTTGGCGTTCTACGCACTGAGTGGCCACCAAGTGTCCAGTCGGCCTGAACGTACGGGGAAGGTTCGAAGTATGAACGTCTATGTGCTGCTACAGATGTATTAGAGAAAAACGAATGTGAACTTTGATCACAGCGCAAGTCATCTGCTTTGAAAGACCTAGAAAAGGAAGAGTGCTGATTTTTTTAACACTTTGAGTAGTATTCCTGACATACATAATCATCTGAAAAAATGAGCTTTTACTGTTCTTTCCTCATTTGGACCTACATATTTAAGGGAACAATCATTTTCAAGCACAAATCTTATCAAGGATAAATTGAGAAGACGTCTTATTGATGAGAACCTGAAATCGTGCACAAAATTAAAAACAATAACGTAAAAACTTCTCTTACCAATTTTCGTAGGAGATGGAACGTCATTGTTCACGTTAGTGTTTGTCAGTCATTGTTATGTCTTAATTTGAAGGATAACGTATAGTTTAATCAATAAATAATATCAATTTTTATTCAGGGTACCTAGAGTTAAACTAAGACTTAAAACTTCACATAGTTTATTACGTTAATTTTAGAGTGCATTGTGGAGTGTAAGATGGTTCAAATGGCTCTGAGCACTATGGGACTTAACTTCTGAGGTCATCAGTCCCCTAGAACTTAGAACTTCTTAAACCTAACTAACCTAAGGACATCACACGCATCCATGCAGGATTCGAACCTGCGACCGCAGCGGTCGCGCGGTTCCAGACTGTAGCGCCTAGAACTGCTCGGCCACCCCGGCCGGCGGAGTGTAAGATGATGTAGTGTTGAGTACTGAGGAAGGTATTTTGAGATGTTTTGGGCATAAACAGAGGATAAACGAAACGAGATAGAGGAAACTATACATGACGATTGTGGATGGAAGAATTTGAAGGGGTCGACCACAGCGAACATATCTCAATATTACTGACGACGTCTTTTTATCAAAGGCCAGATTAGCAGAGCCCTTGTGAAGTTAATAACAATTTACCTTCTTATAAAGTTAAAAATTAAAAAATTTGGATCTCAAAAGAAATTTCAGTCGTTGTACTGTTGATATTTGGCTGTGTTTACTAATGATGTTGCTGACCACTGTCCTAGCCCGTTGGGATACTTGGCGAAGAAAGACGAAGTCCTACAACGACATAACCAGCTCTCACGAGTTTGCGACGAAAGATATTTAAGAAATGTACGTCTACTTCAAGATCTACATGTTTATAACATACCAGTGAACCATGCACTCGGGCGCCACGTCACGATTCCTTACATACTGCCAGTGCAAAAATATGTCTAACAAAATTTCTTTCAGTGCATTTTTTTTCTTTGGGAAATGGAAGTCACGAAACGACATTTTCGCAACACGGTAATCATATGTACAAGTATCTCTGTTGTGTGCTTTTTAACCGTATGCCCAGTTACCACAGTGGCTACAATTTTGCACCAGAATACTATAGTTCGAAAGTTCAATTTCGAGACTAGATGCAATTTTTTATATTCTAATTGTAGAATGTATGATATGGTACCTGGCTGCTTTATCGTTACATAGCGATTACAGCAAATTCAACTATTTAACATTAACACAGAAATGAGGGTATAGTCTTTATTCTCATACAAAATATCTGCAACTAGTTAACACTAATACAGAAATGAGAGTATAATCATTTTTATTATTGCACATGTAAAGTTATATTTTGCTTTCGAACGTTTGCACTGTTCTCTTCCACGCATTACATCCTTCCTTGCTTCCCCCGTCCACTGTCAGCCTTGCTTCCCTTTAAAACTTATCTCACGTGTGTTGCATATGACCTGCTGTAATTCCTGTTCAATAATTAAGAAGGCAAAGATCATATCATGCAGTAACAAAATAGAAAATTAAAAAGCTACAGTTAGACCCTAAACATAAATCAGGAACTAGAGTATTCTGCCACAAACCTGTATCCACAGCACTAACTGGGCAACAAAGCTACATAGTATAAATTGTAGATACTTACAGTGGTGCCAGATTGCCGTTCTTTGACGTCCATTTTCTGTCGAAACATGCTCAGGACGAAACTTTGGTACAGATGTTAACGTACTGTTAATATGCAGGAATCATAGAGCGCGAATTTTGGTAAAAAAAAGAAAGAAAGGAAAAAAACCTTCCGAACTGGCCTTTTAGGCCCAACGGTACCAACCATCCTCCATGTCATTCGTAGTCCTTAGTCTTCACCAGATGCTGATACAGATGGGCATGTGGTCAACACACAGCTGTCCCAGCCGTTGTCAGTTTCCAAGACTGGTGCCACTTCTTCTCAGACAAGTAGCTTCTCAATTGACCTGACTGGGGCTGAGTGCATCTCGCGTGCCAAGAGCACTCTGCAGGCCCCGACAGTGACCCATCCAAGTGCTAGTCAAACCTGACAGCGTTAACTTCGGTGATGTGACAAGGACCGATGTTACCACTGCGGCAAGGCCGTTAGCGAATTTTGGATCACTCTGTATACGAAATCATCTGTCATCCTTCTACCTTCAACAGGATAGGACTTGCGGGAGGACATAAATCTCTTATAAGGATTTCGGAAAAATGTTGTGTAGCTGTAAAGGAGAGCACAGTAAGACTCTCATTAAACTTAATTTCCTATACTACTCCAGCCAAGTGGGCATGAAAGACATCACAGAATCACAAAGTCGCTATGTCGACATCTTGAGTCCATCCGAAAATGCTGTGGAGTTGCTGAGTGCATTTAAAAGGAGCGCGATACACAAAGTCGACTGACGATAATTGTCTCACAGTGTTCTGTTTCATAAATGTAGAGAACTCTGAACTAATGTAAAGATCAAAACGATAACCAAAGGACAAGCCTCCTTACAACTTTGCAGTTCCATTCAAATCTGATAGTAAGTCGTACTTTGAAAGAGCTTTTGGAAGATTTGCGATTAAAAAAGGCAGAAGAGATAAATGACAAACCTTTCAAATTTCCGAAATTATTGGGGCGGAAGAGCAAACAAAATACACTGAAGAGCCAAATAAACCGGTACACTTGCCTAATATAGCATAGGGCCCCGCGAGCACGCAGGACGTGGCATGAGCTCGCCTAATGTCTGAAGTAGTGCTAGAGGGAACTGACACCATGACTCCTGCAGGGCTGTCCATAAATCCGTAGGAGTACCAGGGGGTGGAGATCTCTTCTGAACAGCACGTTGCAAGGCATCCCAAATATGCTCAATAATGTTCATGTCTGTGGAGTTTGGTGGTCAGCGGAAGTGTTTAAACTCAGAAGAGTACTCCTGGAGCCACTCTGTAGCCATTCTGGACGTGTGGGGTGTCGCATTGTCCTGCTGGAATTGACCTAGTCCGTCGGCATGCACAATGGACATGACTGGATGCAGGTGATCTGACAGAACGCGTATGTACGTGTCACCTATCAGAGTTGTATCTACAGATATCACAGGGTCCCATATCACTCCAATTGCACACGCCCCACACCATTAAAGAGCCTCCACCAGCTTGAACAGTCTCCAGCTGACAAGCAGGGTCCATGGATTCATGAGGTTGTCTCCGTACCAGTACACGTCCGTCCGCTCGACACAATCTGAAACGAGACTCGTCCGATCAGGCAACATTTTTCCAGTCATCAGTAGTCCATTGACGGTGTTGACGGGCCCAGGTGAGGCGTAAAGCTTTGTGTCGTGCAGTCATCAAGGGTACCCGAGTGGGCCTTCGGCTCTGAAAGCCCATATCGTTGAATGGTTACCACGCAGACACTTGTTGATGGTCCAGAATTGAAATCGGTAGCAATTTGCGGAAGGGTTGCACTTCTGCCACGTTGAACGATTCTCTTCAGTCGTCTTTGGTCCTGTTTTTGCAGGATCTTTTTCAGGCCGCAGCGATGTCGGAGATTTGATGTTTACCTGATTACTGATATTCACGGTACACTCGTGAAATGGTCGTATGGAAAAATCCCCACTTCATCGCTACCTCGGACATGTGCCCCAACGCTCGTGCGCCGGCTATAACGCAAGTAACCGATCTGACAACTGCGCAAGACACTTGTCTTATATAGATGTTGCCGACCGCAGCGCCGTATTTGAATATGCATGCCAATATCAGTTTCTTACGCGCTTCAGTGTATATTCGAATTAGTTTGTGAAATCTTTGAGACGGAGATAAACAGACGGACTTAGTGAAAAATATTGTCCACCAATCACTAAGACAGTAAGAGCTGTCGAACAATTAGCTTGACAATCAGTTTCAGTTATTGCTATTTAGGTTAATATAGAGAAGAATGGAAAAGAAAATTATCTGTTACACAATGATCAGTATGGCTTCAGGAAAGGTAAAAGTGTCAGAAAATCGGTTCTAAAGTTTTTTGTTGTTAATGGAAACATATCTAAGAAAAATCAACAAACTCTCATTAAATTTATCGACATACAAAAGGAGTTCGACAGGGTTAAGTGGTGCAAGATGGTTGAAGTCTCATGAAAATAGTTGTACGGTATACTAAAAGCTGAGTACTAACAGTATGTACATGGGTCACGAGGGAACAATGAGAATGTAAGACCAAGTTAAAAGTACTTGAATTGACAAGGGCGTATGGCACACATGCAGTCTCTGTGCTGTACTGTTCAACTCGTTGATCGAAGGTGCAACAAAGTGGTAAAAGATATGTTCAAACGAGACATTTATTTATTTAGCGTGTAGAGCTACTCGTGGAAATAAACTAACACATAAGAAGAAGACACAAATACAGATGATAAATTAACTAACAAACGGTTGTTACATGCTAATGTCCAGGCTCCTTATCCAATTTGAGGCTTGATGACATAGCCATGAAAAAGTCGTTCGGATCATCCAGGAAGGCTCTCAATTTAGTCTCCTCTACAATGTACCGGTGCTTCACAATCACAGCTTGGACTAGGTTGCTTACCCCATTCGTGCGGGTTGTATGCACACACTCGGTGTTTTGTTCGGAAGCGATTTATATTCTTCCACTTATGCCGTGGAAAGTCAAAGTCCTTGGGTCTCTGTAGAGGGTCGATAAGAAGTCTCACTTCAGATGGAGCAATCGTTGTCCAGGTGTCACGCCATTTGCTGTCAATGGTAAAGCTATAATCACAAAGCCATTACGCCCACCTCAGGGGCAGATTACTGAAAGTCGATTTGTTGTCAATCCAGTAATATCTTCATTGATGGGAAGTTGAAGGGTTGTCATTATGTTGGAATATTTTTTTTTTCAGTAGGGCTTCTTGTATTCTTAACAGAGGAGGGGCCAAATAACTGAGTGTTGATAGCCAGTACAGTGAGGTAGTTTTAATGCACCCAGGGCTGATTCTCATCGTTGTACTGAGCTGAGTGTCTCTTATTAATGAGAGGATTGTTCAACCGTACTGGAGCACACTATTCGCCTGTAGGAAACATAGCTGGGCACAGAAGCTCGAAGCATATGTGCTGATGCACAAAAGTTAGTACTGAGAATTTAATGAATAAGGTTGTTCTGTGTGTTTATTTTCTAAGTAGTTTTTTCGAGTTGCTCCTAGTCCCCTCAGTGTGAAATCCTGAGAGAACTCTGTATCAACAGGTGTTATTTCCCGTATGTTGCTAAGCTCCTTTTTTAATTTTCGAGTCTGCTTTTCGTCTCGTGGGGCTTTTGAGAGTGAAACAGTTGTTAGCTATTTGTATAGTGTCAGTAGCTAATATACCCACATCGGTGGGCTGCTTCGACCCAAATTCTTCAGTAAACTCCTGGGCTGACGATATGATTTCTAAAAATACAACTCGGTTACAGTTTTGCTCTGTTTCTCTAGCCGTCCATGATTCAACCAGATTTTGCACTAGTTTACAAAAGCTTCACCTCGCTGGAGTGATCTGTCCGGGTGTCTGGTTATAAGACTGCCGTCTACGACGGCGTTGTTGCTGATGTATCACATCAGATACATCTCGCAGGTGCTTTTAGTTCTCTTACCTGACGTCTTCTAAAGATGTCCCTTTCACAAAATGACGCTCAGCTGTATCTCCGTTGATGATGTGGTACTCCGTCTCATAATGTGGTACTCCGTCTCATAAAAGACCATTTAAACTTTGTTTCAGTGGACATCATTTATTCAATGCTGTACTTCTTAAACTTCACAAAGGTGGTATTATACAACATGCATTGTGATACTTGTGAATAAATAATAATAATAATTATTATTATTATTATAATAATAATAACCTACAAAAAAAGATCTCTCTCAATAAATGCTAAATTTCGACATTACTCCTCCGTCTTAAACCGGAAGCAACAAATGCAAGTGGAACACTATTCAGACTAAATACTCAAGCAACAACTGACAAATTGCATACAGTTGATAGAAGAATACTCCGAACAATTATCAGTAAGAAACATCAAGTTAATGGGCAGTGGAGACTTTTGCCCAGTTCAGCAGTGCATAAAGAAAGTGAATCCATTATTGGTACAATGCGGAAAAGAAGGACTGTATTTTCGGCCACATATCTCGCCTACCAAATACTAGAATCCTGAAGCAACTTTTTGACTACTTCTGGAACAGTAAAACCAAAAACATCTGGTTTAAAGAAGTACAAAGTGATCTGGATGAAATGAATATCACCACACACCAAATTCAAGACAGAGAAGAGAAACTGCTTCTGAAGAACAAACACGGCTGACATTCAAACCATCAGAACGGAAGAAGTATGTCATGTCTGCAGAAGAACGAGCAGCCAGATCACAGCGAATGAAGAAGTTTTGGGGAACGAAAAAACTGCTGACAGCTAAGACCTAATCTTAATCATTGTAGACTCTGTTGTATTACGTTTGATTTTAGTGCTCCAATGTGGGCGTAAACTAAGTAAATAAATAAATAATAATTTTCACTCTCCTGCTACTCATACGCAACCGCACATAGCTGAGTGTAATAATGCAGTATTTCTTAACAGCTGGCTACAACCATAATCGGTGGCGACTGGACGCTGTGGCTGCCGCCACCCTATTCCAATAATGTACATTCGTGATGCGATTAACACTTAGAATGAAAGAATTAGCACATTTACAGAACATATTTAGGATGACCTTATGGAAACGACCACTTACTGTGGCAACAAACTACGGCTGTTTTCAGCAATGATACCACAATTTCTGCCAAACAGTGGACAGCACGTTCCTTAATACAAAATAATGGCCGTCTTCTCTCAGGCAATAAGTGTCTTCAACTGCGTCTGTGACGTCTTGACACACCACGATGACGACACCATCAACTGTAGATCTTGCTACCTATTGTATCATATTACACTTGGATTGATTCTAATTTGCCATAAATGTTACGAATTCATTAGCCAGCTCAATATCACCAACCACCACGTACACTTTAAGACAACAAAAACACAAGAAACCGACGAATCACGAAGAAATTATCCGAATTGGATGTAATGTGCATGTACAGACCAACACACGATTACGATTCCAGAAAAATTGGATGATTCATTCAAGAGAAAAAGCTTCACAAACTAAGCAAGCCAGTAACCCGTTGGTACACCTCTGGCCCTTATGCAGGCAGTTGGTATTGATTGACAGGAGCGGTAGATCGTCAAAATCCCGACTTGGTTGAAGGGCCCTGCGCATAATGCTCCAATCATTCTCAATTGGGGAGAGATCCGGTGACATTGCTGGCCAAGGTATAGTTTGGCAAGCACGAAGTAAAGCAGTAGAAACTCTCGCCGTGTGCGGATGGACATTATCTTGCTGAAATGGAAGCCCAGGATGCCTTGCTCTGAAGGGCAACAAAACGGGGTATAGAACGTCGTCGAGTTACCGCTTAGCTGTAGGTGTGCCATGTATGAAAACCAAAGGGGCCCTCCTGTGAAACGGAATGACACCCCAGACCATCACTCATGATTCCAGAATGAGATCTTCACTCTGCAGTGGAGTGTGCGCTGGTATGAAACTTCCTGGAAGATTAAAACTATGTGCCGGACCGAGACTCGAACTCAGGACCTTTGCCTTTAGCGCTATATGGCGGGCTACAGACAGGTTGGTATCCCACCACTGTCTGTGGCGTCTTCAGACACGTCTTCGACCTCGAATCTCGTTGGCGAGAGCAGAATTGTTTTCAGCGATGAGTCCCACTTCGAACTGAGCCCCAATGACCGGCGAAGATATGTCTCGAGACGCCCCAGACAGCGGTCGGCTACCAACTCGACTGTCGCCCGCCGTACTGCCCAATAACCAGGAATTACGGTCTGGGGCGCCATTTGTTTTCTTAGCAGGACCCCTTTGGTTGCCATCCACGGCACCCTTACATCGCAGCGGCAAGTCGACGATATTCTACGCTATGTTTTGTTGCCCATCATTGGAAGCTATCCTGGGTTTACATTTCAGCAAGATAATGCACGCCTGTACAAAGCGACAGTTTCTACTGCTTGTCTTTGTGCTTGCCAAACCCTACGTTGCCCAGCAACGTAGCCAGATCTCTCCCCAACTGAGAACTTGTAGAGTGTTATGGTCAGGATCCCCCAACTACGTCGGGATTTTGAGGAGCTCAGTGCCAATTCGAGAGAATTTTGCAAGAGGATCTCTAGCAACTCGGTCAATGAATGCCAAGCCGGATAACAGTTTGCATATGTGCCAGAGGTGGACCAACGAGTTATTGACTTGCTCAATTTGCAGATCACTTTCTTATGAATAATTCGTCCACTTTTTGTGAAACTGTAATCACTTGTTTGTACATGTACATCACATGTACCAATTCCATACCATTCGGATAATTCCGCCCTGATGCGTCGTTTCCTTTTTTAACTTAGGTTGTGTGATCCACAAAGTTTTCCGCATTCATGGCTGCATACTGGAATATATTCCTTACTGTATCCCCTTGGTGCACATTTCTTTGCTGTCGAAAGACAGCACCAACAAATCTGTCAATTTTCATTGCAGCTGGCATCCATCTGATTACTTTATTAAAATTCTCGGGGGACGTTCCCAGTTTGCCCTCTGACAGTTTCGCCTTAGTCTAGGAATGAATCAAATAATCGGAATCTGAGAGAGAGGATATCAGTGATACGATTTGCTGATTAATTGTGCTGTAAAAGTGAGGAATAATTACAGGAACTGTTGAATCGAATGACCGTCTGCTGCGAACAATATATTATATGAGAATAAATAAAAAGTATCGCGTGTATATTGTAAAACAGCAGAAATTGAATCAACGATAAACTTCAAAAAAATTATTAAATTTCCTTTACTTCACGTCTATGGCCACAAATTTTTTGTCATCAGACTACCGGTTTCGGTCTATAATGGCCGTCTTCAGATCTGTTTTATAAACTATGTCTCCAGTACTTTTGGATAGCCCGATGACTAAAGATTTGTGACGATAGGCGTGAAGTAAAGGAAATTTATTCTACAATCGGGTCACTATGTCGCAGATTGTGAAACAAAATTATTGTTGCGCTCCAGAATAATGATCCTGGGGGATATTAAAAATATGTTGCAGTTCTTCCCTGGTAACGGCAGAGAGCAGAGCAGAATATGTCAGTGTATAACACTTCCGTCCGCTACTGTAATACCATAATCTCAAAGCTGGAGGCAAATAGTATCACGAAATTATTAGTCAAAGCAATTATAATATAAAGAAGCAGAGCAGTGTTACCCACTGGAAGCAATTTTGTTATGTTGACCGTGATGTACCTAACGGAAGTGGCTTATCGGAAAGGGAAGTCAGAATTACGCAAATGTTTAAACGGCAACAAACAAAATTTACCTATCCACATTGTACAAATGATAAAGAAAGCGTTCGCCAGCCTAATTAGACAAAACAATGAGCACCATTCCTATTCAAGAAAATGGATATAAGTAACTTTAATGGACAAACACAACCTATACTTTGCCACACGAGAATGCGATGATCTCTAACACAAGTATATGTTAACGTTAAGGTTGGAGCTGACAGACAGAGCAGAACAAACTATTTGCCTAAGTACAACAGATACTGGCACACACTATTGTCTTCAGTGCTTCGTCAAACAGGCTGGTCTCAACAATATTACTATTCACCATAGAATCATAAACTGGACATAGGTTCTGCCTTTTCAAACATTTTCCTATCTAACAAAAAAATATAAACATATTTCACTACAAAATTATGAAAATTGGGCATAGGTGAAGTCTCTCGCAGCTAAATACCTTTCTACTTGGAATAAAATGTAAATGAAATGCACACGCCGGTACGGGACTACAAGTCCCACCGCCACACCTTCACCTGTCCATGTTAGGCAAAATTTTTCTGCCTGACTCATGTAGTATTTTCACCGTGAGAGGGTGGTACGGGACTACAAGTCCCACCGCCACACCTCCAAAGTGAATTGCAGTGACGCAGTCACTGCCCTGTGGAAACTTACTGCCTCACCAACACAGTTAGACCGCAATAGACCGGTGATGCTGTACTGTAACATATCACCCCGGACTACAAGTCCATTAAAAATAAAAATGCAGTACTATCACTGTCAGAGGGTGATACGGGACCACAAGTCCCACCGCCACACCTCCAAAGTGAATTGCAATGACTTCACTGCCTCACCAACACAATTAGACCGCAATAGACCGGTTATGCTGTATTGTAACATATCACCCCGGAATACAAGTACAAAAAAAAAAAAAAAAAAAATTGACAATTACTGTCTCACTGTGATTGAAATCATACACTGTAATCATACCAACTTGTGTGGGGTTGCTAGTCCCCCATCGGGCGCCCCCCCCCCCAGGTGGCGGATAGGGGAAAGCCTCTCAGACATGAAATACCCGGGGTGGACCAAAACCAGCAGCGTGGTGGCGCCTGTACTCTAGTGGAGCGGCCTACCAAAGGCGCCTGTACCCCATGTCAGGGTTGCTAGTCCCCCATCGGGCGCCCCCCCCCCCCCAGGTGGCGGATAGGGGAAAGCCTCCCAGATATGAAATACCCGGGGTGGACCAAAACTAGCAGCGTGGTGGCGTCTGTACTCTAGTGGAGCAGCCTACCAAAGGCGCCTGTACCCCATGTCAGGGGCGGCCTGGAAATTATATCGCCAATCCGGGGTGGACCAAAACTAGCAGTGTGGTGGCGTCTGTACTCTAGTGGAGCGGCCTACCAAGGGCGCCTGCACCCCATGTCAGGGTTGCTAGTCCCCCATCGGGCGCCCCCCCCCCCCCAGGTGGCGGATGGGGGAAAGCCTCTCAGATATGAAATACCCGGGGTGGACCAAAACTAGCAGCGTGGTGGCGTCTGTACTCTAGTGGAGCGACCTACCAAAGGCGCCTGTACCCCATGTCAGGGGCGGCCTGGAAATTATATCGCCAATCCGTTCTGAAGCAAGCGTGGCGATTATGCTTCTCACCTTCGAGTTATGTTGTGTGACATTAATGTTGAATTTTCCGGAGTAATAGCCCCACAGTCGGATCTCCGGGTGGGAGCAACTTTGATGACTCAAACACCAAGTGGTGCTGTGAAGAAGATACAGACTCTTCAAGTCTGTACATATAACTGTCGGTCTCTAATAGGCAACGACAGAATCGAAGAGATCGAGAAAGAGCTTACAAAAATCAACTGGAGTATTGTTGGTTTAAGCGAAGTACGCCGAAAAGGGGAAGGCTGTCTCCGTTTGCAGTCTGGCAACTTGTTTTACTTTTGTGGCGACCCGGAAGGAAAACTCAATGGAGTTGGGTTCTTAATCAACAAGAATATTGCTGATAGAGTATCTGTCTTAGAAGGAACTTCCAGCAGGACAGCTCGAATGGTCCTGAAGGTGTCGAATAGGTACAAAATACAGATTGTTCAGGTGTACGCTCCCACCTCAAGTCACCCTGACGAAGAAATTGAATCCTTTTATGAAAGTCTGGATAGCACCTGTAATAAAGGTAGCGATTGTCACTTCCAGATGGTCATTGGCGATTTCAATGCAAAAGTTGGCACCAAGAAACAAGGCGACACAGTGGTGGGCAACTATGGGATTGACGACCGAAACGATAGAGGTGAGAGATTAGTCCAGTTAGCTGAGTACACCAGTATGTCCATCATGAACACGTTCTTTAAGAAGCACCCTGACCGAAAATGGACTTGGAGGAGCCCAAATTTCAGTGTCAAAAATGAGATAGAATTCATTCTGTCAAACGTTCCGCAAATTGTAAAAGACGTATCTGTGCTAAATCAGTTCAACACTGGCAGTGATCACCGTCTTGTGAGAGCAAGGGTCGAACTCAATGTAAGAAATGAAAGGAATAAACTTATGAGAGGGAAGAGAACGGTAATCAACCTCAAAAATCTTCCTCGAAATTCCAAGAAGTCCTCCAAAGCAAGTTCCACGTAACTAAAGATGGTGATTTGGCGGAAATGATTGTTTCAAGTGTTCAAGAAGTCGGTGGCCTATGCCAAAAAAATAAACAACCAAAGAAATTCAGTGACAAAACTGAAACCCTTTTACAACAGACGAGAGAAATGAAAATCCAAACCGATCGTGACATGGTAGCGTATTCTGAACTATGTAAGGCAGTGCGAAGAGAAATGAAAACTGACATACAGAAATTCACTGAAAACACCTTACAAGCAAGCTTGGAGAACAAGACAAGTTTAAAGTCAGCTAAACGCAAACTCACAATCGGTAAAAAGCAGATTATCGCACTCGTTGGAAATGACCATCGAATCACTGAAAAGGAGGAGGTTTTGAAGTTCATCAGAGACTTTTATAGCAATTTGTATAGCAATCCAAGGGAAAATTTGAGTGTATCTAAATTAAATGATGTACCTAGTGTTCCAGATATACTCCCATCGGAAGTCAAGTGTGCTCTAGATACCATGAAGAAGGGAACAGTGCCGGGTGATGATGAGCTCAGCGTTGACATCCTCAAACTGGCAGAAGAGGTAACAATAAACCACTTGGCAAAAGTATTTACTTCCTGCCTGCACTATGCTTCAATCCCATTATCGTGGAACAAGGCTAAGATTATATTGATACACAAGAAAAGAAGTATTCACAATATTAAAAACTACCGTCCTATCAGCTTGCTCTCAATTTTGTACAAAATTTTCACAAAGATCTTGTTAAACCGAATTAGTTCCACCCTAGACTCAGCCCAATCTATAGAACAAGCAGGATTACGAAGCAATTTTAGCACTATTGACCACATTCTGACCGTTAGTGAAGTGATAAGCAGAGCGAATGAATACCAACTGCCTCTCTGCATTGCCTTTGCTGACTTTGAAAAGGCATTTGACTCCGTTAGCCATGTAGCTGTCCTCCAAGCTTGGAGTGAGCAAGGAGTGGGAGCAGCATACACTGAAGTGCTCAGGAAAATCTACGAGAATTCTTCAGCTTATGTTAACATCGGCGAATCAACTAAAGAATTCCGCATCATGAGGGGTGTCAAGCAAGGCGATCCCATCTCCCCAAAACTGTTCTCTGCTGTATTGGAAATGGCTATGTCAAAGCTGAGCTGGGAAGGTAAGGGAATTAGAGTTAATGGAAGAAGGCTTACCAACTTGAGATTTGCTGATGATATTGCCTTACTGGCCAAAGACTTCGCAGAGCTCCAAAACTTAGTTACAGATCTTGCATCGGAATGTCAGCTGGTTGGCTTGAACAAGAACCTTTCCAAAACAAAAGTAATGTCCAACAAATGGGTCCCAGCTGAAGATGTGAAAGGACAGTCTACTAGAAGAGGTCAGTGAATATGTCTACCTCGGCCAGATTATAAATATGAAGGGAGACATAAGGCCAGAAATCTATCGACGCATCAAGCTTGGCTGGCAAGCATTTGGGAAGAATTCAAAAGTATTCAGATCAAAAATGCCAGTAAATTTGAAGAAAGCAGTATTTGATCAATGCATTCTTCCTGTGATGACGTATGGCTGCAAGACATGGACACTGGACTCATTTACAAAAGGGAAACTTAGGGCAGCACAGAGAGATCAATGTTGGGCTATACAAGAAAGGACAGGAAAAGGGCAGATGACATCCGGTCTGTGACGAAGGTTAATGACATCTTAGAGACAGTAGGTTCCTTGAAATGGCAGTGGGCTGGCCACGTCGCAAGAAGAAAAGACAACAGATGGACGAAGCTAGTACTGGAGTGGAGTCCGAGAGAGCACCGGAGGCCTAGAGGAAGACCACCAGAAAGATGGGACAAAGACATCAAGAAGATCGCTGGTAACACCTGGCAGAGAACTGCCCAAGACCGTCCCACTTGGAGACGACTGCTGAAAGCCTACCTGAATCCACGACTCGAAGAGGCCACATCATTTAATGATTGAATTGGCTGATGATGATGATGATGAATCATAACAAATGGTCTACCTATCTGAAACTTCCTGGCAGATTAAAACTGTGTGCCCGACCGAGACTCGAACTCGGGACCTTTGCCTTTCGCGGGCAAGTGCTCTACCATCTGAGCTACCGAAGCACGACTCACGCCCGGTCCTCACAGCTTTACTTCTGCCAGTATCTCATCTCCTACCTTCCAAACTTTACAGAAGCTCTCCTGCGAACCTTGCAGAACTAGCACTCCTGAAAGAAAGGATACTGCGGAGACATTCTGGAATGTTTCCATTCTGGAAACATCCCCCAGGCTGTGGCTAAGCCATGTCTCCGCAGTATCCTTTCTTTCAGCAGTGCTAGTTCTGCAAGGTTCGCAGGAGAGCTTCTGTAAAATTTGGAAGGTAGGAGATGAGATACAGGCAGAAGTAAAGCTGTGAGGACCGGGCGTGAGTCGTGCTTCGGTAGCTCAGATGGTAGAGCACTTGCCCGCGAAAGGCAAAGGTCCCGAGTTCGAGTCTCGGTCGGGCACACAGTTTTAACCTGCCAGGAAATTTCATATCAGCGCACACTCCACTGCAGAGTGAAAATCTCATTCTGGAAACATCCCCCAGGCTGTGGCTAAGCCATGTCTCCGCAGTATCCTTTCTTTCAGGAGTGCTAGTTCTGCAAGGTTCGCAGGAGAGCTTCTGTAAAGTTTGGAAGGTAGGAGATGAGATACTCGCAGAAGTAAAGCTGTGAGGACCGGGCGTGAGTCGTGCTTCGGTAGCTCAGATGGTAGAGCACTTGCCCGCGAAAGGCAAAGGTCCCGAGTTCGAGTCTCTGTCGGGCACACAGTTTTAATCTGCCAGGAAGTTTCATATCAGCGCACACTCCGCTGCAGAGTGAAAATCTCATTCTGGAAACATCCCCCAGGCTGTGGCTAAGCCATGTCTCCGCAGTATCCTTTCTTTCAGGAGTGCTAGTTCTGCAAGGTTCGCAGGAGAGCTTCTGTAAAGTTTGGAAGGTAGGAGATGAGATACTGGCAGAAGTAAAGCTGTGAGGACCGGGCGTGAGTCGTGATTCGGTAGCTCAGATGGTAGAGCACTTGCTCGCGAAAGGCAAAGGTCCCGAGTTCGAGTCTCGGTCGGGCACACAGTTTTAATCTGCCAGGAAGTTTCATATCAGCGCACACTCCGCTGCAGAGTGAAAATCTGATTCTGGTCTATCTATCTACTAGTGAGCACAAATAAACAAACTGTAGGTCCTATTACACTAATGATATGCACTTTCCTATACACATGAGATCCTTATTTTAGCAAACATAACCATGAAACTTTATTAGTAATCTGACCTGTTACTGCAGTAAGACACAAATTAACATCAGGCATTGACCCACCTGGTACAATGGACAACAAGCTGTATTAATCATGTACTGAACAAAATTTTGTAGCCTCAAGATGAGTAAGTATTCTATTAGCTTTGAAATAACAGCAAATTGTTGTAAGACCTAACTGAATTTTTCTGCTTCTATATTTTCTATAATTCTTTGAAAACCCATAGATTTTTAAGCAACATCTTTGATTGCAAAATTTACTTCAAGAAACAGTTACCATGGAACATTCTTTATCCACATTAATTTTAACCATAACTTTTAATGTTTTAAAGGGGCCTTTTAATATAGCACACTGGGCTTTGATATTCTTTCAATTAGGATACTCGGTAAGCACTTTAACATGGGATGACCCTGATTGGATAAGTGACTGAGGATAAAAATTCAGGATAGGTACAAGAGTTCAGATGAATTTACCTTATATTTGAGCACACTGAAATATCCAATGAGCTGATTTTTCACTGTACAATTCTACTATTTCCTGGTTCCTTTTCAGTGACTGCGCAATGTGGTGGCGAGTGCATGTTGTTGGATGGAGATCCAGATAGACAAGCTGGACTCTGTCATTTCTTGGTGACGAAGATAGATATTAATTTTAGAGTATTGCCAGCATATTACTCCATTCATCCTAGGCTTTGACGTGTATTAAAACGGCACTAAGAGCCCCTCTCGGCACCAGCACAAATCACAATCTTTACATGAGCTGTTAGCGGGTCAGTAGCTCGTCTCCAAAAAAATGTTCAAATGTGTGTGAAATCTTATGGGACTTAACTGCTAAGGTCATCAGTCCCTAAGCTTACACACTACTTAACCTAAATTATCCTAAGGACAAACAAACACACACACATGCCCGAGGGAGGACTCGAACCTCCGCCGGGACCAGCCGCACAGTCCATGACTGCAGCGCCAAGACCGCTCGGCTAATCCCGCGCGGCAGCTCGTCTCCGACTGACTCTTTCTTCCACTTTTCTATCCATGCCAGCCACATTTTGCGCGCGCTACACAGTTCCGTTCCCGGGGGGAACCACACCACCTTTTACATACAAAATAACTAAGAACCATAAGTGAGGATCAGTAATTACATAACAGCAACCAAACATTAAATAAAATAGATCAGTTACACATATTGGTATTTCTACAAAAAAAATTATTCTTACAGAAATTAGAATTTTATGCAGTAAGTTTTGTCCGCTCCAAATGAGGCAAAGAATTTAAATAATAAAGACAATACTTTACATATGATTAAAACAGGACATCAAAGTTTCTACAAAGAATAAAGTACACATTTTTATACCGAACCGAATTAATCATAGAATAATTACAGAAGCTCAACGATGGAATGTTGAACAAAACAGAAAGCAAAATGAATCAACAAAAGGTATGTAGTGTCTAAGCTATGGTGTTACAAGTGGCCAGGCAGAATTTCAGCTAGAGAGATGCCGATGGAGTAGCAGCAAACACCGAACCTATTGCAACACCCTGGATGGCTAAGCACTGAAGCAAGCAACACAGCATATTGATGACATGGCGATAGAGGAATATCGTCATAATGATGACTGCACAAAGTGTCGCAATAAAGCTCAAACTAAATGCAAGAGTTATTATTCAGTTACTGAAACGACAGAAAAGAGCACCAGAAAGGTGAAGCTGCGTCATTCTGGAGCGACCAAGAGAGCTGACGAGCTCCGAAAACTGGGGCACATTTGGTCATCCCCGCAGAAGGATAACGTCATCAGTGTAGCCTGACAAGTACTAATACCCTGATTTCAGTTGCAGCTCAGTTTCTAGCTCTGTGTTGCAGCTATCTAGTACCGAGGCGAAACTTGTGATGCTCCATCTGCAGTCTACTCAGATCACTACGATCTATGACGCCACTGCCAAAGAGATCTGATGAATTCTGCTGCTGCCTCACGCTTGCCTTCCAACATCAGGCCTCGCTGTTGGTCCTTGGCGAGCTGATCAATCATCATCGTTCTGGGGTAGCACAGTAATTTCTGCCCTCCACCCCCCACCCCCCCGCCCTCTCCCACCCCTTCCCCGACTCGTCGCTACGAGCACACTCCAATATCGCATGCTGGTCACACACAGAGAGCCGGTGAAGTTAAGTCTCCACAACTATTACAGCCACATCGTGCAGATAGAGATGGGACCCCTCCACGCCCGCACAAACGTGGTGACCAGACCAAACGTTCTACTGTCACCTCCGTCAACATGTTAGTTATCTAGTAAGTGGATCACAGGATGCTGGGCTGTGATGTTATCCGTGCGTCTGGGTAAGACTTCGCATTAACACGGTCCATCAGTTGATAGATAGTGGACGAAACGCGAGTGAGGGTAGCGATTTGAAGAGCAGAGGGAAAAAAGTGCCAAGGCTCGTGCCGTGGGAATAAAAACCTCTGCGACAGTGGGATGGGTAGTAAGAGCAGTAGTGGCTTACTAGCTGCGATAGTTCATGCAAGGTTGGATTTGTTAGTATGGGTATCATGCATAATTACCGTGGCAAGCGATGGCGATGTATCCCAGTTGCTACAGCCGCTACATTCCTGGGAACAATCAAGATCGTTATATAGTAGTGGGAGATCGGCCAGAGATCATCTCACTGTATGGGGGATGTGTGGAGGTTGTCTGCATGCAGTGTACGGTACGGCTTCCCTGCGTGGTGCCAGTTATTCGGCAGTGTATTCCAGCTCGATATCCAGTAATGGCGTCTGATTAAAAGGGGCTCACCTCTACCGTTGTGTTTGCGTGTGCTTGGCCATAGATGTTAGGTCCTTACAAGTATGTCTTTTGGTCTTTTAGCCGGCCAGTGTGGCCACGCGGTTAAAGGCGCTTCAGTCTGGAACCGCGCGACCGCTACGGTCGCAGGTTCGAATCCTGCCTCGGGCATGGATGTGTGTGATGTCCTTAGGTTAGTTAGGTTTAAGTAGTTCTAAGTTCTAGGGGACTGATGACCTCAGATGTTAAGTCCCATAGTGCTCAGAGCCATTGGTCTTTTATGTTTCCATCTATGGTTGTGGTAGTAGTTCCCCAGATTCAGAATAAATGGGTTCTGCGAATGTCTGGAGTTTCTGTATAGTCTTGTGGTGAGTTTGTGGATTACCTCCGTGAGAGTCTCAAGTCGGTATTCCCGGTGAAGGTCCGCGATGCGTGTGTATCGTGGAGCATTGCTTATGATTTTGAGTACTTTGTTTTGTATGAGCTGCAGACGGCGCAGGCGTGTAGGCGCAGCGTATCCCCAGATAGTAGCTGCGTACGTCATCAGGGGTCGAATAAGTGTCATGTACATGGACCTCGACACCCTTCTGTTCAGTGTGCTACGCCTGTTGAGCATAGGGTAGAGCTGTTTGAGCCTCGGGCTAGCTCGGTTCGTCATGTGTTGTATGTGGTCCCCCCAGAGTAATTTCCGGTCCAGCCAGACACCGAGGTATTTGACTTTCTCACGGAAACGTATTGGGCGTGCATGTAGAGTTATTGGTCTGCAGTATCGGTGTTTGCGCAGTTGCTTCGGTCTTCTAGTAAACAGAAGGGCTTCGCACTTGTCGACGTTTACTCTAACAAGACATTTCTCCAACCAACGTAAGCGTGACGTAATGTTTGATGGTTTCCAATCTTGCGCGAGGATGGCTGTGTCATCCGCTTAGATTGACATCGTTGTGTTGTGTGTGGTTGGGAGATCGTTTATGTAGAGGTTAAACAGTAGGGGCCCTAGGATGCTTCCCTGGGGTACTCCCGCATGTATACAGTGTCGTGTTGATTATTTTCCCTGCACGTCAGTGTTTAAACACATGTCTGTGAAGTATGAGTGTGTTAGACGCACCAGCCCGTCGGGGAATCCCGCGTCGCTGAGTTTGCGAATGAGGCCGTTGTGCCATAGAGGGTCGAAAGCCTTTTCGATGTCCAGGAACACCGCCCCTGTTGCTTTGTTTGTGTTCAAGCCATGTGTTATATGTTCAACGACCTGTAAGAGCTACTGGCTGTCTTACCGGGACGCAATCATGACGTTGACGAGAGCGCTCTGGTAATTCGCTGGCGCTGATACTGGCTGTCGAGGTAGCGCGGCCAGCACCTTGACAGCTGCGGCTAGCTGGCTGTGACGTCACGAGGCACTGAGTACACGATGCCTCTCCGTGGCAGCCGAGACTGGAAGATGTGTTGGTGTCAGCGCACACCAACGTGGCTGGCACACGTCTGCCCACTGCACCGCTGGCAGATGTGAACGACAACTGTATACGTCTGATTAAGTGTGTTTTCCGATAACGATTTGTAGGGCCTTCGTTTGTTAGACAAATCCTCACCATGGCACCCCATACGACACTATCCTGACGACTCGAAAGCCAATACCTTGGCCCCCTATAGCATTCCTCGCCAAAGAATTCTACTAGTATCAAACACAGGTTTGAGAGAGAAATTTCTGAGAAAATGTATCTGGAGGATGTCATTGTACGGACGTCAGTCATGGACTGTGAGAAAACCGGAAAGGAATCAAAGTGTTTGAGATGTGATAGAGACATACGGTGAAAATTAAGTTGTGAGATAAGAATTACATTGAAAACACTGAGTAGAAGAAGGGCCAAGATGTTACGGCAAGCCGGCCGGGGTGGCCGAGCGGTTGTAGGCGCTACAGTCTGGAACCGTGCGACCGCTACGGTCGCAGGTTCAAATCCTGTCTCGGGCATGGACGTGTGTGATGTCCTTAGGTTAGTTAGGTTTAAGTAGTTCTAAGTTCTAGGGCACTGATGACCTCAGAAGTTAAGTCCCATAGTGCTCAGAGCCATTTGAACCATTTTTGTTACGGCAGCGCAGAATTAAAGATTTTAAGGAAAGTGAATGTCTTACTGTAAAATGCTTAAGTAAACTGTCGGCTAAAGCATCACCTGCAAAATATACATTGTCCTTGCTACACTGTGTTAAAGTTCAAATATCTAAATACTCTTCTCATAAATATTTTCCTTACCCACCTCCCAGGGATTTGGCTGAAATCTACAAAGATTTACGGAGGCCCGCCCTACCCATTTGCAGTGGAAGAGAGAAAAGCGCTATTAATAATGATACAAGGCTATATCTGCCAACAACTATAGTGTATGACTGAAATAAATACTCCATTTGGAACAGTTTTGTTCCTGGCATGGTGATGGGATGGATCTAAACCTCTGTGTATCATCCTGAATTAAAATAATTTCTTTAATGGTATTGTTTGTGAGTTTCATCATTTTCCAGATCACCACTGCTATTGTTTTCAGGCGGGTGTTCACATATTCTGTAGTCCATTTCGTTGCAGAGTATGGCAATTGATGCTCACAATAAGTAGGTTGAGGAGCAGAAATCAGATCCCACGTAAAGTATAAAACTGCCACTGAGCGAGGTGATGCAGCGATTAAGATAGCAGACCGAGGAATTCACATCCCCACCCACTCATCGAGATAGAGATTTTTGACGTTCCCCTACATCGTTTAAGGCGAATGCGGTATGGATACTGTGTAAATGGCACAGACTGTCTCTAACCCACTCTTTTCTTTTCCGAACTTGGGCTGTATCTAATGACCTCTGTCCCTCTCGCCTCTCTCTCTGAGCAGGCACGCACACACAAACCTTACATCTGTTCTTTATATTCCGTGTTTCATTTGAGTTTGAAATCAGATCTACGTTTCTCTCGGCCCTACCCACACTCTACGTCTGTTTACTTATCATTGTAGTTTCGGTATATAGTTCAGTTCTATACAGATCTGATTGTCATATGGGCAGCAGTAACTTCTTAAATTGTTTTTCCAAAAACACCTTACACAGAGTTTTGTAGTATTTTCTCAAAGGTGAAGTCGAATGGTAACAGCGGACTTTCTAATACAGCCACAGCTATGCATTCTTGATAAATAAACCGCAAACGTCTGCTGTATGATCCTTTAATAGTACTATCGGCTTCATAACGTTAATGTTGGGTCTTCAGGTACATCTGATAAAGAATAATAGCACACGAGCAAATTAAAATTGTTAAAAAAAATGACAGCAAGTATCTAGGAAGAAGAATGGTAACCTGGTGTACTAAACACGTAACTGACAAACGCAAATTTGAATATAGTAGTCAACTTATGTATTTTCAGATTATTTACAGGCGAAATTGAGCACATTGGATGTCCCATCATTCACAGATTGTTATAAATTCGTCGAATAGTGACGAAAGTCGCAATTTAAAAGAGGCGAAATGAAGAAGACGGCTCTAAAAGGTTAGCTGTAAAAAGAACAATAAACTTGAAAAACCAGGAAAAGGTTCTTTAAAGATGAACAGCAGTATTCAATAGTAGTCGCGGTCCAAAGACAAGGTATAGTGAAAAGCTTCAAAAAGGCTATAGAATAAAATTAGAGCGAGTAAGAGAATGGTAAATGGTAACAAAGTATATAAAACATCTCTCCGGAACGGATCTGATGCATGTCAGTCATTTCATCTGTTTTAAATGCCAGTCAGCTGAGTCAATGGGTAAGCCTAATCGTTAGTTTGTCAAATAAATATTGTAACAAAACAGTCACCAATATTTTCCAGTGAATCTGTGTTACAAAACGGCTAATTCTGTGCACTACGGAGCCTACCCTGCACTACTCCTGTTGTAGGTCCCAAGCAAGCGGCTTTCAAGGCAACAAAAATTTGGGTTACAATATTTTATGCAATTAATGAGAGAATTTAAAAATGTAAAATGCTGTCATAATCGAGCCACTGAGGGCCATAATTTTCAGTTAAAAGTTTAGTACAGTAAGGCAAGTACTACAGTCAGAAACTGTATGTCCCGAAACAGCGTTACTCGTGGCGCGTAAATTACCCAAACTGTATTGATCCAATATTTGACCTGGAACAAGCTTTACATATTGTTTCAAACCTTTGCAAAACTTTTTCTCTGACAACCTCCACAAAGTGATGACAAGAAAAAAAATGTCGTTTGCTAAATTTTCGCTGTTCATGCAGTAAAAGTTCAGCACCAGGCCTGACGTTTGATTTTCACTTCACTACTACCTCTTATGGAAACACATTTTGTAGACGGTATCCACATATGCTACTGAATGAACCTCCAGAATTATATGAATATACAGCACACAATTCGGGGGATATGACGTCATAAACATCGAGTTGCGTGATAAACTAGCTTTTGCTCAAAATGGAGTTCAAATTAGCCAGCAAGTATTTCACAATGCGAGCACTTCGTGACTTCCAACAAACCTCAAGTATAATTCCAAACATTTCCTAAACTTTTTCTCGCTCACATGATTAAAGGCAACTGTTTAAAACATTAACTAATTCGTAAAATAATCATACCTTTGAAGTTGTTTTATACATGGGAGTTCGATCCTTTAAAGAATCGGGGGGGGGGGGGGAGGAGGAGGAGGAGGAGGAGGAGGAGGAGGAGGAGGAGGAGGAGGAGGGGGGGGGGGTTACTTAGCTTGACTTCTTTATATTTTTTCCATAGTCACACAAGACCTTATTACGCACGGATTACGAGTGATGCAAAGCGTTTCATTCAGCACTCAGTCTTTCCGTTCGTCGGTAGCAACCGCTGCTGGCCATTAAAATTGCTACACCAAGAAGAAATGCAGATGATAAACGGGTATTCATTGGACAAATATATTATACTAGAACTGACATGGGATTACATTTTCACACAATCTGGGTGCATAGAACAACCACCTCTGGCCGTAATAACGGCCTTGATACGCCTGGGCATTGAGTCAAACAGAGCTTGGATGGCGTGTACAGGTAAAGCTGCCCATGCAGCTTCAACATTACACCACAGTTCATCGAGAGTAGTGACTGGCATATTGAGACGAGCCAGTTGCTCGGCCACCATTGACTAGACGTTTTCAATTGGTGAGAGATCTGGAGAATGTGCTGGCCAGGGCAGCAGTCGACCATTTTCTGTATCCTGAAAGGCCCGCACAGGACCTGCAATATGTGGTTTTGCATTATCCTGCTGAAATGTAGGGTTTCGCAGGGATCGAATGAAGGGTAGAGCCACGGGTAGTAACACAGCTGACATGTAACGTCCACTGTTCAAAGTGCCGTCAATGCCAACAAGAGGTGACCGAGACGTGTAACCAATGGCACTCCATACCATCACACCGGGTGATACGCCAGTATGGCGATGACGAATACACGCTTCCAATGTGCGTTCACCGCGATGTCAGCAAACACGGATGCGACCATCATGATGCTGTAAACAGAACCTGGATTCATCCGAAAAAATGACGTTTTGCCATTCGTGCACCCAGGTTCGTCGTTGAGTACACCATCGCAGGCGCACCTGTCTGTGATGCAGCGTCAAGGGTAACTGCAGTCATTGTCTTCGAGCTGCTGCAAACGTCGTCGAACTGTTGGTGCAGATGGTTGTTGTGTTGCAAACGTCCCGAACTGTTGACTCAGGGATCGAGACGTGGCTGCACGATCCGTTACAGCCATACGGATAAGATGCCTGTCATCTATACTGCTAGTGATACAAGGGAGTTGGAATCCAGCACGGCGTTCTGTATTACCCTCCTGAACCCACCGACTCCATATTCTCCTAACAGTCATTGGATCTCGACCAACGCGAGCGGCAATGTCGCGATACGATAAACCGCAATCGCGATAGGCTACAATCCGACCTTTATCAAAGTCGGAAACGTGATGGTACGCATTTCTCCTCCTTACACAAGGCATCACAACAACGTTTTACCAGGCAACGCCGGTGACCTGCCGTTTGTGTATGAGATATCGGTTGGAAACTTTCCTCATGTCAGCACGTTGTAGGTGTCTCCACCGGCGCCAACCTTGTGTGAATACTCTGAAATGCTAACCATTTGCATATCACAGCATCTTCTTTCTGTCGGTTAAATTTCGCGTCTGTAGCACGTTATCTTCGTGGTGTAGCAATTTTAATGGCCAGTAGTGTACTACAGATTTGCAAGTCTGCCTCGTTGAAAACGTTTGTCTGCTGCAGAACCCCGTTATACGATGGCCATCGGTCGTTGTTTGACTGTTACCTAATTTATTTTTTAGTTATAGTTTCTCCTATCTTCTCGAGACTCGTACAGTGATGTAGTTCTAGAAAGAACAGCATGTTCTGGCAGCTGCGGAAACGAATATCAGTTATCTGAAAGAGACGCAAGGATAATCTAGTGTACCTGCACACTGTGAAGAAGATAAGCGACTTCTGAGAACTGCGGCAGAGCCGTTTCTGCGTCGTCTCGCTAACGCTAACTACAGGGGAAAGAAATGGTTGCAGTCTGCCTTGCAACTATCACCACTCCTTAGAGGCTTTTAAGATATCGTCAGAGATGTCTGTAGCTGCAGAAGCCGCTAGTGGAATGGTACCAGACATTGGCATACGTACAACGCTGTTCGACCAGATTGTGCTCACACAGCAGATCTAATGAAGATCCCGAGCCGGAACAGCCGAAACGTGTCCAATTAGAAGTGCCTGCTACTTGTGTATGCCAGTTCCAGGGATGCCGGCTCCAACAGCCAGTGACAGAACAGAACAACGTTCCGCATGCCAGCGTTTTGCCAAAAAGATAAAGAGGAAAAACACGTTAAGGACGAGCACTATGAAGGACCAGCTGCCTCGTAAATGCAGTAAGTTTCTGCCTCTATCGTGCGTTTATAATGTAGCACGGCTGCCTTCCTCTGGTACGATTACTTTCTAATAAAACGTTTATTTTAAAGGTTCTGTATGTTCAGATTCCTCCAGCGCTCTCCAGAGACCTTGTGCGCTTTTTGTCCGTATGGCATTTATTGGCCGGGATATCCCCTTCGGGGTTCGGCCGCCGTATTGCAAGTCTTTTTAGTTGACGCCACTCCTGCAACTTGCGTGTCAATATTGATGAAGAAAATGATGATGATGGACATACAACACCCAGTCCCCTGCCGGGAATCGAACCCGGAGCCCCTTTCACGGTAGGCGGTAACTCTACCGCTGCTCTAGGTAGGCCGACCGTGCGCTGAGCATGTACCACTCTTTTAGTACAGCGTATCTAGTAATGCCTTCACTCCCTCGCCGACGCTGGCACCAATGTGCTATTCATACGGGTCCCTGGGCACGTCAGCTTACACGAGTATGAGGTTGCTGATTATGCTGCTAAGGCTGCAACTGTATCATCCAGGCCTTGAAACTATTCTATCCCTTCAGACGATTTCATCATTGCTATCTCTAGGAAAACTATCACTCTGGCACAAACACTGGCCGTTGCTCCCTGGAAACAGACTCAGGGGTATTACGGCCCGCCAACGGCCTTCCCGCAGCGGTAACACCGGTTCCCGTCAGATCCGTCAGATCCCAGCTGTCGGGCTGGGCTAGCACTTGGGTGGGTGACCATACGGTCTGCCGAGCGCTGTTGGCAAGTCGGGTGCACTCAGCCCATGTGAGCAAACTAAGGAGCTACTTGATTGAGATGTAGCGGCTCCAGTCTCGTAAACTGACATACGGCCGGGAGAGCGGTGTGCTGACCACATGCCCCTCCATATCCGCACCCAGTTACGCCTGTGGTCTGAGGATGACACGACGGCCGCTCGGTACCGCTGGACCTTCCAAGGCCTGTTCGGACGGAGTTTAGTTTAGTATTAAAGTCCTTTCTATAGCTTGGACAACTTCGTCCTTCTTTATAGCCACGAGGAGCTAACAGTATTGGCACTGTCTTTTCAGCGAGTTTCACCAAGACGTATTAAGCTACAACCCCTCCACTTTCTAACACAGAGACATTTTTAACCTCTTTCCTTTTAAACACCAATGGGCTAGTGAAAGCGTCCTTCACTAGTAATCAAAACATATTGGGTCACTAGTAGGATCCCAGCCATTGTTTAAGGGGACCACACCCCGTCTATCTAACCCATGTTAATTTAGGCAAGTATTTGACCCGTTTCTGAAAAACTATTTGATGCATGACCTTAATATTTTTACTGTATGTTACATGATGCTAATAGAGGCAACTGTACTATGTGGCCGAGCGCTTGTAACTGTGTCCACTCTTGAAATCTGAGCATTTACAATTCTCGCAAAGATCGGCTCTGAATTGACCCTTGTTTAACAGATCTTGGCTGCACTCTTCAACATTTCTTTTGGGAACGGGCGCTGATAACCTCACTGTTATGCGCCCTAAAACACTAATCATCATCATAATCATCATCATCATCATCAACAACAACAACAACAACCGAGCGGTTCTAGGCGCTACACAGCTGCGCGACCGCTACGGTCGCAGGTTCGAATCCTGCCTCGGGCATGGATGTGAGTGAAGTCCTTAGGTTAGTTAGGTTTAAGTAGTTCTAAGTTCTAGGGGACTTATGACCTTAGAAGTTAAGTCCTATAGTGCTCAGAGCCATTTGAGCCATTGTACTAAAATCTGCTTTATCCATTTTATAGTTTTTAAGAAATACTTTTTTAAATTTATTAACAAAAAATATTAAGTTTTTTCTGCAGAAAATATTTTTTGTGAACTTCCTAAAGGGGGAATATTAATGAATGTAGTATCAGAGGTGGCTTTTTATGTTATGCATAATCTCTGAAAATTTCATTCATTTATCTACAATAGTTTCTGATATAATGGGGCATATGTACTGAAAATTTTAGTTTGCGGGAAATTGATTTTAAAGAAAAAACTTTTGAAATATGTTACTTACAGTTAATTAAAACTGTCCTGCTGCATATGATGGCTCTTCTTTGGCCTCTAGCAGGTCTTCCATCTTCCTGGATGTTTGTCTTGCTTTCTTGGCCATATTAGATGCAGACCTGTCTGCATCGGTTTCCAATATTACCACAACTGAATGTAATAACAGCATCATGAACTCCTAGTTTCATTGTATGCACGCCTACAAATACAGCTTTAGGAAGGCGGTTCCAAATTATGCTGTTGAAACATTCATCTGGGTTCTGTGTCTGCCCATGCAGACATTTCCTTAGGAGGTCAGGGGGAGCCAAGTCTCTGAAAATAGGTTTAATTGCTGTAATAACAATAGCAGGAAGAGAATGCTGGTGAGAATAAGATTCTCCAGTTGCCGGAGCCCTATTGTATTTGCATCATTAATTTTCTCCTGATGGACACAATCCATGATATGGCTTATCATCAGTAAAAGACTTATGGAAGAATATGGCCCAAACATCTCTCTTCTTTGCCTCCAGATTTTCTTTATTTCTCCTAATGGCCTGCCCATAGTATACCTGCAAGTTTTCTATTTCAGTTTTAGTTAACCGACCCTGTCCGGTCAACAATTTTCCATCTTCTAATTTTTTTCCTCTCATATCAACAGTTAGTTTTCTCAGCCTTGTTCCCAAATGTTTTTGAACATGACCTACACTTTCTATTTTGCTAATAATGGCATCTCCATATGGCTTAGAGTTGCCAGTGGGTGTGTTGCCAGTGGGTGACAGAAAAGTAGGCGTGGCACATAAACACACGTGGTAGGAAAATGCTCTTTAAATGCTCGAAAAAAAATTTTCAGCAAAATCCTTTTCAGAGTATTTAAATAGAACCTTAATCTATCGAAATATGATTCAGAGTTAACAGAAGAAAGAGTAGCAAGAAGAAGGTTAACAGTAAAGTTAACATCAAATTTGTTGAGCACAAATTGAAGGAACTGTGCTACCTTGGAAGCAAAATTGTACATGACAGACGAAAAAAAGACGACATGCAAAGTAGACTATCACAGGCAAATAAGGTATTCCTGACCGAAAGAAGTCAGTATCAGTATCAAACATAAGCCTTGATTTGAGGAAGAAATTACTGTTTGGCGAACAGCATTGCGAGGAAAACTGGAAAGAAGGGAATCAAAGCGTTTGAGTTGTGATGCCATAGAAGAATATTGAAAACTACGTAAACTGATAAGGAATGAAAAAGACGTTTGCTGTATCGACGAAGTACGGAACATAGGGAAAACATCGACAAGGAATAACTTCCATTCTACTAGAGGAAGCTGCAGAGAGTGAAAACTGTAGAAGACAGAGCTTGGACCACAACCAGTAAATAACTGAGGATGTAGGCTGCAACTGCTACTCTGAGATGAAGAGGTTGGTACTTGAGAGGAATTTGTGGTGGGCCGCAGCAAACCAGTCAGAAAACTGAACACTAAAAAAAACTTTTAATGTGTGTTTGTCATTTACAAGGTTCTAGCAGAGACAGTTAAGTCTCTAGAACGCAGTTTACTCCTTGCTCACAATAGCAGAATGGTAAAGACGATTTAATTTTTGGTTGTGGAAGCCGGATGTCTTATAAACGTTTAATGAGCAGTACGTTAAGGAGATGGGTCGCTCTAACTCCTTATTTCACTTCTCCATTTTGTTCGTTGCCTTTTAACTAGTTTCCAAGTCCACCATCATTAGTTCTTACAGTTTTCCGCGCTTGGTAATGTGATATGGGCTGTGTTACATAGCTTCAGCAAACACAGACTGTTTTACTTAGAAACCTGACTTTTTAAGATGTATTTTGGACTCCTATAACTTGAGCCGTTTTGAGCTCTATAGTTAAACAAAGTATTCATTAGTATGAAATGAGCGTTTGTCTTACATTCGCATCTTAAGAAAAACTACATATCCCTTGCCTTCCTCCTTCATCTAATTTTTGGTAACACAGGGTTGTTCACAAGTACCCTCAGTGTTGTAGAAGATGACTGCGTGAAAACTACAAAACATACCGAAATACACTACTGGCCATTCAAACTGCTACACCACGAAGATGACATGCTACAGAGGCGAAATTTAACCGACAGGAACAAGATGCTGTGAAATGCAAATGATTAGCTTTTCAGAGCATTCACATAAGGTTGGCGCCGGTGGAGACACCTACAACGTGCTGACATGAGGAAAGTTTCCAACCGATTTCTAATACACAAACGGCAGTTCACCGGCGTTGCCTAATGAAACGTTGTTGTGATGCCTTGTGTAAGGAGGAGAAATGCGTACCATCACGTTTCCGACTTTGATAAAGGTCGGATTGTAGCCTATCGCAGATTGCGGTTCGTCGTATCGCGACATTGCTGCTCGCGTTGGTCGAGATCCAATGACTGTTAGCAGAATATGGAATCGGTGGGTTCAGGAGGGTAATACGAAACGCCGTGCTGGATCCCAACGGCCTTGTATCACTAGCAGTCGAGATGACAGGCATCTTATCCGTATGGCTATAACAGAACGTGCAGCCAGGTCTCGATCCCTGAGTCAACAGATGGGGACGTTTGCAAGACAACAACTATCTGCACGAACAGTTCGGCGACGTTTGCAGCAGCACGGACTATCAGCTCGGAGACCATGGCAGCATCATGATGGTCGCACCCGTGTTTGGCGACATCGCGGTGAACGCACATTGGAAGCGTGTATTCTTCATCGCCATACTGGCGTATCACCCGGCGTGATGGTATGAGTTGCCATTGGTTACACGTCTCTCTCACCTCTTGTTGGCATTGACGGCACTTTGAACAGTGGACGTTACATTTCAGATGTGTTACGACCAGTGGCTCTACCCTTCATTCGATACCTGCGAAACCCCACATTTCAGCAGGATAATGCACGACCTCATGTTGCAGGTCCTGTACGGGCCTTTCTGGATACAGAAAATGTTCGACTGCTGCCCCGGCTAGCACATTCTCTAGATCTCTCACCAATTGAAAACGTCTTATCAATGGTGACCGAGAAACTGGCTCGTCACAATACGCCAGTCACTACTCTTGATGAACTGTGGTATCCTGTTGAAGCTGCATGGGCAGCTGTACCTGTACACGCCATCCAAGCTCTGTTTGACTCAATGCCCAGGCGTATCAAGGCCGTTATTACCGCCAGAGGTGGTTGTTCTGGGTACTGGTTTCTCAGGCTCTATGCACCCAGATTGCGTGAAAATGTAATCACATGTCAGTTCTAGTATAATATATTTGTCCAATGAATACCCGTTTATCAACTGCATTTCTTCTTGGTGTAGCAATTTTAATGGCCAGTAGTGTAAATACCCTGTGGCCGGCCCGAGTGGTCGAGCGGTTATAGGCGCTACAGTCTGGAACCGCGAGACCGCTACGGTCGCAGGTTCGAATCCTGCCTCGGGCATGGATGTGTGTGATGTCCTTAGGATAGTTAGGCTTAAGTAGTTCTAAGTTCTATGGGACTGATGACCTCAGCAGTTACGTCCCATAGTGCTCAGAGCCATTTGAACCATTTGAAATACCCTGTGGTTATAATTAAAGTGCAGCTACTCACAGAAGAGTGCGGGCTGAAATTGTCGTATGGCAGCGAAACGTGGTAGATATTCTAATGCGTCAATACAGAACCGATTTACGCTACAAAAAAAATTAGTTGCAATTTTGGCCACCAGGTGCAAATTTGGCACTGTAAATGCAATACGACGTAGAGAAATGTGTCCGTAGTAATGGATTAAGAACGGGGCATGGACAGAAAAACTCAAACAAGTGAAAAAGCCATAATGTTGATTTTATTATTAACTACCTCTTACATAGTTTGTTCAGTATGAGCACTGGAAACGTCGGCGAGATGCTGTTCAGCACCATATTTGCACCTGGTGACCAAAACTAACAATTTTCCAGCGTAAATCGGTTCCGCATTAACGCATTAGCATGTCTACCAAATTCCGCTGCCGTACGATAATTTCAGCCCGCACTGGAGTTCTGTGAGAAGCTGCACTTTAATTATAACAACCCGGTACATGTCAGTGGGTAGAGTAACTCCCAAATTTTTAGCTCGCAAAACAGTTCCTCAAAAGGGCCCTGTTCGTGACACGGCAATGTCAATAAGGGCGGGAAAAAAATCTGTGTGCTGCGTGGGAAGGCGCAGCGACAGCAGCCTGCTTTTGAAATGTGGAGGCACGAACTAATTTGATGTAACAATACGTATCGAACGTTCTAACACCCCTGTCACCTAGTGATGCACTCTAAAAGTTCACAGGGTGCATATTACGTATCATTTATGTGATGAGTCATTTATGTCTTGTAGTTTCACGCAGTCGTCTTCTGAAACCATGAATGCACTTAATAACACTTTATTAGTGTAACCGCCAGAGGGATGTATATTTTAGGGCACTTGACTTGTATTCGCAAGAAATGAAGTTCGACCTAGCAGATTTAGTTCTCCTATTTCCTTACCTGTCCTCTTCCAAATGAGCTTGTGTGCCGTTGATAATCGCGATGTAGGGGATAAGTAACTGTGGAAAGTGTAGGGATAATCGGTTTTTAAAGCTGTCGGGCAAGCAGATGACGTTGGGAGTAACTGCGGCTGTACGGGAAGATAAAACGTATGAGACGAAACAATATGCCCACAATGAGACTCAGTGCCATCTGGTAGTACTACGGGTACGTAACACCCTAAGAAAAGTATTTAAGCGCTGCAGAGACGAATTGGAAATCATTCTACTGACGATATGGGCCACAAATGAGGAAATCCCTTGACATACGCTGCTTCAACAAAGGGCAGATTGTTGTGGCCTGGATCCCACGAACGAGTATCTTGGAAACGGCAAAACGTCTGCATTATATTTAGCAAGCCACCGAACGGTGCGTGGCGGAGGGTACTTCTGGCACCACTAACTGACGGGTCTCCTACCTTGTTCCACTCTCGAATGACGCGTGGGAAGAATGATCGTTGGCAAGCCTGCGTGTTACCTTGTAAGTGAGTAGCCTTTACTTAAGCTTGCATTATCTTAAGTACAAACCTGGGAATGTGAAAACCTAAGTGTGCTACTGAGCTCAAAACCACACCACTTATATGAAATTGGGAAGAATCCTGTGCGTGTGTAAACCGATCTCATTCATAAGCAAAGAAATAAGCAACTCAATAGCTTCACGTTCAGGATACTTGGTCAGTGCGAACTGTTTGAAAAAAAAAAGTAACTGTACACAAAAAAAGTAATGTCGACCTATATAAGAATGTAACCTGAAACACACGAAAATTTTTGAACTGGCATATGGCCTTGCTAAAATAAACTGACAGAACGTACATTCCACAAAGGAAACGAAACAATCGCGTTTTGTGAATCTCACCTGCAAAATGAAGTACACGCAGAAACAGCAACACAACAATACTCCGAAACAGCTAAAAAAAATACTATTAAAAACAAACTACAGTTTGTCCGGGGAAATTAGGTTCATAATCTTGACACAGAATTTCAATGAAACACACGACAATCTTGAAGTTCTGAAATTTCAGTTAGGAAGGAACTTACCAAAGAAAACAATTATAGACTCTAATATGAAAATACATTTAATCTACAGTTTAATGTACAGTAAATTAACTCAGAAGATCAAGCAACAGAATAATTATCAAAAACTCGACTGCGACTAGGGTGAAGTGAATCAACAATACAGGTCTACAAAAATAAACTTTTTACCTCATCAAAGAATACCTCGTTCTTCATTTCAAAATCTTTTCTATGTTCTCTGTAAGAAGTGTGTCAGGACTATTCCATTACTTTGATTAAATATTACACTGAGTATCGAAAACAATAAAGCCAACTTAAGGCTATTTCTTGCATTGTGTAAGATTGGAAATAAATAAGCACTCAGATATCGATAGTAACAGTCTGAGGGCGAAACATGGGAGTGCGATTCTAAGCACTGTTGTAAGAAGAGGTCTGTCTGCGGATTAAACTTTCACTATAATTGGGTGAGTACTCGGAGACACAAGACGTGTTACGCTGGCTGTACATCGGTGATGGCAGATCTTACCACGGTCAAGGCCTGATTTCTTGTATATGGCCAGGAGAGATTTAGATGGCTTAACTACGCTTGAAGATGGAATTCAAGGTAAAATTCGCAAGCATAGCACAAAAGCAATTGCAGGATTAGGCTTGTGATTGTTAGTCCGAATTTGCAATAATACCATGTTTTGCTTGTCAGTTAAAGAAACCTCCTTATCCTCCAAATAATAATAATTATTCTTCGCATCCAATTCATACATATGCTGTGGTTATTAAATGTTAATGTAACTTTGAAATTGAAATAATTTGTTAATATGGCACTCAGCCATTATTGATATTTATGAGATCATTGTCAGGTATTTCGCTATTATTAATACTTGTCAAACTATTATTGGTCATGGTGATTTCTGAAGTTTTTAAATAGACTTACTTTATGAAATCCCTTCTTACAAGTTATTTAGTAGTTGATAAGACCCAAGCAAACTCCTTTTTATCAAATTCATTCTTAGTAACAATAAGCTTAGCCGCTGCTGCTGCATGCTGCTGCGAATTACTGTAAACCACTTGGAAAAGGCACTCCTCTAAAGAGGTGAGTGCAAAACTTAGGGCCAAAACAGACACACTGACTCACCACAACATGTCATGTACTCTAATCCAGTAACTTCCGTTGCACACGTCAAGTTCTGTACCACTTGTAAATTCTTATTCAAATACGCAGTCAGATAGCTTATCCGAATGTTAGTTTTAAGTTTTTCATGTAATGATTTGTTGAGGGCTTAAATGACAGTGAAACTGACACTCATACAACACGCACACAGTGTTATGCAGGTTAGATTCCGATTACTGATAGCTCAGGTTGCTTATCGATTCCATTTTCACAAACGAACATAGGCTTCATTTGTTGTAGTTAAGTTACACTGTATTCTATCCACCCCTTTTTCTGAGTCGTCATGCCTCATCATAATAAATCTGTAACTCACAAAGTTCCAAAACTGCGTCCATGCATTACACTGTACACTCAAAGAAAAACTCGCTTCCTGCACACCACAGCTATCCACTACTGACTGCCGAAGATTCTATGACTCCACAGTGCTGCCATCACAGACACAGATCCCGTTGCCTAACAACTATTTCTCTGACAACAATTCGTCAACTATATCATTTTCCTTTAGAAATATTAACACATCCAATAATACCATCAACAAAATAGCCATCTTACAACCTCTAATTTCGCAAATTTTGTCGTCATGGTCTTTTCGCGAGACGCATTTGGGTGGAAGTAATATGTTGTCCGACTCTTCTCGGAAATTGCTGTCTCAAAAATTTCAATAGTATACCTCTCCGTGATTCACAACGCATCTCCTGTAGCGTCTGCCAATGGAGTTTGTTGAGCATCTCCGTAACACTCTCGCCCCAACTATATGAACCCATGACGAAACGCGACGCTCTTTGTTGGAGCTTCTCTATCACTTCAATCAGCCCTCCTTGTCAAGGATCCCAGACAGGTAAACAGTACTCAAGAATCGATCGAACAATCGCCTTATATGCCACTTCATTAATTGATGAACTACATTTTCTTAAGATTCTTTCGAAGAGCTCTCGGTGGCGTCGTGTTGACCCAAAGATATCGTTAGTCATATTTGCAGTGGGGGCGGGAGCCTCGAGATCGGGCCTTGGATCAGTGGAAAAGTCACTTGGTAGGATGAGTCGCGTTTCTTGTTACACTAGGCCGATAACGATAATAGTGTCTGGGTATGCCGTCATTCAGGCGAACAGATGCCCAAAACTTGCATCGCGTCATGGATGCGGGGCAGTGTTACGGTGTGGGAAACAATAGCCTGGGCTTCTGTAGGACCTGTCCGCCCCCGGTAGCTGAATGGTCAACGTGACGAATTGTCAATCCTCTGGCCCGGGTTCGAATCCCGGCTGGGTCGGGGCATTTTCTCCGCCCAGGAACTGAGTGTTGTGCTGTCCTCATCATCATCCTTTCATCCTCATCGACTGCAGGTCGCCGAAGTGACGTCAAATTGAAAGACCCGCACCCGGCGAACGGTCTGCCCGACGATAAAGTGGAACCTGAGTCAATAGTCGATGGCACTATGACAGCTAAGGACAGCGTGAATATTGTTGTGGACCACCTGCCTCCCATCATGATTGATGTCTTCCCCGACGGCAATGGCATCTTTCATCAGGATAACTATCCGTGTCCCAAGGCCAGAACCGTGCTACAGTGCTTGGAAGAGTATGATAGTGAACTCACGATGATTCCTTAGTCGCTAAATTCGCCTGATCTGATTCCGGTGGAACATATCTGGGACACTGTTGGCTGCCAGGTCTGCACTCACAAACCAGCGGGCAATAAAATGCGGGAATTCCGTGACATGTACGTAGCAATCTGGTGCCACATATCTCTAGGAACCTATAGAGGAATGTCGAATCGGTGTCATGTACGCAGAATCTCTGCTCTATTGTGTTCAGAAGGTGGTTCAAATGGCTCTGAGCACTATGGGATTTAACATCTGAGGTCATCAGTCCCCTAGAACTTAAAACTACTTAAACCTAACTAACCTAAGGACATCACACACATCCATTCCTGGGGCAGAATTCGAACCTGCGACCGTAACAGTCGCGCGGTTCCGGACTGAAGCGCCCAGAAACGCTCGACCACCGCTGCCGACTCAAAAGGTGACCCACATACTATTAAGCAGGGGAACAAAATGTTTTTGCTCTTCATTGTAGATAATGGCTAACTGACGAGCAGGTGCTAAACTGGTGAAACATTTAAACAATATTGTTGTGCGCTCATTTTCTGGTTTCTAATACTGTTCGTCTTCTGGAGGCAGCAGTTACCATGTGTGGCCAAGACAGTGTATTGGCCAAGACATTGTATATTGAATGTATCTATCGTTTAGTGTGTGCTGCTGTAAGGTGAATGTATGATGGAAATGTGCGTGAGCACACCACCTCTGTATAGAACAATGCAGCCGTTGATCCTTATTAGCTCTGGTCACCTCTAGGAGCTGCTAAATGTCATTACTGAGAGAGAACTAAGGTAACTGAAAACAGATTGGACATCGAGTTTTTCTTTTAAATATAGTTGCGCACATTTTGTTACAAGAAAAATTGCATAATTCAGTTGTTTTATGAGAGATTTTTTGGAGTATTTTGGTTTATATAAAAACGTTAGTATAACATCCATGGAAAAAAACTTGGTAAGACATTTGCACTTAACTGGGTACTAAAGTTTAGAAGTAATAACCGCCAGGAATGTGGAGACTAATTTGATGCTAAGTGCTTCAGTATTGTTAGTTACGCGATGTGAACTCAAGCTGTTTATTGTCGTTTGATGGAAGTTTAGAGGTAAGTTGGAAGAATCTTTCGACCATACAAAGATACAGTTCATAAGAGCTCTAATCATTAAAATAAAAATCACTAATGAAGGAGAACTTCAACTTGGGCGTGTACTCCACTCCATACTAAGTGAAAGGTTCGCCAGTTGCGCAACAATCGAAAACTTTTATCTGAACGTAAATGTATCAGTAGTGACTGAGTTTAAAAGCTCTCCTATCTCAAAAACGATATCGAAAGAATTGTAACAAATGTTATCTAAGTGAAGCTGTCGTCAGTTCATTTACAGTACATTATTGTACCTATATCAACATTTTAATGAATAAAAATGGGCTTTGTTATTACATTGTAACTGGTGGAACGATATGTTTGGAGTGAAACTAATTTTGAAATATTTAAAACTATAGCTAAAAGTTGTGGCTGTTGTACTTATTTAAAGCGATACAGTTGTGACATGCTGGTAGGTGTCCTTAATTACTATATCGATTTCGAAAGATAATTTACAGGCAAAATAGGCGTGGCGCTAAGATCCATGTCTGTTCCAATGAAAGGTGGTCCTGCTCTTATCAAATTACATTACAAAATGCAAAACTGCTATTGATATCTTTTCGTCAAACGAAGATAAAAATGGTTCAAATGGCTCTGAGCACTATGGGACTCAACTGCTTAGGTCATTAATCCCCTAGAACTTAGAACTAGTTAAACCTAACTAACCTAAGGACATCACACACATCCATGCCCGAGGCAGGATTCGAACCTGCGACCGTAGCGGTCTCGCGGTTCCGGACTGCAGCGCCCAGAACCGCACGGCCACTTCGGCCGGCCAAGCGAAGATAGTGAACGAAGAAGTGATTAAGTAAGACTAGTTTTTTACTGTTTTATGTTTCGTTCAACTAACAATACACATGATGATCATAAAACCATACAGACAAATGTTCTTTGTTCCACCATTAACTGGTGCCAATCTGCAGTATTAGTAGAATAATATGTGATTTGTACATTTGATAAAAAACTTGGAACTATTCAGTTACTGTGATTTTGAAGTCAAGTGCTAGTAGGTGATGCATTCTGTGGATTGCTTTGCTAAAAACGGTATTTATACATTTGTTCATTGTGTTATGGATTGTATAAGTGACATGGTTAAGGCTACAAATTACACGAGTATTTACTTATATCCGTGATTGAAGTAGTGTGTAGTGGAGTAACACCTACACTTACTTATCGAAACAACTGGATGAAAAACTTTAGAGAGGATTCTAAAACAGTTGAACCAATGGAAAATAATTCTGACCCATCAGGGTAGAATGGGACCATCTATAGGAAGACGGTGGAAGATCATAAATACACTCCTGGAAATGGAAAAAAGAACACATTGACACCGGTGTGTCAGACCCACCATACTTGCTCCGGACACTGCGAGAGGGCTGTACAAGCAATTATCACACGCACGGCACAGCGGACACACCAGGAACCGCGGTGTTGGCCGTCGAATGGCGCTAGCTGCGCAGCATTTGTGCACCGCCGCCGTCAGTGTCAGCCAGTTTGCCGTGGCATACGGAGCTCCATCGCAGTCTTTAACACTGGTAGCATGCCGCGACAGCGTGGACGTGAACCGTATGTGCAGTTGACGGACTTTGAGCGAGGGCGTATAGTGGGCATGCGGGAGGCCGGGTGGACGTACCGCCGAATTGCTCAACACGTGAGGCGTGAGGTCTCCACAGTACATCGATGTTGTCGCCAGTGGTCGGCGGAAGGTGCACGTGCCCGTCGACCTGGGACCGGACCGCAGCGACGCACGCATGCACGCCAAGACCGTAGGATCCTACGCAGTGCCGTAGGGGACCGCACCGCCACTTCCCAGCAAATTAGGGACACTGTTGCTCCTGGGGTATGGGCGAGGACCATTCGCAACAGTCTCCATGAAGCTGGGCTACGGTCCCGCACACCGTTAGGCCGTCTTCCGCTCACGCCCCAACATCGTGCAGCCCGCCTCCAGTGGTGTCGCGACAGGCGTGAATGGAGGGACGAATGGAGACGTGTCGTCTTCAGCGATGAGAGTCGCTTCTGCCTTGGTGCCAATGATGGTCGTATGCGTGTTTGGCGCCGTGCAGGTGAGCGCCACAATCAGGACTGCATACGACCGAGGCACACAGGGCCAACACCCGGCATCATGGTGTGGGGAGCGATCTCCTACACTGGCCGTACACCACTGGTGATCGTCGAGGGGACACTGAATAGTGCACGGTACATCCAAACCGTCATCGAACCCATCGTTCTACCATTCCTAGACCGGCAAGGGAACTTGCTGTTCCAACAGGACAATGCACGTCCGCATGTATCCCGTGCCACCCAACGTGCTCTAGAAGGTGTAAGTCAACTACCCTGGCCAGCAAGATCTCCGGATCTGTCCCCCACTGAGCATGTTTGGGACTGGATGAGGCGTCGTCTCACGCGGTCTGCACATCCAGCACGAACGCTGGTCCAACTGAGGCGCCAGGTGGAAATGGCATGGCAAGCCGTTCCACAGGACTACATCCAGCATCTCTACGATCGTCTCCATGGGAGAATAGCAGCCTGCATTGCTGCGAAAGGTGGATATACACTGTACTAGTGCCGACATTGTGCATGCTCTGTTGCCTGTGTCTATGTGCCTGTGGTTCTGTCAGTGTGATCATGTGATGTATCTGACCCCAGGAATGTGTCAATAAAGTTTCCCCTTCCTGGGACAATGAATTCACGGTGTTCTTATTTCTATTTCCAGGAGTGTAGACTGACATCAGGATATTCGCAAATACGTGTAGCGCGCGGAACTCTGTTCTTACAGAATCGACATATAACTTCGGTTTGTAAATATCAGTCCCTGCCTCAGCTAATCGCAATGAACTCGAAACCTTGGCTTCATATATAAGATCTGAATACAGAGTTAGGAGGTTATCAAATCAACAGATTTATGTGTTTTCCACAAGATGGCGTCTTTTGTGTTGTAGCACTCATCATTCGACTCTGGAACTTTAATGCATTGTATTTTTTCCAGAAGGAAAACTTAGTCCGCATTACGCTTAGAAGATGTATAATTTTTTGTCCATACACCAGGCGAGACATAGCAGAGAAGGGACGCTCTCAGACGTCCAGTGACACAAATTGTGCAAGCATAGTTGGTTGCAGAAAATGCGTCTAAACTGCTAGCGCATTAAATACATTGACTTGTGGAAGAACACCAGTGAAGATTAATAGTGTGTGAGAATCAATCCTCAGCGATCGGAGATGCTCTCAAGAGTATATATGGCACATATTTGATGAGTGTCTCGAACTGGTCAGGTATCAATTTTCGATTCTCTGACGCGCACCAAGAACGTATTATCATAGGGCAATTTTTGTTGAAATTGTGCTTCACTGGCCAAAGATGAGCTTTAAACAATAATGTGGTATTACCTCTAGTCTCATATTCTGTTAATATTCGCTCACACCATAAACTTGCCCATAGGACCATCAGTATCGTACATTTTAACATGACTATTGCCCTGTAACTAGATGGGCTGCAGTTGGCTTAATCGATTGCTCTTTTTCTATCTAAAGGTTGAATTACGACCAAAAGTTGTGCGTAAATCTCAGATAAGTTCCTGCTTGGTCGGCATCAACAAAATCATCATCTTCTGAGAAGACAGTACTGTGGTCCATAGACGTGAGTTGACAAGTATGCAGACCGCTCATTGGCAAGCCAAATCATCTAACAGTGTCGTTGATATCCACTTCTGGATAAAGACCTATAGGCTTTCCACGCATTATAGTCTTGCTAGACATATTCTTGTTGCTTCTGTATGCTCTAACTTTAGTGCCAGGCTGGAGGGTTTGCCTGCTTCAGTCACACTGAGGGCTATGCCGGCGGTAGCATAGCCACTGGCAGGACCACCCACCTTGAACATTGTTCACGTGTGTGGCCTGACAAAGAGCGTCCCACAAATTAGGGACGGGAGGCCTTGGTTTTTTCCAGGGAGCTCCCTCAGCAATGGTTCAGTAAGGTTCTGATATTAGATTTCCTGAGCTGGGTGCTGGTCAGCGCCTCCAGACCTCTTCTACCAAAAACTCTGGGCATACTTCAGGGACCATCGTTACTCGCCGTGATTGGACGTTGTGTTGCGGAGAACGGGGGCCTTGGCTTTACCGCTTGGACCACGAGGAAGGCAGACGCCTCTAGAAGAAGAAGAAGAAGAAGAAGAAGAAGAAGATGTGCTACGTGCTGATGATGTGAATGGATGTTGAGGTAAAAAACAATCTGTAGTTGGCACCTCTGATGTACCTGCCGCCCCCCCCCCCCCCCCCCATCCCCCACTCCAGTTGTTTGGTCAGGCAACTGGGGCTCTATCTGGGGCGACATTTGTTTCCCTAGCGGCTCGTGAATTCCTGTGAAGTGACCTCAAATCACGTCTACTCCTGATGGGACAGGAGTATTGTCCACTCAACAAAAAGAGCTCAATTGGTCAGTCGGCCCGAGAAGTAGTCTCAGAATTATAGAAACGGGCACTAGTCTGCCACTGACACTTTCATTGTAATCAAGAGGACAGAGGGAAACTTTGAGAAGGTTTCGCCTTTCTGTATCCAAAAGCCATTGGAGGGTATTGCTGGTCCTTATAAAGTGTTAGACAGTTGGTTAATGGTACAGTTAAAGTTGAAACTGCGACGTAAAGCCAAGTATCTTAGTTGACTATCTTGCTGTGGCTGAGTTGCTTAACACCCTTGACTTCTATAAAGTCGTGGTTACCTAGTCCTATGGAGATGGAGCCTGAGGAGTTACTTGAAGAGTGAAAAAAAATGTGGGTGTTACAGAAGTGCAGTATTATATGAGGAGAGACTATGGCACATTGCAAATAATGCAACATTTATTCTAGTGTTAAACACTCCGGAATTACCTGAACATATTCATGCAGGGTTAGACCGTTTGTTTCCAACGCAAATCGATGCTTCAAATGTCAGAGATTTGATCATACCACTGTGGTATGTAACGGGAGGGCTACATGTGGAAATTGTGGAGAAGTAGCTCATGAATCAGGTGACTCGTGACTCTTGTACACTTTCTCCGAATTGTATAAACTGCTCTGCAGATCACCCAATATAGAGCAGGAAGTGCGGGGTTTATAACGAAGAACCGAAAATTCAGGAGTTGAAAGTTATGAGATACGTACCTATGTCGAGCTAACAAAGCTTTCAGAGCTCCAGCATTTGGTACTTCTTTCGCGTTGGCCCTTAAGAAGCCAGTCGTCTAGTGTGCTGCCTCCACACAAACCGACAGATTTAAGTACGAGTACATGCGGTTGTCAGTGTACCTGAAAAGCTACACTTGAACCAGAAATCTTTCGGAAGCCGTCAAAAACAGACTTGAAACACCAAACACATACCACTGCATAACATCAGAAGGCCGCTAACCGTTCTATCTACCCACGTAAGCATCTCCTCCCGTTACGTAAGGAAAAACGTCACACAAATAGTCGTTCGCCATTGAAGAAAGCGGCAGATAGATCTTCGGATCGGGGAGCACTCTCAATTTCTGATAGTTGTTTTACTATCGAGGATATTAATATCCACTTGGAGGAAATAAAGAGCCGGCGCTGTCAAGCGTTCCCCCTTACCTCTGGGGTAAATTACCCCTCCGAGGGAGGAGGACAAGTACAACCATGACTAATCAATGGCTTCCACAGGGACTTCTGTGTTGCAGAGGAAATTAAATAGATAATTATCGCATTTGGAACAATTACAGCTGGCCCAGGACAGACTGTTCTGCATCTGCTTACAAGAAAGTCAGCGACAGACATGCATTAAGGGTTGCCACCTCTACAGAAAGGACGATATTACTGGAGACAGGGCTAAGGGTGGAGTGGCTTTTTTTGTCGATGACCTATGCCACTTCTCTCCTGTCCCTCTTGACACGACCATACCAGCAGCTGCATCGGAATTTCCAACATCATATAAAATCACAATGTGTTCTTTATACCTTCCCCCTCAGTATCCGCTGGATGTAGGTACACTGTTGGAACTTCCACAAGTCCTCTCCCGCACGTTCCTCCTCGAGGGTGATTCCAGGGCACACAGTGTGCTTTGGGGCTCGGCACCACTTCATCCAAGGATCAAATTATTGAACGTTTCGTCCATTCATAGAATATCTTCCTTCTGAAATCTGATGAGGTACACTTTTCCACAGCTACAGAGTCCTCTTCAGCCACTGATCTTTGGTTTTGCTCCCCACGTATTACAGACTGAGTTCAGTGGAAAGTGGCTACAGATATGCATTCCAGTGACCACTTTCTGGCATGGATTCATCTGCTGGCTCGGACGATGATCGACAGGAGACCCCAAATATAAATGATTCAAAGGGCAAATTGGTTGTGATACAGCGTGGTTTAAGGATCAGCTCGCATTTACCACCTCAAAATGGTTGCCACTGTCCGCCATGATATAATGAATTCTACTCTGCTTTTGTAAATGATGAAAGTCTATGCCGCTAACTTGGTGTAATGTTTTGTCTGTACAGAAGTGTATCTGTCGCCTTTATCGCTCTTTCCCTCTCACACATAAATCGGTACAATAAAGTCAGGGCTTCGTGTTTTCTAGTTAGGCTGATCCGTGAAAAGACAGAGAAACAATTATGCTAATGGAGGATTCTCTCTCTCTCTCTCTCTCTCTCTCTCTCTCTCTCTCTCTCTCTCTCTCTCTGTCCTTTATCTGTGTACAGTTTAAATATATTATTTACGTGAAATCAGCATAGTAGAATCTCTGGTGGAGCCCTTCGTCTTAATATTCAGCGGCTGGCTTGCTAGAAAAGATCTTTACATTTGTTATTATTATTAAGCGCTGCATTCAGTTGGGAAAATCGATCGTTTGAACAATTCGTTCAGTTTACGACAGATCTAAAATTTCAGATGTGGACGAAGCCATTTTGGACGATTTCAAAAAAACTCAGAGATTGCAGGCTCTCTTCGTCACAGCTGAAACTTCCCAATTAATTACAGGGCCCAGACAATCATCAATGGTTCAGACAGAGAACTCATTCGTCATTGACTCTAGAATAAAATGGTCACAAACCTTATTTCTGAGGAAAATTGTATATTGAATCCATTTCCGTACATGTTCCGTTTTCTGTTGGTTCCAAGTCTCATGTAATTTTCTTTTACAGGTTTTTCTTTCTCTTTATCTATCCCGCTAGCGGCACAAACTTTCCTAGCTCGCTTTAGCGCGAAGAAGAGTAAATAAATCTCCTTTAGCAATCCGACAATCTTCCAACCGATACTTCCGAAGCTGTTCCTCTCTCTCTCTCTAATAACCATGGAGCATACATTTCTGTACCTCTGTTGTTCCAAAGAATAAACTACTAGAAAAATACCTTGGCGTCGACGAGCTGTCGGCGCATATATTACTAGAAAATCTGATCAGATACTTTTCAAATGTAAATACATGTGGATGATTTGGTTGACCATTATTAATTATTGCGTGGTAGAGGGTAATTTTCCGTGGGGAGATTACAATGAGAGCATTCGGATGTCGACTGGAGCCTTCCGAACTAGCAGTTCAGTCTGTGTGCAGAGACTTGTGAATCATCACTCCGGATTCGGTGGCGTCTCCTTCTGGCTTTACAGGCTCTGGAAATCTCAGCACTGCCTCGGACGTTGGCATTTAGTACGTCGGTCCACCCCAACTTTAAACAGGTGTTCAGGAGTCAGCCCCATGCGGCAAAGCCATTTGAGATATGTGCTACTGACTATCTCAAGTATCTGGATATATCTGAACTCTGAAAACACAGCCAGGGATGGAGCAAATTACCACCCTGGCCTCTTCAGAGCCCAAAGCGATTTTAAGCTTGTCGCAATTCTAGAAAACTTGTACTACAGCTTACATTCTTACAGCTCTCTTTTCTTCGATTTTAAGTACTTACAACAGTTTTAGCATTGTTTATACGGATGGATCACAGTAAGAGAGTGTTCTCGCTTGTTCAGCTATGTTACCTGATAGAGCTTTCAAAGTGCACCTTCTGGAACAATTTACAAATTAGAAAGCGGGACTAATTTGTGCCAACATTAAACAAAATTAAAAAGGAACAAAATTCGTTAATTTTTGTAGACTTATATCAACAGCATATTTTTAAATAGTCAATGAATTAAGGGCCCAGAACCTGAAAATAACTTTTAGCACTCTCTTAGCAATAACAGTGCACTTTCAACAAAGTGTGCTACCAAGGGGAGAGGGGGGGGGGGGGGGCGGTACTCTATGATCAACACAAAAATAATTTTAAAAATGTAGATTTCGTTAATTGTTGTTGAATATTACTTACAATATACTTCTTAAAATCACGTTTACTATTGACAAGTAAACATCACGCATTTGACATATTGTACGAAAAGAACAGCAAAAAAAAATGGTTCAAATGGCTCTGAGCACTATGGGACTCAACTTCTGAGGTCATTAGTCCCCTAGAACTTAGAACTAGTTAAACCTAACCAACCTAAGGACATCACACACATCCATGCCCGAGGCAGGATTCGAACCTGCGACCGTAGCGGTCTCGCGGTTCCAGACTGCAGCGCCTAGAACCGCACGGCCACTTCGGCCGGCGAAAAGAAAAGCACAATTGTAAGATATCAGCCTCAGCAGTTGATCCTGTGCGAAAATTTGGGCCATAACTCTGAAAGTACGCAGTTGTGTCCTTCTGAACTTACAGCGTTTAAAATACGTGCTCCTCGCTAATTAGCGTAACGCTATTCTATCATTAACATCGCTGTAGTGTGTTACTTTTTTCGAAATGAAAAGGTGGCACTGTTAAAGTGAAGTACATTTGCAGGAGTTGTGCTATTCTTCAACTTGATTGCCATGATTAAATTGTAAATCGAAAAATCAGTAACTCTATTTCACAGTAATTCTTCAGCAGCTCAGGTTTATTCATTTTGGTTTTGAGACATACATACAGCAATGTTGAACGTGTATGTACGTGCGGTTAACATACTAGGTACTCTCTTCGCATACAAAGTGTTCTGGAACAAGATTCGAAAACACGTTCGGCAGAAGAGACCCCCCTCCTCTTCCCGTCTACATCCCTGCCCTGTGGTTGTCACTCCGCTGCACAATACTTGGCGCTCGGGCATTAGGCGGCTGCAGTGGGGCGGAGTTTAAAATCTGTACGGTCAGAGGATCGTAACTGCTTACTAACAGCACTGTGGCCCAGATGTTCCCGTAGAATCGATCGCTGGGCCTGATACCTTGCAAGTGTATAGCTTTCCCCTTACAATATGAGGTCGAGTTGGTGATGGTTCCTTGTAAGACTTAAATTTTTGGGTTAACTTTAATTGAAAAATTTAGAACATTTGCGGAATCTCGTAGAAGACTTCTTTAGAAACAATAAATATTTCATCGAAATTTTAAAATATAAAGTACGTGACCTGCTTACAATACCTTCACCAGGTAGGCATAAAATAACCCTACCAACCCCCTTCCTCCACCTCCTCCCCCCCCCCCCACCCGCACACACACACACACACACACACACACACACACACACACACACACACACACACACACAATAATGAAAGTAATGTTTCATTTACTACCTTTTCACCGTTCATACAGTAAAACTTCAGCATGAGGCATCGTGTTTTAATTTATTACTTCTTATTAACACTATTTGCAAGTGTTTTAATTTATTACTTCTTTATTATTAACTCTATTTGCAACACTTTTTGCAGACAATATCCACATATACCACTCAACGCACCTGCAAAATTATACAGGGTGAGTCTAACTATTGTCACCAAGAATAGCTCCGAAAGTATGATAGGAGCTGAGTTTGTGGGACAAAAGTTGCATAGGACAACGGGGGCGGTAATATGACGTTTGTTTTTTGTTTCTAGCTGGGGCCGCGTCAGAGATATTAAGGTCGACTTTGTTTTGTTTTAAATGGGATGGTACAGTTTAGTATTTAATTTCTGATTGCAGTTGTCGAGACTAATCCAATGATATGTAACAGTAAGGTCTTTGAAGGTCAACGAAGGTCACAAAGGTGGCATGAACGTCCATTTACAGAAGGTGTTCGAAGTGATGACCATTGGTAACAATGCAGTGCTGCAGTCTTCTTATCATGGATTGCGTGGTATTTCTTATCACTTCAGCACTCTTCGAAGCACATGCTCTGACAATTCTCTCTCGCATATTTTCAGGTGTAGTTGGAACATCTTTATAAACAATGTCTTTTACGAATCCCCACAAGAAAAACTCCTGAGGTTTCAAGTCTGGCGAACGAGCCGGCCAAGACACATCTCCTCCGCGTCCAGTCCAAGAATTTTGGAATTGTCTCTGTAACTGTACCGGATACCCATCGTGTTGATACCAAATTCCGTTCCTTGTTCCTGAAGGTATTTCTTGCAATAACAGACGTAATGTTTCTTGCAGGAATGTGGTGTACTTCCTACCATTAAGATTTCCTTCGATGAAGTAGGGGCCTGTAATTCTGTCCTCCAGAGCCCACATCATACATTCATCGACCACGTTTTTTGGTGTGCAACTTTCCGCAACCAACGTGGATTTTCAGTTGCCCAATAATGCATGTTATACAAATTGACATTTCCATGGTTCGTGAATGTAGCCTCGTCAGTAAATAAAATCAAATGAATAAATGTGTCATCCTTCTCAATCTGAAGTTGAGCCCATCGGCAGAATTCAATGCGACGCATACAATCCGTACCAGTTAATTCATGGTGGAGACTGATGAGGTAAGTATGATATTTGTGGCGATGAAGAACACGAACAACACTACTCTGGCTCATTCCAGATTCCCTTGCTATTTGACGCGAACTAACATAAGGATCTCGAACCACAGTGGCAAGAGTACCAATTTCCGTTTCCTGCGTAGTAACTTTCCTTTGCCGGATACATTTCCGATGCGTTAAAGATCCAGTTGTTCTCAATTTATCATACACATCTTTAAATGTACGACGTGTAGGGTGAGGACGTTGAGTATATCTTCCAGCGTATAAGTCTCTAGCTCTCACTGAATTTCGTTGGAAATCTCCGCATATCGACTTGTTCTTCGAAGGAATACATCATTCACATTCGCTTTATTCGACGATACTAGTCTTATCGTTCTTATTAGTGTTGTATTGCGAAACAGTCGAATGGTGTTTACATGTCAATGGCACGTTAGATGGATACGCCGTATTCGGCGAATATTTACTATTTGCACGATATACAAGAGAGAATTGTCAGAGCATGTGCTTCGATAAGTGCTGATGTGATAAGGAATACCACTCAATCCATGATAAGAAGACTGGAGCATTGCATTGATACCAATGGTCATCACTTGGAGCACCTTCTGTAAATTTACGTTCATACCACCTTTTTGACCTTCGTTGACCTCCAAAGACTTTACTGTTACACACCATTGGATTCGTCTCGATAGCCGCTATCAGAAAATAAGTATCCAAATTATAACATCCCATTTAAAGAAACAAGGTTACCTTCATATGTCTGATGCGACCCCACCTACCAACAAAAAACCAACGTCATATTATGGCCCCCGTTGTCCCACGCAACATTTGTCCCACAAACATTTCAGCTGCTATCATACTTTCGGAGTTATTATAGGTGGCAATGATTAGGGACTCATCCTGTATATTGTACAACACATACTTCAGAAGATATGACGTAATAAACATTGAGTTGCGTGAAAAAGCTAGCTTTCCTTAAAACGGATTCCAAATTTCCTCCACTATTCGAAACTAATGAAACAATGTAATCTTTTGGGTCAGCGAGCGCGGTATTATGAGGGGGAAAAGGAAGGAGCGAGTACTGTAGCTTCAGTGTCACGGATCTCTTGGAAGTTCGCTGAAAGCTATGGAGCCGAAATATCAGGTGAAGAAATAGTTTCTGCAGCTGCACACTCGAAATCTAATGGATCATTCATTGCGCCGCGAAATCATGAAGAGGCAAATCTGAGAATACTTCGCCATCTAAAAAAATCCGCGAAAAGCCTATACTCGCACTCTGTGTACTATTTCCATAGACTTTCTCACTTTTTTTCCTCCGTCTTCAGGCCACAAGTGGCCCATCGACCCACCATCCGAGCGCCGCGTCATCCTCAGTTGAGGATGTGGATAGGAGGGGCGTGTGGTCAGCACACCGCTCTCCCGGTCGTTATGATGGTTTTCCGTGACTGGAATCGCTACTATTCGGTCGAGTAGCTTCTCAATTGGCATCACGAGGCTGAGTGCACCCCGAAAAATGTCAACAGCGCATGGCGGCCTGGATGGTCACCCATCCAAGAGCCGGCAACGCCCGACAGCGCTTAACTTCGGTGATCGCACGGGAACCGGTGTATCCACTGCGGCAAGGCCGTTGCCAGACTTTTTCACTAACACTTCATAAATAATTGATATGATCAAGGACATGGCTATGCCTATGAAACCGTCTTGTAAATATGTTAGATCCCCAGGATGCCCATTAGAATAGTCTGCACTGCAAACTTTTATTACAACGCGTAGCAGCAGTGGACGTGACTGGATCAGTGCGTTTCGCTGTGTGGTGGCCGAGCTGTGCCCTGCCTAATAACGGGTGTGCAGTCAGCGCCGCTCTCCATCCCACACCACTCAGCTCAAAAGGACACGGCTGGCGAGCAGCTTTCGCACCTCAGATACCATCTCTACTCGCCGGGCATTACAGCACTGCTGGCCCGCCTCTTACATTAAGTCGCCATCGGCTAGCTGCTGCTCCTGCATCACAAGATATCCTCTCATACGAATGACTGTCTGAGCATCGGATGGTCGACAGTGATCTCCCCCAAGCAGTCATACTAACTGCCTCCTCCTTGGGAAATGTCTCTCGCCACCTGCTTAATAGTGTTAGTCCATCTTTAGAACGCAATAAAGGGTGTTTCTATATTAATAAACGGGTGTTAAGACATTCTGACATTCATTACATTCAACTTTCAATTATAAATACGAGGCTTGTTTTGTAAGTAAGGTCCGTTTTGTTTGTTGGCACTAGTAGTTCGCGCGCATACCGCAACGAGCACGTGCGTCGTGTACCGGCATGCCTCGGGAACAAAATGGTTCAAATGACTCTGAGCACTATGGGACTTAACTGCTGTGGTCATCAGTCCCCTAGAACTTAGAACTACTTAAACCTAACTAACCTAAGGACAACACACACATCCATGCCCGAGGCAGGATTCGAACCTGCGACCGTAGCGGTCGCGCGGCTCCAGACTGTAGCGCCTAGAACCGCTCGGCCACTCCGGCCGGCTTCGGGAACAACTGTGCTCAATTTCAGCTCTGTAGCTAACCTGTAAAGTTCTGCTCTGTGCTTTCAAAATTTTCAAGACTATCAACTCGCCCACCGCGTGTGAGGTTCGCTCAGAGATACGGTTTTTGTCAGTAAGGAACCTCTCTGCTGCACAAATTCATCGGTAGTGTATGGTGATACTGTTATGAGTGAAAGCAAAAAGTGCGTAAGTGAGTACGAGAATTCAAAGATGGCCGTGAGAACGTCCATGATGAGGACCGCTCCGATCGCCTTTCTTTGATTACAGACGATTTGGTGGCTTCAGTTGAAGCGAGGATTCGTGAGAACAGGCGCTTCACAATAACGCGTCTCTCAAACGAGACTTGTCGGATCAGTGCTTTACAACATAGTTTCTGAACACCTAAAGTTTAGGAAACTGTGCTCCCGTTGGGTTCCGAAACTCCTAACAGAGAACCACAAAAACCAAAGACTTTAGTGCACGATGAAGCTCTTGACTCGTTATCACGAAGAAGGTAACGGCTTCTTGAGTCAGATTGTAACTGGAGACGAAACATGGGTTTCGTATATCACGCCTGAATCGAAGCAACAGAGCATGGAATGGAGAAACACCACACTCGCCTGTAAAGGTGAAGGCTAGCTCACAATCATGGCGTCGGTGTTTTGGGATAGGCATGGTGTTTTGCTGGTCTTCCTCATGCGACGAGGAACCACTATCAGTACAGAAGCATACTGCCAAACCCTGAGAAAGATACGCAGAACGATTCAAAACAAAAGACGCGGCATGCTGACAATTGTACAAAATTGTTAAGGGTTTCGTGGCCACTTGTTGACGAACTGTCTATTTGCTTCTGTCTCGGGTTCTTCGGCCGACGTTCGTTTGATGATTTTACTGACCTCGACTGCATGGATTACCTAAGATCCATAAGAACAATGTTCCACTAAGACCGATTATTAGCGCTCCTGGCTCACCGACGTATAAACTCGCAAAACACTTGACCTCTCTGCCCCAGCCGTACGTGGGGAAGACCGACACATACATAAATGACTCAGGACATTTCATTGAGAAGCTGAAGAAACTAAAACTTGCACCAAACGACATCCTGGTCAGCTTTGATATTATTTCTTTGTTTACGAATAATACCACTCAGTGACACTCTGGAGCACATCGGTTCCATTTTCCAGCAAGACATCACAAAGCTCTTCTATGCATGTCTCACCACGAGCTATTCCTCGTGGAATGGCAATTTCTACCAACAGCTGGAAGGCGTTGCTATGGGTAGTCCCCTTAGTCCAGTGGTGGCCAACTTCTTCATGGAGCATTTCGAATCACAGGCACTGGACTAGGCCACTTGTAAACCTAAGGTGTGGTGCAAATACGTCGATGGTACTTTCGTTGTGTGGAGCCATGGTGAAGAACAGCTCGGCGACTTCCTAAGACACTTGAACAGCCTCCACGCCAACATAAAATTTACCATGGAAGTAGAGAAGGACAAAAAACCACCATTTCTACATGTGCTGGTCACAAGGGACGGCGAAAACTTGGGACATAGCGTGTACCGAAAACCGACATACACGGACCGGTACCTGCACAAACTGTCAAACCACCACCCGAGCCAGAAAAGAGGCATGATTCATACGCTCGTAACGCCAGCAGGACGAATATGTAAGCCGCAGCATCTCAAACGCGAAATGCAACATCTGGAAAGTGTCCTGACGAGCAATGGGTACTCCACAAATTATATTAGAAGTGTAACAGAGCCAAACACTCGACGAAATAAGAAACCAGGAAAAGAAATGCCGAGTACGGCCTTTGTGCCATACATTCCCAGAGTGACTGACAGAATCGGCCGTATATTGCACAAACACGGCGTAAAGACAATTCTCAAACCGACAGGGAAGATCAAAGAATGTCTTAAATCGGCAAAGGAAAAAAGGGACCCACTTGCAATGTCGGGAATATACCGCTCACCAAGCACATGCGGAAAAGTTTATGTCGGAATGACTGGACGATCAATCAACACCAGGATCAAAGAACATAAGCGACATTGCAGGTTGAGGCAGGTGGAGAAATGGGCCGTGGCAGAGCACGCACTGAATGAGACCGACCACGTAATGAAATTCGCCGACACGGAAGTTCTGGCTCTAGAGAAGCACTATCACACACGCTTGTTTAGAGAAGCTGTAGAAATACAAAAACACGCGAACAGCTTCCACTAGAAAGAGGAAAGCCTTAAGGTAAACGGATCCTGGCTTCCCGTACTGCAGCGAACGACCGTCGCAAGTAGCAAGAGGAGAACCGCAACGGAAATGTTCTCGGAGAAGCCCTCGGACGTTGGCGCGCCAGGTACATATAGTCGGCGGCCGCGAGCTCGGCTTCAGTTCACCACCGGCATTGGAGGGTGAAGCTTTGACAATACCAGCCACTCGTGCTGGCGAAACGTCAGTAAAATCATCAGACGAACGTCGGCCGAAGAACCTGAGACAGAAGCAAATAGGCAGTTTGTCAAAGGGAATTGTCGTTCTCCATGACAATGCAAGACCTCATACCGTAGGTCAGACCCGCGATTTATTGGACAGTTTTGGCTGCGAAGTTTTAGACCACTCACCCTACAGTCCTAATCTTGCGCCGAGCTATTAGCATCTGTTCCTCCACCTCAAACAACACCTCAGTGGCAACCGTTACAATGATGATGACGACGACGTGACAACGGCAGTGAACTTTTGGTTATCGGAGCAGGCGGCAAGTTTTTATGAAGAAGGTATTTTAAAACTAGTTGAGAGGTATGATACGTGTTTCAACAAACTTGGCAACCATGTCAAAAAAATAGAATGAAGTATGTACTTTCTGAAGATAAATTTACTTTTTTAAAGTAACCTTTCGTTGTGTACTTACGTTCAAACGGACCTTACTTAAAAAATACGCCTCGTAATACATCAAATGAAAGAGCAACTCAAGTAGTTTTACTAGAGGTTGGAAATACCGCTTCAGTTGTAAATTTCTTTTATTATCATGACCGGTATATGGACGTGTACGAGGCTAGTACACCTCCACTGCCTAGTAAATGTCCACCGCGACGCTCGGGGGCCACAGCATAGTTTCGACACCTGAGGATGGGCTTATGAGAGCCCGAAACCGGTCGTGATAACAAAAGAAATTTACAACTGAAGCGGTATTTTTAACCTCTAGTACAATGCTCAGTTGCGGATGTTCTTCCAACAGGATTGTTGGTTTCAAATACTTTTGTACACCTGTGGGCATGGAGAAGAGCATGGAACGACCAAGAGTGACTGCAGAACGTGTTGAATGAGTGAGCGTCTTCCACGCTTTGCACCAAGCAATCAGTTGGGAAAGCCAGTCGTTTATTAGCATTTCCAGTGGCGTCTGCCTGGGGACTTTTAAGGAGACGCTTACAACTACGTCCTCTTCGGTTGCAGTTGTTACAAGCTCTAATGCCTACAGACTACGGTTTCCATGCCGACTTTGCAAAAATCCCCACGAGATGCTCAGTTGCCAACGACATTCCCCTAAATTGAATATCTTTTGTGCCATAACCCAGCAGGAAGCTTACGGACCCTTTTTTTCCGAGAAGCAACTGTAACTGGTGTTTCTTATCTTGATGCGTTAGAACTATGGCTCTTTCCTCAGTCGGAAGGATCTGAACCATAGAATTTTATTTGGCAGTGAAATGCTGCGCGCCTCTGTGGCATTACTCAGTGTGCGACTAGTTAAACGACTACGTACCCGACCGCTGGATTCGCCCCAAGGGGCCAGATGACAGACAGATGACCACGTTCTCACACGATCTGACGTATCCGATTTTTACCTTTGGCGTTCATAATGGATTAGATGTGCCAACGCTACCAGCTGATCTACATGACTTTGCTGCAACAATAACTTCAGATATACCAATCAAGGTTTCGGGTGAAGTCACCTATCGACTCGATGTGTGACGAATGGTGCTCACATTGAACACTTGGAAGAAAACTGAGTTGCTCTTTCATTTGATGTATTATATATGTATAATTGTAATTTCAGTGTAATAAGTTCTACAAAGCCTTGAAACCCATATATTCATTTTGAAACAGCCTGTGCAACAGCATTTTTGCGTGCAAAGGATTCAGCAATGCCTTTATAAGCTTCCGTAAATACGAGGCACCAGACTCCTACGCACAGGTCGCGTAGATCCTGTAAGTGACGGGCCTATGGTCTGTAGTCGTATCCGGACATGGTTATCGCCCTGACGTAACAAGAAATGAGATTCACTCCACCAGGCAAAACGTTTCCATTGATCCACAGTGGAATCTCAGTAACTCAGTACACACTGAAATCGTAACTGACGACGATGTCGGGTCAACATGGGTACACGTGGCAGTCGTCTGGAGACCAACAACTTACGGTAAACAGTGTGCTCTAAACACTTGTACAAGCACCAGCATTTTGCTCTGTCGTCAGAAGTGCCACAGAAAGTGTAACTCTTACGTCGTTTATATTATGCAACTGTGTAGCTGCACTTACGGAGTGTGTATCCTGTGTCATTGATTTGTGACAGGAAATTTAGAGTTTTGTAATGTATATATGAAAAAAGCAAATGATTTGTTAAAATAATAAATTTTTATATGTGTATGTTTATAAGAAAGACAGTGCTTATTGAAAGCTGGTTCATGCTTAGGGAACTTGTATTGTAAAATGTAAAAGATGTAGTGAGGTCCCTCCGCAAAGGAAGTGGCATGGCGCGATGTAAAAGGTGGTTTTGGCGGTCGAACTGAGCGGCTCCTTGGTGGTAACGGTACGCAGTAAGTGGCCATCCGTGGCACGGTACACTTCGACGGTGCCTAGAGAGGAAATTGGAAGCTGCTTTGCAAGGAATTTTTCCTCGGATGTGGATCTGGCTGGGTATTCTCGGCAAAAAGGAATGGCTGTAATATGTTGAAAATTCGACACCAAGAAGAGATTTTATAGAGCATTCGAACATCAAGAGCCGTGAGTACAGTCAACCGCCATGTCGCTTGCCACCAAAACTTCGACACTGCTTCACAAGCCTCATACATCCTGATACGTATATGGGCATGGAACAATTAATCTGTGTGAGTGGTTTTAATAATAATCCAAACGCTATAAATCTGTGTTCGGAACCGTATCTTCTATCCTGATCACAAACCTGTGCAGGGCCCTCTCCTAAGTGCTACTAAAACCGAGTATCCTGTTTTAAATGGACTATTATTGCTTTCAAGTGTTCTAAAGTGGTTTCTTTTTGTTTGTCAAATGTGAAAGGAGTAGCAAAAGTTAAAGCTAAAACCACAAAAGTGAAGTAAGACAGGATTTTGCTGAAGTACTCTCAGTTTATTGCAAACTATAGTTTTGCAAGAATACAGTGCCAAATTGTGTAAATGTTGTTCTCTAAAATACCTGCTTCACAGGTGGTAAAAAGGGGACAAATAAGTTAAGCTTGTTTTAAACTTAGTGGTGTCTTGATCCCTATCATGAATGGTCCCTTTTTTTTAAGTTAATTGAGCTCAGTGTTGAATTTTTTACCTTGCAAAGTAGAATATAAACTATTCCAAGTGAAGCTAAGGAGATACTTTGTTTGAATTAGTCTTTTCTACTGAAATAATCATAGAGACTGACTAGTGACATTATACGAGGTGCGGCTAGAAAAAAACTGGACTGATGCTGGAAAAAACATTTATTTACAATTATTTACAATTTCATGTTATCTCCTTCAATGTACTCTCCTCCTCGGTCTCTACACCGCTCCATACGAATTTTCCACTGTTCATAGCAATGCTGCAGATCATTTTCGGTAAGTCCATACATTACTTCCGTCGCTTTTTCTTTTACTGCTTCAACAGTCTCAAATCTAGTTCCTTTCAAAGCTGACTTGACTTTAGGGAAAAGAAAAAAGTCACAGGGGGCCAAATCAGGTGAGTAGGGTGAATGATCTAAGATGGGAATGTTGTGTTTTGCCAAAAACGTCTTCACTGACAACGCACTGTGAGCTGGGGCATTGTCTTGGTGAAGGATCCATGACTTTTTTCTCCACAAATCGTTCCGTTTTCTCCGTACTCGCTCACGTAGGGTAGCCAGGACGCTAATGTAGTAATGCTGATTCACTGTTTGTCCCTCTGGTACCCAATCAATGTGCACAATCCCTTTGATGTCAAAAAAAAAACAATCATCATTGCCTTGAATTTCGATTTTGACATTCGTGCTTTTTTTTTGTCGTGGAGAACCAGGAGTTTTCCAATGCATCGATTGGCGTCTAGTTTCGGGATCGTAAGTAAAAAACCACGATTCATCGCAAGTTATAACATTTTGTAAGAAGGTGGGATCACTTTCAATGTTTTCCAGGATGTCAGAACAAATCATTCTTCGGCGTTCCTTCTGTTCAATTGTGAGACACTTTGGAACCATTTTTGAACACACTTTGTTCATGTTGAAACTTTCATGAAGAATCTGCCTAACACTTTCCTTGTCAACTCCTGTTAACTCAGACACTGCTCTGATTGTTAAACGGCGATCTTGTCGAACAAGTTTACCGATGTTTTCAATGTTTGCATCAGTTTTTGCTGACAATGGTCTGAGTGCGAGTGTCATCACTGGTGTCTCCGCGGCCATCTTTAAATCGTTTAAACCACTCAAACACTTGTGTTCGCGATAAACACTCATCGCCGTACACTTGTTGTAACATTACAAACGTTTCACTTGCAGATTTTCCTAGTTTGAAACAAAATTTGATGTTAACACGCTGTTCTTTCTGTACACTCAACATTTTCCGACGCACAGACAAAACGTCAACTACTTAAAACAGACGCCACGGGCAGACTGAGTGCAGGAGGCAGATGAAACTCGAGCAGTAGGCGGAGCGAGAGTCACGTGACAGGCCACGCGACTTTCAGCCTTATTGCATTCGTTTTATTGTTTCACCAGTACTAGTCCGTTTTTTTTCTAGCCACACCTCGTACTAGTTCATGGGCCCCCATCACATTCTTCTCATATTAAAAAAATAACTAAACTATTACTGCTACTAAGAATTTTATATATATATATATATATATATATATATATATATATATATATATTAGTTCGGCGCTTCATGCAGTAACATTTCAGTATTGATTTAAGTAAAGATCTGTTATTAGTATGAGTTTAGTGTAAAATTGCTTTTCATAATTACGGGTGTGTGCGTTATTGATAACTGCTGCTACACATAGCTCAGAGTACCCTATGACAGTTAGTATCCGGTGCGCTATTCAAATGGAAATATTAATGAAAGTAACTTTAATAACCATTATCCAATTTTCTTAAACATATATTTCCAAATTTATGTGCCCAATTCGGCTGGCGACTGTTCATTTTTTTCATTCACATATCAATTTTATCACTTTTATTAACTCCCAAGGTTAAGTTCTGTTTAGTTTTTCTGTTAAGTTTTCCATATTCAAAATTATAGTTCGATACCTTTATCCATTAGACACACCCGCGGTCAAAATTTAAAATCCTCGCAGAGGGTAACATTAGTTTGTTCCACGGCAAGTTAGTGTTTACGTGGCTTTTCCCAGGACAAGAATAACAGGCTAGGTTGTTAGGGAAGAGTGACGTATGAACGACAGGCTAATGTTATAAAAGCCTCCTATATTTGCTCAATCCTTTAACTCCCAATAACAAGAAAAAGAAATTTAAAGTTTTCACATAATAATAAATTGGCAAAAAGTAAACACAGTTAGCCGGCCGCGGTGGTCTAGCGGTTCTAGGCGCTCAGCCCGGAGCCGCGCGACTGCTACGGTCGCAGGTTCGAATCCTGCCTCGGGCATGGATGTGTGTGATGTCCTTAGGTTAGTTAGGTTTAAGTAGTTCTAAGTTTAGGGGACTGATGATCACAGATGTTAAGTCCCATAGTGCTAGGAGCCATTTGAACCATTTTGAAGTAAACACAGTTGTATTAGAGAGGTAGTTGCTCTTTGGAATATAAATGTAAAATTTTTCTCAATATTCATCTTTACGATCATACCAAGCAATGAATATAAGATGAAATTGACAAACGGTAAATAATCGGTTGTTTTAAGGAGGTGGTATCACTTTGAAACCTCTGGGACATACGGTTGGCAATAACCCATCATCTCAGGTGCTATATTCGAAAACAAATCCGCATTTTTCTTAGATAAAATTCCACATCTCGAAACTCCCATGAACTCATAATGCCTAAAATAAATATGAGCTTCAAATTTAATTTTGTTTGATAACTATATATGTTCCCAGTGGTTCATTTCGATGATACTCATAAAAGTAGTGGTACATGATCAAATTTACGTTACAATAGCTTAGAGAAACTTATCTGCACTATCAGTGATCCCAATATATCCACTATAAAAAGAAACCTCACGTCAGAATCTCCTAAAATCACGTAGCACAATCTCCGCTCCGACTGCTGCTTTGCGCGCTGTAAATGACTGCTACAATACACTACATTCTAGGACTGCCAATATTTTTGAAAGTATCGGGAATCCGGTATATCGACGTACGGGCCTATAAAAATATCGACCGCACATTGTAAATACACTGCCGAGTTTAGAACTGCATGTTTAAGTACTGATTTATTATTAGATATTCCGTACATCAACAAGCTAACAGCCTGCTTATCCCCCTTCGAACAAGAACTGAAAGCAAAACGATGCACGTTCACGCTTGGCGATAACCACTTTGCTAACAACGATAACAGCAAGTGAGAGGCACAATAAAAGGTGTCCGATGGGTTCGTCGTTCGGTTTCGCCACATAACGGATTTCCCGGGAACGCTTCATGTCGACTTCCCTGTTTTGATCATTTCTGCAAACGCCAGCGACCTGGCAGTCACAGTGTTAAAATTACGTGATGAAGTTAAACGTGTAGTTTCTGTTGGTAGCGCCGATTGCATCACCATTTCCCTCACACCTCTCCCTCCACCGCAAAGACCAATCTTGTCAGTTAGATTTTTGTTCATCATTTTCAGCAACTGTATCTGAGGTGTGCCGATGTGAAGAAACAGCACACTAATTGCCTTAAAAATTGTTTTTTCCTTTTTTAACGCAACTGGTGTGCTATTTCCTTACATCGGAAATTTTATTATTCTATTCTTCACACCGCCATCCCCCCCCCTTTCCCTTCCCCCGCCGCAGTGCAATCGGAGTTCTCTTTTTCTGTGCCACCGATACTTGCTTCACACAAAGAGAAAGACTGGAGATGATGAAAGTTCAAAAACTAGTATGACTCCGTCACACAGTGAAAGTAAAATTATGTTCTACTAAAATTTCAAAAGCAATTTTCAAATATTTGCCGAAAATAGCGAAAAAATGTAATAAAAAGTAAAAATAGCGGCACTACGTACCGCCATTTCGATATCGATGTATTGAGGATAAAATAACGACGTATAGCGACATCTTACGAAAAGACATCGAGGCATCGACATTTTATCAACAGCCCTACGACATTCCTAGAAGTACCTCAGCGTACCACTGGAAGAGTCTGTCTTGCAATAGCATCGGTCTCTCCATTCGAAAGGCATTGGTACTTCCAAAAAAGTTAATCAAATGGTGGTTTCCGGCAGAAAGTCACGAGCCGTAACAATCTGCCGTTTGTCAAAGTCGTTTTAAGTTTGTTGATTTTCCCATTCATGGGCCGTATCATCACTAGAGTGATTCGCCATTCGTTTCTGCTTCGCTAACATACTTTCCTTACGCGACAGCAACAGGTGGCAAATGTCAAAATTTTTCCGTTCATCAGTGTAATGCAGTGCAGAAAGACACGCTCAGTATTAATCCCAACGCTAATAAGGTCTCTTATTTTACATCAAAGCCAATCTTTGCTCCTAATCTTAACCGACTGATGAGTTCAACGCCTAAGTGTAGACAGTTAACCTCTTCGTTTCCTCGGTCCACACATGTGAACTTTCATTATTTTTGTCTCTGTAAATATGCGCATTTTTCTGATTATAGACCGACGGTACGTGGGCGAGGACTTTCAGAGTTTTAAAACCAGAGCGCTGCACCTAGCAACGAACGATACGTATGTCAGTTTACAGCTGATCATACGCAGGAAATGGTTACTTCTACAACTCGAAAAGGTATGTAAATAATTGATATGTCTAACTATTAGATTGAGAATATGTGTTTTTCACCTAATGTTTGCTAACTACTCTAGATGTTGAGAATTAGTTCAGACTTTTATAAACTTACTTCGTTACTATGAAATAACCTATTTTCTAAAGGCCCTCGAACGAGGACTTCAGGACATAATACGTATTTGCTCATTTACATTTTGTCTGCGATAACGGAATACTGAAGTAACCATTATTTCTACACTTTACAGAAATGCATGAAATATTAAGTGATGAACAATTAGGGGCTCTTATTAACGACAGTGCTCCCGCCGGAGGTTCGAGTCCTCCCTCGGGCATGGGTGTGTGTGTTGTTCCTAGCATAAGTTAGTTTAAGTAGTGTGTGAGTCTAGGGACCGATGACCTCAGCAGTTTGGTCCCTTAGGAATTCACACACAGCAGTGCGGAATTACGCATTTGAGAAGACGGATAATTTTCGTTTTTGGCTGAATATTGCTCTGCTGAGCTTGATGAAACTGACTGGTAAATAATAAGAACGTAAAGATGTCGTGCCAGTAGCTAGGAGAGAAGGAAGTCCTTGTACAGTGAATTCCTCTGACAGTGAAGATGATGTACAAAATGGTAATAAAAAGCCAAGAACAGCTGTGTTGCGACTACTTTCAGAAGTTATGTTTTACAGTCTTTGCCAAATATCAAAATTTTTTGAGGCAAGAAATGTCCCAAAATGCAGGAAACGTAGCTAGAATTTTAAGATAAGATATACGTGCGTTAAATGTGCAATGCATATATGTAGAGTGAAACATATTTTTTTATTACAAAATGTGCCGTGAAGATATATTTATTACCAGTACCAAATTATTGCTTGCCAGAAATTATTGTATGGTTATTTTTAAGTTGTATTAGTGCCTCAATAAAAACCTGTCTTGGAAATTAAGTAATTCAAAAATAATATTCTTATTGAAGAAATGGGAAAGCAAATACGAAACAAAGACTAATAAGTTTTCTCGATATGTGAGACATGAGGTCCACACATTTGGACCTCCATTTATGCCTTAGTGAATTATAAGAAAATTCATTTGCATTTGTGTCTTGCTTCTTTATTAGTTTGTTGGAAAATATGAAAAGAAGAACATCCTACGAAGTTCTTTTAGTTCATGAGTGAAGAGGTTAAATACATTAATTTTTTAGTATTAAGCTACTAAACACTTTCGAATAAAACTAAAAACAAAGAGCATTGTAACTACGATTACAAACCAAACAACCCCTTATTTTGTAAACAATTCAATCACTTTGCTGTTTTTTTTTAAAAAAAAAAGAGACGTACTATCACAAAAATTTCGATACACTTATACCATATTCATATGCATACGAGTAAAACATATATCATTTAAGACAATACTGCAGACAAAACAGCGTTGTAAGTTACGACTGTGCAATGTAGCTATCTCAACAGACTGTAATATTCATGATATACTTAGCCCTACGCAGAGTATCGAAGTATCACATTCCGAAAAATCCATTCGGGAAATTTTCCATGTCGTTTGAATAAGGGCATTAGAAAGAGAAATATGAAAATACTTTTCAAAATGAGTACTGAGCGATCCAATTGTTAGTGAGGTCGCTAAAACACAAATGCATTATTAGCCGCTTTAGGAACAAGACGTTCATTTTCGTGCTCCACGATTTTCACATTTTTAGTGGGATAAACTGAAAACATTCGTCATTGAGAAGACTTGTCTTTGGCACACTGATGTACAGTCGTGCTCAAAAGTACCCGAACGACCTGAATTGCATTTCGCCTGATTCGCATACAACCCTAATAACGCAGCTGTCTAGCAGGTTCTCTAATCGCTCCTCGGTACAGTCGTTTGACTATTGAAAATGGTTCCAACAAATCACCACTAGAAAACACTGCTCTGTATCGCAACAACTCAAGATGTAAGGTAGTAACTTGATACTAGAAATATTAGGGATCACCTTATCACAGATAAGACTGCCCTTAAGGCTTGTAAGCTCACATTTATTACAATAAATGACGTACCTGAAATGTTACCACACTCATTATTATATCAGATAGGTAATGCCCGTAATACGTTCGTCATATTCATGATTTCCTCTTCAAAGTAACATACCGTACTTATTATTTAACACAAAATGACATCAAAAATTTAAGTTTTTCACGAGCTGCTAGTTGAGAATATGTATGAACATCAAATGACACGACGAACCGTCTCGTTCTGCGTATGGATTCAAACCCAGGTCATGCAGACTAAGCAAAGATTGCGTGACTGACGGAAACCAACAGTCATTCCTGACTAGGCATACAGAGAGTGTTATACCTCGATTTTGACAGTATCAGTTATGAAATATCAACTATAAATTACATAACGTAAACACTTTTAACGGACGCGAATTCTTACCCAGAATCAATTGTCCCTGTTAACGAACTACGAGAGATGTTAAATATTTCCTGAATGAGAAAATACTTCTCTGACGTATTTTGGCACGATGCGCTGTCCCCATACATTATACAAAAGTTTCGAGATGCATCTGCTCAGTCGTGAGTAAAGCAGGAGAAAGACTTCGGTTTATTGGTAGAATACTGGGTAAGTGAAATCCGTCTGCAAAAGAGGTTGTTTACAAATCATTTGTGCGACCAGTTCTAGAATACTGCTGAAGTGTGTGGAACTCGTACCAAATAGGACTAACAGGGTATACAGAGAGGGGCAGCACGAATGGTCACAGGTTTGTTTGATCTGTGGAACAGTGTCACAGAAATAGTGAAGGAACTGACGTACAAGACTTTTGAAGATAGATGTAAACTATCCCGAGAAAGTCTGTTAACAAAGTTTCAAGAATCAGCTCATGACTCTACGAATATACAACAACCCCTACATATCGCTCATACACGGATCGTGGGGATAAGATCAGAATAATTACTGCATGCACAGAGACATTCTATCATTCTTCCCACATTCTTCCCACAAGAAACCCTAATAACTGGTACAATGGGACATATTCTCTGCCATGCACTTCGCGGTTGTTTGCAAAGTATAGATGTAGGTGAATGAAATCTTCTCCATTTTCATAACCATGTCTTTTAGAATTAATCACTCGAATTTTCGATGGCTATTTCCGTCATCACCGTGAGGAGTAAAAAACCACTGACTGCCGGGGATGGCACGGGTCTTCCGCTTACATTGGCGCAACTGCTGGCACCAATCAGAGAGGACCGAGGTGACGCATGAGCGGAAGGCGAGTTGCGCAGCTCACACCAGCTCCAGTCAGCCGTAGGACTGGTGACGTCACGAGGCGTGAGGGGCCGACGCCATGTTTGAAACTGCTACTTCCGCCTCCCGACAAGCGCCAAGCATTCGCTTTTGCATTCTTTCTACATTCAGGACTTACCAAGTGTGTACCCCTGATCTCTGTTAAAACCGTTGCTGTCTATTCTAATCTCGGACGCCCAACACACTGATGCTTAAGCCAAAACTTCGGTCTTTCCAGATGGTATTCTCTGTCCATTTTGCAGGCAATGCTCAGCTATGGCCGACTTGGCATACTCGCTGTCGTTTGTGCTCAGTACAATGCTCCACAACATTACGAATTGTTCGACTTAAAAAGATGCTGCTACATTCGCGAGGGACACCATACACACCCGGCACGTGAAGAGCTATGTCATCGTTAACAGGGCGCAGCATATCTCATATCTTGGGGCCAACTGGTACACTGGTCTCATTGTCAGTCCATGTGTCTGCAGCACACATCCTAACTCGCTGCAAGAAAGCAGTCAGCGCAGCCTCTTCCTGCCGTTTCACAAGGCGTTCTTCGTCGGTGGCAGCTGTAAACGTTTGCTGTGTCTCCCTTCCTGTAATCATATTTTAAATGTGCGGCTTGAAAACCGATACGATATTTGTTCCTACATGGCGCCGCGAAAGACTCGGAGGACATAAATTTACGGGCCTGACTGTGCGCCTATGGTGCAAGAAGAATGCAGTGACCTGCTATGTAGTAAAGAGATACCAACGAGAACATTCTAAGTGCGCAGGTCGGCAAGTGACAGTCAACAGAGGCGGCTGTTCCTTAGGAGCAAGGTGACTGACTCACGAAGCACTCGGGACAAAAACGCTTTCTTGCGCAGGGGTCAGGCGATTTTGTGTGAGCTCATATGTGTGAACGTCTTTCGCGGTCGCTCACCATATTCCAACTCTGTATTGCCATCTGGTATTCTAGTGATAGGAAGTACAAAGAACCTAAATTGAAATTTACGCAGTTAGAAAGTGAAGAAATCTGAGTGGTAAGGATTGTCACAAAGCTAAAATCAGAGAAGTGTAAGCTGAAACAATGAACTAAAATTTGTACCATGTTCAGGACTTGAACCGAGGTCTCCCGCTAATTAGGCAGATGTGCTAACCACTACGCCACCGTAACACTGTGGCTATCACAACTGCACAAACTACTCTAGGCCAGTGCCACCCCAACATAAACTTCAATCCACACGTTCAGCCCATTTTCGCCTCCTTAAATCATCATTATTGCCGAGGTTTTTTGACATTGGAACAGCAGCCCCGTTTTCTACATGGTGGTGAAATCCTGCCTGTACCTCAGTTGTATGTCATATATTGATCTGACGGAATAAGGAGGACGCCCAGTTTCAAGTCCTGGCCATGACACAAATTTTAATTATTTCCTTCAACTTCTATCCTTATCAAGGATAAAGCTCAAATGTCTCCAGGAAAGTGTAATTCCATCAGATCAACTTCAGGAGAATTTAAAAGGGGACGGGAAGTGGATTTCAGTATCCAACACAAAGGAAAAAGAGAGAGAAAAGATGCAAATAGAATATTTAGTGCCCTTCCAGTTGTTACCGTCTAATACCATGCAAGATAATGGAATCGGTGTCCATATGGAAGGCATTGGTGATCGACTGCTTGTTGGGCATTGACAAACCTTCAAAAGACTTGTTTTAAAAACGAGGCAGAATAGATAGCTAACATTCCTGTGGAATTTCTGAAGTTCTTGGCAGAAGTGTCAACTAAACGATTACTCAAGCTTTTGTGTAGATTGTGTCGCTGTCAACATACTACCCGACCTCCAGAACAAAATCATCTTCACGATCTCCAAGATTTAATGGGCAGATAAATGTGATAATTGCCATACAGTCAGTTTGAAACCTCATGGATCCAAACAGCTGTCCAAAATAATATAGAGAGGAATAGAAAGGAATATTGAGGAACTTTCGTATGATGATCAGTTTGATTAAATACAGTAGAGAGGCAGTTACGACGTTGCACTTGATAACAACGCAGACAACTACTTCAGAAAAATTGGAATCTTTTCATAAGATTTGTCAACACATTAAAAAGCATTTGAAAATGTAAAGTCCGCAGCTCGTGGTCGTGCAGTAGCATTCTCGCTTCCCACGCCCGGGTTCGATTCCCAGCGGGGTCAGGGATTTTCTCTGCCTCGTGATGACTGGGTGTTGTGTGATGTCCTTAGGTTAGTTAGGTTTAAGTAGTTCTAAGTTCTAGGGGACTGATGACTATAGATGTTAAGTCCCATAGTGCTCAGAGCCATTTGAACCATTTTTGAAAATGTAAAATGGTGCAATCTGTTAGAAATACTCAGAAAATAGGTGTAAGCTATAGGGAAATACGGATAATATACAATACGTAAAAGAACCAAGATGGAACAATAACAGTCTAAGACTAAGAACGAAGTGCCACAAAAAAGTAGTAGAACTGTCTGCCGCCTCTGCTGCTCAATCTGTACATCGAAGAATAAAAGGAGGCGATAAAACTTAGATTCAGCAGTAGGACTAAAATTCAGTATAAAAGGATATCAATTACAATATTCGGTGTTGACATTGCTACGTTTTTCGGTGTTGACATTGCTACGTTTTTGCGAAAGTGAGAAAGAATTATGGGAACCTTTCAGAGGAATGAACACTCTAATGAGCACAGAATATGAACCGAAAATAAAACAGAGCAAGATAAAATTATGGAAGGGTTACGAATATGAGTTTACCAATAAATTTAACATAATTACATACCTCATAGTAAACAAAGAAAAGGAATTCTGCTATCACAGAAGCACGATGGTCGTAGCAAGTAGGATCTCAGAAGCAGAGGGCACGTGCAGAGAGAGCATTCTCCACCAAAATAACACACCTAAAATGAAACGCGTTTTCACGTTGAAACCTCCCCTTAGAAAAATTAATGAATTACTGTGCTGATAAACCTCTTACGTTACTTGATTTTCAAACAGCTGAGCAAAACTGAACCTACTCAGACATTTCTCTCTTTACTTATTCTGATCAACACTAAACTGACACACAATATTTTTAGCGCAACGCAATCTGACTTTCAATAATCCGTACAAAAGAATGGCCCTGACTAACAATAACCTATACCTTTCATGAATCGCTTACCTCACAAAAATATTCGTTACTCGAACTACTGAAATACAGCGAGCGCCAATACGGCCAACTAAACAAAAGATTTAACTACTGAAGGCACTAACTACTGATGGGCATAGTTAGCAAATGAAAGATTTTTATAGAGAACAAACAATGTATTTACCTTAATAATATTCAAAAGTCATCATATATATATATATATATAATCAGTTCATGATATACAGGGTTATTACAAATGATTGGAGCTATTTCACAGCTCTACAATAACTTTATTATTTGAGATATTTTCACAATGCTTTGCACACACATACAAAAACTCAAAAAGTTTTTTTAGGCATTCACAAATGTTCGATATGTGCCCCTTTAGTGATTCGGCAGACATCAAGCCGATAATCAAGTTCCTCCCACACTCGGCGCAGCATGTCCCCATCAATGAGTTCGAAAGCATCGTTGATGCGAGCTTGCAGTTCTGGCACGTTTCTTGATAGAGGAGGTTTAAACACTGAATCTTTCACATAACCCCACAGAAAGAAATCGCATGGGGTTAAGTCAGGAGAGCGTGGAGGCCATGACATGAATTGCTGATCATGATCTCCACCATGACCGATCCATCGGTTTTCCAATCTCCTGTTTAAGAAATGCCGAACATCATGATGGAAGTGAGGTGGAGCACCATCCTGTTGAAAGATGAAGTTGGCGCTGTCGGTCTCCAGTTGTGGCAGGAGCCAATTTTCCAACATGTCCAGATACACGTGTCCTGTAACGGTTTTTTCGCAGAAGAAGAAGGGGCCGTAGACTTTAAACCGTGAGATTGCACAAAACACGTTAACTTTAGGTGAATTGCGAATTTTCTGCACGAATGCGTGAGGATACTCTACCGCCCAGATTCGCACACTGTGTCTGTTCACTTCACCATTAAGAAAAAATGTTGCTTCATCACTGAAAACAAGATTCGCACTGAACGCATCCTCTTCCATGAGGTGTTGCAACCGCGCCGAATATTCAAAGCGTTTGACTTTGTCATCGGGTGTCAGGGCTTGTAGCAATTGTAAACGGTAAGGCTTCTGCATTAGCCTTGTCCGTAAGATTTTCCAAACCGTCGGCTGTGGTACATTTAGCCCCCTGCTTGCTTTATTCGTCGACTTCCGCGGGCTACGCGTGAAACTTGCCCGCACGCGTTCAACCGTTTCTTCGCTCACTGCAGGCCGACCCGTTGATTTCCCCTTACAGAGGCATCCAGAAGCTTTAAACTGCGCATACCATCGCCAAATGGAGTTAGCTGTTGGTGGATCTTTGTTGAACTTCGTCCTGAAGTGTCGTTGCACTGTTATGACTGACTGATGTGAGTGCATTTCAAGCACGACATATGCTTTCTCGGCTCGTGTCGCCATTTTGTCTCACCGCGCTCTCGAGCGCTCTGGCGGCAGAAACCTGAAGTGCGGCTTCAGCCGAACAAAACTTTATGAGTTTTTCTACGAATCTGTAGTGTGTCGTGACCATATGTCAATAAATGGAGCTACAGTGAATTCATGAAATCGCTTCAATCATTTGTAATAGCCCTGTACAGTATTATAAATTTACTCTTTCTGATGGACACATGTCCAGATCGTCCGCTCTCAAAATTCTGCCATCTCTCTCTCCTCCCCACATCCATCACTGCTGGCGGCTCACCTCCAACTGCGCAACGCTACACGCTGTTCACATCCAACTGCCCAACACTACAATAGCAAATATTCCAACAATGCAAACCAGCCGCAGACTGCACGCAGCACAGTCGGTGATTTTCATACAGAACGCTACGTGGCGTTACCAACATAAAAACCTAAACAGCCTACTTACAACGTAGAAATAAATTTATGAGAATGTACGTTGTGGACACAGTATTGTACGGAAATGAATGACTGACAGTCGGAAAACTGAGAAAGAAGAGAATTGAAGCATTAGCAATGTGTTAACGAAGCATGCTGCAGGTTAAATGGGCTGATCATAAATGAGATTCTCCGTCAAATCAGCAAGGGCAGAAACATGTGGAAAATACAATCTGCAAGAAGGAACAAGATAGTAGGACATTACGAAATCGGATGATATTTTCCTTGGTACTAGTGGGAACAACAGGAGACAAATGTGATAGGCGAAGACAGAGATTGGAAAATAAGTAAAAAATAAATGAGGACGCTAGGTGTAAGTGCTGCTGTGAGAAAGTAAGAGATTTGGCAACAGAGAGGGATTCGTGGTTATTCACATCGAACCAGTCAGTGGGCTGACACTGTTGTTGTTGTCGTGGTCTTCAGTCCAGAGACTGGTTTGATGCAGCTCTCCATGCTACTCTATCCTGTGCAAGGTTCTTCATCTCCCAGTACTTACTGCAGCCTACATCCTTCTGAATCTGCTTAGTGAATTCATATCTACGTCTCCCTCTACGATTTTTACCCTCCACACTGCCCTCCAATACTAAACTGGTGATCCCCTGATGCCTCAGGACATGTCCTACCAACCGATCCCTTCTTCTAGTCAAGTTTTGCCACAAACTCCTCTTCTCCCCAATTCTATTCAATACCTCCTCATTAGTTATGTGATCTACCCATCTAATCTTCATCATTTTTTGTAGCACCACATTTCGAAAGCTTATATTCTCTTCTTGTCCAAACTATTTATCGTCCACCTTTCACTTCCATACATGGCTACACTCTATACAAAACTTCCTGACACTTAAATCTATACTCGATGTTAACAAAATTTCTCTTCTTCAGAAACGCTTTCCTTGCCATTTCCAGTCTAGATTTGATATCCTCTCTACTTCGACCATCATCAGTTATTTTGCTCCCCAAATAGCAAAACTCCTTTACTACTTCAACTGTCTCATTTGCCTAATCTAATCCCCTCAGCATCACCCGACTTAATTCGACTACATTCCATTATCCTCGTTTTGCTTTTGTTCGTGTTAATCTTATATCCTGCTTTCAAGACACTGTCCATTCCATTCAACTGCTCTTCCAAGTTCTTTGCTGTCTCTGACAGAATTACAATGTCATCGGCGAACCTCAAAGGGCTGACATAAAAGCAAACAAAACAAAAAGAAAGCACTAGTTGAGATTGTCTAGTATTATCACCGACGGCCGGTGACCGTGTCTGGAAGGTTTAGTTTTCCGTATGGTGATCTTTTCTGTCCTATATTCCAGTGCCGTGTATGAAACTGGCAGTAAATAACTTTCCCCTGCTATCCCACATACTTGACTATCACCAGACTGACAACCGACTGCCAAAAAATCTTTTACTGCTGGCTCTGTAACTTCTGGTACAGTTCCCTGAAAATGAAAACCACGACTAAAATGTGCACTGTACTTGCAGGTGGGAAACGAGTGCGCTGTTGCAGTACCGTAGATGTAACCCATAGGTGTGAGAACAAAGAGCAGCAGGCGCGGTAGGGAAAGTTCCGCCCATTATCTTGTGATATGTGTTTCATAACGGCCAGAGTTGCGGGTGTGTAAGCTGCACCGTATTGTCACCTTGGAAGGAATGTGGTCCTTACCTGTGCTAAGGGAGAACTTGACCCATCTTCTCGTGTTCCTTGTACGGCAAGGGATATAAAAACAGGCACGCGGGAGCAATACGTTACAGCAGTGCCGAACTGTGAGGCTGCCAACGTGTCGGACACTGTGGCGACAACGTCGTCTCAAAGTACCTTGCCTGTTTGAACAGCGGCTGTTACACCACCTGTTGACTGCCTGATCTACTCGGCACAAGAAGATAAGAGCAACAGTCAAACGTCAGGTGTCAGCCCTAAAACAACCTAGAAGATAAAGACATGTAAAGATCACTAGTCTACATCGTGTCTATAACAGGGAAGGTTACAACCTTGCGAAAGTCAAAGTGGAATTCAAGGGAACCTCGTCTCAATTACGCCACATTTGTTAGTTGGAAATGTGATGGATCGTTACATCATCAGTGTGTTCTAGCTACTTTTTCTGGTAGAATTTTCTGAGGCAATTTTATGTTAGTTTCATTCAATCAGACTTTCTTTTGTTAGATGATACGTCTACATCTAGGTCACTAGGGGCAAATACGTATTGGCTCAGTTAGACAACAGTACAACAGTAGAGAATGGCATCGAGCGCGATATTTTTGAAGAAAGCATCTCTACTGGCTTAGAAAAGCCATGGAAAAGCTAAATCAGGACGTCTGGACTGAGATTTGACCCCCACTGCTCCAGACTGAGTCTAGTGTCTCAAACTCACCCATTACACTTAAATCATTAGGCAGATTCAGTCCAGTGCACGGTTTTATTGGTAGCTATAGTTATTTGGGTTACTGACAATTCCCTTAATCGCTTAGCTACTTTATTTCTGCCATAGTTCTCAATGAATAAATATAAATTAATGAAAGAGAAACGACAAATGAGGAAATCAGTCAAGGGGTGACACTGTGATGTTCCTTCGTCTGCCCTTACTAACATTTAAACTTACAATTTTGTTAAAAATTGTAACTCAGATAATTATCCAGCAATTAAGTTTGATAAATACGCCAAAATGAAGGCGTTACTATTCGCAAATGATAAAATAATAATGCAAGAAAACGAAGGACCGGCCAGAGTGGCCGAGCGGTTCTAGGCGCTACAGTCTGCAACCGCGCAACCGCTATGGTCGCAGGTTCGAATCCTGCCTCGGGCATGGATGTGTGTGATGTCCTTAGGTTAGTTAGGTTTAAGTTGTTCTAAGCTCTAGGGGACTGATGACCTCAGAAGTTAAGTCCCATAGTGCTCAGAGCCATTTGAACCATTTTTGAAAACGAAGGCGATATGTTGCCCACTTGTTGCCAAAGTTTTTTTGGAGTACGCTGCAGACCTTTCACTGGGAAGCCCATACATATCCTGCGTCCGTCCCCGGTAGCTGAGTGGTCAGCACGACAGAATATCAATCCTAAGTGCCCGGGTTCGATTTTCGGGTGGGTAGGAGATTTTCTCCGCTCAGTGACTGGGTGTTGTGTTTTCCTAATCATCATCATCATCATTTCATTCCCATCGACGCGCAAGTCGCCGAAGGGCGTCAAATCGAAAGACTTGCACCCGGCGAACGGTCTACCCGACGGGAGGACCTAGCCACACGACACATATCCACCATACAGTCCCGATCTCTTCCTATGGGGTGTCCATATTGTAAGTTCTGAAGAAACACATTCTTAGCTGTAGATTTGCTTCAGGCGAAGAGGTATAGGCCTGGGTACAGTCATGGTTCCGTTGGCAACAGCACACATTTTTCCACGAGGGCATTGACCACCTTGCCTTACGACGACGATTTTTGAAGCAATAAGCAGTTTACTAGCGTTTTATCCCTCTGTCTCGTTTTCATTTGCATGTCCCTTAAATCTAGGCACGGAGCGGCTACAGGTTATATGTGCGTAAATATGGATGTTTTGAAGAAAGATGATATGTCGAAACTAGATTTCAGTAACATTCTCCCCGTAGATGACACAAAATAATAGTATGAAACGTCCCCTTAGAACAATTATACAAGTCTGTGCTTAAACTGACACACAATATTTTTAGCGCAACGCAATCTGACTTTCAAAAATCCCTACAAAAGAATGGCCCTGACTAACATTAACCTATACCTTTCACAAATCACTTACCTCACAAAAATCTTCGTTACTCGAACTACTGCAATACAGCGAGCGCCGCTACTGCCAGCTAAATAAAAGATTCAAACTACGGAAGGCACTAACTACTAATAGGCATAGTTAGCAAATGAAAGATTTTGATAGAGAACAAACAATGTATTTACCTCAATAGTGTTCCAAAGTCATAATGTATATAGCAGTTCATGACATCCAGTCTTACAAATTTCAAAACTCCGCCATCTATCTCCCCACATCCACCACTGCTGGCGGCTCACCTCCAACTGCGCCACGCTACGCGCTGTTAACATTCAGCTGCTCAACACTACAATGGCAGACAACAATGCAAACTAGCAACAGACTGCACACAGCACAGCCAGTGATTTTCATACAGAGCGCTACGTGGCGTTACCAATATAAAAAACCTAAACAGCCTACTTACAATAGTACCAGCCATACGTACACCCGTGCACCTCTATACAAAGAGCATATAAAGGGGAAGGAGGATAGAAAAAATGATCATGATGATCAAGAACAAGAGGAAGCTGGAATTCTCTTTTATTATGTCCACAAAATTCAAATATTTTTTACCAGAATAACATCCAAATAATTAATTGTTGGTGTTGTTGCTGCTTTTAGAGATTACGTTTTAAGCTTGTTCCGTTTTGACAGATAGTCGTACTTTTCACTGCTGTATTAACTTATTGTACGTTCATCTTGTTGTGCTTTCCACACCCTGGCGCACTGTTTCGTTTGTTACGTGGTCTGTCCTGATAAGCCTTCGTTTTTCACAAAAATTTCGTTTTTGCACTTTTCCCTGCGTTTCCCGTTGTAGACGTCCCGGATTTTCCACCATGAGCATTCATAGTCATAAAGGTTGCAGTAATAGTGAATTACAGATAACAAATGGTAAAGTTACGTAATAAAGCATTATTGTGGTAAAGAACGAAAGCGGTATGATGATATGAATCGGTGTGGTATCATTTCTCTGAGACAAAGAGTTAAGTTTGACTCCCGGTATCTCTGATCTGCATTGTCTAGTTTAAACGGAACACTTGAATACTCGTTAGTCACCGTCGGCACTGTTCAACGATGTACTGCAAGTATATCGTAGCAGCTTTATCGCAAAGTTGGAACATTAGGCTGGCGCTTGCATGCTTGGTGTTTGCAAAGTTATTAAAATTTTAAAATATTTTTTAAACCTTCAGGATGACCAAAGTTGCTTGCCCGATAAGGTAAAGAATATTTGTTACGTTGTTGTCAGGGATCGCTATCTGCTCTCTAAATAACGGCGTGCTGCAGACACTGAAGCCGAAAGCTTTGTGCGAAAGTCGTCGAAGATAGGCGATAGAAAAAAGCTTTCAGTGAACCTTTATTTATCAGCATACTGTGCCTGTGAGATTGCGTTAGGAGGGAATGAAGAGGGAACAAAACATCATGACGGCCAAAGTGGATACTCGTTTGAATATGCTTCCGGAATAAGCTGCCAAATTCCTCAACGACCGCAATCGCTTCCCCAGTTTTTTTCAAGCAGGCAACAGAATCTCAGCAACGTACTGTCATCGAGGAACTACATACATACAGACGTAAGATTTTAAAAATTATAATTAAGTTTTGATCATTTAATCAGGGATTCATCTACCAAGAAATTCTATTGCGTGTCAGTATAGCACGATTGCTTGTTACAGTCTTACTTTGTAAATCGACAGTTGCGAAGGATTAAAAAAATGTCCATTCCAGGGGTGCAGAAAACTTTGTTATGTAACAGCTGCACCCGTGATTGCGTTACGTTTACAGCAGTGTCTTTCGGAAATAGAGGGATTCTGATTAAGTATGCGTTTGCCATAAGGCCGGAACAGTGTTCAGGCATGCTTACGTTCAAGAATTCCTACTCTTATCCAGACTTGTGAAGTCTACACTACTGTCTTTCATATTAAGAACACCCAAGTATCATACGTTGAATGTCTGCGATCAACTGGGCATTCTTCGCAGTACGGGGATGGCAGAACTTTCATACCTAGAATATACCTACAGTGGGACCCAGCTACATGCTACTATAATTTAACTTCTCTGGTCATTAGAGCTATTCATTTACTGAATGACGAAACATTAAAATTTATTTTCTCAACGCGTTCAACAGCGCTCCATGACGATGTGTTGGAGTGGTCTAGGGTGAATCACGCCAACTGCGAGATGATGTACTCGTAAGTTAGGTTAGCTGTATATCACCGCAACTGGAAGAAGATGTAAGTTGGGTTGCCTATCTTAACGCGCATGAAATATTTTCCGTATCAGTTTTATTCTGCCCATACTGCAAAAAAATGGCTCTGAACACAATGCGACTTAACTTCTGGGGCCATCAGTCGCCTAGAACTTAGAACTAATTAAACCTAACTAACCTAAGGACATCACACACATCCATGCCCGAGGCAGGATTCGAACCTGCGACCGTAGCGGTCACGCGGTTCCAGACTGAAGCGCCTTTAACCGCACGGCCACACCGGCCGGCTGCCCATACTGCAGGTGCGAAACAGTGCAGTGAATGGAATCATATACACTGGAAGGATGAATTGGGAGCAAAAACATCATTATGCAACTAAAGCGTCGCGAGGACCCACCTCAGTGTCGCTGTGGCTCCCAAATAACAGTCGTCCATCTCTTGCTGGACTGCCCACTTTTAGCCGCTCTGCGGCGGACTTTTAACTTTCCCAGCACCCTGCCTTCAGTGTTGGGCGACAATGCCTCCGCAGCAACTTCAGTTTTACGTTTTATCCGTGAGAGTGGGTCTTATACTTCTATGTATGTTTTATCGCATATCCTTTGTCCCTCTGCCTCCTCCACCCTAGCGCTTTTAGGGTGGAGGTTTTAATGTGTTGCAGAGTGGCTGGCTTTCCCTTTTTATTCTCGTGGATGGCCAGCCACTGTAATCTGCTTTCATGTTTTACTCTCTTCTGTTTCTAGCGTCTCTCTGCTGTTTTCTTGTCCTCTTTTGTTCCCTTTAGTGTTCGTTGCCTTCCCTTCGTTCTTGTGGCTTTTCCTTTCTTTCCGTTTTGTGTTACACGTTTCGTCCGTTTTATTCTCAAACTTGCGGCGTTGTTTTATTAGGAACAAGGGACCGATGACCTCGTAGTTTGGTCCCTTCTCCCGCCTTTAAGGGGGGTAGGACGTCAAACGAGCCGACTTGGAGCAGGAGAGGCATCACATGACACTTTAATTTCCACTGTCTATACTTTTACAAATAAATTCATAAAAGTTTGTCAGCATCACCAGGAAGGATTCAGGATTCACACTCATTGCAGTGGAAGATCGAAAACATAACAAAATAATTTTTTTTACGTGTGAAATTTCATCATTCTTTCACTTACTAATGGCTGCATTTGTTGCTATAGGTACACTTTTCTTCATAAGTTAGAGAGATTCTTCGATGAATTTTGCACAGCATACAAACCATACTTACAGGTGTATGAAACTCTAGAATTTATTTAATTTATGAAAAAACGAATGAGCTGTTATATTTTAAACTTCATGTTTAGAAAAAACACAAATTTTCTAGTTAATTACCTCAATTTCTACCACAGTTTTTAATAGATTCGTAGAATTCTACAGTTTCATAAACCTTTGAGTATGGTTTGTATGCTGTGCTCAATTCATCGAAGAATCTCTCTTACTTATGAAGAAAAGTGTACCTATAGCAACAAATGCTGCCATTAGTAAGTGAAAAAACTGATGAAATTTCACATGTAAAAAAAATTATTTTGTTATGTTTTCGAACTTCCACTGCTGTGAGTGTAAATTCTGAATCCTTCCTGGTCATGCTGACAAAGTTTTATGAACTTATATGTAAAAGTATAGGCAGTGGAAATTAAAATGTCCTGTGATGCCCCTCCTGCTCCAAGTCGGCCCGTTTGACGTCCTACCCCCCCCCCCCCCCCTTAAACCAACCAACCAACCCAAACATTGTGACCACTGCCCTCTGCAACGATTGATGCCACTTGGTGGCGTTCGGGCACTTGACGCGGTAACAAAAGTATATAAGCGGAGCGAACACGGACAGGGTTGACACTAGCGAAGGTATGGGCCGAAAATAGAAAAATCCATTGAGATAAGTGACTTTGACAAAGAACAGATTATTGTTAACCAGAGCCTGTGAATGAGTATCTCGAAAACTGTGGAGCTGGTCGAATGTTCACGTGCTACTGTCGCTAGCATCTACGGAAAGAGCTAGGACAATGAAACTACCACTAGGCGCTTACTTTACTTTTTCGTGTCCGGAAACTACAATTTGTTTGCCCAATATTGGGCAATGTCCAATGCTTCTTCTTTAGCCAGCCATAGATCGTCGAGGGTGCATCTGTGCGGGCAGGCTGGGCATTGTAGGAGATGTTCCATGTCCTGTCGAGTGCCGCAGTCGCATTTGTCGTCATTTTCGTCCAACAAACCCCATTTGATCAGATTAGATTTCACAGGAGCCACCCCAGTTCTGATGCGGTTAAGCATTCTCCAGGTTTTCCAATCACCAGAAACGCCGCTTGGTGGGTCGTCTCTTAGTGGATAGTAGATGGGGGGCTCATCTAAGGCGCAACTTAGGAAATGGCGTCTGGATTTGAGTCTGCTGGGGCCACACTCTAGGCCAAATATTGAGTGACGAGCATCAAAGGTTTGTTTTAGCTTCTCGGTATGTTCATGGGCTTTCCTACGTGAGTCAGGGTTTGTGAAACCTGCGGCCCTGTAAAGATTTTCTATGGGGGTAGGTTTCATGCAGCCTGTCACTATCCTGCATGTTTCATTCAGGCTAATACCTACCTTTTTTGCGTGGGCGGATCTGCACCATACCGGGCAGGCATATTCGGCAGTTGAGAAGCACAAAGCTTGGGCTGAAGTTCTGACCACGGTAGGTTTGGCACCCCATTTGCTGTTGGACAGCTTTCTTATTAGGGAATTTCGTGCTTCTACTTTTTTGCGTGTTTTTTTCGCAATGATATTTGTATGTCAATGTTCTGTCCAGCACGACGCCAAGGTAGGTGGGAGTATCTGTGTGTTCTAGTAATGTCCCATCCCAGGTAACATTGAGCCTGTACTTTGCCTGCCTCGAGTTCAGATGGAATGCACTCACTTGAGTTTTGGAGGGGTTGGGTTTTAGAGAATTCTTTTTGTAATAGGTTGACATTATAGAAAGGGCGGTTTCTAGTTACTCCTCGATGGCTTCAAACCTGTTGCCTTGAACTGTTATTGCCAGGTCGTCTGCATATACAAAAGTTTTGGTTGGTCATTTGTATATATGTTGAATAGGATTGGCGCCAACACGCTCCCTTGGGCGAACCCATTTTTCTGATTCCGCCATCAACTTTTTTTCCCCTCAAGTATTACGAAGAACTGTCTATTTTGGAGCAGGGATTCGATTATCTTGACTAGGTGGTAGTCTTTCAGGATCTCGTAGATTTTATGCAGTGGTGTCCGGTGATGTACAGTATCATAGGCGGAACTTAGGTCGACTAGTGCCAGCCCGGTGATTAGTTTATTCTCAAACCCATCCTCGATATGTTCTGTCAATGCTAGAATTTGACTGGTACAGGACTTTCCAGGTCTAAAGCCTGCTTGGTGTGGAATTAGCTTCGAGTCAACGATCTTCTCTATTCTGTTGAGGATCAATCTTTCATAGAGCTTAAACAGATGGCAGAGAAGGGTTATGGGTCGATAGCTCTTCGGAGACTCTAGGTCCTTCCCAGGTTTAAGGAGAGCCACCACTTTTGACTTCCTCCACAGTTTCGGGATTTGAAAGGTTTCACGGCACACGTTAAAAAGTCCAAGTATCCAGTCCCTGGCGCCAAGGCCGAAGTTTTTAATCTGTTCCACGCAAATATCATCAAACCCAGCGGCTTTCCCATTCTTCATGGTATTTATGCCATTGTTCAACTCTCTCATGCTAAATGGTTTCTGGAAGTTGGTGCTTTCCGTTGGCAGTAGGCGTGTGATTTTAGTTTTCTGACGTTTGGAGTTGAACTTGCCGTTTAGAAGGAGTTGGTTGGCCACCTGGTTTGGAGTTACGTTGGCCGGGGCCTTGCTTAGCCTTGGGTCACCATCCAGTTTCTTAATCAGGTTCCAGGCTATTTTGCTACTGTGGGACACATCCATTCTTTCTAGGGTTGCTATCCACTTCTTCTCGCGTGCCTCGCTGAGGGCTGACATTAAAGCTGTGCCACAGGCGATGGTTTCGTCGCTGAATGGGTCTTCCGCGAACAATACTTGATACTTCTCCAGGATGTCCTTTGAGGCATTTGAGAGCCCTGGGATATAGTGTTGTCTGCAACCCCTAGGAATATATTGTCTAGATACCTTTCGCAGAGTCTCAACAAAGGTAAGGTAATTATTTGGTGTTGGGGTCAGACTGGCTAATTCCTCATACAGCGCTTGGGAATATTCTGACCACCTAGCCTTTTTAAAGTTGAATCTCCTACGGAAAGGTATTTTGGTTGTTTTGATTGTTGAGTAGACTTGGATTCCAATAGGTCGATGTTGTGTCTTTGGGATTGCATCATATACTCTTTTGCAGCAGGTGTCGTAGATGTTCCGGCTGACGAAGCAAATATCGGGATTGTAACCTCGCTTCCAAATTTTGCTGTTGAAGGAGCAGGGGAGCTTGGGGTCGTGGAGAAGTGAGAGGTTATTTGCCTCAGCCCATTGTTCTAGCAGCTGACCATTGGCGTCTGTCTCATCGTAGCCCCAGGTGGTGCTGTGGCTGTTAAAGTCGCCCACAACGAAGTGTGTCCTTTGGTTGTTGAAGCTTTCTGGCGTTGAAGTGTGTAATTTCTGGCCGGGGGGTTTATATACGGAGCATATTGTAAATGATCCACTCTCTATCGCTAACACTTCAATGTTGTTGGTGGTTGTCTTACTCGTGGAAGAGAGCAGCATCTCGGGTCTGGTAAATATTGCGCTCCCATACCTTCTGTGAGGTGCTTCTACTGCCAAGCGCATTCCTTTGATATTGGGTCTGTTTGCTGTTTCATCTCTATGCGTTTCCTGCAGGCACAGTACGTCCCACTTTTCTGATCGGCATAGTTGCGATATTACATCCTTCTTATTCTTGGTGATTCCCTCGACGTTCAGGCTGACGATCGTCAGGGTTGGCCATGAAGAGGACCTGTTTTTGTTTTTGGCTTTTGATTGCATTGGTTTCCGGTTGTGGAAGGTTTGGCCGTTGTCCCATTGGGCAACGTTTCCGGGGAGCGCCGGCATTTTACTTTCTTCTATGTAGCATGTAAGTAAAATGCACACGTGGAGGCACCTTCCTTGCTCCCCACCACTAGGCGCTAAATGGTTGGACGTTCACGACTCTTCATAGAACGTGGGATTCGGAGACTTGTCTGCTCTGTATAGTAGGATAGATGGCGATCTGTGGCATCTCTGCCGAAAGACCACAATGCTGGTGTACGCACAAGTGTTTCGGAGCACACAGTTCGTCGTATATTGTTGAACATGGAACTCCGGAACAGACCACACCTACGTGTTCACATGTTGACCCAACGACATCGTCAACTACTATTGCAGTGTTTGTGGGACCATCGGCATTCGACCGTTGGTCAATGGAAACGTGTCGGCTCTTCCTGTGAACCACAATTTTGCTACACTACATTGATGATCGTTTCCACAAACGCCGTCACCGAGGTGAACGACGGCTCGAAACGTGCAGCGCGCCACGGACACAGGCTGGTGGGAGTATAACCTCCCCCCCGTCACTTATCGACCTTAATGACAGTGAAAAATTAAACCGCTTGTACCTAATGGAAATTTGGGAAAAGCAATCGTCAGCGAAATTAATCTGTCTGTAAAGAGGGAGGAAGGGTTACATCTAAATGAAAGGAAAAATGCAAATGAAATTGGTGGAAATTAATTTTGAAAAAGGGTAAAGTTAATAAAGAAAGTAAATGTGCGGTCGTTACGTTAACAATTAACTGGCGTTAATTAGATATTTGAGATTTGGGGGAAATTACGGTCGCCAGTCCTACGGACAACTACTATAATAACTGAAAAAGAAGAGTTAATGCACGTATGATTAGCACTAAAAGCGTGGCAACTGAAGGTTGTACGTGTTGTGTCAAAACTGAATGTTTGTCAGAAGTAATAAATTTCGCTACACTCTGACTTAATTTAGCAAAAGAATTAATAAAACCGGAAAATTGAAAGTTAATTTAGTGACTGAAATTAATAGTGAACTTTGTTTCTGAAGCACTACGAAATTCAATAAAATAAGGTTAGTCTTGGGCTTCCTCAGCAAACATCTCAAAAGCAACTTGAATCTACGCAATTTAGAAATAAGAGATTTAACTCAGAACTTGAATTAAATGATTTTGAACAATTAACAATAGTAAAATTTAGTACGTACCAAGCTGAGCTGCAGTCACAGGTAAGCTAAAAAATGGTAACAATACTCGCACTCTTAATTTGTGCTTGTATAATCTAAATATAGTTCTGTTTGGTTATTGTAGCCAGCTATGAGTACTTAAACTGAACTTTGAAATTAAAGCAGCGAAATGGAATGATATTACTTGAATGCTGGCGTTTGAATTTCAACGACACTCGGGTTCATTTCGGAAAAGGAAGGGACCCTGCTTGGTAATGCAATTAGGACAATGAGCAACAAAGGTTCATGCTAAGTTGCTGTATTTTAGTGATGCAAATGGAACAGTTTGAAAAGCTGAGGTCTGCCATACAGTTCTAAAACTTTTGGAGCTTTCAGTCTTCCTTGTTGTTGATTGAAGGTTTGAAGTCGTCGATCGTGGAGGTGGCGACAGTCACTTATTGTCGGCCGTCGCTGTTGCAGAAGCTGGATGTTGACGCGCCTTCTTCTCGACACGGTCACCAGGCGAAACGGGCTCTTGTGTGCCAGCTAATGTTTGCCGTCCGCAACACCGTGCCAGAAACTATCATAGCAAGTCGAGCGTAATTACATGCTGCCAAACCCCGAAAGCGCGGCAATGCATAAATATATGTATACAAATTGTAAAACAATTACAATATATAAAGACACAGAAATGTCATATCTTCAGGTAACAAGATAAGGAAAAAATTTATAGTACAATAGATGGAAATAGAAGGATAAGCATTTCAGGCGTTACAGGAGCAAACATTCTCCTGCTCTTACATGGAACCTGTGGTAGTAATCGAAGACACACTGACGGCATCGAACCACCTGCTTCACTTCATGCTTCATGTCTTCCCCGACGGTTGTGTCATCTTTCAGCAATGTAACTGTCGGTATTTCGGAGCCAAAAACGTGCTTCAGTGGTCTGAGGAGCGCTATAGTACACTCACGTCGATGTCTCGGCGACTAAATTCGCGTGATGTAAATCCCGTGGAACCCATCTGGGTCGCTATCGGGTGGCATCACCGCGTATGCAGCTCAGCGGTCCGTTATTTACGTAAATTACATGACCTTTTCGTAGACATCTGACGCCACATACCTCCGAAAACCTGCCAACAAACTGTCGGATCCCTGATACGCAGAATTAGTGATGTATTTCGTTCCAAAGTCGGACAAACTATTAAGCAGATGGTCATAATGTTTTGGCTCATCACGATACTTTTTCAGTGTGCATCTTGCCAATCAAGTATTGTATTGTGTATTGTGTGTGTATTAAACTGGGGACCCAGAAACGACCGAGAGGCTTCGTCCCGCCGTAGCCCTCAGTGATTCACAACCCCACAATAGGCCACAGCAGTACACCCACCCACGCTACCGCCGCCCCACGCCGAACCCAGGGAACCGTGGGAACGTTTTATACCAGAGGAGTGTAACCCCAAATGTTTGTGTGCTAATTATGATGTACTCGTGTGTGGAGACAGTGTTTGCGCAGCAATCGCCGACACTGATGCGGAATAAGGGGAGCCAGCCCGCATTCGCCGAGGTAGGTGGAAAACCGCCTTAAAAACCATCCACAGGCTGGCCGACACACCGGACCTCAACACAAATCCGCCGGGAGGATTCGCGCCGGGGACCGGCATGCCTCCCTACTCGGGAAGCAGCGCGTTAGAACGCGCACCTAGCTGGGCGGGCAATCGAGTATAACAAAATTGAATAGCCACAGTTGAACGAATGAAACTGAAAAGATTGCTGTTCTTACGATAATGAAAATTAACAAGTTCAACTTTCCAGTGTACTGACATGTGTGAAGAAATGACACCGATAAACTAAGCACGAAAAGTGAATAAGACAGTGAATAGGTTGATGATTCCACAGAGGGCTGTCCATCTGCAGTCCCTGAGATGAACAACAAACCAAGACAAAGAAGGGTGTAGACACTCTTGACCAAGTGAATGGTAATTGTACTATCAAACACCAACTAAATGATGGCTATGAGTTGTAAACTTCAACAAATTGGTTGAGGGCTGCCTGAATGGCTTCCACTTTTATAATTTCAAAATCCAAATGTGGCCTGACACCTGAATTGGAAATCAGGGATTTTTTAAAAAATCTTAACGGATAACAGTGGATAGGAGTAACACGATCAACATGAGAAAAGAGACAAAAGTCGATGATCTTGTGTGGTTTGCGATTTAGGAAGCATAAGCTTCCCGGGACACCTGACAAAGGCAGAAAGCTTGAAAGATGCTCCAAGCGTCCCCAAACAAAGAGAGAAGACAGTATGGACTGCGCAAAGAAGCCAAAAATCAGGTTTTGGAGATCGCAGTATGTAGTTTACAATGATTGTATCTAAATGGCTACCATTCCAAAAATCTGTTATATAACGATCGTTGTATTTGTAAAAAGTACATTAAATGACAAATTATACTCTTAATCAGATTACAGTGATGGTACGACAGTGCACATACCGATACGCGCTGCTGCTGCCACTCACGGGCAAGTAAGGCAGAAAGTTAGTGATGCGACTAAATGGAATAAGAAAACGAGGCGGGACTACCGTAGTCGAAGATGACAAACAATTAATGGGATGAACACGAGCCATGCACAGCTCAGGCGTGAAACCTCCAACTCTGGAAAATCCTCTCCGTGACCAGAACTACAGTCCAATTTATAGTAGTTGGCATTTGACAGCCAGCGGCCTGGGAGCTATATTACTTGTTCATTTTATGTAAAGTTACGGTGCAGTGACTTAACGGGAGTAGCTTCCAACTGACTTCTCTCCTCCTACAAAATCCTGCAGTTACCTGCCCCCTCATGTTTCCTTAGATGATATCATCTACCAAGCCAACTTCAAACTGCATCATCTTGGCAAACTACACCTCCGAAAGCTGTTCCATCTTCTCTTAAGCTATGTGAACAGTGGTGCTTCCCTTCCTGTCCCTCTGCAGTTTCCTAAACAGTCACACCATCAGCCACCACTCCTCTCCTACAAACTGAGGTTTGCCAATCTCCTTAACATCCCACAGCCTTCACCACTGCCTCCTAAACCAAGAATAATCCCTAATCACAAGAACCAGTCACAACAGTACAGTCTCCTCAACCTCTCGCATAAGCATTTCTCCCCTCCTGTATTATCTGTACTGTCTAAGGGTCTCCCTTTCAGCCCTAAACCTGCATTTTATCATGCTGCTTTTGTGAAGGGTCTACTTTCCTTCACATGTGATGTCAACTGTAAATATCACTTTGCAACCCAAAATCTTTCCAATAGCAAACCTGACACTGAACCCTGCCTTGAACAGTTCCAACCACAATCCCCATTTGATCCACCACCTCTACCTGAAAATTATCCCTTGCAAGCCTTCCAAGAATTCCTCACATCCAGCATTGCTTCACATGCCTTCCTCAGGTCCCTAAAACATGACCCTAACCTGTCCTCTGCAAAACTCCAGGCTCTACATTCCCTAAAAGCTGATGTCTTTATCATTATCCTCCAATCAGACAAAGGATCTACCACTGTGGTACTTGACTAAAAGGAGTATGTCATTGAAGCTCCATGCCAGCTGTCTGACACCTCTCCATACAGCATCTGCCATCAAGATCCCATCCCTGTGATTCAAACTGACCTGCAGTTCCTCCTTATAACGTCAGGCCCCTCACAAGGACTAACACCTCAATTCACAGAACTTTTCACCTAGAAACCAAACCACACCCACACACCTTCTACCTTCTTCCTAACAACCACAAACGCAATCATCCTGGTTGTCCTATAGTTTCTGGCTTCAAAGCAGCCACTAAAGGTATATCTGCCTTAGTTGATCAGCACCTGCAACCTATAGTACAAACTTTCCTTCTATATCAAAGACACCAACCATTTCCTAGACAATCTGAATGGGGCCCCTTAGGGAAATGGCAGCAAGAGAGGGGAAGAAAACCAGTGTGCACTCCGTGTGCATACCGGGGGGAGTCATTCCAGATGTGGAAAGGGTCCTTCCGGATGCCATGAAGGGTATTGGGTGCACCCATCTGCAGGTGGTCGCTCATGTCGGCACCAATGATGTTGTCGCTATGGATCGGAGGAAATCCTCTCTGGCTTCCGGCGGCTATCTGATTTGGTGAAGACTGCCAGTCTCGCTAGTGGGATGAAAGCAGAGCTCACCATCTGCAGCATCGTCGACAGGACTGACTGCGGACCTTTGGTACAGAGCCGAGTGGAGGGTCTGAATCAGAGGCTGAGACGGTTCTGCGACCGTGTGGGCTGCAGATTCCTCGACTTGCGCCATAGGGTGGTGGGGTTTCGGATTCCGCTGGATAGGTCATGAGTCCACTACACGCAACAAGCGGTTACACGGGTAGCAGGGGTTGTGTGGCGTGGGCTGGGCGGTTTTTTAGGTTAGATGGCCTTGGGCAAGTACAGAAAGGGCAACAGCCTCAATGGGTGTGGGGCAAAGTCAGGACATGCGGGGACCAAGCAGCAATCGGTATTGTAATTGTCAACTGTCGAAGCTGCGTTGGTAAAGTACCAGAACTTCAAGCACTGATAGAAAGCACCGAAGCTGAAATCATTATAGGTACAGAAAGCTGGCTTAAGCCAGAGATAAATTCTGCCGAAATTTTTACAAAGGTACAGACGGTGCTTAGAAACGATAGATTGCATGCAACCGGTGGTGGAGTGTTCGTCGCTGTTAGTAGTAGTTTATCCTGTAGTGAAGTAGAAGTGGATAGTTCCTGTGAATTATTATGGGTGGAGGTTACACTCAACAACCCAGCTAGGTTAATAATTGGCTCCTTTTACCAATCTCCCGACTCAGCAGCATTAGTGGCAGAACAACTGAGAGAAAATTTGGAATACATTTCACATAAATTTTCTCATCATGTTATAGTCTTAGGTGGAGATTTCAATTTACCAGATATAGACTGGGACACTCAGATGTTTAGGACGGGTGGTAGGGACAGAGCATCGAGTGACATTATACTGAGTGCACTATCCGAAAATTACCTCGAGCAATTAAACAGAGAACCGACTCATGGAGATAACATCTTGGACCTACTGATAACAAACAGACCCGAACTTTTCGACTCTTTAAGTGCAGAACAGGGAATTAGTGATCATAAGGCCATTGGAGCATCCCTGAATATGGAAGTTAATAGGAATATAAAAAAAGGGAGGAAGGTTTATCTGTTTAGCAAGAGTAATATAAGGCAGATTTCAGACTACCTAACAGATCAAAACGAAAATTTCTGTTCCGACACTGACAATGTTGAGTGTTTATGGAAAAAGTTCAAGGCAATCGAAAAATGCGTTTTAGACAGGTACGTGCCGAGTAAAACTGTGAGGGACGGGAAAAACCCACCGTGGTACAACAACAAAGTTAGGAAACTACTGCGAAAGCAAAGAGAGCTTCACTGCAAGTTTAAACGCAGCTAAAACCTCTCAGACAAACAGAAGCTAAACGATGTCAAAGTTAGCGTAAGGAGGGCTATGCGTGAAGCGTTCAGTGAATTCGAAAGTAAAATTCTATGTACCGACTTGACAGAAAATCCTAGGAAGTTCTGGTCTTACGTTAAATCAGTAAGTGGCTCGAAACAGCATATCCAGAAACTCCGGGATGATGATGGCATTGAAACAGAGGATGACACCCGTAAAGCTGAAATACTAAACACCTTTTTCCAAAGCTGTTTCACAGAGGAAGACCGCACTGCAGTTCCTTCTCTAAATCCTCGCACAAACGAAAAAATGGCTGACATCGAAATAAGTGTCCAAGGAATAGAAAAGCAACTGGAATCACTCAATAGAGGAAAGTCCACTGGACCTGACGGGATACCAATTCGATTCTACACAAAGTACGCGAAAGAACTTGCCCCCCTTCTAACAGCCGTGTACCGCAAGTCTCTAGAGGAACGGAGGGTTCCAAATGATTGGAAAAGAGCACAGGTAGTCCCAGTCTTCAAGAAGGGTCGTCGAGCAGATGCGCGAAACTATAGACCTATATCTCTGACGTCGATCTGTTGTAGAATTTTAGAACATGTTTTTTGCTCGAGTATCATGTCGTTTTTGGAAACCCAGAATCTACTATGAAGGAATCAACATGGATTCCGGAAACAGCGATCGTGTGAGACCCAACTCGCTTTATTTGTTCATGAGACCCAGAAAATATTAGATACAGGCTCCCAGGTAGATGCTATTTTTCTTGACTTCCGGAAGGCGTTCGATACAGTTCCGCACTGTCGCCTGATAAACAAAGTAAGAGCCTACGGAATATCAGACCAGCTGTATGGCTGGATTGAAGAGTTTTTAGCAAACAGAACACAGCATGTTGTTATCAATGGAGAGACGTCTACAGACGTTAAAGTAACCTCTGGCGTGCCACAGGGGAGTGTTATGGGACCATTGCTTTTCACAATATATATAAATGACCTAGTAGATAGTGTCGGAAGTTCCATGCGTCTTTTCGCGGATGATGCTGTAGTATACAGAGAAGTTGCAGCATTAGAAAATTGTAGCGAAATGCAGGAAGATTTGCAGCGGATAGGCACTTGGTGCAGGGAGTGGCAACTGACCCTTAACATAGACAAATGTAATGTATTGCGAATACATAGAAAGAAGGATCCTTTATTGTATGATTATATGACAGCGGAACAACCACTGGTAGCAGTTACTTCTGTAAAATATCTGGGAGTATGCGTGCGGAACGATTTGAAGTGGAATGATCATATAAAATTAATTGTTGGTAAGGCGGGTACCAGGTTGAGATTCATTGGGAGAGTGCTTAGAAAATGTAGTCCATCAACAAAGGAGGTGGCTTACAAAACACTAGTTCGACCTATACTTGAGTATTGCTCATCAGTGTGGGATCCGTACCAGATCGGTTTGACAGAGGAGATAGAGAAGATCCAAAGAAGAGCGCCGCGTTTCGTCACAGGGTTATTTGGTAACCGTGATAGCATTACGGAGATGTTTAATAAACTCAAGTGGCAGACTCTGCAAGAGAGGCACTCTGCATCGCGGTGTAGATTGCTCGCCAGGTTTCGAGAGGGTGCGTTTCTGGATGAGGTATCGAATATATTGCTTCCCCCTACTTATACCTCCCGAGGAGATCATGAATGTAAAATTAGAGAGATTAGAGCACGCACGGAGGCTTTCAGACAGTCGTTCTTCCCGCGAACCATATGCTACTGGAACAGGAAAGGGAGGTAATGACACTGGCACGTAAAGTGCCCTCCGCCACACACCATTGGGTGGCTTGCGGAGTATAAATGTAGATGTAGATGTAAATCCATGCTCTTCCCACTCTCACCACACACTTTGTTTGTCACCATTGATGCCACCTCCCTCTATACCAACATCCCCCATGTACATGGTCTGTCTGCTGCTGAACATTTCCTCAGTCATCACCCATGTGATTCCAAACCTATGACATCCTTCCTTCTCACCTTAAACAACTTTATACTTGCCAACAACTACTTCATCTTTGAGGGGCAGACATACAGACAGATCAGGGGCACAGCCCTGGGAACCAGACTGGCTCCTTCCTATGCAACCTTTTCAGAGTCATTTGGAGGGGACTTCCCTGGGATCCATAAATCTTTAGCCCCTAGTTTGGTTTAGATACAATGAAGACATCTGTATCATATGGACTCATGGTGAGGATGACCTGTTAAAATTTGTGGAATCTCTAAATACGTTCTCCCAATTAAATTTCACATGGTTCTTTTCTGAATCCCATGTCACTTTCCTTGATTTTAATCTCGTCATCACTAAGGTCAGCTACACACTTCTGTCCACATTAAATCTACTAACAAACATCAGTATCTACTTTTTGACAGTAGCCATCATTCCTATGTCAAACATTCACTCCCATACAACCTTGGCATTGGAGGCAAACATATTTCTTCAGATGCAGACTCTTTACAGCAATACGCAACCATTGTCACCTGAGCTTTCACTGGATGTAATTATCACACCAGCCTAGCTCAAAAACAGATTTCCTGGGGTATCACATCCAATCCTGGTACTGCTGATCCCTCCAAAAAAACAACCTCGGAGCACACCACTGGTCACACAGTGTTATTCCAGTCTGGAATGTATTAGTCAGCTACTTCGACAAGGCCATGACTGCCTAAAACCATGCCCTGAAATGATATCCTTTCTGACTGAGATTTTGCCCACTACACCTTTTCATCGCCCTCCCAATCTCCACAATATTCTTGTCAGACCCTATGCTCCTTCCACATACAGCTCCCTACCCTATGGCTCCTACCCCTGTGACTGTCTCCACTGCTAGACTTGCCCCATCCACTCTCCTGCCACCACCTATACCAGGCCAGTAACTGGCAAAACATATACTATCAAAGGGAGAGCGACCTGTGAAATGACACCTCATATACCAGTTGTTATGTAACCACCATTTGTCCATTTACATCAGCATATTACAGAGTGTGCTCTACAACATGGCAATCATGACCTTGGTGCCTGTTTCACCACATGTGCCATCTGGTTCTTCCCCTAGACACCAGTTTGTCAGAACTTCCCAGATGGGAACTAGCGCCACAACATGTCCTTGGTTCTCACCACCAACGTGGCCTGAATTTACATTAATTCCTTCCACCTCTGCATTTCTTCAGAGTAATTACTCTTTTCATTTTGTTTTAGTTTTTTCATTGCAGCTATATCAAAGACTTTCATTGTGTATTGCAAACACTCTTGATGCACTGCTTTGAAGAAGAATTAACAGAAGACAACTATGGCCAATCTGCTTTCGTCAAATGTGCACACAGCAAGAACTGTCTAGACATTGACTGTGCCATTATTGTTGACTTTCATATTTTTTGCCTCCAATAGTCCACACAAATATGTAAACTCTATAACAGAATGTATCAAGTCATATTATTGATTATTTGTTTCAAATAATCCATTTGTGTAATAAATAATTCATACTTACAGCATGCTCATCATAAATTTGGTGACTGATATCTGTTAGAGACTGGGGCAGGGCAGCCATCTCTTGCACTGAGTCCACCCTGTGGGACTCTGTTCCACAGCACCACTAACTTGCCATGTGCACCTACCAGCACCACATTCCTGCCAGGTGGGCAGTGATCATATCCCCAGCATGGAATTCTACCCTCATAATCACAGTGGACACGAGTCAGGCCAGAGTTGCCCGGGCACAGACATTCTGCAGTGAAACACAGTCATAGCATGAGAAGGAGAAAGCCACTGATATCAGGGTCTTAACTGACTGATGGAGTGCTGCTGGCCATACGCCAAGATCAAAGGGCACTGACGCATGTACTGCACACCCTATGGAGTGGCATCTGAAATCAGTGCACCCAACACATTACACAAATCCCAATAGTGTTGAGCAGTGATTCCACATAGAGAATGCTTGATAATCAAGTCCACACATTTATACATCCATTTTGCAAGTGTCTTCATGTCTCAAAATGTCCAAGGTCACAGACAACACCCCTAGTATCAATATACCTATTACAATTTGACTTCTTTACACAAATGGATATCCAAAAACAATATTGAGAAGCCATGCCAGCCTGCGTATCATACAACATGTGAATGTTACAGAAGGAGAAACAGCACACACTCTTGTCATGAACCTCTTGTTTGTTCCTGTAAATGCTGCTACACCATCAGTTCACATACTAACACAATTTGTCCATGACACATTGTTGTTAATAAAAATGGATTCACAAGAAAGAAAATATCTTCACCTTAATCCTCCCTTCCAGATACTTACAAAATAGAAAGTCCTCAAGAATTTAATTCTCATAACAGTAGCATACAAAAACAAGAAGTTAGGGAAGATTTCTGATATCAGTACCCTCACCAAGATGCATGGCGAATTTTGGGATACCATGAACACATTGTAGCAATTGATTTTTTATATCAATATGACATGCTATTGTTTCAACAGAGAGTAGTATTGACTTCAGAGTCTCACCAAATCTTTCTCCATATGTGATTTCACACATTTTGATGGCTGCAGAAAGAGTATTTTCACACCAATAATATATGATGATTTTGATTTTGCAATTAAGTAGGATACCTCTGGGAATGCTCTTTGAGCTTTCATAGGAATTGATATCTGTTTTTGAAGAATCTAATATTTCCTTTTAGTTGTTGCTCATAGCACTTAAAAACATTTTATGGGTTTACTTACACTATCTGGGTATGTTGTGTCCATGTCTCTCTTTAGTTTTATAGGCTTCAAGCTAGTGTTGGCTCAAATCTCTCAACAAAGAACACATTTTGGTCATTCCTCCTTCCAAAAAAAAAAATGCTGGTAAAGCCTAATGTCAGATAATTGATTGATATTTTATGCACTTAACTGTGGTTTTGTGTTTAGAACTGATGTTGCTTATAGGAACAGAGGAAGATGCAAAAGAAGAATGCATGCTGATTAAACTCAGTTTTTTTTTTTTCCTTATTAGCGCTGCATACTTTCGAAGGAGAACAGATGTTTGGTGAATCACTTCTGTGGGATCTCTTGTTATCACTGCTAAGCAGCCACTTATCCACAGTCACAACAGCTGTGATTAACAATTTATTCTAGTAACCATTGTTCAGAGGAAGCCGTGGCCACATTTTCGAGCGACTTATTGTCATTAGTGGTTATTAAATGTTTGGTAAGTAGCTAACCATGCAGGTGATCAGTGACAGGGGTTGCGGGGTACAATATTACCTGTGACTTTTCTCAGCATTGCTGCTGACAGGATCTACTGGTCAGCTCTCATGAAATGTTATTTTTGTAGTCTTCAGTCCAGAGAGTGGTTTGATGCAGCTCTCCATTCTACTCTATCCTGTGCAAGCTTCTTCCTCTCCCAGTACTTACTGCAACCTACATGAATCTGTTTAGTGTATTCATCTCTTGGTCTCCCTCTACAATTTTTACCCTCCACACTGCCCTTCAATACTAAATTGGTGAGCCCTTGATGCCTCGGAACATGTCCTACTAACCGATCCCTTCTTCTAGTAAAGTTGTGCCACAAATTTCTCTTCTCCCCAATTCTCTTCAATACCTCCTCATTAGTTATGCGATCTACTCATCTAATCTTTAGCATTCTTTTGTAGCACCACATTTCAAAAGCTTCTATTCTCTTCTTGTCCAAACTACTTATTGTCCATGTTACACTTCCATACATGGCTACACTCCACACAAATACTTTCAAGAATGACTTCCTGACACTTAAATCTATGCTCAATGTTAAAAATTTCTCTTCTTCAGAAATGCTTTTCTTGCGATTGCCAGTCTACATTTTATATCCTCTCTACTTTGACCATCATCAGTTATTTTGCTCCCCAAATAGCAAAACTCATTTACTGCTTTAAGTGTCTCATTTCCTAATCTAATTCCCTCAGCATCACTCAAGTTAACTCAACTACATTTCATTATCCTCGTTTTGCTTTTGCTTTTGCTGATGTTCATCTTATATCCCCCTTTCAAGACACTGTCCATTGCATTCAACTGCTCTTCCAGGTCCTTTGGCGTCTCTGACAGAATTACAATGTCATCGGCGAACCTCAAAGTTTTTATTTCTTCTCCATGGATTTTAATTCCTACTTCAAATTTTTCTTTTGTTTCCTTTACTGCTTGCTCAATACACAGATTGAATAACATCAGGGATAAGCTACAACCCTGTCTCATTCCCTTCCCAACCACTGCTTCCCTTTCATGCCCCTCGACTCTTATAAAACTGCCATCTGGTTTCTGCACAAATTGCAAATAGCCTTTTGCTCCCTGTATTTTACCCCTGACACCATCAGAATTTGAAAGAGAGCATTCCAGTCAACATTGTCAAAAGCTTTCTCTAAGTCTACTAATGCTAGAAGCGTAGGTTTGCCTTTCCTTAATCTATCTTCTAAGATAAGTCTTAGGGTCAGTATTGTCTCATGTGTTCCAACATTTCTATGGAATCCAAACTGAGCTTCCCCGAGGCCAGCTTCTACCAGCTTTTCCATTTATCTGTAAAGAATTCGTGTTAGTATTTTATAGTCATGACTTACGAAAATTACCGAACTATCAGTTTAATATCTGTCAACACCTGCTTTCTTTGGGATTGGAATTACTACATTCTTCTGGAAGTCTGAGGGTATTTCTCACACATCTTGCTCACCAGATGGTAGAGTTTTGTCAGGGCTGGCTCACCCAAGGCTATCAGTAGTTCTAATAGAATGTTGTCTACTCCTGGGGCCTTGTTTTGACTTAGGGCTTTCAGTGCTCTGTCAAACTCTTCACGCAGTATCATATCTCCCATTTCATCTTCATCTATATCCTCTTCCATTTCCATAATATTGTCCTCAAGAACATCACCCTTGTATAGACCCTCTGTATACTCCTTCTACCTTTCTGCTTTCCCTTCTTTGCTTAGAACTGGGTTTCTATCTGAGCTCTTGATATTCATGCAAGTGGTTCTCTTTTCTCCAAAGGTCTCTTTAATTTTCCTGTAGGCTGTATCTATCTTACCTCTAGTGATATTAGTGATATATACCTCTACATCCTTACATTTGTCCTCTAGCCATCCCTGCATAGCCATTTTGCACTTCCTGTCGATCTCATTTTTGAGATGTTTGTGTACCTTTTTGTCGGCTTCATTTACTGCATTTTTACATTTCCTCCTTTTTTATCAATTAAATTCAATATATCTTCTGTTACCCAAGGATTTCTACTAGCCCTTGTCTTTTTACCTACTTGATCCTCTGCTGCCTTCACTATTTCATCTCTCAAAGCTACCCATTCTTCTTCTACTGTATTTCTTGCCCTCATTCTTGTCAATCGTTCCCTAATGCTCTCTCTGAAACTCTCTACAACCTCTGGTTCTGTCAGTTTATCCAGGTCCCATGTCCTTAAATTCCCACCTTTTTGGCGTTTCTTCAGTTTTAATCTGCAGTTCATGACCATTAGATTGTGGTCAGAGTCCACATCTGCCCCTGGAAATGTCTTACAATTTAAAACCTGGTTCCTAAATCTCTGTCTTACCATTATATAATCTGTCTGAAACCTTCCAGTATCTCCAGGCCTCTTCCATGTATACAACTTTCTTTCACGATTCTTGAACCAAGTGTTTGCTATGATTAAGTTATGTTCTGTGCAAAATTCTATCAGGCGGCTTCCTCTTTCATTCCTTACCCCCATTCCATATTCACCTACTACGTTTCCTTCTCTTCTTTTTTCTACAACCGAATTCCAGTCACCCATGGCTATTAAATTTTCGTCTCCCTTGACTATCTAAATAATTTCTTTTATCTCATTATACATTTCTTCAATTTCTTCATCATCTGCAGAGCTAGTTGACATATAAACTTGTACTACTGTAGTAGGCATGGGCTTCGTATCTATCTTGGCCACAATAATGTGTTCACTATGCTGTTTGTAGTAGCTTACCTGCACTCCTATTTTTCTATTCATTATTAAACCTACTCCTACATTCAATCTCTTCATCAGCTGCTGAGATAGTTGGCGTATAAACTTGCACTACTGTGGTAGGCATGGGCTTTGTATCTATCTTGGCGATAATAATGCGTTCACTATGCTGTTTGTAGTAGCTTACCCACATTTCTATTTTTTATTCATTATTAAACCTAGACTGGCAATGGCAAGGAAAGTGTTTCTGAAGAAGAAAAATTTGTTAACATCGAGTATAGATGTAAGTGTCAGGTGGTTGTTCCTTAAAGTATTTGTATGGAGCGTAGCCATGTATGGAAGCGAAACATGGACGATAACTAGTTTGGACCAGAAGAGAATAGAAGCTTTCAAAATGTGGTGCTACAGAAGAATGCTGAAGATCAGATGGGTTGATCATATAACTAATGAGGAGGTATTGAATAGGATTGGGGAGAAGAGAAGTTTGTGGCACAACTTGACTAGAAAAAGGGGTCGGTTGGTAGGACATGTTCTGAAGCATCAAGGGATCACCAATTTAGTATTGGAGGGCAGCATGGAGGGTAAAAATTGTAGAGGGAGACCAAGAGATGAATACACTAAACAGATTCAGAAGGATGTAGGTTGCAATAGGTACTGGGAGATGAAGGAGCTTGCACAGGATAGAGTAGCATGGAGAGCTGCATCAAACCAGTCTCAGGACTGAAGACCACAACAACAGCATTAAACCTACTCCTGCATTACCCCTCTTTGATTTTGTATTTATAATCCTATATTCACCTGACCAGAAGTCTTGTTCCTCCTGCCACCGAACTTCACTAAGTCCCACTATATCCATCTTTAACCCATCCATTTCCCTTTTTAAATTTTCTAACCTACCTGCCTGATTAAGGGATCTGACATTCCACGCCCCGATCTGTAGAATGCCAGTTTTCTTTCTCCTGATAACAACATCCTCGTGAGTAGTCCTCACCCAGAGATCCAAATGGGAGACTATTTTACCTCCAGAATATTTTACCCAAGAGGACGCCATCATCATCTAACCATACAGTAAAGCTGCATGACCTCAGGAAAAATTACGGCTGTAGTTTCCCCTTGCTTTCAGCCATTCACAGTATCAGCACAGCAAGGCTGTTTTGGTTAGTGTTACAAGGCCAGATCAGTCAATCATCCAGACTGTTACCCCTGCAACTACTGAAATGGCTGCTACCCCTCTTCAGGAACCACATGTTTGTCTGACCTCTCAACAGATACCCTTCCATTGTGGTTACACCTACTGTACAGCTACCTGTATCGCTGAGACATGCAAGCCTCCCCAGCAATGGCAAGGTCCATGGTTCATGGGGGTGGGCTCTCATGAAATAAGGCAGCAAATTAATGATGAGGAAGCTTTATAACATGGTTCATGGGCTTGAGAGTCTGATGCTGGTAATATTTGTTCACCCACAATATTTTTCTTATATAATGTGAAATATAAATATTTCAAAGAAAACCAGTGCCCTCTATTACTTTCTGTGCCCCAACCCCCCTTTCACAGGAGGGGGGGGGGGGGGGGGGGGCACAACATCAAACTTCAAGAATGGCCGGCTTACATAATGACAATGCTTAATTAAAAGGTAAGTTGCAATTACTTTCAGCCAATTCAAGTATATATCAGAAAGGTACATGCTATATGGGAATAAAACTATTCATTAACTTGCAAAATGATGTAAAATGTATACTAAATACTAATGGTCTTGAAAGATTTGTTAGGGAGTATCTACAGTGCCACTGCTTATATTCACTAAGTGAATACCCAAACTACAATAAATGTATAGATCTGTAACTTTTGTAATACGAGGGCTATTCAGAAAGTAGGGAAGTTTTGGCATTAAAAAAACTAAGTACAAGAAATATATTTTATTATATGAGGTCTATGCCAAAAGTTTTTAGCAGAATGTGTGAAAAAAAATTTATTTGCAAAAAAAGTTTACAACTTTTGAAAATACTCTCCATTGGCATGTATACATTTTTCCATTCTCTGAAACCACTTAGAAAATGTGTCACTCCAAGCTTCTTTTGTGATGTCACTTAGGGCACTCTCATACGCTGCAATGGCCTCTTCATCTGATGAAAACGGCTGCCCTCGAATTTTTTCCTTAGTCTTAGGGAACAGAAAGAATTCACAGGGGGCCAAGTCAGGTGAATAAAGGGGATGGGGTAACACTCGCACTTTTTCCTTCTCCAGAAAGTCCATCGTTCTGGCAGCCCTGTGTGCAGATGCATTGTTGTGATGCAGCAGAAGGTGCCCACTCTTGGACTTTGGATGCTGTGACTTCCATGTGGCGATGACTTTTGGAAGACAATTGTTCACGTACCATTCAACATTGACTGTACAACATGTGTCTAATCTCACAGAGGTGAGATGCCCGATCTTTGTGAAAAAAGTTGCCACCATCTTTTTTCCAGAGCTCCAACTTCATCGAACTTTTGTGGGTGGTTCCTCCTGTGGAAAGCACTACATAGAAGACTGTCTCTTCATTTCAGGGTCATAATGGTAGACCCACGTTTCATCACCTGTGACGATATTGGGGGTGTCTTGGGACTTCCCTCCATTGAATTTTTCGAGCATGAAATGACACGAGTCCATTCTTGCCTCCTTTTGGATTTCTGTCAGGGAATGTGACACCCGACAGGCACATCTCTTAGTAAGGCCTAAGTGACTATGAACGATGGTCTGTGCTGCTGTTGATCCAATATTTAGCGTCCCTTCAATGTCTCAAAATGTAAGATGTGGATCTTCTTTGATCATTTTCCTCACAGCATCAATGTTTTCAGGAGTCACAGCTGTTGCTGGCCGACCGGGACGAGGTTCATCTTTAATTGACTGCTGACCCATCGAAAACTCGCGAAACCAATTTCCAACTGTGGCCGTAGAAGGGGAAGCTTCACCAAAAACAAGCAGCAAAGAAGAATGGCATTCTTTGGCACTTAAACACTTTTTATAATCGTAGAAAATCATGGCGCGAAAGTCGCGGTGCAACAGCTCCATCCTGCACCGTCTCTGACTCAGCACTGCCTGTGCTTTCTTGCCGCGCTGTGGGGGGATCACCGCCAGCCAGGGGCTGCGCGCGCACGTCCCAAGGTCCAAAAACATCGCTCTTTCGAATGAAAACAACCCCATTGTCCTCCACCTTAAGGTTTACGGGCTGCTAAAAACTTTCGGCATAGCCCTCGTATACATCTGAAAGAGCAACTGACATACTACTTTTCCAAATACTCACCAAACACATTGAGGCACTTATCATAGTGGTGGACAAGCTTTGAAAGACCTTCGTTGTAAAATTCTGCTGCCTGAGACTTCACCCAGCGAGTCACGCCCTCCTGGAGTTCCAAATCGTCATCAAAGCATTGAGTTGCAAGCCAGTTCTTCATCTTGGGAAACAAGTGGAAGTCGCTTGGTGCCAGATCAGGGTTGTAGGGTGGATTAGGGAAAATTTCCCATTTGAATGAATTAAGGAGTTCTTTAGTGTCGTTTGCCGTGTGAGGTTGGGCATTGTTGTGCAAAAACAAAATTTTGGACATCAGCTTTCCTCAGTGTGTGTTTCGAACTGCTCTTCTAAGGCTGTGCAAAAGTTTGACAGTACTGGGCAGAATTAATGGTTGCTCCACGTTCGAAAATAAACAATAAGAAGCACACCTTGCGTATCCCAAAACACTGTCTCTGGTGACACCTTGATGGATGCTGCAGACAGTCTGCCCTCCCCTCCCCCAGTGGTCCCTCCAGACGTTTCACAACCCATGCCCTCGTTCCGCCCACCTCGGCATTGTCCGGGGCATTTCTGCCCCTATGCACCAATTTTGCGGGGAAGCATCTAGTACCTTCCACCGCGGAAGTCGAACATGCGCCAGAACAAATGGACGTGGTCAGCCCATAGAGGGCTCCGCCTCCATGGCGGCTATTCGGCGCAGTGGCTCTCACACACTGAGGGCGCCACCGCTACGCCATGTGCAGACAGCGGCCAATAGTCGCTCCCTCCGGTTTCGTATATAGGGACCCGCTCTGCCCTAGTCTAGTCAGTCTGGTACTCGCTCTGGATTTCGTTTCTATCTCGGCGGTACTGCGTTCTGGTCGTTGCTCGTTGTTGACATTTGCCTGGCTCTGGTTCTGAGTGAATTTACTGTTGGTGTTTGGTGTTGCGGTTTCCACAAGCCTCCTTGTTTATCTCTTCCTTGTTGTGTCGGTCATAGTCAGTCATGGTCAGTTGTTGTCAGTTGTTGTTGGTCTGTCGCCCGACTCGTCCTGTGTTTACCTGGTGGTGCGTGCTCCACCGCTGGCAGCTTCCCCACCTGGCGACTCCGAACCCACAGTTGGTTTTGGTTCCTACATTGGTGAGGAAGTAAACGGAACATAGGAGTATGGAAGAGAAATTGCTCACTCTCTTAGAGCAACAGCAACAGCTCATGCGACAGCAGCAGCAGCAGCAGCAGTTGGAGGTCTTACAGAGGTCACTGTGGTTGCTCTCGGACAGGATCAATAAGCGGGATTCCCTCCCACCTCTTCTTCCAGGTGCCCCGCTTTCAAACACATTCCCACGTCTGCCGTCGTTCCCACCATTCAACGACGCAAAAGAGGATTGGGAAACGTACCTTCATCGTCTGAAGCAACATTTCACGGCCTTTCAGGTGTTGGATGACTCTCTGCAGCGGTCGTTATTCTTGTCTTGGGCCTCACCGGACACGTTTTTCTTGCTCCGCAAGTTGGCACTGTTGGCAGACCCCGTGGCTCTCTCCTTTCACGAGATCTGTGTGTTGCTAACTAACTATTATTTCCAGCCATACCACGTGGTTACGTCTCGCTTGGAATTCCATCAATACCACAAGCAGCCGGATCAGTTGTACCGTTCCTGGGTGACGGATTTGCAAGGCCTCAGCCGCAAATGCAACTTCACGTGCACCAATCAGCAGTGCAAGGTGTCATATGCAGATTCGTTAATTCGGGATGTGGTCGTTCAACTGGCACCCGATCCAGAGCTCCGCACTGCGGCGTTAAAGTTGGACAACCCCTCGTTGGAAGACATTCTGCGTAATGCCCATTCCTTCGAAATTGCTCAGGCCGCGAACGAACGTCTCATGGCGCGGCCCCAGGTGGCAGCAGTCAAGTCCACTTCCCGATCCACTCCTTCCAGCCGTCGACGGGGCGCAGTCTCCAGAAAGCACCGCCGTCGAGATTCCTCGCTGTCTGACGTCTCTATGGCGTCCGAACCGCCGGTCGCCCCTCGACGTTGGCCGCGTGCCCCCCTCCCATCGTGCCCCCAGTGCTTCTCGGCCCACACTCGAGCTGACTGTCCCCATCGCTGGAAGACCTTTTCGCTCTGTGAGAAAGAAGGCCACCTTCGATCAGTCTGTCGTAACCGCTCAACCTGCCCCCGTCCCTCCCCTGCAGGCCAACAGGAAGGCGTCCATGCTTTACACGCAGTCGCCCCTCGGATCGACACATTGGCTCAAAAGTTATTCCTCACCCTATGCATCTTTAACGAGGACGTCCGTTTCCTGGTCGATACGGGGGCCACAGTTTCTTCGGTCAATCTGATGACGTATGCACGTCTCAGGTCTCCAGAATTGTCCCCACCCTCTTGGAGGTTGGTCGCCTACGTCGACGGTTCCATCCCTCTCCGTGGGCAGTTTTCTGTTATGGCCATCTACAAAAACGTTCCCCGGCCCCTTACCCTATTTGTGGTGGACCACCCGTCGGCTTCGGACATTTTTGGACTAGATGCGTTTACACGGTTTGGCTTTTCCATTCAAGACGACGTACAGTTCGTTTCAACTATGGTTCCATTTCAGCACCTAGACGATCTGTGCGCGTCCTTTTCCTCCCTGTTTTCGGCAGACCTGGGCTGCGCTTCCGATTTCCAGGCACACATCACTTTACTGCCGAACGCACGGCCTTGCTTTTGTCAGGCTCAGCCTATTCCAGTAACTTTGCGTGCGGACGTCAAGCAGGAACTCGATCGGTTCCAGGCTGCGGGGGTTATCGAGCCAGTACAATCGAGTGCCTGGACAACGCCCTTAGTGGTCATCAAGAAACCCAATGGATCGCTTCGTCTTTGTGGGGATTTTGGGGCTACGATCAACACTCAGTCTTTGGTCGAAACTTATCCCATGCCTTGACAGGAAGAACTTCTCGCTAAACTGGCAGTTGGCGAGTACTTTTCTAAGATTGATCTGGCAGAAGCCTATCACCAGTTGCCGTTGGATGAGGAATCGCAGGCCATCGTCGTTATCAACACGCCTTTTGGTCTCTATAAATACAAGCGTCTTCCGTTTGGCATTTCCTCTGCCCCTGCGATTTTCCAGCGGTATCTCGAGCAACTTACGCAACCAATACCGGCTTGTGTCAATTACCTCGATGATATCTTAGTCACGGGGCACACGCGCTAGGAACATCTGGGCAACCTCAGTACCTTATTTCACGCCCTGCAGGCTGCGGGTTTACGTTGTCGGCTGAATAAATGCAGTTTTTTTCAACCGGAAGTGGAGTACTTAGGACATTGGCTCAGTAAAGATGGCCTTCGCCCTTCGGACCGCAATGTCGCAGCCATCGATGCCCTTCCACGTCCACAAAACTTATCCAAACTCCAGGTATTTTTGGGGAAAGTCAATTATTACTTGAAGTTCTTACCCCAAGCCGCCCACGTCGCACATCCCCTAAATTGCCTGCGTCGCAAAGGGGTACCTGCGATCAGGCTTTCACCCGCCTGAAGACGATGCTGAAATCTGCCCCTTGCCTTATGCCTTTCTCTCCGGATCGTCCCTTGGTGGTGGCGGCCGATGCCTCAGCGTACAGGATTGGGGCAGTCCTGGCACACAGGAATGAGGATGGGTTGGAACAATCTGTGGCATATGCATTCAAGACGTTAACCCCTGCACAAAGGAATTACTCTCAGATCGAAAAGGAGGCTCTTGCCATTATTTTTGCAGTTCAGAAATTTCACATTTACCTGTTTGGGGCGCAGTTCACCCTCCTCACGGATCACAAGCCCTTAGTGTCGCTTTTTGGGCCCCATTCGCACCTCCCAGAACGGACGGCTCAGCGTCTTCAGCACTGGGCGTTGTTCTTGCGTAATAACACTTACACCATCTGCTATAAGCCCACCAGTCAACACACTAATGCAGATGCCTTGTCACGTCTCCCAGCAGGACCCGATCCGGCGTTCGACCCGCAGGAAGTCCTGTGCTTCCACATCGACTCTGCCCGCCGAGAGACTCTCGATGGATTCCCTCTGACAGCTACGCAAATCGCCGCTTCCACGCGCAGGGACCGCATTCTGCGGCAAGTCCTCCACTATGTGACCCATGGTTGGCCTCCCTACCTTACCCGACGTTTGAAAACTGACTTCAGCCCGTGGCGTCACGTCTCACACAGACTTTCGTTGATGGAGGATGTCCTCCTGTTGTCCACGGACTCGGACGCCCATCGGGTGGTCATCCCTCCAGACTTACGCCATCGCGTCCTGCACTTATTACACCGCAGACACTGGGGGATGTCTCGCATGAAGGCGTTGGCTCAATGACATGTCTATTGGCCAGGGATCGATGGAGACATTGAGCACCTGGTCGGTGGTTGCACAGTGTATGCACGTCATCAGGCTAGTCCTCCACAATCTTTCGCGCCCTGGCCAACACCCAGCCAACCCTGGGACAGGATCCATCTCGATTTTGCAGGCCCCTTCTTAGGCTCCATGTGGCTCCTCATCATTGATGCCTATTCCAAATACCCATATGTGGTCCGCATGGCGTCCACCACCACTGACGCCACCCCCACCGCCTTGGCCCAGGTGTTGGCCATTGAAGGCCTTCCTCAGACGTTGGTCACAGATAACGGGCCCCAATTCACGGCATCCTCGTTCCAGAGCTTCTGCTCTGCTAACGGTATCAAACACATTTGCTCTCCCCCCTTCCATCCTTCATCCAATGGCGTGGCGGAACGCCTGGTCCGCACTTTCAAACAGCAGCTGATGAAATCAGTGAAGCCATCGGCCACCACCTCGGCCCTCACCTTGTTTGTCAGCACCTACCGCACTACGCCGGTGGCCGGTCATAGTCCTGCCAAACTCCTTCACAGGCGACAACCTTGGACCCTCCTCCACCTGCTGACACCATCCCCTTCTGGGCCTTGCTCTCGCCCCTCCCGGCGCTATACCCCTGGCATGGGCGTGTGGGCCCACTCCTATGGCAGCACACCTGCATGGATGCCCGCTACGGTGACGGCGGCTCATGGGCGGCGAGTGACGACCATACAGACACAAAGAGGGCTTGAGCGTCGCCACCATAACCAACTCTGCCCTTGGGCCCCTGCCTTGATTCCTCCTCCACCGCCTTCCCTGCTTCCTGGTGCAGACACGTCCCTCGAGGTGGAGCCCTTCCCTTCAACCTCCATCTCCTCGCCGGCTCTGCAGACACCCCTTCCACCTCGCCGGGGTATAGAGACGCCCTCTGACCCCCTGCCCTCTGGTGACACCTTGATGGACGCCTCAGACAGTCTGCCCTCCCCTTCCCCAGTGGTCCCTCCGGACGTCTCACAACCCATGCCCTCGTTCCATCCACCTCGGCATCGTCCGGGGCATTTCCGGTATGCACCAATTTTGGGGGGGAGGGATCTAGTACCTTCCGCCGTGGAAGTCGAACATGCGTCAGAACAAATGGACGTGGTCAGCCCATAGAGGGCTCCGCCTATGCGGCGGCTATTCCGCGCAGCGGCTCTCGCGCAGTGAGGGCGCCACCGCTACGCCATGTGCAGACGGTGGCCAATAGCCACTCCCTCCAGTTTCGTATATAGGTACCCACTCTGCCCTAGTCCAGTCAGTCTGTTACTCGCTCTGGATTTCGTTTCTATATCTCGGTGGTTCTGCGTTCTGGTTGTTGCTCGTTGTTGACGTTTGCCTGGCTCTGGTTCTGAGTGAATTTACTGTTGGTGTTTGGTGTTGTGGTTTCCACAAGCCTCCTTGTTTATCTCTTCCTTGTTGTGTCGGTCATAGTTGGTCATGGTCGGTTGTTGTCAGTTGTTGTTGGTCTGTCGCCCGACTCGTCCTGTGTTTACCTGGTGGTGCGAGCACCACCGCCAGCGGCTTCCCACCTGGCGGCTCCGATCCGCAGCCCAAGGCGTTCCCGTAGTTGGTTTTGGTTACTACAAACTTCCTTGCTGACAAGGTTTGCAAACATTTTCTTGGTTGTTTGGGGGACCTTGTGTGCCCCTACTCCATGGACTGTAATTTTGTCTTTCAATTGACGTGTTTCACCCAAGTAGCATCACCGGTTATGATTTGATCCAGTAATGAATCACCAGAAATGTCAATGTTGCCCCCATTTGCTGTTCCTTATGGTGCTCTGTAAGAATTTTGGGCACCCATCATGTACAAAATTTGTGGTAGCCTAGCTTTTGAGTGACAATTTCAAACAGCAAAGTACGTGAAACTTGTGACAAAGAAAGCGAAAGCTCCGTTATTTTGAAGTGATGGTTTTCATGAATTGTTTCATCAACTTTAGAGACAAGAGCATCAGTCACAATGCTCGGGCATCCCCTCTACTCTTCACCATGATCGTTGGTTCGTTTATTTTTAAACCGAATGCACCATTTCACTCATTACAGTGTTTCTGTATACGTCACACAGTTCACGACAAATTTCTATAGGTTTTAGGTTTTTTGCCATCAAAAACTGTATTACCATCTGCACCTCACAACGGGCAGGCTTTTCTATTGCAGTGCACATTTCAAATTCGAAAATTAAAAAAATTAAAAAAATATAAAAAGAAAAACCAGACATGCAGAGATGTTCTCGCTGTCACAGATGGCTGCCGACTGAGCTGCCCAGCACACACATACCAAAATATACGCCATTGGTGTGCACCTAGCATCATCAGATGGAAATGTTCCGTACTTTCTGAATAGCCCTCGCATACAGGGTAAGTCAGAAAGGACTTTACGACTTTGTAATGATACAGAAACTTATTGAGATAACTTACAGAATCAGTAGATGTGTCATTCTGTAGAAAACAATGTCAAGTTTTATGTAAAAGCGTCAAGAGTCACTTTGGTTTGATGTGACTACCATTTGTGATATGGAAAACATCCGACCGGTACTCAATTTTTTCCCATACTCATTGCAGAAAATTGACAATAACTTGTGCAATGGCTGCATATATTTAATTTTTCAGGTCATCTAAATTGTTTTGTAGGGGAGGAATACACAGACAATCATTAATCAAACCCCAGAGGAAGAAATCCAGAGGTGTCAAGTCTGGGGAGCAATGTGACCATTCGACTGGCCCTTCACATTCAATCCACTGAGACCTGTCACAGTGGACAACGGCGCTCAGCAAAGTTCTTGTGCCAAGAGGAAATTGTAGGCCTGCATGGAGGTTCTTTGGCATATTTGGTGTGAAATTTCTACTGAACAATTGTTGCAGAGTTTGTTTCATGAAACCAAAACACACAGTGAGCACAGCTCCACATCAATGAAAGTACCCATTTCTTTGTGCTATGCTGGTGCTCCTGGTGGCAGAATGGGGTGCTGATGCACTTTGTGAATTAAACTGAAGGCTTATTGCTACAAAATGACACATCTACCATTTCTGTAAGTTATCTCAATAAATTTCTGTATCATTCCAAAGTTTTAAAGTCCTTTTTGACTCGCCTTGTATAACATGTAGAACTGTATACAGTCATGAAAACTGTTCTCTGTAATGGCTAGATTTAAGTCCAGTATTGTTTTGTGTATTGTACTACATATCATCAGAGGACTAAATAAATATTTAAACTAGCTATTTAACTAACTAACTAACTAACTCACACACCGTGCAAGGTGGCGCAGTGGTTAGACACTGGACTCGCATTCGGGAGGATGATGGTTCAATCCCGCGTCCGGCCATCCTGATTTAGATTTTCCGTGATTTCCCTACATCGCTCCAGGCAAATGCCGGGATAGTTCCTTTCAAAGGGCATGGCCGACTTCCTTCCCCATCCTTCCCTAATCCGATGAGACCGATGACCTGGCTCTCTGGTCTCCTTCCCCACACAACCGAACCGAACTAACTCACTCACTGTGCGTAACTGAATGTAGACAATCCCTACTCATACACTGTCAATCAGTGTAAACTGCCAACTGAATGTTGACTTTCAACATATGGTAGAATGTAAATAACATCAAATTGATTAATTAGTAATCTGGCAATCTTTTACACATCAATAATTAATACATTTGTAGTGTCACCACGAGACACCACACTTGCTAGGTGGTAGCCTTTAAATCGGCCATGGCCCGTTAGTATACGTCGGACCCACGTGTCGCCACTATCAGTGATTGCAGACCGAGCGCCGCCACACGGCAGGTCTAGAGAGACTTCCTAGCACTCGCCCCAGTTGTACAACCGACTTTGCTAGCGATGGTTCACTGACAAAATACACTCTCACTTGCCGAGGCGATAGTTTAGCTTAGCCTTCAGCTACGTCATTTGCTACGACCTAGCAAGGCGCCATGTTCAGTTACTATTGATATTGTGAATAATGTACAGTCAAGAGTGATGTTCACCATTAATTGATTAAAGTTAAGTATTCCACCAGCTACGTCCATTTTTTCTAAATTCTAATTTCCTTGTCCCATTCCAGACGTCACGCCAGCCTGCGTGAGCTAAAACGCGTGCCTTTCGGCTTCCTCTAATAACAAGGTGTTGGCTCTCCTGCCAACCCACAACATTGGTGATGAGGCAACACCGCATTCATAACTATACTGCCCTGATTTACTTGTGTAATGGCTTCGCCACCATCTCCAGATGTACTGTCCGAATTTTGTCGCTTACAGAATCAGCAGACGCAGGCCTTACTGGATGCCCTTGGACAGTTCGTCCAGGGTCAACGTGCAAACCAAAACGACGTGGCAGCCGCCGCTCCACCACTAACGCAGCCACAACACGCAGTTGCACCAACTTTTCATCCTTTTGATGCTGCACTGGAAAGCTGGACGGAGTGGTCATGCCAATTTGGATTCCATCTCACCGCCTACAGAATTCAAGGTAACGAGCGGCAGCCTTTCTTGTTGTCCTATATAGGGGTGCACACGTACCATGTGATAGTCAAATTATTTCACCGACGCGACGTAGCAACTCTGTCTTACGCCGAAATTTTGTCTGCATTAGATGCATATTTCAAAGAATCAGTCAATGTAGTTGCCAAACGGTATACCTTCTTTCGTGGCAGGTCAGACTAATAGGGGGTGGGTTGCAACCTTGCAAGGCCTTACTTGGGATTGTGCTTTTGAGTGTCAACATGGACTCCCTTATTCAGATACTATGGTACATGATGCAATTGCACAGAACGTTTCTGATGTTCGTATACAGGAACAGATTTTGAAACTAGTCAATCCCTCCCTTCAACAAGTGATGTACATATTGGATCGGCAGGACACACTTGACTTTGCTCAGGAATCATTTGAAACTTCGCCACCCATGTGTCAGGTTAACCAGCCCGCCGGGCAAGCTGCACGGAACAGTAAACAGTCCTCGCGCCCGGCCACGCCGCTGGCGCCAGGCTCTCAGCCACGTGTACCACGCCGGCAAGCAAATGCAGTGCTAAAATCATGCCCGCGATATGCTACTAGACATTCGCGAGAGAATTGCCCGTCACGCCAAGCTATTTGCTTTTACTGTAATAAAAAAGGACATGTTCAAAGTGTTTGCCAGGAAAAGCTCAGATTGGAAGCTCAAAACCATTCCAGGCCCTTTGCTTCGCGCCAGAATCGGAATCGAACCAAGGATACTCAGCCTCGCGAACCTTCGCCCATGGAAATTCATATAGTTCATTCCACTCCGCCCAGTGCCACTCTCTCTCACAGTGAGTGTGTTCGTCCCACAAATAGTGTGCGTCGACATTGCAGGAACTCCCGTCAAGTCGCAAGTGATTTTGTACCAGTGTCAGTTCACGTTGCACGAGACAGTCGCTCTTGTCATCAGCAGGACAATAAACTTTTTGTTGACTTGGACATTAACGGCAAAGTGATACTGTTCCAGCACGATACTGGGGCTGCAGTTTCCCTGATCAATCAAGACACTTACAAACTGCTGGGCATACCTCCGTTGCGTGCTGCAACTGTTAACTACCTATTCAGCTCACAAGATCCCTGTGTTAGGACAGTGCAGCCTTCTTGCAACATACAAGGGACAAACAAAACTTGTGTCATTTTACGTCCTTCATTCTTCTTCTGCAGTGAACTTGTTTGGTTTCGATTTATTTCAGTTGTTTAACTTGTCTATAGTAGTCATCATCTTCTGGCGAAGTGCCAAGACTTTGCGGATGCCGGTCCCTTTATACCTGCGGTGTGCCCCCCACCACCTGGCCGCGGGAGGCTGGGTCCAGAGGAGCCGGCGGGCGGGGTGGAGGGGGAAGCGGGTGCGCCGTTTGTGTCTCCGTCAGAGCATTCTGATCGCGTCTCATGAGCTGGACGGTTCTTGCTGCATTCCTGGCGTATTGCGGCTAATGCTGGATTCCAGGCCGCGCTCAGTTGATAGCCTTCGTCCCTGTTCACAAGATTCTCGTGGACCCGTATTTCTATTGATTCTTTAATGACGCTATCCCAATAGCTCCCGGCTCGGCACAGCACCCTGGTGTTTTCGAAATCAAAGGTGTGGTTTTCTTTGATGCTATGTTCAGCTATAGCAGATTTCTCTATCTTTCCAAGTCGAACATGCCTGATGTGTTCCTCGCACCTTTTAGAGATGCAGCGCTGCGTTTGACCGATGTACTGCACACCACATTCGCAGGCAATGTTGTATATACCAGGTGTGTTTAGTTTGAGTGGGTCTTTAGCTGAGTCCAGCAGCTCTTTCGTCTTCGGCGGTGGTCGGAAGATGGTATTTATGCTTGCTTTTCTTAATAGCCTCCCGATTTTGGCTGATGTGGGCCCCAAATATGGAAGAAAGGCGAGTCTCTTGTTAACTTCCTCTTCCTCTTCCTGAAATTTGTCAGCCTGTCTCCTCTTGAAAGCCCTGCCAATCTGTGTTTCACTGTACCCGTTTTTCCGAAATACCTCTCTTAGGTGGTGTAATTCGTCTGAGAGGCTTTCTTTGTCACAAATGACGTGCGCCCTATGTACCAAGGTGGTCAGTACTGACTGGCGTTGCGCCGGATGGTGGCAGCTGGTTGCATGGAGGTACAGGTCTGTGTGCGTCTTTTTTCTATATACTGAATGGCCCAGCGTGCCATCCGCTTTCTTCCTGATCAGTATGTCCAGGAATGGAATACAGCCATTCTCTTCTACTTCCATCGTGAAGGTGATATTCTTATGTATGCCGTTTAGGTGGTCCATAAACTCCTCCAGTGCCTGCCTGCCATGCTGCCAAATCACGAAAGTGTCGTCCACATAGCGGAAGAAGTGCCTGGGTTTACGGTGAGCAGTTTGTAGTGCCACCTCCTCAAAGTGTTCCATATAAAGATTCGCGATCCCTGGAGCAAGGGGAGATCCCAGGGCCACTCCATCCACTTCCCCCTCCACCCCGCCCACCGGCTCCGCTGGACCCAGCCTCCCGCGGCCAGGTGGTGGGGGGCACACCGCAGGTATAAAGGGACCGGCATCCGCAAAGTCTCGGCACTTCGCCAGAAGATGATGAGTATGTCACTCGTCGAAACGTCGCAGTTTGAAGACACCGCCACCCGGCTGGAAGCCCGAGAACTCTTCGCCAGCTGTATACGCCGGGAAAGCATACATTCACATTTGTCTATAGTAAATCAGGTCCTATCAGTGAACCAGACTGTGCCTTCAGACAGTGTTTCTCGTCTATGTGAAGAATTTGCAGACATTTTTGCACCGGGCCTCGGTTGCGCTAAGAACTATAAAGCACATTTGGAACTGAAAGTAAATGCGCAACCGAAATTTTTCAGAGCGCGCAATGTTCCCCACGCATTGCGTGATGAGGTCGCAAAAACATTACACGATTTGGAATCTCAAGGTGTAATTGAACGTGTGCAGGTTTCTCTCTGGGCATCACCCTTAGTAATTTCGCCAAAACCTTCCGGAAAATTGAGACTTTGTGTGGACTTCAAGGCAACAGTGAATCCACAACTAGTGACTGCAACTTTTCCTTTACTCCGCCCAGAAGATCTTTTTGACAAACTGTGCCCGGGTAAATATTTTTCGAAGTTGGACCTAGCAGATGCGTACTTACAAATACCGGTGGACGAAGAATCCCAGCGTGTTTTGGTGGTTAACACGCATCTTGCTTTGTATCGATTCAAACGACTGCCATTCGGGTGTGCATCCGCCCCTGCATTGTTTCAGCAATATCTACAAACTGTTTGTGCGTCGGTCCCTACTGCAGCAAACTATCTGGACGATATTGTGATCTCTGGAAAGACGGAAGAAGAACATTTAGCCAATCTCAGAACATTATTTCAGGTCTTGCGACAAAATGGTCTTCGCTTGCGGAAGGACAAATGTGTGTCTTTTGCTCGTGACTTACCCTACCTGGGATATGTACTCAATGCCTAAGGCATACATCCCAGTCCCGAGCACCTCCGTGCCATACAAGACTTGCCTTCGCCGCAGAATTTGAAGCAGCTACAGAGTCTGCTGGGAAAACTTAACTATTATCATCGCTATGTTCCACAGGCCTCTTCCATTTCAGCTCCGCTTCAGCGCTTATGCCGTAAAGGTCTTCCACTCGTCTGGACGACGGAATGCGAACGTGCCTTTCGCCAGTTGAAATCGGCGTTGCTTTCCAGTACTTGCCTTATGCCATTCGATCCCCGGAAGCCCCTTTTGTTGATGGTAGTGGATGCATCGGATTTCAGTATCGGTGCTGTGCTTGCGCACAAAGATGGTTCGCACGATCACCCTATTGCCTTTGCGTCCAAATTGCTCTCGTCTGCGCAAAGAAATTATTCACAGATCGAGAAAGAAGCATTGGCTCTCGTATTTGGTGTTACAAAGTTTCATGATTTCTTGTATGGTCGTCACTTTACCATCATCACAGACCACAAACCTTTGACATCGCTTTTTCATCCGACCAAGCCTGTACCTCCACGTACAGCGCAGAAATTCATTCGCTGGTCTATTTTCCTCTCACAGTACCGCTACGATATCTTGTATCGGTCCACTACTAATCACAGAAACGCCGATGCATTGTCCCGTTTGCCTGTTGCTGAGGATAGAGCATTCGATTCCTCCGAACTTGCTTGCGTGTTCATTGATTCGGAAACCGATGACGTGGTCGAATCGTTTCCGTTTGATTTTCGTCGCGAAGCTACAGCCACAGCTGCCGACCCTGTCCTTGCTACCGTTCTGCATCTTGTTGCTACGCAATGGCCTTTGTCAAAGTCACGGATCGGGGATCCGTTGGTTCGCCGATTTTTTGCTCACCAGGAGAGACTTTTTGTACGACATGGTGTTTTGCTGTTGCGTTCTGATAATGATCAGTCCAGGGTCGTGGTCCCACGTTCGTTACAGTCCTCTGTCTTACAGCTTCTCCATCAAGGACATTGGGGTATAGTGAGAACGAAACAACTTGCTCGTCAGCACTGTACTTGGATCGGAATCGATGCCGCAATTACAAATATGTGCTCTTCTTTCATGGTGTGTGCCGAACAACAATCAGCACCACCGCGGAAATTCTTTGCATGGCCGAAAGCCACTTCCCCTTGGCAACGCTTACACATCGATTTTGCTGGTCCATTCTGGAATCCTCGATGGTTGGTTGTGGTGGATTCATTCAGTAATTTTCCTTTTGTTGTCCGGATGTCTTCCACGACGTCATCTGCCACCATCCAAGCGTTATCTGTTATCTTTCGCATTGAAGGTCTTCCACAGACTATTGTTTCCGACAATGGCCCACAATTCATGTCTGCAGAATTTAAGTCATTCTGCAAGGCCAATGGTATTCAACATCTGACGTCCGCGCCGTTTTCGCCACAGTCAAACGGTGCCGCTGAACGATTGGTCGGGACTTTCAGGTCACAGATGTTGAAGTTGAAAGAGTCGCATTCTCTGGAGGACACGTTATTGCTCTTTTTGACCTCGTATCGCTATCAGCCCTGAGATGGTCGCTCGCCGGCTGAGTTGCTCCACGGTCGCCCTCATCAAACCTTGATGTCTTTGCTACATCTGCCGCATCAGGTTCCTGTGCAGCGGCAGACACCTGCTTTTGCTCCAGGCGACGTTGTCTACTACCGCCACTATCGAGGTTCACGGCGTTGGCTTGAAGGGCGCATTCTTCGCTGCCTCGGCCGCGCTCTGTATTTGGTTTTGGGGGCCTCTGGTGAGGTGCAACAGCATCTCAATCAGCTGCGCCTCTGTCGTCGTACAGGATCTGCCGCTCCCCGTCTGCTTTCAGCGATGGTGCCATCCGGTCAGCGCCCTGGGGACCCATCTACTGGCTCGCCTTGGCCCCAGGTGTTACTGACGCTGCCTTCCATTTTGCCCAATGGCGACGCGCCACCGCCACCTGTTCTCCCGCCGGTGACGCCCGCAGTGGACGCGTCGCTGCAACCGCCGGGCACCTCCTTGGGTCATGCGCCGCCGATCGCTTCCCGTGGCCAGTTGTCCTCCGCCATGGAACTCTTGCCCGCTCCGGACCATATGTCGTCTTCATCTGTCGGGTGCCCCGGCCCGATGCAGGTCGACCCTTCGGCCCCTCCTGTCTCTCTGCACGCGCATACACCGCATGTTGGCGTGCACCCTGGAGCAGGTTTTCATGCATTTCCTAGCTCCCCACGGTCCCAATGGCAGGGTGCGGGTGTCACAGCCTCGTCTGTTCTTAGGCTCCCCACCTCGTCGCATACGTCAACATGGGGTCCTCCCCACGGCGGGCGGAAGCCTTATGCCACAACCGTACGCCGATTTGCGGGGGAGGAATGTGGTGTCACCGCAAGACACCACACTTGCTAGGTGGTAGCCTTTAAATCAGCCGCGGTCCGTTAGTATATGTCGGACCCGCATGTCGCCACTATCAGTGATAGCAGACCGAGCGCCGCCACACGGCAGGTGTAGACAGACTTCCTAGCACTCGCCCCTGTTGTACAACCGACTTTGCTGGCGATGGTTCACTGACAAAATACGCTCTCATTTGCCGAGATGATAGTTAGCATAGCCTTTAGCTACGTCATTTGCTACGACCTAGCAAGGCGCCATGTTCAGTTACTATTGATATTGTGAATAATGTACAGTCAAGAGCGATGTTCACCATTAATTGATTAAAGTTAAGTATTCCACCAGCTACGTCTGTTTTTTTCTAAATTCTAATTTCCTTGTCCTGTTCCAGACCTCACACCAGCCTGCGTGAGCCAAAACGCGTGCCTTTCGGCTTCCTCTAATATCAAGGTGTTGGCTCTCCTGCCAACCCACAACAACATTTATCTCCTTTTTGTGTTTAGAATAAGTTTAGATAAGTCAGTTTTTCTCCACTTGTTTTCATAATGTAGCCTCACCACATATGGGTTCTTCAACTATAATGCACAAGTTTGTACACTTTCAACTATATGTGTGTTCATGTTGTGATGCTATTGCAGATTTAATTTAAGCCTTTATGATACACATTAAAATACCAACAATGCTCAAAATAATATGATCTAATGATCAATAATGCCAATAATTTCCCCACTAATAAACTCTCAGTTATGACATAATTCTGTGCAGGTTGTAAAAGGTATTGTCTGTACACATGTAGTGCTCTGACAAGCTTCTCATTGGACTACAAATTTGACTTCAGACCTTTATGTTTCAATTTTTTTATCATTTTTAACTTTTTCCCTTATTTCACTCTTATGGCAGACCAATACGGATATTTCTTTTGTCCCGTCACACTTATGTATCAGATGAATAGAGAACAAACCATATTTGTGTTTTTTCTTGGATTGTGGAGCAAATGAATAGTATTTTACTACTTGTTCTGCATCTCTGTGGTACAGGAGTGAAGAATGAGATCACTGTTGGCATTGGTGGCATTTCTCATAGCTTTTGCTTGGGTGCAGCCATTATCCACCACTGAGCAGCATGCTAAACTAGTAACTGCTCTGAGCCCAAAGTCCCACGATGGGTGTGTGCTAATTGCTGCTGGAAGTCACCCAGGTATGACAAACTGTTCCCTTTGTAAACCAATTATATTACCTTTGATCACAGTTCATCAAAATCTCTGTGGCAAGTGCAGTAAACTGGAAGGAGAAAACAGTTGTAATATTATTGTATTTAGATATAGAAAAGAATAAATATACCATGTTGGAAATAGATTTAATAATTAATACAAGGTATGTTGATATTCTAATCTTGATTTTCCATAGTTTTATTACAGAATTTGATTATAAGACAGTAGGGACAGTAGAACATCATCAAAGTGACTTAGTTACGGGAGATCAAGAAACAACAATACCTGGCTGATCTTCAACTACTATGTTAGTGACCAGTAGTTTTATTCCCACCACTTTTATTTCCAAGTCTACACCAGTAGTAACAATTTAGATGCAAAAATGATGATATTTTGCTGGGGGTATGGCAGAAGCACTTGAGGGCTCTTTCAAAGTTCTGTATCCTTGCACTACATAGTGTATGGCAAATATAGTGAATATCTATGTGTTTATTTATTTATTTATTTATTATCATCCCAATGATCACATTTGTGATATAGGATTTGTCAGGGTACATTTTAACAACTATATAATATCTTTACAAAATTTGTATCTGTGCTGAATTCATACTAATCTATCTTATGTTTAATACAATATACAACTAATAAGTGTTTTTATAACATAATTTATTATGCACTTATGTAATTTCATTTGTCACATTAACTTAAACATATATTTTATACAGTTGCGCAGAGATATTCACTTATGCTGTAATAGCATTTGTCAAGCATGTGGTTCTTTAGAACAGTTTTAAATTTATCCTCATTTTCCAGCTCTTTGATATGTTTTGGTAGTGCATTAAAAAGTTTGATGCCTTGATTACATACATGTTTCTGGCTTCAGGTCCTTGTTACAGCTTGTATGAGGAGATCTTTACATTGCCGTGTATCGTAATAATTATGGAAGTCTGTATTGGTTTTCATTTTGTCCTGATTTCTTTTGATCACCAACAGACATTTCAGAATGTATAATGATGGAATTGTTAAAATTTTCAATGCTTTAAAAAGGGGCCTACAATGTGTTTGAGGTGGGCTGTGGGTCATTATCCGAATAGCACGTTTTTGCAACTTGAAAATCTCATTTAGACGACAATTTGTTTTTACCCAGAATACTATCCCATGTCCGCCCCAGTAGCTGAGTGGTCAGCGTGACGGATTGCCGTCCTCTGGGCCCGGGTTCGATTCCCGGCTGGGTCGGAGATTTTCTCCGCTCAGGGACTGGGTGTTGTGTTGTGTTCATCATCATTTCATCCCCATCCGGCGTGCAGGTCGCCCAATGTGGCGCCGAATGTAATAAGACCTGCGATATGGCGGCCGGACCTGCCCCGCGAGGGGCCTCCCGGCCACTGACGCCAAACGCTCATCATCATCATCACTATCCCATAGGATGCAATGGACTGAAAATAGCCAAAATATACTAATCTGGTACAGTCATTACTACAAACTCTTGAATTATTCTAAGCACAAAACATGCTGAATTTAGTTTTAGTGCTAAGTTCACCACATGGTCCTTCCAATTAATCTTCTCATCAACGTGCATACCCAGGAATTTTGCACACTGTACTCTTTCAAGTTGTTTGCCCTCCATGATGGGATTTAGGTCGTCCTGTTCACTTATTTTTCCATATTGCACATAATTAGTTTTTTTTGCGTTCAGTGTTAGCACTAAACCATTTTTGTATATCTTGTAGGACATGGTCCACAGTACTGTGCAATGACTGCTTCATATCACTAACTATTAAACTATATCTAAAAACAAAGATGATGTGACTTACCAAATGAAAGTGCTGGCAGGTCGACAGACACACAAACAAACACAAACACACACACAAAATTCAAGCTTTCGCAACAAACTGTTGCCTCATCAGGAAAGAGGGAAGGAGAGGGAAAGACGAAAGGATGTGGGTTTTAAGGGAGAGGGTAAGGAGTCATTCCAATCCCGGGAGCGGAAAGACTTACCTTAGGGGGAAAAAAGGACGGGTATACACTCGCACACACACACATATCCATCCACACATATACAGACACAAGCAGACATATTTGTCTCCCTTAAAACCCACATCCTTTCGTCTTTCCCTCTCCTTCCCTCTTTCCTGATGAGGCAACAGTTTGTTGCGAAAGCTTGAATTTTGTGTGTATGTTTGTGTTTGTTTGTGTGTCTGTCGACCTGCCACCACTTTCATTTGGTAAGTCACATCATCTTTGTTTCTAGATATATATTTCCTATGTGGAATGTTTCCCTCTATTATAACTATTAAACTAGTATCATCAGCAAATAACTTGATTCTAGCTTTTCTCTCTGACACCTGAATATCATTAATGTAAATGAGGAACATCAAGGGGCCTAATACACTTCCTTGAGGTACTCCTACTGTGACCTCCCTTGGATCTGATCTTAGTTTAATTTTTTGATTAATATTTGGTGCTGTAATTTCAACCACCTGCATCCTCTTTTCCAGATAAGACTCAAACCACTTTTTTACCGGTCCTCTGATACCTATAGCTTCAAGCTTTTTCAAAAGTATGCTGTGGTCAACAGTGTCAAAGGCTTTTGACAAATCTAGATTTATCCCAACTACACTATTTCCCTCTTCCAATTTAGTGATTATTTCTTTTGTGTATTCTAGTACAGCTGTTTCAGTATTTCTCCCAGCTTGAAATCCATGCTGATTACTGTTTATCAGATTGTGCATATTAAGATAATGTGTGACTCTATATTTCATTAGTATCTCTAAAACTTTAGAGAAAGTTGGGAGGAGTGAGACAGGTCTGTAGTTTTCTATTTTAAGTTTATCACCCTTTTTCAACAGGGGAATGACTTTAGAAATTTTCAGTTTTTGTGGAAACATGCCCTCAGCCATTGACAAGTTTGCTATGTGCGTCAATGGTTTCGCTATCTGATTAGCGGTTTTCTTTACTAATATTATTGGCACCTCATCTACTCCAGCTGACATCTTGGACCTCAGACTTTTAATCACTTTTAAAACTTCTTTTTCGTTTGTTGGAACTGCCATCATACTGCTGGCTGCCTTGGGTGCTTCCATCTTAATCTGCTCCCCAAGATTCCTGCTTAATGTCTGGGGTACATTTAAAAAGTAATTATTTATATAATTAGGCATGGCATATTTATCTACCATTTTATTCTCCTCATCTTTTAGAATAATTTCCTTGTCTTTGGTAGGTACCCCGGTTTCTTTTCTCACAATTTCCCATGTTATTTTAGTTTTATTTCTGGACTGTTTTATTTCCATATTATTACTTAATAACTTTGCATTTGCAATTACTCTGCGGTATATTTTCCTATACCTCTTTACATATTCTATAAAATCAATATTTGTACACTCCCTCAACTCTGAATTCAGTTTTTTCATGTTTTCACATAATTTCTTAATTCCAAGAGTCATCCAAGAACTTGACTTTATGTATCCAGTAGACTTGACTCTGGTCAGTTTCTTTGGAAAACACATCTCAAAGTTCATCATGTAAATCGATGCAAATACACTATATGCCTCATCTGTACTTGACTGTTTCAAAACATCTAACCAATTTTCATTTTCTAAGATACTTATGAACTGATGACAGCTGTCCACAGAGAAGTTCCTTTTGTAAATATTATTTACACCTTTATCTTCCTTTGACCTTAAAGGGATTTCAATGGTGAGAGCATTGTGGTCAAACAATCCTAAATCTATGTTTGTTACCTCTATGTCAGTTTCTGACATATTTGAGAAAATGTTATCTATGAGGCTATTGGAGGTGTTTGTTATTCTAGTTGAATTGTTTATGTGTGGTGACATGTTGAAACTCTTTAATATGTCCAAAAATTGCCTTTTTTGTTGACTTTCAACTAGAAGATTAATATTGAAATCACCACAAAGAATAATCACAGTTTCTTTTTTATAAATAGTATTTAGCAACAATTCTAATTTATCAAAAAAAACTTCTATGTTTCCACATGGTGACCTATACACTGTTATGACTATGACTTTTTTCATCAGGCCATATAGCTGGACAGCACCTGCTTCAAAAAACTTTTCAATACTTAAGTTCTCTGCTTCACATCTCTTTTTAAATTCTAACTCTTGTCTAGAAGGGAGGCAACAGCCAGTGGAACACAGACATTTTGCTATAACCCATGAATTTGTATATGAAGCACTGATGTACTAATCACTAAATTACTGCAAAAATTTTTAAAAGCAGAATCTTCTGTGATCTTGAACAAACTGTAACAGACATTTGCATTTTGGTGTCTAAAAGGATTGACTGACTTAAGTACCATGCATTTCTCAAAGGTTTTACTGCTAGTGGAGTATGTGACAAAATATGTGTGTAATGTTGTCCAAAAATACTTCAGTGTATCAACGATACAGTGCAGATTTGGTATGAATGCTGTTTTATTTTCTTCCACCCAGCACTATAGTGTGTCCCATAATGAGGAGGCTGCAAAACATGTGCAAGGTACTGAACAACGTAAAAAAGAATGTTACTATTATACATCATCATTTACTGCAAAATACTAAGTACAGCTATAAAACTGTGGTGTTTAAATTTTAAAAAATCAGCAAATTGCCTACTTTTTCCTTCGTGTTACCAAATGAGATGGTGCGTTAAGACATGCGACTCATATTTGACAAGAGCAGCATTGAAATCCCTATCTGGCCATCTTTTCCTAAATCACTTGAGGCAAATGTCAGGATGGTTCCTTTAAACAGAACATTGTCAGTTATGGTCCCCCCCCCCTCCCCCCCCCCCCCCCCCCCCACTTGTCCAGTTCAAGTTCCATCACTAATGTCATTATCATCAGTGGGACATTAAACAATAAGTTTTTTTCTGCATACTGCTGCCATTAACACATCCTTGTTGGTTTAGAGGTTCACCTATAAGGTCCAGAGGGGGGGGGGGGGGGAGGGGGGAACAGGCAAGTCATTTTTTTAAAAAAAATGAGTTATGTCTGCAGCTTGATTCAGTCTGATCATGGGCATCTGTTGAAAGGCTAAAACTAGGGAGAAAAAGCAAGTTGAGACATATTAGCTTTCAAATTAATGTTGTTAAAGGAAAACAATCAAATAAGTCAATTTTCAAGGGGAAAGAAGCAGCCAAATCAGTGGTGACCTATCTGGCCACAAGAGGTCAGAGCAAACAGAACTTTGATGCAAGCCCTCCCCCCACTAAATTGGAGGCAAGAACACACAAAAATTATATGGCCATCTGCACACTCTGTGCAAAAAATACAGGGTGTTACAAAAAGGTACGGCCAAACTTTCAGGAAACATTCCTCACACACAAATAAAGAAAAGATGTTATGTGTACATGTGTCCGGAAATGCTTAATTTCCATGTTGGAGCTCATTTTAGTTTCGTCAGTATGTTCTTCCACCTATGCTCAATGGAGCACGTTATCATGATTTCATATGGGAAACTCTACCTGTGCTGCTAGAACATGTGCCTTTACAAGTACAACACAACATCTGGTTCATGCACGATGGAGCTCCTGCACATTTCAGTTGAAGTGTTCGTACGCTTCTCAACAACAGATTCGGTGACCGATGGATTGGTAGAGGTGGACCAATTCCATGGCCTCCATGCTCTCCTGACCTTGACTTTCATTTATGGGGGCATTTGAAAGCTCTTGTCTACGTAACCCCGGTACCAAATGTAGAGACTCTTCGTGCTCGTATTGTGGATGGCTGTGATACAATACGCCATTCTCCAGGGCTGCATCAGCGCATCAGGGATTCCATGCGACGGAGGGTGGATGCATGTATCCTCACTAATGGAGGACATTTTGAACATTTCCTGTAACAAAGTGTTTGAAGTCACGCTCATACGTTCTGTTGCTGTGTGTTTCCATTCCATGATTAATGTGATTTGAAGAGAAGTAATAAAATGAGCTCTAACATGGAAAGTAAGCATTTCCGGACACATGTCCACATAACATATTTTCTTTCTTTGTGTGTGAGGAATGTTTCCTGAAAGTTTGGCCGTACCTTTTTGTAGCACCCTGTATATCCCTGCCAAATATTGTTCTTACAACAGGAAAGTCCTTTTTTATGTTTATCCTGACTGAGTTGTGAAAAAGGGTACTAATTCTTGTTGTTCCTTTTTCATTTCATGACTCATGCCTTGGATGAGGACATTGGAGTGCTCTATAGAGTGTGCACCAGGAGGAGTGGTCAACATTCAGAGCTGTGACAGAAAAGATCATTGAAAGCAAAAACATGTGCTCTGTATAGCATACCTGAAGGGTTACAAGCACTCGTTCAGTAGATGGGAAGTGTTCCACAGTATGGAAGATGAAGTGTTCATAGCTCTTATGGTATGCATTTGAGGGCCAATGTTTGCTAGATGTTTTTCCTTAGAATAATCATTCTTGTCTCATACCTGAATATTGACCGTTCCTCCTGGGACAGCCTGTATATCTTGTGATTCTTCTAGTGGTCAAAATAAAAACTTCACTGTCTTCCCTTTTAGTGACTGAACCAATTAAATTAGTGAGCTGAAGCAGATAAAAATTATATTCTCTGTTTATGTGGGCATACTTTCATTAAGCAATAAAAATGTTGGGTTATGTAATGCAAAGGCTCTGATGGAAACACCTAAATATTTCAAGGAAATGATTGAAGCATCCAGATGTAAGCTATATTCTTCGATTGTGGGCAGTTATAATCAAAAAATGGAAATCACTGTTGGACTCAAGTACAGCGAAAAATGTCCTTTCAAAACACACCTTGTTAAGATATCATTTGAATTCAACCGCTGTTGTATGGTGAAATATTAGCTGACTTATCATGGAGGAATGCAAAGTGGCACCATGAGGACATGATAATGTCAACCAATGGATGAGCTGTTTGAACTGCCCATATCTGATGTACTTTAACTTCAGAATTCCTTACTTATCTAATGCACGATAGCTGCAAAGCTGTTTCCTGTAAACTAAAATTCTTGATCCTAGATCTCCTACCAATTTCCAGGATAAAATATAAAGACTTGCAAAATCTGGTTAAAGTTTTCCATCCTGGTGCTGTGAAGTTCTTCAGACAGCTGCCCCATGGGTAGATATACATAATATGAGAACTTTTTCTGGATTATCACAATGAGAATTTCATTTAGTCTCAGTTATTATGGAATTCTTGCAGCTGTTTAGTTTGACTTATCTGTTCTTTCCCCTTGCAAAGTGATATTTCTCACTGCATGATGGGAAATTACTTGACTCTGGGAACACTTGAGTGCCAATAACTCTAGTTCGACATTCAGTGCAATCAAGAAGTTTAATTTATAAAATATAAAGTATTGTTTGTTCTTATATATTGATATAATCACAGCTGAAACATTAAAATTACTTTTTCTTGAGTTTCATAAAAAATCCTTCAAATATGATATGACTGTTTCTGTAAGCCTTATGATATAAGAAAATCTAAGGATCATCGCCATTTGTTCCATATGACTAACGTAATTACTAACTGCAATGTCCTTTGTGCTTGAGATGTGAAAATCATTTTACCTGGGGTAATTCATTGCGACTAATTTTGCCCAAATGATAAACATGTCTAGTATCATCCTTATTCATTCTCTGATGAGGGTTAATATTTAACATTTTTAAGAAAATTACAATTATTGTGCATACAACATACTGTTAAATTCTGGACACTTGGTCCACATACAGAGTTTATTGAAGTGTTGCACAGTTCCATTTTATTTCAGATTTTCACAGAGAGACTTCTTTAAAAGGATAAATGATATTTTGTGCCAGTCATTTATTCAAGTGCAACAGATAGAAATGTATATCTTCACCAAAATATTACAAAAAAGGTTAATATGAAATCTGAATTAATTACTAAAATGTTTATCTTTCCAATGTTTTGCTTTTTTCTTCTCTCATCTCATCTTCTTCAGGCTCAATACTGATAAACATTGAAACATGTTTGTCTTGCCTGGTCACACTACTGGCACAGGCTTCAGTATTTACATGTAAGCATGTGATTCTGCAAATGGTCTTTAAAAAATCACAGCTTGTGCTGCAGCCTCTGGGCAGCTTTATCGACGACAAAGAAGTTTATGAAGAATTTTTTCAGTATGGCTAATTGTCCCCACCCTGCTTTCTGTCTTTTGCTTACAATTTTGAGCACTGGATATTTTTTTCACTGTGGCCACCTATAATGCATTTTATCCAAAAATGTAAGCATATGTTCCATGACAATGTCTGCTGTCGTATTTTGTGGCTATCTCAAACTAGGCACTCAGAAATAATTAAAGAAAGCTTCCTCCCACATTGTCTACATCTGCATCTACATCTACATCTACATGATTAATATTCACAATAAAGTGCCTGGCAGAGGGTTCAATGAACCACCTTCAAGCTGTCTCTCTCTACCGTTCCACTCTCGAACAGCGCTTGGGAAAAACGAGCACTTACATTTTTCTCTGCGAGCCCTGATTTCTCTTATTTTATTGTGATGATCCTTTTTGCCTATGTAGGTGAGTGCCAACAGAGTTTTTTTGCAATCAGAGGAGAAAACTGGTGATTGAAATTTCATGAGAAGATCCAGTCGCAACGAAAAACGCCTTTGTTTTAATTACTGCCACTCCAATTCATGTATCATGTCTGTGGCAACATCTCCCCTACTTCAAGATAATACAAAATGATCTGCCCTTCTTTGTACTTTTTTGATGTCAACTGTCAGTCCCATCTGATGTGGATCCCACACCACACAGTAATACTCCAGAATAGAGGGGAGAAGCGTGGTGCAAGCAGTCTCTTTAGTCGATCTGTTGCACCTTCTAAGTGTTCTGCCAATGAATTGCAGTCTTTAGTTGGCTCTATGCACAACATTATCTATGTGATCATTCCAATTTAGTGTACTTCTTATTGTAATCCCTAAGTATGTAGTTAAATTTAAGCCTTCAGATTTGCGTGACTTATCACATAATTGAAATTTAGCAGATTTCTTTTAGTACTCATGTGAATAACTTCACAATTTTCTTTATTCATGGTCAACTACCACTTTTAGCACAATACAGATATCTTATCTAAATCATTTTGCATTTTTTTCTGGTCATCTAATGACTTTACAAGACGGTAAATGACAGCATCATCTGCAAACAATCTAAGACTGCTTCTGAGATTGCCTCCTATGTTGTTAATATAGATCAGGAACAATAGGGGACCTATAACACTTCCATGGGGAATGCCGGATATTATTTCTGTTTTTATCAATGACTTTCCATCTATTACCATGCACTGTAACCTGATGAACATCAACAAAAGCAAAACAAAGATAATGGAATGTAGTCGAATTAAGTCGGGTGATGCTGAGGGAATTAGATTAGGGAATGAGACACTTAAAGTAGTAAAGGAGTTTTGCTATTTGGGGAGCAAAATAACTGATGATGGCCGAAGTAGAGAGGATATCAAATCTAGACTGGCAATGGCAAGGAAAGCGTTTCTGAAGAAGAGAAATTTGTTAACATTGAGTATAGATTTAAGTGTCAGGAAGTCGTTTCTGAAGGTATTTGTATGGAGTGTAGCCATGTATGGAAGTGAAACATGGACAATAAATAGTTTGGACAAGAAGAGAATAGAAGCTTTTGAAATGTGGTGCTATAGAAGAATGCTGAAGATTAGATGGGTAGATCACATAGCTAATGAGGAGGTATTGAATAGAATTGGGGAGAAGAGAAGTTTGTGGCACAACTTGACAAGAAGAAGGGACCGGTTCGTAGGACATGTCCTGAGGCATCAAGGGATCACAAATTTAGCATTGGAGGGCAGTGTGGAGGGTAAAAATCGTAGAGGGAGACCTAGAGATGAATATACTAAACAGATTTAGAAGGACGTAGGTTGCAGCAAGTATGGGAGATGAAGAAGCTTGCACAGGATAGAGTAGCATGGAGAGCTGGATCAAACCAGTCTCAGGACTGAAGACCACAACAACAACAACATAACCTTTCTGACAGGAAATCACGAATCCAGTTGCACAACTGAGGCGATATTCCATAGGCACACAGTTTGGTTAGAAGATGCTTGTGAGGAGTGGTGTCGAAAGCCTTCTGAAAATCTAAAAATATGGAAACAATTTGACATCCCCTGTCGATAGCACTCATCACTTCATGAGTATAAAGAGCTAGTTGTATTTCATAAGAATGATATTTTCTGAATCCGTGCTGACTACATGTCAATAAATCATTTTCTTCAAGGTACTTCATAATGTTCGAATACAGTATATGTTCCAAAGCCCTACTGAAAATTGACGTTACTGATCTAGGCCTGTAATTCAATGGATTACTCCTACTTCCCTTTTAGGGTATTGGTGTGACTTGAGCAATTTTCCAGTCTTTAGGCATAGATCTTTCTGTGAGCGAGCAGTTATATATAATTGCTAAATATGGAGCTATTGTATCAGCATACTCTGAGAGGAACCTGACTGGTATGCAATCTAGACCTGAAGCCTTGCTTTTATTAAGTGATTTAAGCAGCTTTGTGACACCGAGGATATTTATTTCTACGTTTCTCATTTTGGCAGTTGTTCTTGATTGCAATCCAGGAACATTTACTTCATCTTCTTTGGTGAAGGAGTTTCAGAAAATCGTTTTTAATAACTCTGCTTTAGTGGCACTGTCATCAGTGACTTCACTGTTGTTATCATGTAGCGAAGGTATTGATTGCGTCTTGCCACTGGTGTACTTTATGTATGACCAGAATCTCTTTAGGTTTTCTGATGGATTTCGAGACAGAGTTTCATTGTGGAAATTATTGAAAGCATGTTGCATTGAAGTATGCACTATATGAGGTGCATTCAAGTTCTAAGGCCTCCGATTTTTTTTCTAATTAACTACTCACCCGAAATCGATGAAACTGGCGTTACTTCTCGACGTAATCGCCCTGCAGACGTACACATTTTTCACAACGCTGACGCCATGATTCCATGGCAGCAACGAAGGCTTCTTTAGGAGTCTGTTTTGACCACTGGAAAATCGCTGAGGCAATAGCAGCACGGCTGGTGAATGTGTGGCCACGGAGAGTGTCTTTCATTGTTGGAAAAAGCCAAAAGTCACTAGGAGCCAGGTCAGGTGAGTAGGGAGCATGAGGAATCACTTCAAAGTTGTTATCACAAAGAAACTGTTGCGTAACATTAGCTCGATGTGCAGGTGCGTTGTCTTGGTGAAACAGCACACGCGCAGCCCTTCCCAGATGTTTTTGTTGCAGTGCAGGAAGGAATTTGTTCTTCAAAACATTTTCGTAGGATGCACCTGTTACCATAGTGCCCTTTGAAACACAATGGGTAAGGATTATGCCCTCGCTGTCCCAGAACATGGACACCATCATTTTTTCAGCACTGGCGGTTACCCGAAATTTTTTTGGTGGCGGTGAATCTGTGTGCTTCCATTGAGCTGACTGGCGCTTTTTTTCTGGATTGAAAAATGGCATCCACGTCTCATCCATTGTCACAACTGATGAAAAGAAAGTCCCATTCATGCTGTCATTGCGCGTCAACATTGCTTGGCAACATGCCACACGGGCAGCCATGTGGTCGTCCGTCAGCATTCGTGGCACCCACCTGGATGACACTTTTCGCATTTTCAGGTCGTCATGCAGGATTGTGTGCACAGAACCCACAGAAATGCCAACTCTGGAGGCGATCTGTTCAACAGTCATTCGGCGATCCCCCAAAACAATTCTCTCCACCATCTCGGTCATGTCGTCAGACCGGCTTGTGCGAGCCCGAGGTTGTTTCGGTTTGTTGTCACACGATGTTCTGCCTTCATTAAACTGTCGCACCCACGAACGCACTTTCGACACATCCATAACTCCATCACAACATGTCTCCTTCAACTGTCGATGAATTTCAATTGGTTTCACACAATGCAAATTCAGAAAACGAATGACTGCACGCTGTTCAAGTAAGGAAAACGTCGCCATTTTAAGTATTTAAAACAGTTCTCATTCTCGCCGCTGGCGGTAAAATTCCATCTGCTGTATGGTGCTTCCATCTCTGGGACGTATTGACAATGAACGCGCCCTCATTTTAAAACAATGCTCACGTTTCTATCTCTTTCCAGTCCGGAGAAAAAAAATCGGAGGCCTTAGAACTTGAATGCACCTCGTATTTCGAACTTCTGCAAAACTTTGCCGACCTCAGGAATTTTGCATTGTTTTAAATTCAGCATGCTTTTCTTGCTGCTTCTGCAACAGCAATCTGGCCTGTTTTGTGTGCCATGGGGGATCAGTACCGTCACTTATTAATTTATGTGGTATATATCTCTCAACTGCTGTCAATACTATCTCTTTGAAATCATTCCACATCTTCTCTATGCTTACATGATCAGATCAGAAGGAGTGCAGACTGCCTCTTAAGAAGATGTTAAGAGCATTTTTATCAGCTTTTTTAAATAGATATACTTTGCGTTTCTTTTTGATGGTTCTAGGAAATTTTCAAAATCATTTTTTAGAAAGCAATCAGTACAATTTCGGATGACGTTTTATGCCTGCCGCCAGCTTTAAATGTATAATTTTTCCAGTATATTGAGGGTAGATTAAAGTCACCACAGACTATAATTGTATGAATGGGGTATCTATTTGAAATGAGACTCAAGTTTTCTTTGAACTGTTCAGCAACTATATCTTCTGAGTCGGGGGTCATGTTTAGTAACTTACAATTGCAGTTGGAAGCAAAATGTAAAGTCTTCTTGGTATATTATGTGTGGTGACAGTGAATACAGGATGTAATTTTTCTTCCATTTTGGCTTTCATTAGCAGTTGAAAAGAATCCAATGTGTGTCGGTTAGTGACGTATATCATTATTGGCTGAGCACGAATATTGTCATAAGACATTTATTTGATTTTATAAAGTTCTACCTCTTCAGAGATTATTAATTTGAGCATTCCCATATTTGACAGCATGTCTGATGACAATCACATTTCTTCCCTCTATGTCAAGCAGTAAAAAAAATGAATAAAATTCAAAATTTTATAATATTGGTACAAAGAGGCATACCACAAGCCTTATAGGTTGCACATGTAGATGTGTAGATTGAGCATCAAAAAAGTGAGCATATAACAAAATGTAGCAAATATTTCATTGCCTTTGAATATGACACATGGAAAATAATAGTCTATACTATCTCACTTGCTAGGTTCCACCCTAGGAGAAATTTTATAAGGGTGAGTCAATAAATAACTCACAAATGCCAAAATACCTCTCACTGTTTTAATTTTCTCACCGATACATATTGTGAATGTGGTAGCACATGTAGCATAAAATGTAGCTGACACACAGTATTTTGTAGCCAATACTTAATGGTCTGCAGTCAGATCAAGATGGTTGGTGTGCTATAAGTGTGTATTGACTAGGACAGTGCAATTTTTGTAAGCCAAGGAACTGTCCGTAGAGGTTGTTCATAGCAGAATTTATCTCTTATACGGTTAGAACCATATTCTTCGAAATTTGTGTTCAGTTGGATATGGGAATTCAGCAAAGAACAAGAAAAAGTTGCAAACAAGGAGTGTGCCGTCTGCCCTGGTTGTCCAGCGATGCCACATTGTCTCCATGTCTAGGGGTATTTCACTAAGCCCATTGTTGTAGCCCATGAGGTCACTCATTAGATGTGACCACTATCACAAGAATTCTATGTTGCAGGCTTTTAATGCCTTGTTGAACAATGGGATAGATGTTTAAGTTTACAGGAGGAATATGTTGAAAACTAAAGCAAATTTCAGGTTGGTACATGCAGCACCGTTGTCTCTACCCCAGACAGTGACTTATTTATTGACTCACCCTTGTACTTTATATAAAATCTTTCATCTGACTTACCCAAGTTACAAGGGAATGGTCAAATAAGACATGTTGAGACCTACCCTGAAATTTTTTACACAGGAAGAAGTCAGCAAAAGAAATGCACTGCCAAAATTGTAGCTGCTAAGAGGCACTGCAAGTATTTTGTAAAAAATATTGGAGGTACACATTTCTGTCATTGCGAAGAACAGCTTATAACAGGGGTTTGTACAGCCCTGCCCACATAGCACGCGATTCAGTGGATCACTCTTGCACCGCCGCATAGCAGAATTATCCGGAGTTCACAGACACCAATTTTTAAGCATCTAAAGCCTTGTTTACAATAGAGTGAATGGAAGCAAACATGTGCGAATGAGCATTTGCAGAAGATTCACCACCATTTGCTAGTATATGGGTAGAACTGTTTATACTAGAGGGAATGGATGAGAACATGAGGCAGCGGACATTGCCTACGAATGTAGTGTTATTAGCTTTTAGTTTTTGGAGTGAATATTCGACATACATGATACAACTCTATCTTGTTTGCTATTCAGTGAGGATTATTTTGCATGGTGAGCACACTGTTCTTCAGAGAGTAGGCAAAATGACATAGGGAAGGAAGAATTTAAGTGTTTCAATTTGTATGAAAGTGTGATGTGTGGAGATCATGCAATTTACATAGAACTGCATCTCCATCTCTCCTTAGCATTGGTTCAAAATTTTCCTTGCATGTCAGCTGCCATTTTTCCCTGGCTTCTCATTATCACTGAGGAGAAGTTTTGTAAACAGAACACCATTTACCGACGTTGACCATAATCTCCAAAGATGACAACTAGCGTTTCCACTATGTGCGTAAGGTCAATTGGTCACTTTTATTTTTTTTATCTAAAACAAAAATGGTCTAGTGACAAAACATACACTTCATGATCCAGAAGCATAGGATCAAATCCCGTTCAGACCACAACTTTTTCTCTGTGATTTTTAACAGAGCATTCACTTCTCACAGATGTTGGAGTGACCAAGAAAGACATGTGGTTTGGAGTCCATGTTAAACTGCAGGTCTCTATTTTCCAGTTAGGTAACTGGGTAAGGTTAGGGACACACAAGTAGCTGCAGTGGTGTCCAGTTGGAAGACCTCCAAGAGGCCTACCGGGCACACCAGACAGAATTCTCTTTTGCTCATGCTTCTTAGCTTGTTTGCTCCAGTGAAAACCTGGCTTAAACTATACAAACATTTTTTTGAATAACTTTGTATCAACAGTTCAATTCTTGCACATGTAATTCTGATAAAAGTGACTAGCAGAGAAAATAAAATCCTGACAGTGTTTGATGTCACAGATGACTTCCATCAATGAGGACTTGTAATTTGTTGAAATGAAATGTGTCTTGCAGTACTACATTTTATAACAATTCCTGTAGCCCATTCCTCATAATAATGCTCGAGTGTTGAACATTTGACTATCAGTGAAACAGTTCTTTGTTTATTCCCTGCAGTCATCACAAAAATGCAAAGTGTCTATTAAGTGACAAAAACAAACATTTGTTTTGCACCAGGCACACATGACAAAGGAAAAATTGATGCAGTCAGGCACTTCACAGTGATCACTAGTTTTATTTAGACAGAACTGGGATGGAGTCAGAAATGGTCTTGACCATTGTTCTGCATATTGCACTGCATACCAGGCATACTTGATCAAATTCATAAAGCGTGGCGAAGAAAACTGGTAATGCACAAATGGCTGGAGCTTAAGAATACTGTTCTGCTGATAAACCAGAAATGAGAGAGAGGTATCTAAACTTATGTTGTCTGATAATTTCCTAAAAAATGCTTTCCACTGTTGAAAAATTCTTTATCGAGAGGTTGAATCGCACTAGTAGCTCCACACACAATCCACATTACATCTACAGATTTTTTGTCATCCTCCACAAAAACAGAGGTGTCATTATGTCCAGGCCATGTATCCAACAGAAGCAATGAATTAGTTTCTGCAGCCAGTAGGAATACATTTTGAATGAAATTTTGTAAGTAATTCTTTCCCATTTTTCCAGATTCTCATACATTGATTACAAAATTTTTGCAACTAAACAGTTCATTTTCTTTATTTTTGATCCTAATTTGCCTTGCATGTCGTGAAGATGGATATACAGCTGTGGAAACAGTAAACCACTCATACTTATCACTGACATTCTCATATATGAATTCATTGATTGATTGCATTCATTGATTGGACAACCTACTCCATCTTTGTTTCACCCCAAAATGATAAAGTGCGGTGAGCATGCAGTTCTTTTATGAAACCTGACTGATCAGTATTATAGACAGCAGTTGCAGGGATAACAGCAAGTTTTGTCTTTACATCAGCTATGAATTTCTCGATAGCATTGTCTGTCAGCCGCTTTACGCGTTTACATGATGTAAACTTGGTAATTTTGTGGCTTCCTATTCTGTACGATTTCTTGAACCTGTATAGCCAGTCAATGAAGCCTGGAAATTAGTAGCGTTCATGTCAGATGCAATTTGGAGGGCTCAGTCTTGTAGATCTCTGTCGATAATGGTGCATAGCATCTCACTAGCAGTTCTAAATCTTTTGAACAGTTTTTCATTCAGATAGTTTCGGGTTTTCATTTGGCACATATTTCTTACTTCATGTAATTCATTCTTCCATTTTTACTGTTCATGCCCCAATTTTATGAAATGAAAATGCTTTTGCACGTGTAACTTCAAGTGTTTTTTTTTTTCCCCCTCCTTCGTTTAGCAAATATTTAACTCCCTTTTTTTTGTCGCTGAAAGCTGTTGCTATATGTACTTTTTTTTTTAGGCTTAGAAGGTATTCTTCTTCAGATCTTCAGAACTGTTATTGGCATAACTGACATCATCAAAATCACAGTTCATGGAATTGTCACAGTTATTTCCTATTTCTTCTAATGTAACCACAATTTCAAATGAAATATCGATATCATTCAAACGAATGTCAAGGAAACCAACTAACAAATGACACATGTGTACATCCTCAGGGCATGTAGGTGATTTTGGCTGGAAACCGCATTCTTCATATTTCATCATTGCTAAATTGAGGTTAATTGGGTTCCAACCGGAAGGGAAACTAGAAGGGAAAAATAGATACTATTAGGAGGCATGCCTTATGAAAACACAATAAATATTAATTCAGCTTTATCTATATTGTCAATACTTACCAAATACGCAAAAAGCAACTGATAATTTGTAATAGATTTCATTTGAGTGGTTAATTCCAGAGAATAGTAACTGTGTATAATAGTATCAGAGAAACTATCAATGAATGGTAGCCTGAAATGCCCTTCACAAATTATGATTGGGTTGTGTCTGTTTCCTGTTTACAAATGTACCGCCAACCTCAGCTGTGTGTGTGCCTAGTTGAGCATGCAAGTTGCTACAGTGGTGTATACATTTCTACTGCCACCTGGCACACTACAAATTTGTCAATTTTCAGCTATTTTTTTAAAAATGTTCCCAGAATATGTATTCTCTCTCTCTCTTTCTCTCTCTCTCTCTCTCTCTCTCTCTCTCTCTCTCTCTCTCTCTCTGTTCCACAGCTCCTGCCATCACTGGAAACAATGATGAAAGTCATGTTTGGTGGTATCTACCAAAGCTCAGCCATCACATAGGTTCTGATGTCCTCTATGATTGCAAAACAGTTGCCTTTGAGACCCTTTTTGATATTGAGAAAGAACTAAAAATCCACAGGTGCTAAATCCAGTGAGTAGGGAGGTGAGTAAAGGAGTGGAATGTTCGTTTTTGTGAGCCATGTCCCCACAACAAGCAATGAGTAGAAAGGAGCATTATCATGATGCAGTGCCCATCCTTCTTGCCATTTTGTGGATCCTTTTCTTTTGATTGTCTCCCTTATTTGTTTCAAAACTTACACATAAAAGGCTTGTTAATAGTTTGTTCAGCTGGCATGAATTAATGGTGCACTACACCGTTATTACCAAAAAACACAATGTACATCACTTTTGTCTGGGATTGGACATGACTTGCTTTCTTTGTTTGAGGAGAGGATTTCATGTGCCATTCTGAAGACTTTTTTGCTCTGGACTGTACATTTACACCCAGGTCTTATCACCAGTAATTATTGTCTCACAAAATGTTAAGCATTCTGTGTGTTTTTCAAAACATTTGCCTGCAGTCAGCAAATGCATTTCCCTTTGATCTGGAGTCAGCATCTATGGGATAAACTTTGCACTTACGTGTTTCATCTTCAAATCGTATGACAGGACTACTTGAATGGATCAATGAGAGATTCACAATTCTTGTGCCAAGTTGTTGATGGTCAGTCATTGGTCAGATCCAATTAGCTCTTCACTTGCTCAACCATTTCTTAATTTTTAGAGATTGAGGGTACCGAGTGAGGCGGTGCAGTGATTAGCACAATGGACTCGCATACGGGAGGATGACAGCTCAAATCCACGTCCAACCATCCTGATTCTTTCAGGCTAATGCTGTGGCAGTTCCTTTGGAAAGGCACAACCCACTACCCTTCCCATCCTTCCTTAATATGATGTGACCAATGACCTCACTGTTTGCTGTTTGGCCTCATCCCCCAAATCAGCCAGACATCTTAGGGATTGATGGTCTTTTTCTGTGGTACTCATCTTCCAGTGATATCTGTCCATCTCAGAATCTTGGAAACTACCCGTAAGGAGCTGTTTTCTGTATATACAGGGCTATTACAAATGATTGAAGCAATTTCATAAATTCACTGTAGCTCCATTCATTGACATATGGTCACGACACATTACAGATATGTAGAAAAACTCTTATAGTTTTGTTCGGCTGAAGCCGCACTTCAGGTTTCTGCCACCAAAGAGCTTGAGAGCGCAGTGAGACAAAATGGCGACAGGAGCCGAGAAAGCGTATGTCATGCTTGAAATGCACTCACATCAGACAGTCATAACAGTGCAACGACACTTCAGGACGAAGTTCAACAAAGATCCACCAACTGCTAACTGCATTCAGCGATGGTATGCGCAGTTTAAAGCTTCTGGATGCCTCTGTAAGTGGAAATCAACAGGTCGGCCTGCAGTGAGCGAAGAAACGGTTGAACGCGTGCGGGCAAGTTTCACGCGTAGCCCGTGGAAGTCGACGAATAAAGCAAGCAGGGAGCTAAATGTACCACAGCCGACGGTTTGGAAAATCTTACGGAAAAGGCTGAAGCAGAAGCCTTACTGTTTACAATTGCTACAAGCCCTGACACCCGACGACAATGTCAAACGCTTTGAATTTTCGGCGCGGTTGCAACAGCTCATGGAAGAGGATGCATTCAGTGTGAAACTTGTTTTCAGTGATGAAGCAACATTTTTTTCTTAATGGTGAAGTGAACAGACCCAATGTGCGAATCTGGACAGTAGAGAATCCTCACGCATTTGTGCAGCAAATTTGCAATTCACCAAAAGTTAACGTGTTTTGTGCAATCTCACGGTTTAAAGTTTACGGCCCCATTTTCTTCTGGGAAGAAAACGTTACAGGACACGTGTATCTGGACTAGCAACCAACGGTTGCTTCGTCAAGAAAGAGGGAAGGAGAGGGAAAGACGAAAGGATGTGGGTTTTAAGGGAGAGGGTAAGGAGTCATTCCAAGCCCGGGAGCGGAAAGACTTACCTTAGGGGGAAAAAAGGATGGGTATACACTCGCACACACACACAATATCTATCCACACATATACAGACAACAAGCAGACATATTCAAAGGCAAAGAGTTTGGGCAGAGACGTCAGTTGAGGTGGAAGTGCAGAGGCAAAGATGTTGTTGAATGACAGGTGAGGTATGAGTGGCGGCAACTTGAAATTAGCAGAGATTGAGGCCTGGTGGATAGCGGGAAGAGAGGATATATTGAAGAGCAAGTTCCCATCTCCGGAGTTCGGATAGGTTGGTGTTAGTGGGAAGTATCCAGATAACCCGGATGGTGTAACACTGTGCCAAGATGTTCTGGCCGTGCACCAAGGCATGTTTAGCCACAGGGTGATCCTCATTACCAACAAACACTGTCTGCCTGTGTCCATTCATGCGAATGGACAGTTTGTTGCTGGTCATTCCCACATAGAATGCGTCACAGTGTAGGCAGGTCAGTTGGTAACTCACGTGGGTGCTTTCACACGTGGCTCTGCTTTTGATCGTGTACACCTTCCGGGTTACAGGACTGGAGTAGGTGGTGGTGGGAGGGTGCATGGGACAGGTTTTACACCGGGGGCAGTTACAAGGGTAGGAGCCAGAGGGTAGGTAAGGTGGTTTGGGGATTTCATAGGGATGAACTAAGAGGTTACAAAGGTTGGGTGGACAGCGGAAAGACATTCTTGGTGGATTGTGGAGGATTTCTTGAAGGATGGATCTCATTTCAGGGCAGGATTTCAGGAAGTCATATCTCTGACCTGCCTACACTGACGCATTCTATGTGGGAATGACCAGCAACAAACTGTCCATTCACATGAATGGACACAGGCAGACAGTGTTTGTTGGTAATGAGGATCACCCTGTGGCTAAACATGCCTTGGTGCACAGCCAGCACATCTTGGCACGGTGTTACAGCGTCCAGGTTATCTGGATACTTCTCACTAACACCAACCTATCCGAACTCCAGAGATGGGAACTTGCTCTTCAATATATCCTCTCTTCCCATTATCCACCAGGCCTCAATCTCCGCTAATTTCAAGTTGCCGTCACTCATACCTCACCTGTCATTCAACAACATCTTTGTCTCTGCACTTCCGCCTCAACTGACATCTCTGCCCAAACTCTTTGCCTTTGAATATGTCTGCTTGTGTCTGTATATGTGTGGATGCATATGTGTGTGTGTGTGAGTGTATACCCGTCCTTTTTTCCCCCTAAGGTAAGTCTTCCCGCTCCCGGGATTGGAATGACTCCTTACCCTCTCCCTTAAAACCCACATTCTTTCATCTTTCCCCTTCCTTCCCTCTTTCCTGATGAGGCAACAGTTTGTTGTGAAAGCTTGAATTTTGTGTGTATGTTTGTGTTTGTTTGTGTGTCTATCGACCTGCCAGCACTTTCGTTTGGTAAGTCACATCATCTTTGATTTTTATATATATATATATATATATATATATATATATATATATATATATATATATATATATATAAAAACAAAGATGAGGTGACTTACCGAACAAAAGCGCTGGCAGGTCGATAGACACACAAACAAACACAAACATACACACAAAATTCAAGCTTTCGCAACAAACTGTTGCCTCATCAGGAAAGAGGGAAGGAGAGGGGAAGACGAAAGGAAGTGGGTTTTAAGGGAGAGGGTAAGGAGTCATTCCAATCCCGGGAGCGGAAAGACTTACCTTAGGGGGAAAAAAGGACAGGTATACACTCGTACACACGCACATATCCATCCACACACACAGACACAAGCAGACATGTCTGCTTGTGTCTGTCTGTGTGTGTGGATGGATATGTGCGTGTGTACGAGTGTATACCTGTCCTTTTTTCCCCCTAAGGTAAGTCTTTCCGCTCCCGGGATTGGAATGACTCCTTACCCTCTCCCTTAAAACCCACTTCCTTTCGTCTTCCCCTCTCCTTCCCTCTTTCCTGATGAGGCAACAGTTTGTTGCGAAAGCTTGAATTTTGTGTGTATGTTTGTGTTTGTTTGTGTGTCTATCGACCTGCCAGCGCTTTTGTTCGGTAAGTCACCTCATCTTTGTTTTTATATATAAATTTTTCCCACGTGGAATGTTTCCTTCCATTATATATATATATATATATATATATATATATATATATATATATATATATATATATATATATATATATATATATATATATATATATAAATAGAGGGAAAAATTCCACGTGGGAAAAATTATATATAAAAACAAAGATGAGGTGACTTACCGAACGAAAGCGCTGGCAGGTCGATAGACACACAAACAAACACAAACATACACACAAAATTCAAGCTTTCGCAACAAACTGTTGCCTCATCAGGAAAGAGGGAAGGAGAGGGGAAGACGAAAGGAAGTGGGTTTTAAGGGAGAGGGTAAGGAGTCATTCCAATCCCGGGAGTGGAAAGACTTTCCTTAGCGGGAAAAAGGGACAGGTATACACTCGCACACACGCACATATCCATCCACACATACAGACACAAGCAGACATCTTTAAATAAACAAAAAACATTATGCAAATTATTGAAGAGTAATCAAGAATAATTAGTTAAATCAGAGTAAGCAATTCGTACTAATATGAAGGGCAGCAAAACAGTTGCAAGGAAATTCCAGGATCTTTCCGAGTGCCCTTGTAGTACAATACATCCTCACTGCAATGAAAAGTATTTCAAATTTACATGTGTATGGCAAAAATAGTTATGATTTCATGTATAACAGGTACTTAAATCAGATAATTGTCCCTTAGTTACATGAAATGAAGTGAATTACAGTTAGTGTTCAGTTTGACAACATTCTGCAGTTAGGAACCATTCTTCAACACAAATGAAACTGAATCATTACTGCTCTGTGGCTCCCATAACACTACTCTATATTCTGGAAAAATTAAACAAGTCATTCTTTCATCTAGTCACTGTGCATGTGCTTATTAAGGAAACATCGACAGAGAGTACACTTATTTTTCTTCAAAAACAATGAAAGTGGCTTGGTTCCATTCAGCACTCTAATCAATCACTGAAGGAAGCTCAGCTCTGTTGTTTTCTATAAACAGCAGTTTTATCACTCAAAACAAGCAGATGTGGCTACTGAGTACTTCTTGTCAGCTCCTGTTTAAGCAGAGGACCTGCAGGACACAAAGGAGATCGTGGGTATGAGTAAGGATACTGCTGCATTTGGAAGGAAGATAGGTGGTGGTGGTGGAGGTGGTGGTGGTGTTGGTGGTAGTAGTAAAAGAATTCCAAATATGTCACAGTATTATAGATAAATAACAAAAAATGTAATTCATATATACAGGCTTTTATATTCTTACAGCTAAGTTTCTTAAAAAGGGAGCAGGTAGGTGGCCATGGCATTATAGTAGGAATCATTTTGGCATTTGCCTTAAGTAATTTAATGGAATCAATGAAAATTTAAAATGTGATGGCCAGGTGAGGTTTGGAGCAAACACCCCCCAAATACAAGGCCAGTCTGTTAACAGCACAACCTCATTAGGCATTTCCATAGTGTACAATCAGCTTAAACAACCTCTCCAAAAAGTTTGTTTTAAGAATCTCTTTCATCACCTGAGTCAATTTATTGTACCATTGTATTCCTCAAAAGAAAGTGCTATTTTTAATTTTTTGTTTATTATTATTGGCATATGTAAGTTCAGGATGGATCTTATTCCATAGTTACTGACATATCTATTTGTGCAGTGATTACCAGTGTTTTATTTCCGTGCATAACTGATTAGTCGATATATTCACAAGTGCAGTTAAAACACACAATGTTTTGAATGGATCCTTACAGTGTACATATTGGTAATTACTGTGTTGTTGTTCTTACTCCACTAGTCTATAGTTTAAAAACTGTTTCTGTATACTGTGCATTTGTTCCCCCAGAAAAAATTCCATAGATGAGAAGTGTTGGTTGGTTGTTTTGGGGGAAGGGACCAAACAGTGAGACCATTGCTCCCATCAGATTAGGGAAGGATAGAGAAGAAAGTTGGCATTCATCTTTCAAAGGAAGTATCCCAGCATTTGCCTGAAGTGATTTAGGGAAATCATGGAGAACCTATGTCAGGATGGCCAAACGTGGGATTGAACCATCGTCCTCCCGAAAACAAGTCCAGTGTACTAACCACTGTGCCACCTTACTCAGTAGCTAAGAAGAGTGAAATTTTGTGTTTGTTATGCAATCCTTAGAAATACCATGTACATGAGCGTAGCATTCCAAAGGATTGGAAAAGGGCACAGGTCATCCCCGTTTTCAAGAAGGGACGTCGAACAGATGTGCAAAACTATAGACCTATATCTCTAATGTCGATCAGTTGTAGAATTTTGGAACACGTATTATGTTAGAGTATAATGACTTTTCTGGAGACTAGAAATCTACTCTGTAGGAATCAGCATGTGTTTTGAAAAAGACGGTCATGTGAAACCCAGCTCGCGCTATTCGTCCACGAGACTCAGAGGGACATAGACATGGGTTCACAGGTAGATGCCGTGTTTCTTGACTTCCGCAAGGCATTCGATACAGTTCCCCACAGTCATTTAATGAACAAAGTAAGAGCATATGGACTGTCAGACCAATTGTGTGATTGTATTGAAGAGTTCCTAGATAACAGAACGCAGCATGTCATTCTCAATGGAGAGAAGTCATCCGAAGTAAGAGTGATTTCAGGTGTGCCACAGGGGAGTGTCATAGGACCTTTGTTATTCCCAATATACATAAATGACCTTGTGGATGACATCAGAAGTTCACTGCGGCTTTTTGTGGACGATGCTGTGGTATATCGAGAGGTTGTAACAATGGAAAAGTGTACTGAAATGCAGGAGGATCTGCAACGAATTGACACATGGTGCAGGGAATGTCAATTGAATCTCAATGTAGACAAGTGTAATGTGCTGCAAATACATAGAAAGATAGATCCCTTATCATTTAGCTACAAAATAGCAGGTCAGCAACTGGAAGCCGTTAATTCCATAAATTATCTGGGAGTACACATTAGGTGTGATTTAAAATGGAATGATCATATAAAGTTGATCGTTGGTAAAGCAGATACCAGACTGAGATTCATTGGAAGAATCCTAAGGAAATGCAATCCGAAAACAAAGGAAGTAGATTACAGTACGCTTGTTTGCCCACTCCTTGAATACTGCTCAGCAGTGTGGGATCAGTACCAGATAGAGTTGATAGAAGAGATAGAGAAGATCCAATGGAGAGCAGTGCGCTTCGTTACAGGATCATCTAGTAATTGTGAAAGTGTTACGTAGATGATAGATAAACTTCATTGGAAGACTCTGCAGGAGAGACACTCAGTAGCTCGGTACGGGCTTTTGTTGAAGTTGCGAGAACTTACCTTCACCGAAGAGTCAAGCAGTATGTTGCTTCCTCCTATGTATATCTCGTGAAGAGACCATGAGGATAAAATCAGAGGGATTAGAGCCCATACAAAAGCATACCGACAATCCTTCTTTCCACGAACAATACGAGACTGGAATAGAAGGGAGAACCAATAGAGGTACTCAAGGTACCCTCTGCCACACACCATCAGGTGGCTTGCGGAGTATGGATGTAGATGTAGAGGTAGATTTAATATACTGTTAAGATTTGCAACAGGTTCTCTTCAATTATTTTTATATTGTAGATGAGAATAACTATTATCCATCTTCTGCAACCGAATTTTCATTATTGTCTTTAAACCTTCAACAGTGGTGATAGCCTCTTGGTGTGGCTTCACATGGTATGGAATCATCCATTCAAGCAAGCTTTGCTTTACAAGGATATTAAGGATATAATCTGGAAATGGGTGGATGCATGTCACGAGATTAGACGAGACAAAATGAAGTACATCTTTCTTAAATTTCTAATACCGTTGCACAGTTTTTCAAATAGATTTTATAAGTGTTGACATGTTCAAACTTGTGAAGAACATGATCTTACTACTCAATACAAAATTAGTCTTGACCATGCAATCAAGACAAACAGATTTCATCACACTTAAGGATCATGACCGATCTGACCACTGCTCCCAATAACTCAGTGCAGTCAAGAGTACACTTCAGTTCCTCAACCACTGTCTTTGTTTGGTGACCAGTTCTTTTTTCTATCCAGTAATTTCACTATGGTAAAACTTGTCAGGATCCATACTCCTCTTATGAGATCATTTGACTCCTAGTAAAATGTTAGACAACCTGAATTGATCTTCTCCTTTCTTCACCTGTTCTTCCAATTTTGCTGAATTACATCTGGTTTTGTGAAAAGTGTCACATACATTTCTATCTCTGTAATAAAACCATGTAAATAATGATGACCCAGGTACCAATTATTTGTGTAGTATGCCCTTCTGAAGATACAGTTGGAGAAATGTTGCAACTGTACTCCTTGATTTCCCCTAGCCATATTGTTTTATGTTCTGGTGTGTTTCATATGAAATTCAGTTCATAATCAGTCTTACAATCACATAATGTGAACAATTTTAGTCGACTGTGCTCTTTTTATATGGAGTGTATTGCTTGAAGAATTATCTTCCTCTGAACAGAAGCAAACTTTCATTTGTACATGATTTATTAAAAAGGAAAAACACACTGCTGAAAGTTTGATGTATTTTATCAATAGTCTTTTTTACTTTGAAAAGTTGGCCTCCACCAGTAGCCAAGTTGTTGCTAGCAAAATGCGGTATACAGTGAAGCAAATTAAATCAGTCTCTTGAAACCACTCCAAAAATGGCCAAAAAGAGATCAAACTAAGTATGTCTAACATCTCCTACTAAGAAATACAAAGTTTTTGCAGCATTGTTTAGAATGTTGCTAAACAAATCCAAATGTATATTTATAATGAAGTCACCACATATAACATCTTGAGTATTGCAAATATTGCAAGAATAATCTGTTACATTACTGTCTATAAATGAACAAAGGGTATTAGTGGCCATTATGTAACAGGTCACATAGTAAAGGAGTGTGTGTGTGTGTGTGTGTGTGTGTGTGTGTGTGTGTGTGTGTGTGTGTGTGACAGGCCTTATAGTGATAGCACATACTCATTGTTCATCACACTATGGGATTCATTTTTAAACAGTTAACTGAGTATGTTTCACCTAATTATATTAGAAATCTTCAGTGGCCTGCAAAGTAATACCAGAGTTAATGAGTTGCTTCATAATTTTTTGAGATGCCTACTGATTCATGCCAACAGCTTTAAATTCTTTGTATTTTTATAGTACTTAAAGGTGAAAGTCAAAATCCTGTAGTTTCAGACTTTCCATTTCACTTTTGACTCAAATAAAGTATCAACTTTAGCACATTTTTTATTTAGCAGGAAATTAATGTTTTATCCATGTAATGAAAGTTAGTGTAAGAATGAGAAGTACAATGGCTGTGACTTCCCTGAGTTGTTGATTTGGATGAAATGTTGTTGTTTTCAAAATTCATTCTGTTGTTTCCTTTTTTTCTGTTCAGTTTATTTCTGAAGCAATTACTTTATTTAGCTGGGTTTTTATATTATAAACCATTTTCTGAAACATATTTTATCAGGACAGTTACACCACAAATTCTAATATAAGTACTAAGCTAAGCTAGCCTAACAAATGCCACATAAAAATATGAAAAGTATTTATATCAAGCAAATAAGTAAGTATTGTAATGTTAGGTTAATGATAAATGACATATACCAGAATTTTTTTATGAAAATTTTCCTCTTAACATGAAAAATTCAAGGCTTCTGTTTCCTTTATGTTCAGTGTTACTTTATTACATAATGATCAATAGTAAACTTCCTTGAGTGAGTCATTTGTTTTTGTGGCAATGAGTGCTTTTGTTTCTCAGTGGCTGTAAGGTTGCAATCATCAGTAAGGAGAGAATCTTTTTTTATACTACTTAGAAAGTTGTTGATATGCATGAGAAAAAATATTGGTCCTAATATGCTGTTGTGAGAAACTCCTTTGTTAATGTATTATGATTTATTTAAGATAATCTTAATTTTTCTTGTCAATACCATCTTTAGTGGAAGCAGGACTCTTGCCTGTTGTAGATAATGTGGGAAGTTCCTTGGTCCAAATAACTCATTTGTTATGTATGTTAAGGTAGTTGTATGCTCTGTATGCACTGCAGTTTTCCTGCACTACTTGAGAAACATTCATTCACAGAGTTCATTAGCTAGTGAGTTTCATTTATTGCTTCATCCCTTATCTGTGTGGTTGCACTTCAGTTTGTCATTCCCCATTTAATGTTACAGCCTCCAAGTGTACTGAAAATATTATCATCACTATGTGATGACAGGAGCCAAGAAGTACTTGATGTGATGAGTTAATATTGGAATACACCAAGGTTAACTTGTCTTTGCCAGTAATATACAATATCACAAATTTCTCAAACAGTGGTTTCATGAGAAAAAAGTGACACAAATATTGATAATAACTCATAGTTTTAATACTGCATGTATTTGCACATCTAATAATAATTTGTTAGTAGTTCCCATGAAAGAAATATGCTATGTGAGATTCATTTTCATAATATTTAGCTTACAAGTGACTATGACTTTTACTGTCATCTAGCATCTCATATATTACACCAATTTTTTAAATTTTATTCTCTCTACAAATTTGAAGAGGATTGTTGTGGGAACCAAAACCAGTAACAAAGTTTAATAATTGTGTGACTTCACTAACTGAACAAACTATAAAAAACATGAAGTTTTTTCATCCGCAGCTGTGCACATGATGCTATCTGCCTACAGTTGTCATGTTTCCAAATCTCAGTATACTCCAACAAAACAGGGAAGTAAGAAATTTTGTTTTATAATTTATTCTCATACAAAATATTCTAAATATTCACTGTAATTCTACACCTGCTAAGAGATACTTGCCGTAGCAGGCATGAATGTGTGCATTCATCCATGGCAGCTTTACCTGGAATATGTTATCTTCATGTTTCAGATCTAAGTACAGAACTCTTGTTGCTCAAATATAGGAAACATCTTAAAGATTACTACTTACCCATTGGGACTCCTTACCTATTGGATATTAAGAAGCATGTTTTAGATAATCAAACATCACGTAAGGATATTCTTACAGTGATCCCAACTATAGACTACAGTATAATGACAGAAATGAAACAGGTTAGTGAAATTATCAGCAAGTTAACTTAGTATAGATTTCACCTTCAAGTTGTTATATGCTTTAAGACCATATATTTATGGATTAATTAAAGTCTTTTAGGTAATAACATATAAAATGTACTCATAAAAAATAATATGATCAAATGTTCATCTTCTGGTGCCAAATAAAAGAAACTGCATAGCACTTTACTTTCTATTAGATTAATTATATTGTGAAATTGAAAGTTTCTACTCACGATGTAGCAGAGATACTGAGTTGCAAACAGGCACAACAAACACACTGTCACAAATATAGCTGAGTGTGGCCTCAGATTCCTGAGACTGTAGTCATGTGTGTGTGAGTTGTGTTTGCATGAGTGTGTATGTGTGTGTTTGCCATCTAATTCTGACGAATGCCTTCTGGTCAAAAGCTATATTTGTGACAGTCTGTTTGTTGTGCCTATCTGCAACTCAGCATCTCTGTTATATGGTAAGTAGCAACTTTCCTTTTCACAATATTGTTACATTCCATCCTGGATGTTCCATTATTAAATTAATTAAGTACGGAGAAGTACTAGAGGTGAGAAATTAGTTCCATATACTTGCTTTAAACTCACCTTCTTCGTGTGCCTATATACTCAACTCGTGAGTTTTCATTGCAGCCTGCTCATCACCTGAGTCTCTTGTCTGGTACAAGTAGACCTACTTCGCACAGAAATGTGGGTGAGTTCGTGAGTTCACAAGTACAACTGTGGACTCACAGCATTCCCACTACATACACAAACATTTTGAAAGAAATTTCCACCATTAAACTGTAAATTACTACTCACCTATTTCACATAATCATGATTTTGGCTTTATAGCCATTCTCAGGTGCAGACAGAAATGCCACAAAATGTCCAAATTGCCTAAATGACAGAACATAGTTATATACTAATAAAATTACTGATATTGGTTAGCAGTGAATCGTGTTCTGTTTGTTTATATATATAATAGAAAGAAACATTCCACATGGAAGAATATATTACAAATGCTGTGACTTACCAAATGAGAAAGCGCTGGTAGATAGACACAATAAAAAAAACAAACACACACACAAATTTCAAGCTTTCGCAACCCCTGGTTGAAAGCAACAAGGGGTTTTCAAGCTTGAAATTTGTGTGTGTGTGTTTGTGTTTTTATTGTGTCTATCTACACAAACATACACACAAAATTCAAGCTTTCGCAACCAACGGTTGCTTCATCAGGAAAGAGGGAAAGACGAAAGGATGTGGGTTTTAAGGGAGAGGGTAAGGAGTCATTCCAATCCCGGGAGCGGAAAGACTTACCTTAGGGGGAAAAAAGGACAGGTATACACTTGCGCGTGCGCGCGCGCGCGCGCACACACACACACACACACACACACACACACACACACACACACACACACACACACACACACACACACACACATATATAATTTTTTTGAAGACTGCTGTTAATTGATTTTAATATTTAATATCTAGTCAGAGAATTTGTAACAATTACATTGACATATACACACAAATTTGAGGCAATACCAAGTGTGTAGTGATAGTATCATAAAATGACATGAGGATGAACTGCAATCTCTAAACAGTGATTAATTATTAAAATAAATTACAGAAATGAATACTAAGCTACACAACTCGTATTTAGCTCATAAAGACAAGTTGCAATGACCAAATGAATATAGAAATAGCACACTTTTTTGTCAAACAATGGAAAGTCCAGGATGGAATGTAACAATACCAGAGAAGGGAAGTTGCTACTCACCATATAGCGGAGATGCTGAGTTGCGATAGGCACAACAAAAAGATTCACACAATTATAGCTTTCGGCCATTAAGGCCTTTGTCAGCAGTACACACACACACACACACACACACACACACACACACACACACACTCACGCAAATGCAACTTGCACACATATCTGCAGTTTCAGAGAGCTGAAACTACACTGCGAGCAACAGCACCAGTGCATGATGGGAGTGGCGACTGGATGGGGGTAAGGAGGAGGGTGGAGCAGGGAGGGGGAGGGATAGTATGGTGGGAGTGACAGACAGTGAAGTGTTGCAGTTTAGATGGAGGTCAGGAGAGTTAGTCACTGTCCTCACCCATCCAGCCCCCTCCCTGTTGCCATTCCAGCACTACACAGCCGTCATTTCACTGCCACACTCAGTCTTTTATTTATTTATTTTTTTTATTTCTCTCCTTTCCGCTACTTACCCCCTCCCCCCTCTGCACCTTCTCTCCTGCCCTGATGACAAGCCTTCCACCCCTGCACACTTCAATTAGAGACAATGAGTAGGAAGCAAGTGCATCACCACAATTCTCAGATTTGCTGCAGAACTATAGTGGGAATGAAGGAAGCCCGCTGGCACTGATGTAGCAACAGCACTGTGATTCGTGAAGAAGCATGCTACCTGAACATTAGACTCATATTCAGTCTGTTTCTGATCTCTAAGAAGTACACACACATTGGACAATTTAGCAAATATAATACATAACTCAGTGAGAAATATCAAGTGTGCAGAATTAATTTAATTTGTAAGTAACTTGAATCAATCTTAGAAATTAGGCACTAATTGCAGACAGCAATAACTGGGAGAAATGTTCAAAACAAGACATACCGCAAACATAATAGTGTTCCACAAAATTCCTACTTGCAAACCAGCTACAGTCTGCTTGCATCAGCTGTCAATTTTTCATAGCAGATAACTACATGTCTGATGGCACAATGGCTGTTGGCACTTAGAGAGAAAAAACAGAGAGGTAACCATCTTAATCTAAAAGCACTGAGGCATAATTTGCGGAATAAAATATGGTGAAAGTTTTCACATATTAATCTCCCCTGCTCATACATGATGGTCATGTGGTTAAATGTTGTGCGTGGAATATAGTACAAACTTCCAACCCCCAGTTTGGCACCGAGAAAGTCCAGCAAAGACAGCCATGGGCTACACCCAAAGTCTATCTTTAGAGCTAACTACTGCAAACAATGTTTTGTTCTGGGACTGCATCTCAATTGGGATGAGGACCTTTATGGCTACAGAAATTTATCTGGGTTTTGCTAAAATTGCCATTTTTTAATATAAATGAGCTGGTCAGTTGCAAGAAACCATAGTATTGTTTCAGTGTGATGAGCTGCTTGTTGTTAGAATTGGCTAAATAAGTAGTTTAGTGGAATGATGGGAAATCACTTGTGAAAGTAGATGAGTATTATGTAATGGATAAGAACTCTGTGCTCCAGAGTCTTGTGTGTGTGTGGGGGGGGGGGGGGGTGTAGGTGACCCTTTTTGTCCTCCTCACCCCTCCTCCCCTAACCCCTTGTGTGGACACTAAAGAGGGGGGTAATCTGCAGGCACAGTGTGAAGTGTTACAACATAAAACAGCACAGGAACAATGCAGGAGTTTGCTTGTTATATGCAAGCTGCTACCCAGGGTCTTTTCAACACACAAAAGCTGAAATTTTGGGACCTCGCAGGAAGAATGGAAGATGTGGCTACTGAGAGCTGACCATTTGTTAGACAAGATTGCAGATTGTAGGCTGATAATGACAAAGATGAAATGACATGAAATTCAATGCTCCTGAGGACAGCTTGGGGGAAAATGTGAGTGAGTGAGTGAGTGAGCAAGTGAGAAAAATTATCAAGCAGGGGCAGACGAGGAACTGATCAACAAGAGGAGGGCCCAGAGATGTCTGAAAAGAAGTGTTTCATGTACTGCTCTGCAGAAAGCATTCTAACTTTGCCTTCTGAAGCCATGTCAGCCTATTGTCAATTTAATTTTCAGACTTTGAGTGTGATTCCTGGATTCATTCTGATTTCTATCACTGAAAGACATCCACTTTTTCCATTCCTTGCCAAATGGACTTTCCTACAGTCCAGTGCTTGGATCTTTAAAGCATTTGACTGTGTATTTGTTATCTGATCTCAGTCTTGAAATATTACACTGATGCTGCCCCTGCAGGCTAATCACTGCAGGTAATAGACTTCATGTGCACAGACATTTACACCTTGTGCACAGACATCTACATCATGTTGGCCACCAGTACACCTATACCTGGAGGAATTAGGCAAGATTAGTTGTCAACCAGTGGATAGGGAAGAAGTTAAGGTACAGTGTGTGCTTCCTCGGAGCTTCAGGTCATGGAAGATGAAGATTTCCGGTTGTCATATGGTAGACACATTACACCAAACGAGATCAACAGGTCATGCCAATGTCATGTCAACCACGCACACCTGCATGTTTCACCTACTCAATCAAATGGTAAAAAATGTCATGTGACTATGGCCTCCCGCTGGATAGACCATTCGCCAGGTGCAAGTCTTTCAATGTGACACCACTTTGCCGACTCGCGAGTCGATGGGGATGAAATGATGATGATTAGGACAACACAACACCCAGTCTCTGAGTGGAGAAAAACTCCAACCCAGCCGGGAATCTAACCAGGGCCCTTAGGATTGACATTCTGTCATGATGACCAGTCAGCTACCAGAGGCGAACAATCAAATGGTGACATGACATGGCTGCCTACCTCTCCTCCTCCTCCTGCCTTTTACTTGCGCAATTACTGAGTCATCCAGTCAAATCAGCCCTGAGATTACATCTGTAACTAATCCATGAATGAATAATAATAATAACAGGAATAATTATTATTGTTGTTACAAGTGTAGCTATTTTTCTTGCATTTATACTCAATCAATTTCATTTACTACATTTTTTCACCCAGTTTGGAATGACCTCATTAGCAGTTAAATTTCTGAGTTTATTTTACTACATTTTGACACCCAGCTTGAGGCCATTTGGATATCAATGCTTCAGTCAGTTAATTTACTGCAAGTTGGTCCCTCTATAGCTTACTTTTCAAAAACTTTCTCTACAATCAGGAATTTCAGGTGTTCCAGACTGGTGGTGTTGCTAGTTCATAATCTGTTATATTTTGGACTTCCAAAGCATTTGCTATTAACCAGTGTCAACTTTCACAAGGAACTGTAGCATCTTTGTGCTTATTTAAAAGAAAAAAAACTTTATTTCTACTAATTTTTAGAAAGTACTTGATCATTTTGATGAAGTAATACAAAATTAGAACTGTTTGGCACTGTCTCTGGCTTAATAGGTGTACATTTAACTCTGACAAGGAACCCCTTGAGCATTGACTGCGAGGTCACAGGTTCAGTTTTTAGTGAGGCTCATTTGAAAGTGTTGTGTTAACAATTACGGCAGAAAAAATATTAGCTGCTAATGACTTGCCATGTACATCAGGAGGGCAACAGAAAATGAGTGTCTGGGAGGTGCAGAAATCAGTTTTCTATGGGATGTATGTATTACACTCGACAACGTGGACATAGTTGACATACAAGAAATGATAAAAACAAACCATCATCCTGGACAATGAACACGATGAAAAATGGTGTGCCACCGTGATCATGTAGGACATTCAGCTAGGTATCCACTCTTAAGGAATGTATATAAAATCATATTGGTGAAATGGGGTGACAATAACTTATGAAATGTGATGGCATACAACAAATGCAAAACAGTCTGTCATGAAGCTTATGATGAAATTGATTATTCTTTAAGGCATAGCTGCAGATAGTGCAATAACATGTTTTATAGGCATGGAAAAAACTAACATCCATAGGCTGAATTTGTCCATTGACCCCAAGTGGTATGAACTGCAATGTCACACATTTTTCAGGAGGGATAGTTTGCTATAAAGGAGTATGCTTTTTATATGCAGACCAGGAATTATGTTATTTTGACCAGCAAGTCACTTTGACTAGCAAGTTATTTTGGCAAAGAGCAGTGCTCATACCATAGTTGTAGCTCTCTTACACCCATTTCCCCACTCTTGTTTGTTGTGACATAAATATTTCCTACTGTTCTTGCAAGATTACAAGCATGAGAAAGGATCTCAGAGGGCAGAGCACCTCCAACTTCTCACAGCACAACAGATAACTTTCCAGTCAATTTACCATCCAAATTAACATGTGGCATAATTGTAAACAAAAGCATTAAGGCTTTGATGTTAGTTAATCTTGACACAACTCTCATGGTACTTCTGATTTCCACAGTTCCTTTCATATGCATTTCCTCTTGAAATCTCAGTTGGATGGAGTTGAAAACAAATTCCGTACTGAACAATAGAATAAGTTTATTTATCTTCGCTACAAATTTTCAGGCCGATTCCGCAGTTTGCTGTGTATCGTCAAGTTCATGCTTTGTTTGAAATTTCTTTATCTTAAGTCTTCCAGTTCTGTAGCACTGTTTGAAGTTATGCCACCATCCACTGCTTCCTTGGGAATCTCTGTAATCCATATCACACGCAGTTTGACGTGCATAACATAGTAGGTCATTATCATCCATATGCTATAAATTCTATTGAGCATCCCTGAAAAGTGCAAACACCAGTTTTGTAACAATTGCATCTTGCTCTCTCTTGAATATCCATAGTTTTTTATGCACTGGAGAGTCATAATGCTGTGGACTTATTCAGCATACATTCATAATTGATTTTTACAGTGTTGTGGATGAGCTTCCTTGTACGTAGTTATGTTTAGTATCCACTACTCTGAGGACGATTGTCCTTTACTACTTTTCACTGGAGACAGGATTTGTGGCTCCCTGGCTGACAAAGATGATGAACTATATGGCTCATCACCTGTTTCAAAATAACTTTCACTTGTTAAGCACATATTGTGATCATTATACTCCTTATGTACACTGTCCGCACAGTTGGGCCATAGCTCTGCTTTGTATCAATACCATTACCATTAGCACTTTTGTGAGTTACACTTTGACTAAACAGTTCAACTATGCTCCATAGTTTCATGCTGTGCTCACCGTTGGATACCTTGTCTCCCCTCCCGGTTGCCATTAGCAGCCAATAATGTGGTTGCATGGTAGACAAATGTGGGGCATCAAATGCTGTAAATATTATTGGTCTTTTGAGACCTCCTCCTCAAGAGGTTCCTTGTGTATTCACATTCTTGGAGACCCTTTTGCTTCCTTCATTGGAATGGTCTGTTTTGGTTGGATAAAACTTTCATTGTCCTAGATTTAGTGTCTTGTTAAGGGTTAATACGAAAAATCCAAGAATTGTAGATTTTTCTCTTGACCTCCCGGGTGGCTTATAATTGCTGTGTGATGAATACATGCATGGCAATGATGCAAGCTATTGGAATACTTACTCCTTCCTGAGCTACAGGCTTACTCGAGCTGACTATATCTTCTTTCAGACTTTGTTCTGAAGGACAGATTTTCTGATGACATCTAGCTTGCTCATAGGACATTAGTTATGGGTTTTCCCATTTTGTTTCTTTATTTTACACCATCTATTTTGGTTAACTCAAGTTTGGTCCCAAAATCGGATATGACCACCCTCACACGTTTTTTTTTACGGAAGTACAGCCATATCGGGTAGGTCACTGAAGATCCCGTTTGATAGTCACTCCATGTAGATGGGGTCATCAAGTACCCATATAGTGACAGCCCTTTAGCTACATAGGGAACGCACTATTAATTTCCAAGCTGTTATCTCCCTGTGCATCCCAAGCTATACATGTCAGTATGTTTGGGGGCACCAAGCCTTTGGGCAATGGCCATCAAGCAAGTTGCCCATTGCTGTGGTTGAGTGATGCCCATGGGGAGAGCCCTCATTCAGAGTGGGCAGCATCATTTCAGATATCTGACACAGTGAAAAGACCAAAGCTGTCACCTAGGGTCCATGAGGCCCTAGCCGTCTCTACAGACAGAAAGAGATTTTTCTGTGCAGATCATTGAGGTTACCATGAATTCTTTCAAAACCACATTGCCCCAAGACAGCACCTAGTGAGATCTGTAAGTTGGTTCACATAGATATTATCAGTGAGTGCATTCCCCCAAACCACATTGAAAACAATAGCAGTTAAAGTGACAATGACCCCAGTGACCACAATTTACAAAATCTTATTTACCTCCAGACAGAGCAGGTACTTACCTTGACCTGGCAGTCTTAATCACACCTTAGTCTGATAACTCTCCCCTCTTTTCTCCTACTTAGGAATTCCAATGTGCAACTACCACTTGTGGGGGAGTACCACATCATCTGGTAGCAGCCTTCAATTGACCAACTCCTTTCTGATCTTGATCCATTCCTCCTCAAATATGGTACTCCTGCCCACTCCAGTGCCACCCATGAATACCTTTTCAGCTATTGACCTTACAAACTCTTCCCTAAATATTGTGGTTTTGCTACAATGGTCACTACACGATGATCTTTGTGACAGTGACCAATTTCCAGTGATCCTGTCACTCCTGTGTCACCACCCAATGGACCAGTTACCATACTGTGCTCTGCAAAGAATCAAATGGCAGTTGTAAACCTTTGCTGTCACTTTAATCAACTCTCCATCACTTTCATCCACCCTCCATCGGGTTGCATCAGTGAAAATGTGGGAGAAATCACCAGTGTCATTGTAGCTGTTTTCTACTGCCCTCCCTCATCCAGCAGCCAATACCATGGTGGACCAAAGAGATTGCAACAGTTATTCAGAACCAGCTAAAGTTATATCCTTCATGAATTGTCCTCAGCACATTCAAGCAGCTCTGTGCAAAGGCTCACTATCTAATTAAATGAAGTAATAAGGAATGCTGGTGTCAATATTCTTCATTCCAGTGTGGTCATGCTCCATAGGCTACTGAGGTGACAGAGATCAACAAAAGTTCCAGATCTCTTTCTTCAAGATGGTATTTCTCCCACTGCATCAGTTCTTGCTGAACACCATGTGTGGCTCATTTTGTGACAGCATCAGTGGTCTCTTCTTATGTGGTTACATTCTAAAGACATAAAAGACACGTTGAAGATGTCTCCTCCCCCCCCCCTGTCTTATCCCCCTCCCCCTCCCTCCTCCATTGCCCAGATTTGTGTAATGAATATGGCTCCTCATTAGATATTTACTGGGGCCTGATCTGAAGCTGAATGAGATTGGTTGCCATGTTTATTGTTGAGGAACGTCTTAGATTTTGAAATTAGTGGCTACTTTTACCTTCCACCTTCCAAATTAGTCTCTTCACCAAAGTGGCTATCTCATCTCTTCAGGTCTTGTGATACCAACTCTTGCCCACTTACGCAATCTTCATATGACAGTTTCTTAATTATTTGACTTGTCAAATGAATTTTTCATACAAGAGTCACCAACCCCCTGACCCTCAGACTTCGGAGGGATTAATAGTTGGACTGCGCCATAAGACCTTCTATCAAGACCTCCACCTACCCTTCTTGGAATATTTGTATTCCTGCACACTCCTCCTTGGTTGGTATGCAGACCATGCATTATGACTGATGTATCTAAAGGACATAAAGTTTTAGTCATCTCCACGACCTTTTGTCATCTGTTCCTCTCTCTTCTTCAGGAGTGTCAGGGTGCTTCTGTCATTATTTAGAGTGACTGCTTTAAAATCATGGGTAGTACTGAATATTCTTTTACATCTACCATTGGTGTTTGAATGATGACTGTAGCAATATGCTATAATCCCTTACGTATCACTCACATAGGAGTTGTGAGGATTTGCTCTGTTCTGCAGTTATCTATATTCTTGTAAGGTTCATGCATTGAATTTCACTGGAATATTCTCTGTGAATAATATTTAAACATTACATAAATTTAAGAATGTAGGAAAGTACAAATTGCTACTTATCGTAAAGAAGACATGTTAAGCTGTGAACGGGTACAATTAAAAGAACTTGCACAGGTCTTTTGGTCACAGCCTTCATCAGCAAAAGAGAAATGCACACCATTCATACACACAAGCAAGCACACCTTGTGCACACATGACCACCACTTCCCACATTTCAGGTCAGATGGAGAGTTGACAGTCATGTGTGCATGAGGTGTGCATACTTGTGTGTATGAATGGTGTGCGTTTCTCTTTTGTTGATGAAGGCTGTGGCCAAAACCTCTTCATAAATGTCTTTTAATAAGGCCTGTTTGCAGCTTAACATGTCCCCCTTATGGTAAGTAGCAATCTATATTTTTCTACATTATTGGTATCCCTACCTTGAGTTTCCATTGTTTGATTTTTATATAAATTTAAGTGAGCCTCTTGTATTGCATTTTAATGAAGTGTATATTTTTTTTACTTCTTACTAGATTTCAATGACTTTATTCTAATGGAGCCATAAATCATATTATATATAATGAAAAAGTATGCAATCAGTATAACAAATGTAGCTTCACTCTTTTAGTAGAAACTGAATTTCATCTTCCTCCTTAAACATTGTCATTTTATGTGTAGCCATTTTTGCTAACACGGAAATTATACCTAGTGTGCTGAATATGTCTTGACAGTCTCCCCCCACCCCACAATACTTTTCATAAGCTCTTAGAAGGTTAAAACTTCTAATAAATTGACCTCATCATGATGCATAAGCACTAAATTGCTGCTTTAGTCAACCATACTCAGGGTCAGTGCACAGTGTGCTTGGACTGTCGTGGTGACCTACCAGTGTGCTATGTATTTTAGCTGATACTGAATGAGTGTTAGACATGTTTTAAAATTTTATGTGATATCTGAATACCTACCTAAATAATAAGCATTTTTAAGGTATTGTTGACAGGCTTTAGCATCAATTTTTTCATTTATTGAGTAATCAGCAACACATTTTTGTTAAATGTATGTCATGTAATGATTTCATTCTATCTGGTATTCCCACAGCTATCAGAACAAAATGTTCTGCCCTTCAGTAAGTGGCTGCTGTTTCTTCCCAAGTTTGCCAGTGTCGATGCTCTGCTTGATGGGTTAGATATCTTTCTGAACTGTGAATTAATTGTGGCAAATGCAAGCAGCATAATGGAAGTGTACAGAATGAGACATTGTTATACACTCCATAAAATTACATACTGGACATATGATGCAAATGGTAGTCATCTGAACATACCTAATGTGCCACTTGTTAAACGGAGAACAAATTTCCATGGTGTGATGCTGAAGGTTGCTGTTGGAAAGGTAAGTATAAGTGCACTAGAGCTAAACGTATATAGAAAAAAAGTGAAAAACAGATTTAATATAGTAAGATGTGACTATTATTTGTAGGGAATAAATTATGCTGTATCTCAGGTATTTCAGTTTCTCTATAGCTGTTTCCTTTTCACTCTTTTGTAACTACAGACGACTTATAAAGTGGTGAAGTAGCTACATTCATGAAACTGATTATTACTGATAACAGTATTAGCAGATGGTTTATATGTGCACATTTTTATTATTTGTGAATTCCTGAGACAAAAATGACACTACTTCATCAACTTTCAACTGAATCTGTACTTTCAACCAAGTGTTTGCCAACAGATTTCACAGTGTTATCATGTTAATGTTGCCTCTCTGGTTTTTTTTATATCATCATTATTAGTTGGTTCAATCACATGATGGTGTGGTCACCTTGAGTCACTGTGCAACATAGGATTGCAGTAGGTTCTTCAGCTTCCTGTTGCCAACTGAATTCAGCTTTCTTTCATTAATCCCTGTCCCATCTGTCCAGTGGTCATGGCCTCAGTCTTCTTTTGGTAAATTGAGCTGTAATCTAATATTTGTTTTGATCAGCTGCCTTTCTTGTCCAATTCAGTTTACATTTTTTTTCCCTTCCCCCCCCCCCCCCCCCCCCCCAGGAGTGCAGAAAATAGTTTTGGACTTACAGGGGCACCTTCTTTTACATTGTAGGTAGTGGGGAGAAGGCATGGTAATTACAGTGTTAAATAATCACTCACACTCCTGTCACTTACTATGAATACTTATATTCTCCCATGTGTGTACACATGCACAATGCGTGTAGCATAGGGCACTTACTGCAGAGAACTGATCTGGCATAGATACAGTTGTTCTCGCTACCTCCCCACAAGTGTGGGACACAGTGACTGGTGTACGTCGTGATGTGTTGTCCCACTGGCGATGGCAAGGGGCAACGTATCGTAGCCTGCCAGGTGCCTGGGTGGCTGTAAATGGCGGCCCTTGGCATCAGAAACAGTGCCGATGGGGCAGTAGTGGTGTCCATTGAGGTGTTGGTAGGTGCTGGTGTGTTGTCCATTGTTGGTGAAGCTGTCGGTCTGCCGGCAGCAGTGTTCAGGGTGGACAATTGTCATTATTAAGTGCTCGGGCCAACACAAACAGGTAGCCATCCAAAGAAAGAGTGGATATCAGACCTGCTGTGTTGATCATAGGCTTAATGGGCGGGGAGTGCTCTAATGACCTCAAGATCTTGCAGTAGCCCAACTGTCTATCTGTGTATTGTCAAATTTAGCCATAACCACAAGTAGTGAGTCCTGCAGTGTTACGGAAATGTCTTGTAAATTGACTTGAGGGGCCTGGTGGAGGGTAAACACTAGGTGTGCCCACTAAAGTCAACGCACATTTTAGGCAGTTCAGTGACTCTGTTGCCATTTTTCCAGCTTGCAAGATATCAAAAGAATTTGGCCCTCATTTCAACAGCTTGTACAGGCCACTGTACATGGGCTGGAGGGCAGATTTGATGGTGTCAGTCCTGACCATGATGTGTGTACACATTTGGAGATCTTTGTCCACAAAGATAGTCAGTTAGGCATCGTGGAATGGCAGTGGGATGCAGACGTGGCAGATGTGATTCCTGACATGTTTTACTTCATCTGGCAGGTTGATGTCCATGGAGTCGGTGGTTTGTGATATGAACTCTGCTGGTAAGATGATCAGTTCTCCATAGAGCACCTCTGCCAGTGAGCCATCCAGATCTTCTATGTAGGCAGCTCGTATGCCCACCAGCACCCAGGGGAGGGCCTCCATCCACTCTGTGTCATAGCATACGAGTGCTTTCTTGTGCCACCATTCCACAAATCCACCAGATTGTGGATGGTAGGCCATTGTGTGGAACCCGTTGCACCCACAGAGGCAGCAGAGTTCGGACAACAGGGCTGGCTCAGACTGCTGGCCCTGGTCAGTTGTCAGGGACCCTGGGCAGCAAAAGTGTGCAATCCATAGTGTGACAAAAGCTCGGGTGGCAATGTCGGCCGAGATGCCAGTCAGCGTTGTGGCCTCCACCCATCGAGTCATCCTTTGGGAGTGGGCCCACCATGTCTACATGGACATGTTTGAAACAACCCTTCGGGATGGGGAATTTCCTGGAGGGCGGTTGGATGTGACATCCCTTCCTGGCCCTTTGGCATTGGATGCAGGCTCCCATCCATGCAGTGCAGTCACATTTAATGTCAGTCCAAACAAAACATTACGAGTTCCATTGTCGGGCGTACTCCAGGGTGAGGTAAGTTGTGGAGGAGGTCGAAAATTATCTTCCTGAAGTTCTATGGGATGACTGGTCATTGTCTACTATAGGGATACATTGCACCAAACTAGTTTGGTTGTGCCTGCAATGGTGCACTGCTTGAGCTGGAGGCCCATTGTATGTCCACATAAAAGATTTTGAAGGTTGGTGTCAGTTGCTCGTGCCTCCATTAGTTGGTCAAAGTCAAGGTGTGCTGATGTGGCAAGTCAAGAGAGGTAGTCGGCCACCATGTTTTCTGCTCTCCGTACATGGTGGACGTCCATACTATATCGTGAAATCAAGTCTAGATGGCAGAATTGTTGAGGGGATGTATTGGCTGGTGGGTTTTTAATAGCGTCTGCCAGAGGATGGTGGTCTATGCAGATAGTAAGTGGCTGGCCTTTACGTCATCTCGGAAGTACTGAACTGCCTCTTATATCACCAAAAGCTCATGATTGAAGGTTAACAACATTTTCTGGGAATTGGAAAGTTTCTGCAAGAAAAACCGTAGGGGTTAGGTTCCACTGCAGTCTTCCTGTTGTAGCTCTGCCACACTGTTGGGTCACTTGCATCAGTCGTTATAACCATAGGGGTATCCAGTGATTGGAGTGTCAGGGTGGTGGTCTGAGTGAGCTTGGTTCTGATGTTCTCAAAAGCTGCTTGTGTGTCAGGAGTCCAAGTGAGCTTAAGTTTTCCTGACATGTTCTTGTCACGGAGTGATTCTGTGAGGGGCAGAAGTGTTTCTGCGGCATGGCGGTGGTGTCAGTAAAAATTAATTACCCCTAAAAATGGTGCAACTCTTGATAGCCCACCGGGGGTGACAGGTTCCAGATTTAATCTATCTTTTCCGGGGTGGGGTAGATGCCCGATGCATCGAAGAGGTGGCCTACGAATGTAGGAGTTGCCGGAGTTGGTACTGTCCTGATTGACCACAACACCATGTTCTGCTAGTTTGTTGTATACCACTTGGAGGTGTTTCTCATGATCTTGAGCTGTGTGTGAGGAGATAATTACGTCACACAAGTAACAACAGCAAAAGGGCATGGTAAAAAAAATTAATAAATAAATAAAAAAAACTGTCAATGTACTGTTGTGAACTCTGGGCTGCGTTCTTTTGTCCGAAGGGTATAAAGAGGAATTCAGATAGGCCAAATGGTGTAATTATTGTCATCATTGGGATTTCCTCTGTGGCCATTGGTATTTGTGAATAAGCTCTTTTGCAGTCAATTGCCCTAAAGATGCTTGCACCAGCCGCTTCCTGGGAGAAGTTCTGAATATTGGGCACTGGGTAACTACTAATGATGGCGCACACATTCAAATGTCTATAGTTCCCACACAGACGCCATGTTTTATCTTTTTTCATTCTTATAGCAATCAACAAGTCCTGCACACTCTTTGATGGCCTGATGGTGCCCTCGCATAAGAGTCCCTTGATCGTGGCCTTGGCTGCCTTTAGTTTGTGAGGGGCAAGGTGGTGGGGCAGCATCAGACCAGTGGATCAGGGCTAGTATTAATTCTGTGTTCAGTACCATCATGTATGATGTTAATCTTTTTATGGGGCTGATGTGGAGTAGCACAAGAGGCACACAATCTGCCCGCAGAGGCGATATTACTGTTTACACTTGACCTCACTCGAGAGAACAATATCACTGTTTTCACGCAGCTCACTCGTGGGAGCATCATTACCAGAAGTAAGAGCCACGGGACTGACCTGTAGTTCTGAAGGCTTGGCAGCAACATGGGCAGACAGCTCTCATTGTTGCTGGTGCAATGACAGCTGTTGCTGTGTGATGTGCAGTTGTGCTGTAGACTCAGAGCAGTGATTGTGGAAGTGTTCGTTAGCTGCCTGTGAGCTGGCACTGGTTGCAGTGATGGTTTCTGTATGCAGTAGTCATGGTTTTAAGCCCCTTGAACAATGCCTGGCACTTTAGCACAGGGTCCAGTACTGTTTCAGAGGTAGGAGGAGAAGGCGGCAGAGTCTTGTCCGTCGGAGGTGGTCACTGCTTACTCCACTGATTAGTATGCAGCTGTCATGATGTAGTAGTAAGGCCCTACCCAGGTCTGTCAAAAGAATATAATGACTTAAAAAATCTGTGCCCTACATGGACACTATGTTGTTGGCCATGTAAAACGTTCATGGGAGAGGGGTGTGGTTGTCCAGTTGAACTGTGATAGAGGCCATGCCTATCACAGGAATCACTGAATCGTTCATGGCATGTAGTTGCATAGCAGATGGTGTACATTTTCCAGGTGCCAGCTGAGATGGCAGCATGCTAACTTTGGTGCCTGTTTCGACTAGGAAGTTCGCTCTAAGCTGGTTGTTGTAGACGAAGAGCTGTGTGCTGTTAGAATGTAGACACAAGATATGATGAGTGTTCTCATGTTTTGTAGTGAGGATGTTTGGAGCAGGGGAGCAACCTGATGCTCCTGTGTCAGGTCACTGTACTAGTTTGGGTAGCTGCAGGGTGGATGACTGTGGCATGTGTCGGCACTGAAGCATGCAGGGAACCAGCAGGGTCGGTGTGGCTGAGTAGGTACAGAATCCTGACTAGGTGAGTTATTGTGAGAGTTAGGCATGGGTCAACAGCCAGTCATGAATGCGGCAGGTGGTTGTTTACATTCCACTACAAATGTAGTGCCTGCGTCCATCATGGTATCTGATTGTTTCTGCCTGCTGCTGTGGGGTCTTGCAAGGCTGCTTCAGGCATGGTGTGGAAGAGCTCGGCTGAAGTCGGGGCAGCTCGGCAACTGTCAGATGGCCGGGCACTGCGCAGTGAGCACTGTGCAGTAGTCTCCATGGGTGCAGCCAGTGTGCAGGCTAGCACAGGATGGCTGTAGATGCAACCAGTGTTGACATCAGTGCCAGAGACGATATGAGCATTTATCGAGGCATGATGTTGCATGAGGGCAAGCATCTGGTTGACGAGGCATAACCATGTTTCCAGCGGTTTTTCCTCGTGCATCATCATGGTAATCTGTACATTTTCAGGCAGCTTGAGAAGCCATAGTGACCAGAGAGCATGATATGGTAAGACGTTTGTGTTTATTTGGAGGTGTAACTTGCACTGTAGTGGTGACAAGGTATTGTGGCCCAGCAACGTCTCAGTGATGGCTAGGTGGGGTTGTTGTTCAGGTGAATGTGACAGGTGCTGTAGTATGAGTGTCTTCACTGTCTTGTATCTGTCAGTGGTTTGTGTGTGCAACAGGTGGTTGCTGATGTGATCGGTGTTGGTGTGGAGGTGGTTCAAAAGCACCAAAAACTAGTTGCGGTTGTCTGTGTCCCAGTGACCGCATAATGCCCTCTGAGTGCGAACCATGCATGCAGAGAATCAAATTGTAGTGGCGGCAGATGTAACTTGGTGCATGGCCAGTGATAATTTGCCTGGTGGCAAGGGCCTGGGACCAGTATGTGGTTGTTGTAACCATGCAAAGTACATGGTGTGTGTTCTGGTGGTGCTGATAGAGGCAGCAGCTAGCATCGCAGTGTGGTAGTAACAGTAGGTGTGTTGGTAATGCAGGTGTCGTTACTGATTATAATGGGATGCAGTGCAGGTGTCATGCCTAGTGCTTCGGCTTTGTGGAAGATGGCATCATAGTGGGATACCGAGGAATGTGGCATGGTGGACAGGTCCTAGTTGGTGGCAATCATGGCAGATGACACATCAGTGTAGATCACCCAACACGGCACCTGTTGTAGGTACTCCTCATGTTCCCACGATGCGTGGGTGATAGTTAAGGTCAGGCTCACTGTATTGATGTGCTGTGGTTGTGAGGTGTGAAAACTCTGCGTGGTTGCAGGTACACACAGTGTTCCTGCTTGTTGAGTGGCATCATGTGGCAGGGGTGGCCTGGAGTGCAGTGTGGCTGTTGTCAGTGTGATGTTGTCATGGTGAAGCGACATGGGTTGCAGAGCAGCCATAATAAGTGTGACATCACCCAGCTCAAGCAGTGCACCATTGCTGGCACAACCAAATTAATTTGGTGCAATGTATCTCATAGTAGGCAATGACTAGTCATCCCACAGAACTTCAAGAAGATAGTATGGTATCATGCAGAACGTAAAGTTTAGGTCTGGCACAGGAAGTTCACTTGTAGGACAGATTTGTCCACAATAACCCATAAATACCAGTTCTGTGCAATGGGAGGCAGTCTTATATAGTGATTCTCTGGAGGGTACCCATAATCTGGTATGTTGGACACAGGATGTTGATATGAGCTGAGTCATTAGAATGAAAAGGAGTGTAATGTAGTACATGAACACTGTCGTTAGTAGCAGTGTTTAAGTGGGAGGTGGAGATGGTGGCAGGCAGCCATTGTTCACTGTGTATGGTCACTGTTGATATAGTCTAATTAAGGGCGTGGCAGCCTTTGTCTCACCGCCTTTACTGATAAGATTATACTTGATTTGTAATTTAGTGTGTTCATCTGTTTGGCAAGAGATAACAATGTCCTGGTTCAGTGGTTGTTGAAACAATGGGAACATTGTTGACTGTTAGAGAGCCACAGTTGCACTGGTTATATCATCTGGGAATTGGTGAGAATACCAAATAGATGCATAAATAAATCATCTGTAGTGATGCCAAGTGATGAAGCACTGTTATGGGGCATATTCTTCATGGCATGAAGTTTGTATCCCATTGTGATTGTTTTTTCATCTATTAAATATTTGCCAGTACTTGAATCACTTTCCTTGTTTGTTTCAGTTCTGGCATTAGTCACCAATTACAAGTTTATAGAAAACAACATCCAAACAGGTCTCAGAAGGTCAAACAGCAGAAACCATTGAAGGTGAAAACGAAATGGCTCTAAGTTTAAATGCTAAAGTCACAAGTGATAATGTCTCAGAGTGGTTTATGAGGAATAAATTACTGATAAACCCTCAAAAAACAGTCGTCTTACACTTCCATACACAACAAAATAAAAACCCTTTAAAACCAAACATGTCAATAGAAAACCAAAGAATTAACAGTGTCACTGAAGCAAAATTTCTTGGCATCCACTTACAAGACAATCTTAAATGGAATTCCCACATCACTTCATTAAATTCTAAACTCAGTTACACAGTATCTTGAAAAATAAGTTGGTTGTCACAGTATAAAAATGTAATGTAACAACATAGCAATATAAAAATGTAACAATTTATAAATGTAATTTATACACCAATGTAACAGTATATTAATGTAATATTTTGTCCAACATCTAAGGTATGGTATATGTACCACAAAGATTCAGGACGTAAATAAATAAATAAATAAAATATAAATAAATAAACCAACCACTGTGTCATCCTCAGCCAGTAGGCATCACTAGATGAGGATATGGTCTGCAACCATGGTCAGATTTCATGACTAGATTTGCTATTTCTCAGTGAAGTAGCTTCTCAACTGGCCTCACAAGGGCTCTCCTTTTCACAGGAATCTTTCAGGCACTCATATAAGGTTTCTATCTCTCCACCAGAATAAGCTTCAACTATCCAGATTTTATCCTTTCTGCAGTTTTTATGACCAAACATGTAACTCTGCTGGGAGTTACTTTTAATGCTACTGTCTTGTCTACAATAGTTTTGTATGCTAAAAATCTATTGCTATTTAATTTTTCATTTGGTTCATGACAGTAATAGAAGAGATTTTCAGAATACAATCAAAAGCAGTAGTTTCACCTTTACAGAGTACTTCACTTAAACCAACAATAGTCCAATTGATTCCTCTCCTGTTTCTGTCAAACTGTTATCTCCCATCAGCAAACAGCAACTGCATGTGCGTATCTGAAAGAATTGTTGCTTTCATTCTGTAGACTTAGACTTAGGATTTCATGACACTAAAGCAGCTCCAATACGGAGATCTGAATGTGTGCCTAATTTAACTCCAAAACATTTTATCATGACTCAAATGTGAGAAGTATAATCATCATGCCTGCTTCAGTGACAGATTGCTGATCCTCCAGAACTGATTGGCCCACCAACCCAGTTTTCCACAGAGGTTAGAATCCAACATTCCACTGGGTTGGATTAATAGAGGCACCTTTTGTAGCTTACAAACTGGAGTTCAGGTGAGAGAGGTTAGAGGACTATAATTTTGCCAGGTCCTTATATTACTGTTGCAAGAGCAACTGCAACAATGCTTCAACACTCCAATGTCTATATTATGTCAAAATTAATGAGGAAAATTACCCCCAATGTCATCAGTTAAAAATCTAAATACAGTAGAACCCATATGTTTTTGAAGGGAGACAGTAAAATGAGATTAACATTAAAATGAAACTTCTTAATATATTTGTATTAACTTTAAATGCATTTAGACAGAAGATATATGAACAGTAGTAGGTACATTATTGCAGACAAGGTTCTGCGTAAATTATGGACAGTTAAAGTTACTGAGGACCAAAGAATGGATCAGTTATGATTTGTTATCTGGAAGCAACACCACAGTCGCAGTTCAAGTGTTGATATATGATTTCTGTGCACATCTCATCATGTTTCTTAATACTGTGTAACATTAGGCTACTTCCAATGCAGTAAGTGCTTCTGCCAGATTGGGAGGGTCAACGGGTTCACAATACAATTCTTTAGACTCCTGAGAATAAATTATTTCAGCTTATAATGGCACAACTTCTTTAATTATTTCATCGTCATTATGTAAATGACACGCAGCAGTATCAGCATCTCAATCAACAAAACTGTCAAAATAAATTCCATTTTAAATATGGGACCAGTCGTCGTCTTCTGGTACATTGAAATATAACACATTTTTGGTCTCGGCTTGACTTTCACCTTTTGTGAATCCACCTTTTCAAAAGCACTTGCGTACCTCTTTTTGCTTCTATACAATACCAGAGAAGGAAAGTTGCTACTTACCATATAGTGAAGATGCTGAGTCATGATAGGCACAACAAAAAGATTCACACAATTAAAGCTTTCAGCCATTAAGGCCTTTGTCAGCAGTAGACACACATACATACACATGCACACACATACACACACTCGTACACTCACGTAAATGCAACTTGCACACTTGTCACATGGTAGTGGCGACTGGGTGGGGGTAAGGAGGAGGGTGGCTGTGACGGGGAGGGGGAGGGGGAGGGGGAGGGATAGTATTGTGGGACTGGCGGACAGTGAAGTATTGCAGTTTAGACAGAGGGCAGGAGAGAAGGTGCGGAGGGGGGAGGGGGTAAGTAGTGGAAAGGAGAGAAATAAAAGAAATAAAAAGAAATTAAAAGACTGGGTGCGGTGGTGAAATGACGGCGGTGTAGTGCTGGAATGGGACTAGGGAGGAGGCTGGATGGGTGAGGACAGTAACTAATGAAGGTTGAGGCCAGGAGGGTTATGGGAACATAGGATGTATACCGTATCTACTCGAATCTAAGCCGGACTTTTTTTTTCCGGTTTTTGTAATCCAAAAAACCGCCTGCGGCTTAGAATCGAGTGCAAAGTAAGTGGAAGTTCTGAGAAATGTTGGTAGGTGCCGCCACAACAAACTTCTGCCATCGAATATATGTAGCGCTATACAGGCATGCTTTGCAGGCACGAAGATAAATACTGGCACCAAAACCTCTGCATCAGTAAATAAATTAAAAAAAGGTGGAAGACGAGCATTTTCTCTGCCCCGAGTTTCGACCACTGCATTTTTCATACATTATCCAACATAGTAAATACAAATTCCGTATTGTTCATCTTCGAATGTAGCAGCATTTCAATCTACTACGAAAATCCGACTGGAAAGACTGGGATGTTTATAAATATGGCCAACTCCACGTTCTGAATTTTTTCCAACCTGTGAGAAGAGATTGTTGCTAATAGGAATTTCATGAATTGTGAATCACATGCAGTATTTTCTGCACCATAAGAATAATACGAATATAAACATTTTGCCATGTATTCTTTTGTGTTTGCTGCTATCTCATTTAAATCCTGTCTGCCTAATAAACTACGAAACTAGAGTGAGACAACAGCAAATGTGGAAGAATATACATATCATGTGATGTTTATATTCGTATTATTCTTATGCCTAATAGTGATACAGTCAGAAATGAAGCACGGCAATTGACTAGATTTTTAAATCTACAATGACTCTAATTTCTGTGCAGAATGTAATGTACTAAAGAGGCGTCTGCAAAGATTTTCAAATGGAGAAAAATTTTCGCTAAACTCTAGTTCAGAACATCTTCTATCATACGCAGTCTATTATTTGGTTCTTGTTGATCATTATCAAAGAAAGCAGCAGTGTAAGTAACAACAAATAGCAGTCTCTTGCCATTGTTTCGCTAATGAGACGATTCCTCTTTTAAGTCATGGTAGTGCGCACAACAGCAAGCCATGCCGCGAGCGGCGACAGGCCGTTAACACTCATTAACAGAATGCGACAAACAATGCATGACACAGTACAATAATACATTTTCAGCTTAGAGTGACGTAAACACCTATAACATAGAGAACGGCACTTATCTGATCAAAGAAAAATAAGCTATCAATTCAAACCAGACGAAGCACGTGAAAAAGGAAGGGTACCCATATAAATACGGACGGAGCGCCTGACGCATAGCAATGCGTACCTGGTAAAGCCTAACTGCTAAGCTTACGACTCGAACCAAACTACTGTAGCTGTATTGTCATTCATTCGACCTAAATTGTGTCTCATATTACAATGGACCAACTTTGTTTCGATTTCGAGGTGTGGCCTAAAACTTTTCTCTCCCCCTGGAATTTCGAGTCTCAAATTTCAGGTGCGGCTTAGATTCGGGAATTTTTTTTTCCCTTGATTTCAAGTCTAATTTTTCACGTGCGGCTTAGATTCGAGTGCGGCTTAGATTCGAGTAAATACGGTAGCAGGGAAAGTTCCCATCTGCGCAGTTTAGAAAAGCTGGTGTTGGTGGGAAGGATCCATATGGCACAGGCTGTGAAGCAGTCATTGAGATGAGGGATATCATGTTTATCAGCGTGTTCAGCAACAGGGTGGTACATTTGTTTTTTGGCCACAGTTTGTCAGTGGCCATTCATATGGACAGACAACTTGTTGGTTGTCATTCCTACACAGAATGCAGCACAGAGGTTGCAGCTTAGCTTGTAAATCACATTACTGGCTTCACAGGTAGCCCTGCCTTTGATGGGATAGGTGATGTTAGTGACCGGACTGGAGTAGATGGTGGTAGGAGGATGTATGGGACAGGTCTTGCATCTAGATCTATTACAGGGGTATTAGCTATGAGGTACAGGATTGGGAGCAGGGGTTGTGTAAGGATGGATGAGTAAATTGTGTAGGTTTAGTGGACAGAGGAATACCACGGTAGGAGTGGTGGGAAGGATAGTGGGCAGGACATTTCTCATTTCAGGGGAAGACAAGATGTAATCGAAACCCTGGTGGAGAATGTAATTCAGTTGCTCAAGTCCTGGTTGGTACTGAGTTACGAGGGGAATGCTCCCTTGTGGCCAGACTGTGGGACTTTGGGAGGTGGTGGGAGACTGGGAAGATAAGACATGGAAGATTTGTTTTTGTACAAGGATGGGAGGATAATTACGGTCAATGAAGGCTTCAGTGAGACCCTCGGTATATTTTGAGAGGGACTGCTCATCACTGCAGATGCGACGACCATGGGTGGCTAGGCTGTACAGAAGGGACTTCTTGGTGTGGAATGGGTGGCAGCTGTCGAAGTGGAGGTATTGCTGGTGGTTAGTAGGTTCGATACAGACTGAGGTACTGATGTAGCCATCTCTGAGGTGAAGGTCAACATCTAGGAAGGTGGCTTGTAGGGGTTGAGTAGGACCAGGTGAAGCAAATGGGGGAGAAGTTGTTGAGGTCCTGGAGGAATCTGAATAAGGTGTCCTCGCCTTCAATCCAGATACCAAAGATGTCATCAATGAATCTGAACCAGGTGAGGAGTTTAGGATTCTGGGTTTTCAGGAAAGATTCCTCTAGATGGCCCATGAATAGGTTAGCATAGCATGGTGCCATGCATGTGCCCATAGCTGTACCACAGATTTGTTTGTAGGTAATGCCTTCAAAGGAGAAGTAAGTGTGGGTGAGGATATAGTTGGTCATGGAGACCAGGAAGGAGGTTGTTGGTTTGGAATCCATAGGGCATCTGGAAAGGTAGTGTTTGATAGCAGTAAAGCCATGAGCATTAGGAATGTTAGTGTACAGGGAGGTGGCATCAATAGTGGCAAGCAGGGCACAGTGTGGTAAAGGGACAGGAACTGTGGAGAGTCGGTCGAGGAAATGGTTGGTATCTTTTATATAGGAGGATAGGTTCCAGGTAATAGGTTGAAGGTCTATGAGAGCAGAGATTCTCTCAGAGGGGGCACAGTAACTGACCACAATGGGGCATCTTGGGTGGTTGGGTTTGTGGACTTTAGGAAGCATGTAGAAGGCGGGAGTGCGGGGAGTAGTAGGGGTAAGTAGAGAGATGGACTCTGGGGACAGGTTCTGGTATGGGCCTAAGGATTTGAGTAGTGACTGGAGATCCTGCTGGATTATTGGAATGGGATCACTGTGGCATGGTTTGTAGGTGGAAGTATCTGACAGCTAACGGAGTCCTTCTGCAACATAATCCTTGCGGTTCAAAATAACGGTGGTGGAGCCTTTGTCAGCAGGTAGGATTATAAGGTCGGGATCTATTTTTAGATGGTGGACTGCAGTTCTTTCTGCAAATGTAACATTTCACTGGCCGCCACTCCCACCATACTATCCCTCCCCCTCACCTCCACAGCCTCCTCCTTACCCCCACCCAGTCGCCATTCCCATCATGCACTGGTGCTGCTGTTAGCAGTGTGGTTTCAGCTCTCTGAGACTGCAGACGTGTGTGCGTGTGCGCGTGTGTGTGTGTGTGTGTGTGTGTGTGTGTGTGTGTGTGTGTGTGTGTGTGTGTGTATCTTTTTTTTGTGCCTATCGTGACTCAGAATCTCCGCTATATGGTGAGTAGCAACTTTCCTTCTCTGGTATTGTTACATTCCATCCTGGATTTTCCATTGTTTGATTTTTGCCTGACGGCTTTTCTTCAATCCTAACTCTGTGCTGTTTTCCTTTGTAACTACATTCTTTTGCATCCGCTATACTCAATGTCCATCCTTTCTTTTCTTTCCTGTGTTTCTCTTGTCGCCTTACGAACTGCACTGCACACTCTACTTATGAGCCACACAGTATCAACCATCTCGGCCGGGCAACAGACAGCCTCAAGACCATGCTGATTGTTAGTGCAGCATCTTAGGTCACACATTACTCTCGCCGATATAATGAAGCCTATACCTTCAAACTGATCATGCTCCCTGTGTCAATTCCCGTATTTTTACGTGTTATCTCCTGCACTTTTCCGGTGCCACATGATCTTACATCTCTAACTATTAACCTCTCCCCACCCCCCATACTTTTCCCATTCTATGCCTGTTCGCACCCACTAAATCCACCTCGTCCAGTCACATCTGCTGTCCCCCTTACTCTGATCTGCCCTCAAACCTGCTACCCACAGTAATGTACATATATTTATTATTGATTACCAATAGCTATTCTCTACTTTGACCCTTGTAACTTCTCGCCAATTTTAGTGAGTTTTCGTCTTCCACTGTCATCGTCTTCCTCAGATTTCATCTCGTTTTTCCCCCTTGTGTATCCATTTTATTCTTTTCGTACTTTTCACATGTATTTGGCTGTGTTTTTGCATAATTTTTTGGACATAATTCTACTTTCTTACATAATCTTTCACATTTTTTACACCACCATGGATCCTTGCTCCTTCCACCTGCATCAATACAGAAAATTTTCCTTATCCCTAGCCAGATCCCAGTCCCACATACTGTTCCTGCATTGTTGCTTGGCTCATGAAATCCCCCCTAATGGCCTTACCATCAAATTACCCATTGCCACCCCTCCTTTCACAATGACCTCCATCTGTTCAGATTCTGCCAATCCTTAGCCCTCACCAACATAGTCCTGCAAAACCATATCAACCAAGCCCAATGCTCCTTGCAGTACCTTCTCTTCATCTGCAAAATTCTCCTGCTATGTAGTCCCAAATTCCTGGAACCCATAACTCACATTGAAACTCTTGCCCTGCAGGAACTTGAGAAACATGTACAACGCCACCTCAAAAAGCTCTCCATCCTACTCACTTCTTACTCCCACCTCGGAGTACCACTGTCCACCACTTCTACAACAACCTCAAAACCTCCCCCACACCCCTTCATAGCTGACAAACCCTGTCTCACTGACCTACTACACTTACCCCACCCTCCTAAACTCCCTCCCACCACCACACAGAGCCTAGAACCTAAACAGACCCACAACACAGTTATGAACCTTTCCTCCAGAAGCCTTAGTCCCACAGAAATATCAGTCCTTTCCAAAGGCCTCACCTTCTGTCCCACTCCCAAATTCAACCATGCAGGACTAGTTAAAGACCTTCTCTCCTCCAAGTCCCTACCTTGTAAACACTTTTTCGCCACCAACCTGACCAATCAGACTCAACCAAAGACCAATATTGGATCCTTGCCTAACTCAGTTCACTCCTCCATCTAACCGTGATCCACCCCCACTGCCTCCAAACCAGCCTCTGTTAACTTCCCAGAATTTCTTAACCTCAAACCTTGCCTCAACATCATTCCCCAAATCCCTCAACATGCAGACTAACCTTACATCCACAGAAAGAACTGCAGTCCACCATCTAAAAATAGATCCCGACCTTATAATCCTACCTATTGGCAAAGGCTCCACCACCGTTGTTTTGAACCACAAGGACTACATTGCAGAAGGACTCTGTCAGCTGTCAGATACTTCCACCTACAAACCATGCCACAGTGATCCCATTCCAGTAATCCAGCAGGATCTCTAGTCACTACTCAAATCCTTAGGCCCATCCCAGAGTCCATCTCTCTACTTACCCCTACCACTCCACACACTCCCACCTTCTACGTGCTTCCTACCACCTAGTATGCCCTATTGTGCCCTATTGTGCCCAGAATCTCTGCTCTCATAGACCAGCACCTTCAACCTATTACCTGGAACCTATCCTCCTATATAAAAGATACCAACTATTTCCTTGACCGACTCTCCACAGTTCCTGTCCCTTTACCACACGGTGCCCAGCTCATCACTATTGATGCCAGCCACCTCCCTGTACACTAACATTCCTAATGCCCATGGCCTTACTGCTATTGATCACTATCAAGATGCCCTATGTATTCCAAACCAACAACCTCCTTCCTAGTCTCCATGACCAACTATATCCTCACCCACAATTATTTCTCCTTTGAAGGCATTACCTACAAACAAGACCAGAGGCTGAAGATGGCTTGTACAATTTGCTGGAAAAAAATACAAGTTCAATGTTATTGATTTATAGTGCCCCAGAGTGAGCTGAACAACTGTCCAGAAGCCAAAGTATTTTCCTCTTTGTGGGCATTAAGCTATTTGTGGTGACTCTTGAAGAGGTTTCCAGTCATCCATGCCTTCTTTTTTGATACATAGGCAATGGGATATTATTTTACTCCCATGAAACATCAAGGCTTTGCTGACTTCCTGCTCACTGGTGGACAGCTTTTATCAGAGCCACCTGCATTTGCAGTAAAGAGCACCATCAGTCTTTGCTTGCTTATCTTTCCCCCAAAGCAGGGGCTGCACTTAAATGCCAATGTTTTGCCTGGCATAAAGTTAAATAAAAGTCCTGTTTCATCTGTGTTGTAAGTATCTTTCAGACTGTATTTTGCACTTAGACTTGGAACATCACATTCATTATAATATTCTATGGTGACATCATTGATACTGTTAACCTCTACACAAACTATGTTGTCAGTACCACCACATCTTACTTTGAAGCAGAGTAACCACCCAGAAGCAGCACAAAAGTTTTCAGCAGTTAACTTTTTGTAACTTCTAAGGTCTTTTCTTTTAGTATCATGCCCAAAAAACATAGACGTGTTAGCTGCACAGTGTTGCTGACACCAAGTTTTTAGGCATTTTTCCAAGTTTGAAAACTTTCCACCCTGAATACACACACATTTCTCACCACTTGGTCTGGTTTTCGATGCACAAGTTCCTATTTGCATGTCATTGGCTATGACTATGGAATTTTGGGATACTTTGCAGTGCTAACTTCTGGTTTCTTTGCACTTCTTCACTTATGTTTACTTTCTCCTGAATGGAAAGACAATTTCTTTTGTTTTTCGATGAACCCATTATTTTTGCATGCACAAAAATTTAGAAACAATATTGTAAAAAATCAACTGAGTTCACCTCTTCCAAAAAATACTCATCATTTCACTCAGCACACTCTGGACATGCTCACACTACTGTCAACTGCAACTGTATACCACTGCTATGTGTTGTGATTGCTGGACCATGAGCTGCCAGCCCCCTCCTTGTATCTGAAACTAACTGCCACAATGTGTCACTGTACCTATAACACACAATAATGACTGTGAGTTTGCATGGAAATACCAAAACAACAATCTCTGGCCACACCACATTAGGAATATTCTGTCATGATTTATGTATAATTGTGACTAAAATGACTGTGTGGGAGCAGAAATAATGGCATAAAAATGTGAAAATTTATAAATGGAAAATTCAAAATTGGGGTAAATCAAAAAAGTGCGTAATTTACAATGTACAAGTGTGAAAAACATAGAAGTGAGAAATGTATAAATGTGGTTTCCCCAAATTAGGGTTTCCTTGACACAAAGATGATATCCCATCTTCCTGATAACAGCTGAGAAAATTATAAAATGGAAATATATTTTGCTTCCTGCCATTCACTTGGTGAGATTTTCAGGTGGATATGTTATATGTTACAGGTATATCAAACTAACTATTCACTCAGAGAATATATATATTGCTATAAACATCCTGGAGAAAGTTTGGTTACTGGTCTTTGCAAATCATAGATAGAAAACACCAGTGACAATAAGGTTTTAAGTCAGGGCTCAAAGTGTATTAAGCTAGCCTAAGGGTTAAGGCAGCTTCTTGTGAAAAGCAGGAAATCTGCATTTGAGTCTGTTTGCTACAGATTTTCATTAATCACTACTTATGATTTAGGAAGTTTTTCGATCATGATGTGCACCACAATTAACACTAATGTTAATGAGTAATGGTAACCACTTCAGCCGTAACACAATAAATGTGTAATAATAAGGATGAGTATGTTTTCATTAACATTAGAATTAGGAAGTAATTCATTTGAACCCTAATGACACTACCTTGTTGTCAACAAGTAATCAAGCAAGCTTTTTTTCCAAAATCTTTCATAACCATCAGACTGATCCAAGAACTCTTGCTCAATTTTTAACTTCCCATTCCTTTATCAATTACTATGTAACAGACCCATGAGAGAGATCTAAAAAAAGCACCGGACCTACATTCAGGAGGTTTGCAGCACAAATCTGCATTTGGTCATCCGGTTTTAGGTTTTTCATTGGCTCTCTTAAACTGATTAATGTGATTGCCGGAATGATTGTTTTACAAAAGAATTTCTTTCCCCATCCTCATCCTCTGCAGACTTGTGCTCCATCTTTAATTAGTTCATTACTGACAGAAATTGAACTCTAATCTTCTTTCCTTCCACAGACTAGGCATACTGCCTTAGGTGAACAAACTAGCATCATCATCTTCTTCTGCTTCTTTTTCTTCTTCCTCTTCTTCTTCTTCTTCATGTTCATTTTCATCTTCATCTACATTCTCCAGCCATCTGACAGCCCTGTATATTTTTTTAATTATGTTTTTCAGTCTCAGATCACACAATGATATTGTTACAGTTTTTGACTTACTAACAAGTCATCATCAGACAAAGAAGATTAAAATGAAATAAAATAAAGTAAATCCCCTTTTCTCTTTCTTTTTAAATAGATTATCTGATGATAGTAATGCATTAATACCTGAAAACCAGAAATAATACGATTTGTGTGACCTTAAACTAAAATATATAATAATAATTCTATCCATGCTTTTGTAACCATCTCGTTTGTATATATATTAACCTTGTACCATTAACACATTTTGCAGCGTAAACCATTCATCAACACTTACAAAACTACATCTGGGAAGATAACTCTATCAGGATTTCTTGGTGATATTTGGTATTGTTTGCAAGAAGAGTTAAACTTCACGTAAGTTTCCTTTTTCTTTATGTAACAAGAGAATTGCAAACACACTATTGAAAAATCATAAGCCTGAGACCGAGAATTCATTACAGCATTTAAACTGCATGTAGCTATTTGTTAACATAACTAAGTCATCATAAATACAAAAAATTGCAATACAACTGTTTTAAAATCTTTCTGGCAGGTCTGAGTTCTTAATAATTGATGCTGGAATGGGTGGTTCAAAATTGAGCAATGGTTCCTGGATTGGCCTGATGGCTACACTAGTTGATGAAAAAGTGGACATAGCAGTGGCTCCACTATCAATGACATCTTTGAGAGTCAATTTCATTGAATTTACAGTACAACTTTTCACCACATAGTAAGTGCAACCTTCTAATTCAACTGTACTAATGAAAAAAATGTTAAAAATTATTTTGACTCTACAATAAAGGCAGTAGCTACCTTATTGTATTGAAGTATAATATGTTTTGTCATTTATATCGTTTAAAAATAGAACTGCTTTATTATAATAGAGGGAAACTTCCCACATGGGAAAAATATATCTAAAAATATATCTATATTGCTTTATTAGATATACCATACCTCATTGATTTACAGTTATATTAGGTGAATCATCTTCCATCATATAGACAGAATTCAAGGATGCTGTAACTTACCAAACGAACTTACCAAACGAAAACATTGGTATGTTGATAGAGACAATAACAAACACAAACACACACATAAATTTCAAGCTTTTGCAACCCATGGTTGCTTCATCAGGAAAGAGGGAAGGAGAGGGAAAGACAAAAAGATGTGGGTTTTAAGGGAGAGGGTAAGGAGCCATTCCAGTCCCGGGAGCGGAAAGACTTACCTTAGGGGGGAAAAGGGACAGGTATACACTCACGCACACACACACATATCCATTTGCACATATACAGACACAAGCAGACATTTTCCCCTTAAGGTAAGTCTTTCCACTCCCAGGACTGGAATGACTCCTTACCCTCTCCCTTAAAACCCACATCCTTTCGTCTTTCCCTCTCCTTCACTCTTTCCTGATGAAGCAACCGTGGGTTGTGAAAGCTTGAAATTTATGTGTGTGTTTGTGTTTGTTATTGTCTCTATCAACATACCAACGCTTTCATTTGGTAAGTTACAGCATCCTTGTTTTTAGAATTGCTTTAGTAGATATACCATACCTCATTGATTTACAGTTATATTAGGTGAATCATCTTCCATCAGAATTCCAGAATGCATAACTTAAGCACAACAAAATTAGAGGACAATTTTAACAAATATTATCACAGTGTTATTATTAACTAGATTAAAACATTACACAACAATTACTATAATTCCTTTGAAAACACCATTCAAAGGAATGTGCACTATTAGATAATTATCTTTTTAACACAAAATGTATGGTGGTCTCACTCTTATATTATTATCCTCTGTGTTCTGCATTCCTCAGTACTAGATACTGTTAAAAACTATGGGTTTTTCACAATTACATTATTCTCATAAATGCACTTTAAAGCTAGTAGGTATCTTTTTCGTTTACCTGGTTGGTATTTATGCAAAAACTGCAAATGTTGTTTCTTTATTATTACCTATAACCACAACATTTTTAAATGAGTTACCCAATGTATCGTAATACTTGTTTTTTTATCAAATATCAAAGTATCTGTTGCAGCCAAGATCACTGCTCCTCATTGTAGTGCAGTGCTATGTTGTGTTGCAAATGCTTATTTACATTGTACTATCAAAATATTTTCATGATAGCCACCACAGAGATGACGACATCACGCTTGCTCTTAGACTGAATCTTTTCCCTTTGTTCATGATAAATAGTTCTTACAACCCCCCTTCACGCCCCCCCCCCCCCAACATCAAGTGCATTTGAAGAGCCCTGGCATTGTGGTTATATGACCACAGTGTTCAACTGTGAAGGGGAGATATGTGTTTGAGTCTCCCTTGTGCCCCATCTATTTTCTCACAAAATTATCAACAGTCTCTCTGGTCATTGATATATCTGCTCACTGTATTCAAATTTGTGTCCGCGTTGTGGTGTAATGCCCATTTGCAACAGTGAGGTGTAACGAAGGAGCCTCCAGACACACATATGTTCCATTTGTACTACACAAGAACCACATGTTATGACTCTTGCAGTCCATTTTGGAAGCACTGACTCTGAATTCCTTTCTTGTAACGTAGTTCAGACATTTATATGTTGCTTTCATTTCTGTGAGAGGTCTACACAGCATCTTGCCTGCTCTCACTATTCATCACATTTACTTGATATGGTAATATATTCTTACCATGTGACTCATTCTGTAACCAAAGTATGATATGACAATTGCCAACACCACAGAAGAAGAAAAGACACATCAGTGACCAAATAGACAGTTCATAATTTTGTGAGGAAAAAATAGAGCATGAGGGAAATTTGAACATGGGTCTCCCGCTTTGCAGTCTAACACCATAACCACATAACCGCAATGTGCATTCTTCCAATTCACTTGAGGTTCACTTCTTGATCTTGGACCATTCACTGTTCCTACTTTGCTTCTTTTTGCACAGTTCAGTACATCTTCTTTCTGTTTTCATTCTTGATCTGTGTTCAGCTTTTCATGGGTTATCCAATGGGCCATCTTACAGCTAAATCTGAGGGGGGTATGATGGGGAGTTTCTCTTGTTACTAGCAGGCTAATTGTCTTGTCACCTGTTTTAGGGATAATTCTACCATAAAGTAAATCTTCTCAGAGCTGTATTCTCCATTGACAAGATTTTCCTTCCTATACATGAGTGAATAAATTATTAAGAATTGTTCTTGTACAAGTGTGTCGTATTTTGTATGCCAGCTGGCTAGATTGCAACATGCAAGATAAATTGATCTGATGGCCTCTCATTCATGGCCACACCAGAGCTGGTGACCCCAACATGATTTGAACACTCAGAATAATACTGTAAGGATAAGTTCATATGCAGGAACCAACAACTGAGTCTGTACCTTTGGTCTCTCGGCTCACTGTGCACTTACCACCCTTCTGGTCGCATGACACGGAATTGTGGTTAACATCATTAGAAGCCAGTTTTCTCCATGCAAGTGTTATGGTGGATTCTACCAGATTTGTGATCTTGGTAAGTTAGCTGGCCTATAAATAGTCTGCACAGCTTGAAGATCTGATCACTGCTCCACCAATAACAGACCCTTACAAGAAATTAAGATGGGACTTATCTACAGGGTGTATATGTCACTAGAGGAATGCATCAGGAAATTTTTGATGCAAGAAGACGTTGGTGACAGAAGACCATCACAATACTTGTGATACTTAGAAAATAAGGTTGACATTGGTGCTGTACCTGATAGTCTTCTGCATAAACTGTGGAGTTGCCACCTGCTGGCTAAGAGAAAGCTGTTATAGCATCTTGAAGTGATATGGCCTTGCATGCAGTGGCTGAATTGGCTGATAAGATATTCAGTTTAATAATGCCTGTGCCAGTAAGTGCAGTGAAGGCATCATGCAACAGCTTGTTGCTGTCCATGGTTACCTGCACTGCTTATGATTTTCTAGCTAACAAGATTGATTTGTTGACTGAACAGATTGGTGAATTGTTGACTAATAAGGAGCACAGCAAAGACAGAGGCTGTTACTGCAAGGGATTGAGAAGCTGCTCGGCAACTACCTCCTCAATGCCTGGGATAGACCAATACTTCACCTGCTGTTACTGCAAAAGATTTGAAGACCAGACTTCTAAATGTATGCCCTGCACCCACCCAAATGCCAGCAGCAGTTGGACATAGGTGCATTAACTTAGTGCTGGACTGTCACAGCACCTACTCATAGTGGCTACCGGTGAGGACAAAAATGTGTTCGTGTACACTGGGTCCAACCTACTTGTAGTAGCAACCATGCAATTAGGCAGCAAGTGACCACCAACCACTTTCTGCCTGACTGCAGCTAATAATACCACCATACCAATGTATTGTGCATTTCAATCAGGATCTCGGCTGCAGCAGACCTAGTGTGGGACTTCACAATTGAATGTGTGTCAGAACCCATAACGGGAGTGAATTTTCTAACATAGTACCAGCCGTTGCCAGATGTAGTGAATCTGCAGCTTGTTGACAGCATCACTGGCTTAACAACCTCAGGTTTTCATTTAAACACAGCAACACACATGCCCAAGGCCATACAAGGCAAAAGCAGTGAGTATGTGGACTTACTGCAGAAATTTTCAGCCCTAACACGACCACCTGGAGCAGCAAAAGAGATATGTCATGACACAGTGCCTTACATTAAAACTACCATTGGTCCACTGGTATCCTGTTGACCCCAAGTTTGGCCTCAGACCACCTAACAAAAGGAGAATTCAGCAGTATGTTTTGGGAAGGTGTTATCCACCCAAAGTCTTTGTTTGTCCTTACTTCAATTAGTGCCTGTGTCACTGTGGTGATTATAGAGCCTTCAGTGCTAGAATTGTACCAGACCAATACCCTGTCCTCTTGCTATAAGATTACATGGTGGACCCTAATTCAGTGCCCTACACTGTGCCAAGATGAACACTCATATCCCAGTAGCAGAGACAGCCATACCAAAGATGGCTGTAATTACCCTGTTTGGTCAGTCAGAGAGTCACTTCATGATATTTGGCCTCTGAAACACCACACAAACTTGGCAAAGGTTTTTAGACTCCATATTTTAAGGTCTCATCCTTTGCTTTGCATATCTAGCTGATGTACTGGTTTTCTCAGCCTCACCAGAACATCAGCAGCATATGAGTTGTCTGAATTGTAGCTCTGAACACTATCAAATGCATTTTTGGTCAAACATAGATTAACTTCCTGGACCATAAGATCCCATTGTCAGTTTCACTATCTTTACCTGAGAACGTTGAAGCCATCTTGCAAATCACTAGACCAAGAACATTTAAAAAACTGTGTTGTTTCCTTGGTGTACTTAATTTCTACTGTGACACCTGCCACATGCAGTCAAGTTGCAAGAACCACTAATGGTAGCACTCGTTGCCCAAAGAGCAAATGTAACTCACCAGTTACAGAGACAGATGGCAAGATCTCTGCTTTCAGGGCAGTCAAGCAGAGCATAGGAAATGCTGCATTGATTGTGCACTCTGACCGGAATGCACTCTTGGTGTTAGTGCTCAATGGGAGGTACTGTGCGATGGTGTGTGGCAGCCACTAGCTTTCTTCTCCCACAAGCTGCTTTAATCACAACAGAAATGACACACTTATGACAGAGAGCTTCTAGCTATCTATGAAGCTGTTAAATACTTACAACCACAACTGGAAGCCAGGGAGTTCAGCATTTACACTGACCATAAACCAAAATAGTATCAGTTGTTCACCTCAGTAGCAAATCAACATGTATACACAGCCCAGTTCAGCACAGATGTTACACACATTTCTGGGATCAACAACAAGGTAGCTGACTGCCTTTCCAATGGTATCAGTATCTCACACTCACCTGACTTCACTTAAACTGCCGAAGCACAACAGATTGACCAAGAGCTACAAATCTACTCAAAGATACATCATTAACATTGGACCTCCAATTATTTGATGTTCTTGAGGCTGATGTCAAGTTACACATGACACATCAAATGGTAAACCTCATCATTTCCAGCCTACTGCATTCTGAAGATGTGCATACGACAACATTCATAATCTGTGTCACACAGGAGTCTGACCGACAACTCATCTAGTCTCACACGAATTTTTTTGGACTGGAATAGGAAAACATTGCAAAGAATGAACATGACTGCACATAAATTGTCAACACAACAATGTTAACTGCAATATTTGTGCACTGGTGGGAGACTTTCCAGATATGACTGCACAGTTCATGAATGTCCATATTGATGTTGTAGGCTATTTACCTCCATCCAATGGCCAACGTTACCTATTGACAATGATCAATCACTTCAACTGCTGGCTGGAAGCAGAGTTGGTAAATAACATTTTGGCCGATACTTTAACTTCCACCTTCATTTCCACCTGCATATCATGCCAGTTGCCAGTTAAAGACTGACCTGTTACCCATGCCAGGAGCTTAGTGTACGGTGAACATGGCCTCTTGCTTACTGGGTATGCAGATTAGACTGATGCTGAAACTAACACCCCAGGTCACAAAAAAAGGTAGATTAATTACCCCCATGAAGCAAACAGGCTAGTTGAAACATCAGCTGCTGCACATGTAGGAAAATGTTATTTGATAAGTTCCTGAACTTGTCAGAGGTTCAACTATCACTCATGGTTGGAGGACCCAGGCATTTCAATTGAATAATTTATTTTAATGGTTGCTGAATGACAGAGTTAGATCTAGTAAAATATCACTTATTCATACAGTGTGTACAAATTACTCATGACACATAAATATTGATATAATAAAACAATCAGACAATGAACTTACATAATTAAAACAGAGCAATGAGAACCCAATGAATGGTTTTTACGATTGCCACCTGCTTGATGCTGGTCAATTATGGTTGAGATGCTGCCCAGACACATGGAGGACACAAATTATGGTTTCATCCATTATTTCAAAACTTTAAAATATGAGTAACACAAAAAAGGTATGAAATTGAATAGAGCATACAACAGATCAATTAATTAATAAAGGAAAAATCAGAAAGAAACATCACTAGGCAGGTTAGCACGAAATAGTTAACTCAATAGTGAAACAAAAATGAGGAGTTAAGGAAAAAATCCTCTTTGAAGCAAGAATATGAGTGCAGAAAAACTTGCATACCAGTGTGTATAGTGTGTAGGTCAAGTTAGGAAGACTAACAAAAATAGAAACAAGAAATAAACTACTCTTCCTTCAATATATCACAATTCCCAAAGTTGGAAGAGTGTATTGCAAATACACCTTAGCATGACTGCCATTGAGATGGTTTCCAACAAGTTGGGGTGTGCCAAATTGCATCCATTGTCCAATGTTACTGGGCTGAGGTGATGTGACAAAATTGTGAATTGTGGATCTCACCATCCTCTTGATCACTCACTATGGATGCACATACATTGGAAGTGAAGTTTTGAAGACTTAGCAGAGGGCTGAAATCAAGAAAAACACATAGGAATGCCAAGTACAGAGTAGCCTCACCAAGTAGAAGTTCAAATCAGAAGCAGCACAGTGGTTAGCACACTGGACTCGCATTCGGGAGGACAACGGTTCAATCCCATCTCCAGCCATCCTGATTTAGGTTTCCCGTGATTTCCCTAAATCGTTTCAGGCAAATGCCAGGATGGTTCCATTGAAAGGGCATGGCCGAATTCCTTCCCCATCGAAACTTCCTGGCAGATTAAAACTGTGTGCCCGACCGAGACTCGAACTCGGGACCTTTGCCTTTCGCGGGCAAGTGCTCTACCATCTGAGCTACCGAAGCACGACTCATGCCTGGTACTCACAGCTTTACTTCTGCCAGTACCTCGTCTCCTACCTTCCAAACTTTACAGAAGCTCTCCTGCGAACCTTGCAGAACTAGCACTCCTGAAAGAAAGGATACTGCGGAGACATGGCTTAGCCACAGCCTGGGGGACGTTTCCAGAATGAGATTTTCACTCTGCAGCAGAGTGTGCGCTGATATGAAACTTCCTGGCAGATTAAAACTGTGTGCCCGACCGAGACTCGAACTCGGGACCTTTGCCTTTCGCGGGCAAGCACTTGCCCGCAAAAGGCAAAGGTCCCGGGTTCGAGTCTCGGTCGGGCACACAGTTTTAATCTGCCAGGAAGTTTCATATCAGCGCACACTCCACTGCAGAGTGAAAATCTCATTCTGGAAATCCTTCCCCATCCTTCCCTAACCCGAGCTTGCACTCCGTCTCTAATGATCTCGTTGTCGACGGGACGTTAAACACTAACCACCACCACCAACATCAAATCAGAATACCCACATGAATCCCAATAGCAGCTCTGAATGTGTGTCTCAATTTTTTGTAGCCTTTCTTCACATCTCAGAAAGGCACCTCACCTCCCTCCCCCCCCCCCCCCCCCCCCCACACACACACACACAGAGACTTTTTAAGCCAATTCCAGTAATGGCCTAAGTACTCTTTCAACCAGGGATGTGAGGGATGTGAAAGTCTGTTCCCTAGCTCCCGCCATAGAGTTAAAACTTGTCCACCAATAAGATACTTATATATGGAAATGGGAGACGAGTGTCACCCCATTCCCACATCCAGATTTGTTTGTCAGAAATTCTGGAAATTTTGTTTGGCTTTACACACCATTCTGATGAGAAGAGCAAAGTTTTGGAAATTTACAGACACAAGAGTGCTATTTATTTTTGTTGAGGAAATATGTCTGGAGACCACAAATGGCAGGATAATGGTAAATGGACAGTTGAAGACTCCATCCAAAGTTTAGTAACAAGCAGAGTTCTCACCACTTTCACCAGAGGTTTTCTGTTCTGCTAAAGAGGACACTAGCCTTCCATTGCATCACTCCTTGTCTCCAGAGGCTGAGCCAGGAGGATAATCCCTGGAAGGCTCATCTGACTGTCCATGCAGTCTGCTAGCATAGGAGCTGCCTTCTGAGTGAACAGCAGCTCTTCCAGAGAATGTGAAATTTCCTCCTGTTTTCACCCAAGTAAAAAGGAGTCCCCCTGGTGAAGACCAGATGTGTTTAATGGGAAGAAGCTACTACAAGAATTAAACGTTAGTGTAAGTCCAGAGAGTTGAGTAATCGACTCCCAATGGATTTTGTCAGCCTGCTGAAAAGCTACTAACCAGGTTTAGACTCTTCTTCAGCTGAATTAGTTCACAGTGAAGCATTATGCCTACTAGTAGAGTTTGAATTGAAGGAACATTTGTCACCAACAAGCATCAAGAATTGGCACAGTTTCTAGTTGTGCACATCTGGACCTAGACAATTGTGAACTGTCCACACACCACACTTCACACCTACACTACAGCCACTGAACAATGATCCACACAGAGTCATATGACGTGGAGTGTGCAGTCTTGATGTACTTGTTAACAACAAGTCCTGTACCATCTCTCTTGACAAAGTGAAGCCCGCGTATGTTTTTTAAAACAAGCCGCCTACTGCTATGCCACGACACTGACCTAATGCAGCACCGGCACCAACACCAGCACCAACACCAACACCTCTACCCACCAGCTCAGACAAACCTCCAGGACATATAACAAGATCAGATAAACTTGTCTACTTTCCAACACACTTCTTAGACAATGCTTTGCTTTGCTGAGTTGGCTGATGTAGCAACGAAGATCACTGCTCTTCAATGTAGTGCAGTGTTCTGTGGTACCACAAGTGCTTCTTTATGTCACTGTCAAAGTATTTTCATGACAGCCACCAGAGATGCAGCGTTTCGGAGTAACTTTATGCTTGTTGTTGGACTGAACATTTTACCTTCTTCAGTAATAAATAGTTCTCAGTATCAGACTAATCATCTTGTCAGTTCTTCTTAGAGATAATTCTACCGTAAAATAATATTTTTCAAAGCAGTATTCTCCATCAACAAACTTTTCCTTCCTGTAAATGGGAGAATAAAATATTAAGAATGGTTCTTGTATGAGTTTGTCATATTTTGTATGCCATCTGGCTAGTTTGCAACACGCTTGGAAAATTGATCAGATGCCCTCTCATTCCCAGCCACTCTGAAGTATCTATATCATTTGGAGCAAGTTTTTAACATAAATTGGCTTGTCCCATATCACATTGTGCCCAAGTACAGAAAAGAAAAAGGGGGCAAAATGAGATATTCTGAAACAATCATGCACAGATTATGGGTTTAAGCAAAAGTAATGTACAAAAATACAGAATACTGTTACTTTCATCTTACAAGCTGGGTTCACACACACACACACACACACACACACACACACACACACACACACACACACACACACACACATATATATATATATATATATATATATATAATAGAGGGAAACATTCCACGTGGGAAAAATATGTCTAAAAAGAAAGATGATGAAACTTACCAAACAAAAGCGCTGGCAGGTCGATAGACACACAAACAAACACAAACATACACACAAAATTCTAGCTTTCGCAACCAATGGTTGCCTCGTCAGGAAAGAGGGAAGGAGAAGGAAAGACAAAAGGATATGGGTTTTAAGGGAGAGGGTAAGGAGTCATTCCAATCCCGGGAGCGGAAAGACTTACCTTAGGGGGAAAAAAGGACAGGTATACACTCGCACACACACACATATCCATCCAAACATACACAGACCTGTGTATGTGTATGTGTGGATGGATATGTGTGTGTGTGCGAGTGTATACCTGTCCTTTTTTCCCCCTAAGGTAAGTCTTTCCGCTCCCGGGATTGGAATGACTCCTTACCCTCTCCCTTAAAACCCATATCCTTTTGTCTTTCCTTCTCCTTCCCTCTTTCCTGACGAGGCAACCATTGGTTGCGAAAGCTAGAATTTTGTGTGTATGTTTGTGTTTGTTTGTGTGTCTATCGACCTGCCAGCACTTTTGTTTGGTAAGTTTCATCATCTTTCTTTTTAGACATATATATGTATATATATATATGGAGGTACTCTTTGGATATTCTGGCTCTGAAATGCATACTTTGATTGGTGTTTCCAATCTAAGCATTATTTTGGTATGAACAAATTCAGTCATTTCTGTTAACTACAAAACATTTTGTCATACACTGTAACTCACATGTAGTAATAAATGACTGATTAAGATTATGTTTAGAAATTTTAATATCCATCTTCTTTCTCAGCAACATGATTTTCATCCGCAAAAGTGGCTTGAAAAATAATTTATTTGCAATGAACTACTATCTTCTGCCATTTGATGGAAAACTGTGGATTGCTGTCATCATTTGCATGATTTTAATAACAGTTGTGCTTGGAATGCTATATGAAAGAGGCAGACATCACATCTGTGAAGCTGTATTGTGGACAATTGGAATATTTTGCATGCAGGGTGAGAGATACTGTAGATACTTTCTTTGGATTAGCATAATTAAAATCAAGAGTTTCATGCAGTTAAATAGATTAAATGTCTGTGTGTAAGATCCAGTTTGCAAGTCAGTCATCATTTATATGGAAGTAAGTGGTGCTTGCACAGCTGGATGTATGATTTACACAAACATTACTGTAAAAAAAGAATACTATGTAAGAATAAAATGCAGATTGACAGACAAAGAGAGAAGCATTAGCTTTTGGTGTCAGGAATTACTTCATCTAGAAAGCAGGAAGAGATTGAAGGAAAATGATTATGCAGGAAAATAACACAGAATGTAGGCAGAGGGAGATAAAACAGGAGAGCTGGAAAGATGGAAGTGGTGTATAGGTAGTTAACAAATAACAGATAGGAAGAGGAAATTCTAGAATAACAGTATGTGGTGATCACAATATCAACTAATCAGTTAACTCCACTGTAATGATTGTCTATGAACTTGTGGTGATCACAATATCAACTAATCAGTTAACTCCACTGTAATGATTGTCTATGAACTTCTTTGAGATGTCGCCTTGGCTTCTTCAATATGTGCTGAGTGTTTATGTACCTGGGCTCCTCGTAAGTGTTTTGATGCTTTGATGACAGAGTTGTTTGCTCATAGTTGAGATCACTCAGAAATACCTTTCTGTATCACCTACACCTGCACTGGGCCCAATTATTGACAGTGCAACATTTTACTTACTACCTATACACTTATAAAATTCTTGATTGATTGGGTAGTGCATTTTTTGCACAGTCAATTCAAATCATACGACACATGAAGTAAGTATGGTACCATATTTTATGGTAAGATGCTACAGGCTATAAATGCACCTTAATTTTTAAGCATTTTTTAAAGTAACATTTTTACCATTTTTGTTATTAAACTGCAAAGCCAGAGCCCAAAAAAATCTTAGTTTATAAAACCAAACTGACTTTTAAAATCCCTGAAAATCTTCATCTGAGCTTTCTTCTCATTTTCTTCTCTTCTTCTTCGTCTTCTTCATCATCATTTTTTTCTTCTTCTTCATCACTGTTCTCTTAATACATAAAATGGTCTTCACTGCCATTGAGAGCATTACTTATACTGCAATTCTTGAAAGATTTAACAATAATGTCTTCTCTCACTCTAGACCAGGCTCATCCAAAATGTGCCCCTGGGGCACTAGCACCCGCGATCACCATCGGCCAGTGACCCGGGTGAATTCGTATGTTGTCGCAGTGGCTGAGCCGTGTCGCTTAACTGGCCTTGCAGACCACCCAGCAAGCCTCACCATGCCGCTGTACGCAAATATTGCAATAGATAAAAATTTATTTTGCGACCACACATCGCTGTCCTTTTCAGCGGAACTAAAACCAATCTTTTTTGTTAGGTTTTTATTTGAGTTTCAATGAATAAAGCAATTAATTGTTAAAGTGATAAAAGTGTTTTAAAAACAGGATTGTACCAAATTAATTGTATGTTCTTTTTTGGCGTGGTACGAGCAGGAAACGGGTGGGCAAAGTTTGTGTGCAAGTTACAAATGATCGCTGAGAATTGGGAAAGCAGGGAAACCCTTTGCTGCTGGGAATCTCATCAAGGATTGCCAGGTCGTCTCAGCGGCTTGTATTTGTCCATCAGATCTCATGGAAAAATTTGAAAAACAGCTCTTTTGCCTCAAACTGTTGCTCACAGAGTCGAAGATATGGTCTCAGATATGGAGCAGCAATTAATGGAGAGAGCTGCAAACTTCATTTCACTTTCTATCACTCTTGATGAGTCCGCGGACGTTGCCCACATATCTCAGCTCGTCATATTCATTCGAGGTGTCTCAGACAATTTGAGTGTCACCGAAGAATTTCTCAATCTTATACCATTAAAAAACACAACCAAGGGTTTGGATATTTTTCTAGCCGTGGAAAACGTGTTAGAGTCAATGGGTTTAAAATGGGAATGCCTGAACAGTGTAACAATGGATGGAGCTCCTGCATTACAAGGGATACGCACTGGATTTCTGAGTTACGTGAGGTCAAAAATGGCTGAAGTTGGCTGTTCCTTATTCACGACAGTCCATTGTCTGATACACCAGGAGGCACTTTGTGCAAAGATTGTCAACATAAAAAGTGTTATGGACACAGTTCTTCGAATGGTTAATTATCTTCGCTTGCATGGACTCACACATCGCCAATTTAAAGAATTTCTGGCTGATATCGAAGCAGAATACCCGGACATCCCCTACCACACTGAAGTAAGATGGCTGAGTGGAAGAAAGGTGCTTCATCGGTTTTTCTCCTTGAGGGGCGAAATAAATACCTTTTTTGAAATGAAAGGACGCCCAGAAGAAATACTTCGTGATCCTAATTGGGTGGTGAATTTGCTTTTTTGAGTGACCTTACTGGTCATTTAAATACTTTGAACATTTCACTCCAATGCGAAAATCACTGTGTCGATTTAGTGCAGATTATTCAAGCATTAAAAAAAAAACTTATTTTGAGGGAAAAACAATTGCGTGAGAAGAATTGTGGACACTTTCCTGCACTAGACAGCAAAAAAGATGATGTGGTTTTTTCAGATTATGTTGCAATCATTTGTGAATTACAAGAACGGTTTGAAAAATAGATTTTTGGAGATAAGTCAGCTTCAATCGGCCTTAGATATATTTGTTCACCCATTTTCCCTTCGGCATAGGATGTCTCACAACTGCTTCAACTAGAGCTGATTGACCTGCAGTGCGATATCTGCCTGAAGGACCACTTTCTCATGTGTAAAACTTTGGATGACTTTTACAACTGTCTTCCACGAGAGAAATATCCTCTTTTGCACAAGCACGCTGCCTAAGTTAAAGAGCTTTATAACCTTAATTCTATTTTTAATAAGTTTTCAAACTTGGTCTGTTAAAATTATTACCTACAAAACAGCAAACTAAGGATCTGATTTCTAAATTCTGAAAAGGGATACAAAGAGATGTAGCCTGAAGTATAACAAAAAATATTTACCTGTAACTGTTAACAGTAAGAATGAGTCTCTATATCCCTTACCATAAAGTTATTTCTAAAACAGAATATTTATGACTTTAGTTCATTTAAGAAACTGATATATTTTTCAGAAGACGCCTATTGTACATATGACGAGTGTGCACATGCAGTAATAATAGAATGAACCTGTGGGTTAGAAAACAACTAAGATGTTCTTCGATTCTTGTTTTGGATATTGTTGTCTAAAGCTTTGCACAGTAATTCTGCCACACGAACACTAGTTGTTACCTAAACAGTAAATGGTTTGCTTGTTTTACCGCTCATTGGCCTCTTTTACAGAGGTGTGCTTCCTCTGTTATTTTGTTTGCGTTGGATCTGACTGCGGAACAGTCCACCGCAGAGCAGTGCTGTGCAGTCTCACTCGCTCCTCAGCTGTCTCTCTCACTCCTATGCCGACACTAGCGATACACGGTCGTGGACGGGGCGCTGAACTACACTGCCTGGCGCCCACAGGGCACGGGTGCACCCGCCGCGCGCAATTCTTGGATGAGCCTGGTCTAGACCACGACTGTTTTATCCACTGACACACTTTTTTGATTGTAGGTCATTTTAAAGGTTCCTTTGGAGTGAATTCATGTTGGGTATCATACATTTGTTTCATTTCTCCCTCATACATGCTTTAAATGGTTCATTTATCTATACATCAAGAGGTTGTAGTTGTGAATTAAGTCCTCCTGTCTCAATTTCTCTTTACCAGAATTTTTGAAATGGACTACTAAACTGATCTAGCACAAGAAGTGAACTCTTGTACAGTAAAGCACCTTTCCTTCTCTCCCACACTCTGTTAATCCATAATTTCATACCATCCTCATCCAACCAACTATTGTCATGTATGTGAGCAGCAACACCTAGCATTATTTCGGAAGGTTTCAGCATTGTTTTGCATTTGAAAATGATCAATATCATCAGCACAACATGGAAGGACAACAATGTAGGGTATTTTTTCATGTCCACTTGTTTTTATAGTTACAGTTTTAGCACCTTTCGTGGCTACTCACCACATACTGCTACTCACCACATCAAATGTCAGAGAAGTTTCATCCATATTCGCTACTTTGCTTAGTTCCACACTGGTTTTCTGTTCATGTTGAATAATAAAGTGATGGAAAAATAATATTTTTCTCTTCATACTCTTGTGACATTTTCTGGGATATTTGGTTTTGGTTTGCATGCTAAGTCCATGACGCTACATAAACCAGTAGCACCAACCATAGTGGGCCACAAAAGGCATCAAAACATCGTCTGAAACACTAAAGTACCTGAGCTCCATTAAACACAGCCAAACTAATCCTGCTATCTCACTCTTTTATAAAAGATACAGGAAAACATATAGGAAGATATTGCTTGCAGCAAAGAGAGCTCATAACTTCAAACTGGTGCTCTTTGCTGAAAACAAAAGTAAGGCAGTATGGGAGATTGTAAAGCAGGAAACTGGTACCAGGAAAATGAATCTGTCAAACTTGAAAATCAAAGAGGAAGGGACTCTAATATAAGACGCAATATACACTCCTGGAAATGGAAAAAAGAACACATTGACACCGGTGTGTCAGACCCACCATACTTGCTCTGGACACTGCGAGAGGGCTGTACAAGCAATGATCACACGCACGGCACAGCGGACGCACCAGGAACCGCGGTGTTGGCTGTCGAATGGCGCTAGCTGCGCAGCATTTGTGCACCGCCGCCGTCAGTGTCAGCCAGTTTGCCGTGGCATACGGAGCTCCATCGCAGTCTTTAACACTGGTAGCATGCCGCGACAGCGTGGACGTGAACCGTATGTGCAGTTGACGGACTTTGAGCGAGGGCGTATAGTGGGCATGCGGGAGGCCGGGTGGATGTACCGCCGAATTGCTCAACACTTGGGGCGTGAGGTCTCCACAGTACATCGATGTTGTCGCCAGTGGTCGGCGGAAGGTGCACGTGCCCGTCGACCTGGGACCGGACCGCAGCGACGCACGGATGCACGCCAAGACCGTAGGATCCTACGCAGTGCCGTAGGGGACCGCACCGCCACTTCCCAGCACATTAGGGACACTGTTGCTCCTGGGGTATCGGCGAGGACCATTCGCAACCGTCTCCATGAAGCTGGGCTACGGTCCCGCACACCGTTTGGCCGTCTTCCGCTCATGCCCCAACATCGTGCAGCCCGCCTCCAGTGGTGTCGCGACAGGCGTGAATGGAGGGACGAATGGAGACGTGTCGTCTTCAGCGACGAGAGTCGCTTCTGCCTTGGTGCCAATGATGGTCGTATGCGTGTTTGGCGCTGTGCAGGTAAGCGCCACAATCAGGACTGCATACGACCGAGGCACACAGGGCCAACACCCGGCATCATGGTGTGGGGAGCGATCTCCTACACTGGCCGTACACCACTGGTGATCGTCGAGGGGACACGGAATAGTGCACGGTACATCCAAACCGTCATGGAACCCATCGTTCTACCTAGACCGGCAAGGGAACTTGCTGTTCCAACAGGACAATGCACGTCCGCCTGTATCCTGTGCCACTCAACGTGCTCTAGAAGGTGTAAATCAACTACCCTAGCCAGCAAGATCTCCGGATCTGTCCCCCATTGAGCATGTTTGGGACTGGATGAAGCGTCGTCTCACGCGGTCTGCACGTCCAGCATGAACGCTGGTCCAACTGAGGTGCCAGGTGGAAATGGCACGGCAAGCCGTTCCACAGGACTACATCCAGCATCTCTATGATCGTCTCCATGGGAGAATAGCAGCCTGCATTGCTGCGAAAGATGGATATACACTGTACTAGTGCCGACAATTTGCATGCTCTGTTGCCTGTGTCTATATGCCTGTGGTTCTGTCAGTGTGATCATGTGATGTATCTGACCCCAGGAATGTGTCAATAAAGTTTCCCCTTCCTGGGACAATGAATTCACGGTGTTCTTATTACAATTTCCAGGAGTGTATTTGTCAAACTATATAAATGATTATTTTAGTAGCATAGGAATAAAATTACAGGAAAATTTTCTAACAGCCCCTCAGGTCAAAAAGCCAAATAATGGTGTATCACACTCAATGGTGTTATTCCCTGCAACAGAAGAAGAAGTCTACAAAGCAGTCAGCAAACTGAAAAACAAAAATTCAGCTGGTCTGGATGAAGTCCCCATTTTTATAATTAAGGACTGTATCAAGAGCCTACTTCCACCTTTAGTTGATATTATAAATCAATCTTTCAAGCAGGGCTACTTTCCAGACTATTTAAAATATGCTATATTACTACCTCTCTTCAAAAAAGGTATTGCAGGAAAAATTGAAAATTATAGGCCAATTTCTCTACTCTCATGCTTTGCAACAATATTAGAAACTATTATGAAAGATAGGCTAATGAATTATTTGAATAAATGCAACTTACTGTCTGTTGACCAGTTTGGATTTCGATCAGGGAAAAGCACAGAATCAGCAACAGCACACCTCACAAAACACATTCTAGAAGCGTTAGATAAAGGGAACAACACAACAGGTATATTTCTTGATCTAACTAAAGCATTTGATACAGTAGACCATAACATATTGTTAAATAAGTTAGATGAACTGGGAATAAGGGGACTCGTGAAAAAGTGGTCCCAGTCATATCTAAAAAATAGAAGACGGATAACTGAAATCTCACATATTTCAAGTTGCTCAAACTATATTGTAAAGTGTACTTCAGACCCAAATTATGTAAATATAGGAGTCCCACAGGGTAGTGTCCTTGGCCCAACACTATTCCTCATTTACATAAATGACTTCCCACAGAGCATCAAGCATGAACAAACAATATTGTTTGCAGATGACTCAAATGTTCTAATCAGTGACAAATCACCAGATGCACTGAAAGAAAAAGCCGAACAAACACTAAACAGTGTACGTGAGTGGACATCCAATAATAAACTAACACTAACCTTAAAAAAATAATTTAAAAAAAATTCCGTTAACTTCTATGTCTGCAAAAAACCACACTATAACAACTTTAAGTTAAACGATGAAACTATAGAATGTGTAGACTACACAAAATTTCTTGGTATGCATGTTGACAGTCAGTTAAAGTGGGACGAACATATTAAAATACTTAGCAACAGAATCGCTACAGCATGCTATGCTCTTAGAATTATGACTGCAGTGTGTGATACTACATGTGTCAGATCTGTATATTTTTCTTATATCCACTCTGTTATTACCTATGGAATAATATTTTGGGGAGTCAACTGTAAAAATATTCAAATAGTTTTCAAATTACAGAAAAGAGCAATTCCTATAATAACCAAGAGTGGCAGTAGGGCTCACTGCCTTGAACATTTCCAAAAGCTGGAAATCCTAACTGTACCCTGTCAATATATTTTTCAAAGTATTATGTATGTAAAAAAAAATATTGACTGCTATGTCAAAAATTCTTTAGTACACAGCTAAGAAACTAGAAACCAATACAAACTGCACCTAGAGAGGAAAAATAAAGTTAAAACTCAGCAGAGCTTATTATACAATGCCGTTAAATTATATAATAAATTACCCCAAAATATAAAAGATGATGACACAATTGGACAGTTCAAAACAAAACTAAAAAAAATTATTAAATAAAAGTTATTACGCAGTAATGGACTATCTGGATTAAAACACATAGCGTAATTAAAGTAGCCTGCATTGTAATACAGAACTTATTATATGAAATCCAGAATTGTTCAGTACTATAAGAAAATTACATAAGGATATAAAACTAATGTAAGATACCTTAAAAATGTGTGTAAATATTAATTTTATGTGTATAAATTGTAGGTATATTGTATTGTATATGATTTTGCTGACAAAATCCACACAATGTAAATTGTTACATGAATTAATAAAGAAATCAATCAATCAATCAACCATCAAAATCCTTCAAGTCAGTAAAGTCCACTGTAGTGCTAGCTTACGAGCATCTATTTGCATCATTTTTATATTAATTCTAATGCTGTTTCAGTGTAGTCCTTGAATCCGTTTCAATATGTCATCTTCTAGTTTTGGCCATTTCCCATTCAGTCCTGTAATTGCACATTTAGTTCTCCTCACTTGTTTCAGTTTCTCTTTACTAGCCCACCAATTGTGAATGGTTATTTCTGTTGGTGGAGAGCCAAAATGTTGCTCAGCTGCTCTGTTTCCATGTTCTTCCACATGCTATTACTTTAAATTTATAGCCCACGTCATATAAATACCTTTTATTTTTTTCCATTACAAAACTAGCTACTAACAAAAATATTGTTCTATTACCGATAACACAAATCACTTTCAACTCGAACTCACTGCCACTGTAGAATGCAATGGTATATCACAGGATAGGCAATGTTCTGGATTTGTGATGGCGGAGTGGAAGGGAGACAGTGTTATCAAGCTTGTCAATCCCCGTAACTCATGTTTGTTACATCTGTGCACTGCTGCTTCCAGTTGAATCCTATGTTGCCAGATAGAGAGAGGTTTTGTAAAATCAAATAGATGGCCATTTTTAAGACTGGCAGGAATTTTAAATCAAATGCTGGACATTTTTATATTAATTTTGAGTATAAGACACACCTGAGTTTTGAAGCAATTATTTGAAGAAAAAAGTGTGCCTTACAGTCCGTAAAATACAGTAGCAGCAAAGTTACAAATGTTACAGCAATAATTTTTAAATACTCACTTCCATTTTTGTTCAGCTGTTGATAATGGGTTTGAATAACTTTTCACAGCAGACTAACATTTTCTGGGTTCTGCTAATGAGCAACATTTTTATGACATCATGACCTCAATAGGGCAGGTCATTGATAACTAATGGGAAATGGATTACAACTACACAGACAAATTTTTGTTGCTGCAAGTTACCCATCTTTGATGGCCTTGCTGTAACTTGAGTTACATGACTGAGTTTTTGTTTATTAAGGATTATGTATATCATATTGCTTACATGAACCTATATTTTTTATATCTACACCCATACTGTGCAAATATCTGTGGAATCCATGGCAGAGGGTACTTCACATTTACTATACTTTATGAACTGTAAGTATGAGCTACTTCTAACTACATTATAGAATTTATTCACAGAGATCATTTAGCATTGATCACTGTCGTTTCTTTGGAATTATGTTATATATCAGCAGTCATAAGCCTGATGGTTACATGTATCTTCACTGTGTCTGAAACGATTGTCTTTGGTCCTTTCATCATTTTCTGCAAACACTATAGTTTCTTAGAAATGCAATATTGTCTTTGGCAAATACAGAATACGGTTGCAGAACAAAAGCAGGTTGAGGGAGGCCTTCAGGGCTCTATAAATTTACATACTGTTAGCACAACATAGTTTTTTTGTGTGATGTTGTGATCTTTTGCCTTCTTTATTACTTAGTTTGTTCTCCTTGGTGTCAACATACTGTAATGTGATACTGGCTGAAAATGGGGTGTGGAAGTACAACACGAACTACTTTAAATAAGACAGGTGCACAGTTGTATTTCACAGTAGTTTACTTTCACTCTGCTCAACCCCCCCCCCCCCCCAATAATACACAGTTATATATGGCCAGCGCACTATAGTTTTAACTTTCCATAAGCCTCATTAATAGTTTGCAGGTAAACCTCCACATACTGCTACAATAGTTTACTATTGATCATCTACAAGCAGTAGAAACCTAACCACAGAGTTCACAGTTTTTGAAGAATAGAAAGGTATGTATGGAGCAGACACTGTCATTGTTTTAACACATGGCCTAATTGTGTAACACTTCTCGTCTGAAACTTGGCTATGGACTGACTGTCTCGGGACCAAAAACTGGGGCCTATTTTATACTCACAATAATAGATACTGAAACTATACATTGTTTGAAGTTAAATTTGCAGAAATTACGACTAAAACTTAACTCATTAAATTCAACAATAGAATTTAAGATACTAAACAATTACTGATTCACCCTATAACAAAATGTACTAACTAGGAATAGTCAAAATAAATTAGAAAATCAATTACATACATAAAACTAAGCATAAAATTAGATCTGGTGTTATACTCTTTAAAACTAAGGGCCAACCTTTCCCTTTTATGAAAATGCAGATTATATTCGCATATGTTAATGGTAATTATTTAAAAGTGAAAAAATTAATTCGAAGGAGGCAGACGGAAAAACAAGAGGGGAAGCAAAAATATTCTAGCTTGCTTCGTTACATCGTGTCCTGATAGTGCCCAAGGGAACAAAATTAGCTAATCACTATTGATGAAATAAATTGATTATTTCAAATGGGAAAAAGCTTCATACAGGAAAACAGCTTTATTCAACTATTCATTCTAAATTTTCCTTAAAGAAGTAATATACCCACCTTTTGTTGAATTGTGAAAGACTGTATTTTCTCCTCCCAGAGTGACCATCACTTGTTACATGTAAACTACACAGACAGAATAGAAAGCTACATTTCTTCTGTGCTCCTCATACAAGTATTGTGGCCAGTACCACACTTGGTTTTGTTCTTATCTGATATGACATTTCCACATAACATAGCAATGAGTTTGTTGATGAAAATAGACATCTACAGCTAATTAATAATACTCTGCAAGCCACTGTATGGTGCATGGTGGAGGGTATATTGTACCATTACTAGTCATTTCCTTTCCTGTTGTACTCATAAACAGAGAGAGGGGAAAACAACTGTCTTTATGCCTCTGTACGATCCCTAATTTCTTTCATCTTTGTGGTCCTTATGAGAAAGGTATGTTGACAGCAGCTGAATCTTTCCTAAGTTTCAATTATTATAACTTCTCTGAAACTACTTATTGAAAGAATATAAACCAAAGTTCAACAGCTACTGAGAATATATTTCTAAATCCAACTGCCTTTAATACAGTAAATGTGAGTCTCACAATAAATGGGTTACCTGGCCGTGATGGAGAAGTGGAGGCAGTAATGCATCCCCTATCAGTAAGGCTTAACTAAGAAGGTAAACGTACAATTTCACAAATCACAAATGCTGACTCATCAGTATTAAAAATAAAACAAATAAATCTGATAAGGCAAACAATATTAAACTTTGATAACAGTAGCATTTGGGTTTAGCTCAGAGCCAGCAAAATAAAGAATCAGTGTGTCCAGACTGCATGCAGCTCACATGAAATATTTATCAGATGATTTGCTGTCCACATATCCACATCTCCACTGTCAATGATATTTGGGGTTGAAACATATATGGCGCCCAAAACTTGAGGTTCACCTGGAGTTATGGGTGGTGGCAGTGGAAGACTCTGTTTGTCCAGTGTTCTTAAGGAATTATACATAGGCAGCATCTCAGAGTTAGCTGGGCTGAAGACTGGCTTGAGTCTATGAATATTATGAGTGAAGTTTCATTGATACTTACATCAAACATTTTGTTGTGGCATGTTGATACCATGCATGAACTGTCATATGATGGCTGGAGAGTTTTCCAAACAGCATTGTGTCAGGTGAAAACCTATTTCCATGACTTTAAGCTGAATACAATGAATGGATGTTGGGTAAAATGTTCTTTTGAAATAGAGCTTGCAAATCTGTGAAAGAAGACATGCGCGAAGTCCATGGCTTCAATAATATGTTCAATGCATTGATAAAGAACTCTCCTGGTAGTCAAAGTGTCTGCATGTACACTAATTCAGATGTTGTTGAAGGCTGCCTGTGGGCCTAGTAGAACAATAGGTAGGGTGTCAGTCCATTGCTCTGTGGTATGGCATCTGAACAAGGCCAATGAATCCATTCCACATGACAATTAGCAGCAGTGTGGTAGACACAGGTTTGAATATGTCTCATGCTGAGAAATTCTGGGAGTGGTTCATAGAAAAATTACTCAGATTGCGTGCCCTTATCAGTAGTGACACTGAAAGCAACTCCGAAGTGCAGGATCTACTCACAGAGGATGGTTGTGACTGCAGTTGCTGTCATTGAGTCTTTCATAGTGTAGATTTCAGGTCAACAAAAGAAACTGTCAGTCTCTGTCAGGCAATATTGGTACCCTTCTGATGGTGGCAAAGGTCCAATGATGTCATTGTGGACATACTCAAAGTGTTGATTGCAGAGGGATACAATTACCAAGCGGAGCTGCTACATGCCGAGTTACTTTATTGTACTGACAAGCATTGAACTGGTGAGCAAATGCCTTACAATCTTTCTCAATGTTTATCCAAATAAATGCCTTCCTCACTCATCATACGGTAGCCCTTACTCTTGGATGAGAGAGGCTGTGAAGAGATGAACTTGATTGTTTGCAAAAATCTGGCATAACGAATGGTCACACTTGTGGCTTTCATACATCACAGTATAGCACTACACTTGAGATTGATATTTAGATGCATTGGAGCTGGAAGATGATCAGCTAACAATGTAGCCTCTGCTAGTTTGGCCAAGGATGCTTTCTTTTCATCAGTTCACAGTAACATGTCTCCAGGTTTTGGTGAACCTTTTAGCATTTCATTAAGAGGTGCTGCCAACAGTGCATGAGGCACACAAAATGCCAGTAAAACTCTGTCAAGTCAAAGTAATTGCATAATTATTTTATTGTAGCGGGCTGCAAAAACAGAGAAATAGCTTGCACTCTGTTTAGAGGTGGCAGGATTCCCTGTGCGTTCATAAGGAAACCTAAGAATTTTTTCCTCATTCCAAAGACCCTAATTTGATGGTTAAACACTAAACCACATTCTTGAAGTCTAATGAATAGTTGCTGTAAATGTGCTAGATGCTCTGCCTTGCTAGATGAGATAAAAAGCAGTTTGTCAGTGTTGATGTAACAAAAGTCTACATATCTAGTTACTTCATTCATGAAGCACAGGAAACTCTGGTTGGCGCTACCTAATGCGAACAGCATTCGCACAAATTTATAAATTCTGAATGGAGTGCAAACAGTGGTTTTGGGTATATCTTCTGGTGCAATTGGTGTATGATAAAAAGCATGGATGAGGTTGTTCGTGGAGAAAACAGTCTTACAATGAACATGCATAGCTAGCAAAATCTTTGATATGTGGCACAGAATAATAATCAGCTATTATTCTGGCATTAAGCTGATGAAAGTCCCCACATGGGCACCACCTGTTATCCTTCTTAGTGACTAGGGAGTGGAGAATCCCAGCTGCTACTTGAAAGCTGGTAGATCCCTTGTTCTAAAAGAAAAGAGTACTCTTGCTTTGCAGCCTTTAGTTTTCCAGATGCAGATGACAAGGCTGTGCATGAACTAGCAGTCCTGGAAAAACAACAGTGTAATGTGCCATTGAGTGTCTTACTTGTGCTGGCATAGCTAACTGACAGGTGACTTCAGAGGACTGATGAAGCAAGTCATTGTACAGGGAATCACCTACAACCATTTTGATGTCATCATGGTTGGCATGGCTTAGGTGCCCTTGACTAGACAAATGGATTGTGAATCAAGCAGGCACCCGTTGTGAAGACTGTAAAAAGCTAAGAACTCCAGTCCAACAATAGGGTGCAGCACATTGACAACAATGAATCTCCACATGAATTCACATCAAAGACTGAAAGATTAGATTAGATCAGTACTTGTTCCATAGATCATGAATACGACACTTCGTAATGATATGGAATGTGTCAGGTTAATAAAAGGTGTCTGTACAAGATATTACATTAGACAAAATATTACTTCAAATTTTTTTGTGGGGGTTGGAAAATTACCCACTTACTATACCCAAAAATTCATCTAATGAGTAGAAGGAGTTGCCATTACGAAATTATTTTAATTTCCTTTTAAATGCTATATGGCTATCTGTCAGAGTTTTGATGCTATTAGGTAAGTGACCAAAGACTTTTGTGGCAGCATAATTTACCCCCTTCTGAGCCAAAGTTAGATTTAACCTTGAGTAGTGAAGATCATCCTTTCTCCTAGTGTTGTAGCCATGTACATTGCTATTACTTTTGAATTCATTTGGATTGTAAATAACAAATTTCATAAGTTAATATATATATATTGTGAGGCTACAGTGAAGATTTCTAGCTCTTTAAATAAGTGTCTGCAGGATGATCTTGGATGAGCTCCAGCAATTATTCTGATTACACACTTTTGTGCAATGAACACTCTTTACTCAATGATGAATTACCCCAGAATATGATGCCATACGAAAGCAGAGAGTGCAAATAGGCATGGTAAGCTAATTTACTCAGATGTATATCGCCAAAATTTGTGATGACCATAATAGCATAAGTAGCTGAACTCAAACATTTCAGCAGATCCTCAGTGTGTTTTTTCCAGTTCAACCCCTCATCAATGCATACACCTAGAAATTTTGAATATTCTACCTTAGCTACCGATTTCTGATCGAAGTCTATATTTATTAATGGGGTCATTCCATTTATTGTGTGGAACTGTATATACTGTGTTTTGTCAAAGTTTAATGAGAGCCCATTTGCAGAGAACCGCTTAATGATTTTCTGAAAAACACCGTTTACAATTTCACCAGTTAATTCTTGTCTGTCAGGTGTGATAGCTGTACTTGTATCATCGGCAAAAAGTACCAGCTTTGCATCTTCGTGAATATAGAATGGCAAGTCATTAATATATATTAAGAACAGCAGAGGACCCAAGACCAAACCTTGCGGCACCCCATTCTTGATTGTTCCCCAGTTTGAGATATCACCAGTTTTTTGCATATTATGTGAACTGCTTATTTCAACTTTCTGCACTCTTCCAGTTAGGTATGATTTAAACCATTTGAGCACTGTCCCATTCATACCACAGTACTTGAGCTTATCTAGAAGTATTCCATGATTTACACAATCAAAAGCCTTTGATAGATCACAAAAAATCCCAACAGGTGACTTCCAGTTACTCAGAGCATTTAACATTTCATTAGTGAAAGTATATATAGCATTTTCCATTGAAAAACCCTTCTGGACACCAAACTGACATTTTGTTAAAACTTTATTTTTACAAAGGTGTGAAGCTACTCTACAATACATTACTTTTTCAAGAATTTTGGATAAGGCAGTCAGAAGAGAGATTGGGCAGTAGTTGTTGACATCAGATGTATCCCCTTTTTTATGCAGTGTTTTAACAATGGGATACTTCAGTCTATCTGGGAAAATACCCTGCTTCAGAAAGCTATTACATATGTGGCTAAGAATCCCACTTATTTCTTGGGAACAAGCTATTATTATTCTGCTGTAAATGCCATCAATTCCATGTGAGCTTTTATTCTTGAGAGCGTTTATTATCTTCCTAATTTCAGGAGAGGTGGGAGGAATTTCAGTTGTATCAAATGGTGTGGGTAAGGCCTCTTCCATTAACTGCCTTGCTTCTTCTAATGAACATTTAGATCCTATTTTCTCTACAACATTTAAAAAATGATTATTCAAAATGTTTTCGACATACTGGCTTGTTGTTCATCAAGTTTCCATTCACTTTGATGGTGATGCTGTCATCCTGTACTCTTGGTTGTCCTGTCTCCCTTGTAATAATATTCCAAATTGTTTTGATTTTGTTATCAGAGGTATTAATCTCAGACATGATGCACATGCTTCTGGACTTTTTAATAACCTTTCTTAATGTAGTACAGTAGTTTTTATAATATTTGGCTGTTTCTGGGTCATTACTCTTTCTTGTTGTTAGATACAGTTCCCTTTTGTCGTTACAAGATATTTTTATTCCCTTAGAAACTTAGATGTAAATTGTTGTAGGTCTAAGTCTTAATGGAAGATCCATTCGCAATATAGGGGGGAGTGGGACAGATTGATGCACAAAAATTCATATGACAATGTATAATAAATAACGGTGTTTTTTTTTTTTTTTTTTTTTTTTTTTTTTTTTTTTTTTTTTTTTTTTTTTTTTTTTTTTTTTTTAAAAAGTTTGATGTATTGCATTATCAGTTACTAGTACTGTTGTAATAACAGTCAATAGAACTACTTAAGTTACAAGAAAAAATACATTTTACCCGCTACAATGGTCAGTTATCAAGCTGTAAGTGAGTCTGAATGTGGTGTTACAGTTGGGGCAAGAGCGTTGGGACACAGCATCTCTGAGGTAGCGATGAATTGGGGATTTTCCCATACGACCATTTCACGAGTGTACCTGAATATCAGGAATCAGATCTCTGACATTGCTGCTGCCGCAAAAAGACCCTGCTAGAACAGGACCAACAATGACTGAAGAGAATTGTTCAATGCACAGAAGTGCAACCCTTCTGCAAATTGCTGCAAATTTGGGCCATCAACAAGTGTCAGCATGTGCACCATTCAATGAAACATCATGGATATGGGTATTCACAACCAAAGGCCCCCTCATGTACCCTTGCCTGGGCTCATCAACACTGACATTGGGCTGTTGATGACTGTAAATGTCTTAACTGGTCGGATGAGTCTCCTTTCAAATTGTATGGAGACAACCTCATGAGTCGATGGACCCTGCACCTCAGCAGAGGACTGTTCAAGCTGGTGGAGGCTCTGCAATGGTGTGAGGCATGTGCAGTTCAAATGATATGGAACTCCTGACACATCTAGATACAACTCTGACAGGTGACATGTACGTAAGCATCCTATCTGATCATCTGCATCCATTCATGTCCATTGTGCATTCCGACTTACTTGGGCAATTCCAGCAGGACAATGTGACACCCCACACATCCTGAATTTCTGCAGAGTGGCTCCAGGAACATCCTTCTGAGTTTATACACTTCCACTGGTCATCAAACATACCAAACATGAACATTATTGAGCATATCTGGGATGGCTTGCAACGGTGGTGTTCAGAAGCAATTTCCACTCCCTCATACTCTTATAGATTTGTGGACAGCCCTGCAGGATTCATGGTGTCAGTTTCCTCCAGTGCTACTTCAGCCATTAGTTGAGTCCATGCCATGTTGTGTTGCAGCACTTCTGTTTGCTCGCGGGGGCCGTACATGATATTAGGCAGGTGTACGAGTTTCTTTGGTACTCTGGTGTAGTTTGAAAATATCCATACACACAGAATACATAAATATGCTTTTATTGGAGTAGGACATATGGTCAGTCATGACCTTGATGAAGTAACCATCTCAGCATTTGTCTGAAACTTTGTAGGAAAAACACAGGACACCCACTGGTGAGTCTTGAACCATGAACATGCTGCTTTGCCCCTTCACATTCTGCTTATAAAACTGTATCCAGGCCTATAAACATGCAACTATGCCACTGCATGTCTTCATGTCCTCCTTTCCATCCACCAGAAAAAACGAGTTTTCATCCCCATATGATGAGTGAGCTGCTGAACACATCATGCCAAGGGTTATGATAGTCCAAAATGTTTAAATTTTGAATGATTTACAATGCTGTTCTACTCAGTTTCCTGGAGGTTTCTGTATTATAATAACATCACACTCTCTCTCTCTCTCTCTCTCTCTCTCTCTCTCTCTCTCTCTCTTTGTCTCTCTCTCTCTCTCTCTCTCTCTCTCTCTCTCTCCCCCCTAAGAGTTGTCAGGTGCATTTTCTCTGATTCTTTAGCAGAAATTGGCAATTTTGTTTTTCCATTGTAGTGCTGGAGTCAGCCCAAATAATTACAGCTTGTCACATCCTACGTGAGATATCAGTGTCAATGCAAAACACCAGTTGTTTTCCATTACAAACAAACTGATTCTTAAAGTGGAATTTTACATGCTTATTCAAAAGAGCGATCTCAAATTAGTCTAGTGTGGTATTTGTTTTATTGATATGCATTAACAGGAGCAGTAAAACATGAATAACCAGTACTCCATCAGCAACTGAGCAACATTGCTGCATAGTGGTAGCAGTCAGCATGGGTCAGGGCTTATATTGAACAATGATTAGCATGTGTGACAGAAAGAAACATAATTACAAATATAGGTGAATGCAATAAAAATGTAGTGTATCATATACTTCACATTAAAAGTATATCACCTACTCCTATAGAAATCTTATATTGTGTGTTTCGTTTTACAGGTCTCCTAACAAGTCACTTGCATCTTAGTAACCCCGTAGAAGCCTGCAGTATTAATATTGTGTAAAGAATCCTCTTTGAAGACCACAAGATTCTTTCATTTGTGTGTCAAAAAGTATACTGTTAGTTGTGGCCAATAAGAGTGAATACAGGATGAACTGTGCAATTCACAGCCACAATACTAGAAGTAAAAATAATTTCTGTGTAAACTGCACACTCCTGTCTCTGGTTCAGAATGCAGTATTTTATTCTGGTGTAAAACTCATAACAAGTCAATGACGATCATCAGGCAGGAAACTGGAAATTTCCAGATATTCAAAACAAAGTAAATATGAGAGTAACATCATGCATTCACAATTCAACAGTTTGCATCCAAAAATTAATTTCATTATGGACAGAAAAAATAAGAGCATAAACTTTTTGGATTAAAAAGTTTCAAACAAAAAATCTGAACACATATTCAATATTTTTCGTAAATCAGTGATGACAGACATAATTATCCACAACCACTCATGCCACCTGAGAGCACAGAAGCTTGCATATTTTCATTCTATGTTACATAGAATATTTGGATTTGAAGCTGTAAAGTCTGTATGACTCAAATGTTCATATTAAATAGATGTTGACTTCTAAAAGTATACAGACTGTTGATATTAGTCTATATTTGTTACATAAATCCTTTGTTTGAAGTATTTAACAGAAACACGAGCTGAGTAGTTGAAGATGGTGAACAATGTTCTGCCTGTTAATGCATAATATGAATTGTTCTTCAGCTCTAAAGGCTGATCTTCATGATGGGATTTACAGAACATAGTGTGTATTTAAATGAATGAATGAAGTAGAATTAAGTGCATTTGAATTTCTCTCTTTGAGATCTCAAATAATGGCAGAAGAAATTATTATAGGTCCATTTAAAAGGATTAATTAGATACCAACATACAGATAATTAACATATTCATAGATGTAATAAAACACTATATGTTGTTTATTAGGGACTTGCTTACAATTAATCTAGCTGAAAACAGAACTATGGTGTCACAAACAGCGCCAGTACATGTGTTTAATTGTAGAGAAAAAATGAATAGGACCTTTTTTGCAGGAAATTTAGTGTAGTTTAATTAGAAAACTAAGTGGCTACAGAATGAGAAATGTAATATCAGAATACATAAATAACAAATAATAAGTTAAGACACATGCAACATATGCCATGATCTTGGATAAATGGAACAGAATGGTAGTATGAACTAGCAGGATGATGAAAGATGAGGTTGCTCACGGAAAAGTTGGACATACAAGTGAGCATTTACAGCAGGCCTCCAGAATTATGCAAATGATGATGAACATTCATTAGATTAGCCTGGCAGTATATGGCAAATCTAATCACGTAGACATGTCAGGACATACACCAGAGTTTCTCTGCTCAAATATCATCTTTGGGCTAATATGACAACAAGGATAATCAGTTATTAACAATATAATGCAAATGGACAGATAAAAAAATCTACTCACCAAGCAGCAGCAGGAGAAACACACACACACACACACACACACACACACACACACACACACACATACACATGAACCAGTGGTTCCTTCTTCTGGCAGAAGAGTTGAAGGGGAAGGAAGAGGGTTGAAGGAGAAGCACTGGAGTGGTTTAGGAAAAGGGATACAGCTCAGAATACCCCTTTTCCTAAACCTCTTCACCTCCTTCCTTCCCCTTCTACTCTTCTGCCAGAAGAAGGAGTTACTGGATCTGAAAGTGGTTTTTCTTTTTCCCCCCCCCCCCCCCCCCCCCTGCCACCAATTGATGAGTAGACTTTTTTATCTCTCCAGTTACAAATATCATTTTAATGTATCCAACTAGGGAAATCATATTCATGTATTCCTCTTCACAAACCCATCTTTAAACTTTCCATTGTTCTTGTAATAATAAGTTGGATATATCTTAATAAAATAATGTGTAATTTCTGACAGATATTTGATTCCAAAAGTAAATATAAATGGAACATAATTTTAATTTACATTGCCCTCTTACATAACAAGCAATACACATAACATAAATATTTATGTATATTTATAATGAAGGGAAACATTCCGCGTAGGAAAAATATATCTAAAAACAAAGATGATGTGACTTACCAAATGAAAGTGCTGGCAGGTCGACAGACACACAAACAAACACAAACATACACAAACATACGCACAAAATTCAAGCTTTCGCAACAAACTGTTGCCTCATCAGGAAAGAGGGAAGGAGAGGGAAAGACGAAAGGATGTGGGTTTTAAGGGAGAGGGTAAGGAGTCATTCCAATCCCGGGAGTGGAAAGACTTACCTTAGGGGGAAAAAAGGACGGGTATACACTCGCACACACACACATATCCATCCACACATATACAGACACAAGCAGACGTATTTAAAGACAAAGAGTTTGGGCAGAGATGCACTTCTGATGCATAGATGCAGAGATGCACTGACATCTCTGCCCAAACTCTTTGTCTTTAAATACGTCTGCTTGTGTCTGTATATGTGTGGATGGATATGTGTGTGTGTGCGAGTGTATACCCGTCCTTTTTTCCTTTTTTCCCCCCTAAGGTAAGTCTTTCCGCTCCCGGGATTGGAATGACTCCTTACCCTCTCCCTTAAAACCCACATCCTTTCATCTTTCCCTCTCCTTCCCTCTTTCCTGATGAGGCAACAGTTTGTTGCGAAAGCTTGAATTTTGTGTGTATGTTTGTGTATGTTTGTGTTTGTTTGTGTGTCTGTCGACCTGCCAGCACTTTCATTTGGTAAGTCACATCATCTTTGTTTTTAGATATATTTATGTATATTGGTATTTAAAGAACAAGTTGTTGAAAATTAAGAAACTGATGTTAATGTAACATTCTACATACATCCTTTTCCTTCTCACAGGATTTGAACACAGACCAAGAGCATCTTCGAAACAAATAGCAGTTTTTATTTCTTGCACCACAGCAGTTTTAGTATACCATTCATTTTCTGCAAATATTGTGGCGGAAATTACAGTAGACCAGCACAGAGTTCCATTTGGTTCACTGGATGATCTCTTACAAGACAGCACTTACACATTGGGAGTTACAGCTTCATCTGGGATCCTGGATTACTTTAATGTAAGTTAAGACATTTCTCTCACTTGATAAACAATATTTTCTTACCATATTGTAACACATCCACGTTACCAATTAGACATCTGTGTTTATTAGTCACCAATACTGTATAATGCATCATAGTGGGAAGGAAGGAGATGATGATAAGTTACTTCCCTATCACAGTACTTCACAGACTATTTTTGTTTATTGGATTGCAAACTCAGGTCAGTTTGTCCTTTCAATATGTCATATTTGTCAATACCATGGTATACAATTAAAATCTCATTGGTACATTTTCTGGTCATGTTTTCTGTGTATTCAGCTGGGTTATCTAGCCCAATTCCGTGCAAAATATGCTGACAACATTTGAAACAGTTATCTTTGTTAGATGCTGTGAGCATGATCTTAAATGTGCTCATTGTGGGGACTAAGTCTAGTATTGTCTGTAACTTAGCACTATTTATACTAGAATTTGACCCCCAGTACCACCTACAGTCTTAGTTTTGCATTTTTTGTACTGGTAACAATGCTGTAATTCCAAGAGACTTGCTTTCCCTCCTCAGTATTTTCAAACCTGTTGAATCTGACAATAATTTGGTAACAAACTAGCATGAGCACTTGTTCCTACACCTTGTTTGTATTGTAAGTTAAGCCCTGTTGATTGGGTTATGCTACACCCTTACCTTGAAGAGTCTTTACTTATGCTATCCCACAGCTTGGGACACAGGATCCACCTCATTTCATGAATATACGACAGGCAGTACTCAGTAACAGCAAATCTGCATAGCTGTTTCAGTCAGATATGTCATTAATGTTTCTTGCAACTCTCCTTTTGCTCCACTTAAGTCATGGAATGCAGAACATATCAGTTCTGAATGCAATTCTTTTTATCTTTGTTGCAATAATTGTCTGTAGATTTTTCTAAACACTGGTACAGCATTGGTAGAAAAGCAATCATTGCTATTCGTTTCTGTGTATTGATATTTGCTGAAATTCCTGCTCAGCATGTTGATAGATTAATTGGAAAGTTGTCCATAAATACTGTAGTCCTCTAGTGAACCTCACTTTACCCAGATATGCGTGAGCTCTATGGACTACTCCTCAGCAGTCTTTTTTGTATGTGATGGAACTACAGGTTTGTGTTTTTAGGTTTCCTTTACTAACATATGCATCTGTTTTTCCCTTAATTAATTTTAACTAACACATTCAGGTAAAGAAGCATGCTATCTTATTCTAGTTCCTTTACAAATCTTTTTAGTGGATTGTACCATCATTTTTTGGGCCTGCATCTTGGATATTTTTAATTCATATTCCGATATTTCGGCTGCCATCCTTTCTACATCTACATTTATACTCCGCAAGCCACCCAATGGTGTGTGGCAGAGGGCACTTTACATGCCACTGTCTACCTCCCTTTCCTGTTCCAGTCACATATGGTTCGCGGGAAGAATAACTGCCCGAAAGCCTCCATGCGCGCTCGAATCTCTCTAATTTTACATTTGTGATCTCCTCAGGAGGTATAAGTAGGGGGAAGCAATATATTCGATACCTCATCCAGAAATGCACCCCCTCAAAACCTGGACAGCAAGCTACACCGTGATGCAGAGTGCCTCTCTTGCAGAGTCTGCCACTTGAATTTGCTAAACGGCTCTGTAACACTATCACGCTTATCAAATAACCCTGTGATGAAATGCGCCACTCTTCTTTGGATCTTTTCTATCTCCTCTGTCAACCCGACCTGGTACAGATTCCACACTGATGAGCAATACTCAAGTATAGTTCAAACGAGTGTTTTGTAAGACACTTCCTTTGTTGATTGACTGCATTTTCTAAGGACTCTCCCACGCTGGCACCCGCCTTACCAACAATTAATTTTATATGATCATTCCACTTCAGATCGTTCCGTATGCATACTCCCATTAATTATACAGATGTAACTGCTACCAATGTTTGTTCTGCTATCATATAATCATACAATAAAGGATCCTTCTTTCTATGTATTCAGAATACATTATATTTGTCTATGTTAAGGGTCAGTTTCCACTCCCTGCACCAAGTGCCTATCTGCTGCGGATCTTCCTGCATTTCGCTGCAATTTTCTAATGCTGCAACTTCTCTGTATACTACAGCATCATCTGCGAAAAGCCGCATTGAACTTCTGACACTATCTACTAGGTCATTTATATATATTGTGAAAAGCAATGGTCCCATAACACTCCCCTGTGGCACGCCAGAGGTTACTTTAATGTCTGTAGACGTCTTTCCATTGAGAACAACATGCTGCGTTCTGTTTCCTAAAAACTCTTCAATCCAGCCACACAGCTGGTCTGATATTCCATAGGCTCTTACTTTATCAGGCAACAGTGCAGAACTGCATCGAACACCTTCCAGAAGTCAAAGAAAATTCTCAAGATGAGTCACTCGCAAGTTTTTAAATCACTTGAAACTGAGATAACAAAAGTCATTGGATGCTGCCTAATATTGTGTTGGACATCCTTTTGTCAAGCATAGTGCAGCAACTTAATGTGACATGGACTTGACAAGTCGTTGGAAGTCCCCTGCAGAAATACTGAGCCAAGCTATTTCTATCACCATCCATAATTGCAAAAGTGTTGCTGGTGCAAGATGATGTGCATAAACTGACTTCTGGATTATGTCTCATAAATTTTAGGTGGGATTTATGTTGGGTAATCTGCTCAAATTGTCCAGAATGTTCTTCAAACCAGTCACAAACAATTGTGGCCTGGTGACATGACATCATTGGTAGTGAACATGAAGTCCATAAAGGGCTGCAAATAGTCTCCAACTAACCAGACATAACTGTTTCCAGTGAAAGACTGATTTAGTTGGACCAGAGGACTATTTCCATTCCATGTAACTACACCCAACACTATTATGGATCCATCACCACCTTGCACAGTGCCTTGTCAACAACTTGGGCCCATAGCTCCATGGGGTTTGTGCCTCACTTGAACCCTGCCATCAGCTCTTACCGACTTAAATTGGGATTCATGTGACAGGACATGGTTTTCCAGTCATCTAGGGTCCAAGTGATATGGTCACAAGCCCATGAGAGGTGCTGCAGGTGATGATGCACTGTTTGCATAGGCACTCACATCAACTGTCTGTTGCCATAGCTGCCAGCCGCAGTGGCCAAGCGGTTCTAGGCGCTTCAGTCCGGAACCGAGCGACTGCTATGGTCGCAGGTTCAAATCCTGCCTCGGGCATGGATGTGTGTGATGTCCTTAAGTTAGTTAGTTTTAAGTAGTTCTAAGTTCTAGGGGACTGATGACCTCAGATGATAAGTCCCATAGGGCTCAGAGCCATTTGTTGCCATAGCCCCTTAACCCCAAATTTTGCCACACTGTCCTAACACACATGTTTATCATACATCTCACATTGATTTCTGCAGTTATTTAGTGCATTGTCACTTGTCTTGCAACACTGACAACTCTACACAAACACCACTGCTCTCAGTTATGAAGTGAAGGTCATCAGCCACTGTGTTGTCTGTGGTGGGAGGTAATGTCTGAAAATTGGTATCCTTGGCAAATTCTAGACACTGTGAATCTTGGAATACCAAATCCCCTAACAATTCCCTAAATGGAATTTGCCATGCTTCTAGCTCCAACTACCATTCCGCGTTCAAAGTCTGTTAATTCCTGTCATGCGGCCATAATCACATCAGAAAGCTTTCCACATGAGGCACCTGATTACAAATGATAGCTCTGACAATGTACTGCCATTTTATATCTTACATATGTGATACTACCACCATCTGTAAATGTGCATATCTGTATCCCATGACTTTTGTTACCTCAGTGTACACACTGGGAAGAAAATGCACTTGTGTCAGAGATAACATTGTTGTTAACGAGTGTCAGTAATATATTAAACATGATGTGCCTAACAGTAAAACAAAGCAAGTGCTGAATCAGTAAATCCACAGTGCTTATGAAGTGTGTTGTTGATAATTATGGATGGCTTGAAGAATTAGAATATCTCCTTTGAGAGCACAGGCATGAAATGAGGGGTCTCCATGATCTGTCTAGCTGGGAAACCTCATCTCAGTTGAGCATGTTGTCTGTTAATTGTATTTCCACTTCTTGTTTCACCAATGACTCCCAGGATGAGGCGGTTCCCAGTATCTTAACTTTCCTGAACTCCATGGGATGGTCAGTGGAAATACAATGTTCAACCACGGATGATTTATTAGTTTGTAGTAGGCAGCTATAGTGCTGGTGTTCAAAGCTGAAATGTTGGCATCCTAAATATCGGAATCCAAATTAAAAACATTACAGGTGCCAGCCCAAAAAAAATTTCAATTCACTGGGAAAACTTCAAAAACATAGCTGTTTAGTAGCATTGGAGCATTAAAAGAAATAAAGTTTTTTCTGTTGTTAGTTACAATGTGTAGTACTGGTACTCCAAGGTAAAGCTATTATCAACTTGAAAGTTGGTTCGAATACCACAGTGATTTTCTAGACTTGGTCATATTTCCCTTCCTCAGACTGTTGAACTGACCTACCCAGTCAGTTACATGAGGGTCTCTGAACAATTGGCATCTTTCACATTAATGAAAGAAATATTCTGGTACTTACCCATTGAGCCACACTCCAGTACTGATGGAAACTTACTGGTTTAAACTTAGCGGATTCCAATGTCTTTGTCTCAAAATATTTAATTATAGGTTGCCATGACAAGGTTCAATCCATTATCAGTGCTCAGTGATGTAAGAGAGAAGGGCAATGAAGCTCTCAACTCAAAATCAAGGGCCAGTTACGCAATTGTGTAGCAATTTTGACTTATCCTGCAGTCAAAACAGATATAACTTTCTCAAACAGAATCTCTGTGGAAGACACATGACAGAAGTTAAAACCTGAGAACCTTAAGTCATAATGCTGGAGAATATTGCACACCTCTCTGCAAAAAAAGAGCAGTTGTCAAGAAGACTGACTTGCAGCTAAATGATGTGGTGCTCACAGTATTGAAGCTACACCTGCACCATCTAGTGCTAGTGCATGTAGTTCCTACCCATCCCAGAATCCTGATTTAGTAATCATAAATTATACAATGAAGTACTGGCCTCAAATCTCAAAAACTATATTTTGTAATATAAACAATATTAATTGTGATACCTGGAAGAAAGAATGCGGATAAGAAGATTCATAACTGTTCACTGACCACCCAACATTGTGTGTGTGTGTGTGTGTGTGTGTGTGTGTGTGTGTGTGTGTGTGTGTTTTGTAAAAAGTGAGATAACTGATGACTTTCTGATGCAGATGTGTGCAACGGAATTTGTTTCTAAAAGTGGTGATATAGTGACTTGTGCAAGTTACTGAATAAGCCAAAAACATCCTGCATAGCTTGAAAAATAGTTTGTATTATTTATTATCTGTAAATGTGTAGCCCAGCATCTCCAGTTCTTACTCCAAATTTTAACTAATATAAATATGTTTCAGGTATATCATAACTCCCCCCCCACCCCCCCACCCCCACATGAACCATGGACCTTGTCATTGGTGGGGAGGCTTTCGTGCCTCAGCGATACAGATAGTTGTACTGAAGGTGCAACCACAACGGAGGGGTATCTCTGTTGAGAGGCCAGACAAACATGTGGTTCCTGAAGAGGGGCAGCAGCCTTTTCAATAGTTGCAGGGGCAACAGTCTGGATGATTGACTGATCTGGCCTTGTGACACTAACCAAAATGACCTTGCTGTGCTGGTACTGGGAACGGCTGAGCAAGGGGAAACTACAGCCATAGTTTTTCCAAGGGCATGCAGTTTTACTGTATTGTTAAATGATGATGGCGTCATCTTGGGTAAAATATTCCGGAGGTAAAGTAGTCCCCCCATTTGGATCTCCGGGCGGGGACTACTCAGGAGGACATAGTAATCAGGAGAAACAAAACTGGCATTCTATAGATCAGAGAGTGGAATGTCAGATCCCTTAATCAGGCACATAGGTCAGAAAATTTAAAAAGGGAAATGGATAGGTTAAAGTTAGATATAGTGGGAATTAGTGAAGTTCGGTGGCAGGAGCAACAAGACTTTTGGTCAGGTGAATACAGGATTATAAATACGAAATCAAATAAGGGTAATGCAGGAGTAGGTTTAATAATGAACAGGAAAATAGGAATGCAGGTAAGCTACTACAAACAGCATAGTGAACGCATTATTGTGGCCAAGATAGATATGAAGCCCACGCCTACCACAGTAGTACAAGTTTATATGCCAACTAGCTCTGCAGATGACAAAGAAATTAATGAAATGTATGATGAGAAAAAATAAATTATTCAGATAGTGAAGGGAGGTGAAAATTTAATAGTCATGGGTGACTGGAACTCGATAGTAGGAAAAGGAAGAGAAGGAAACATAGTAGGTGAATATGGAATGGTAGTAAGGAGTGAAAGAGGAAGCCACCTGGTAGAATTTTGCACAGAGCATAACTTAATCATAGCTAACACTTGGTTCAAGAAGCATAAAAGGAGGTTGCATACATGGAAGAAGCCCGGAGATACTGGAAGGTCTCAGATAGATTATATGATGGTAAGACAAAGATTCAGGAACCAGGTTTTAAATTGTAAGACATTTCCAGGGGGAGATGTGGACTCTGAGCACAATCTATTGGTTATGAACTGTAGATTAAAACTGAAGAAACTGCATATAGGTGGGAATTTGAGGAGATGGGACCTGGATAAACTGAAAGAACCTGAGGTTGTAGAGAGCTTCAGGGAGAGCATTAGGGAATGATTGACAAGAATGGGGGAAAGAAATACAGTAGAAGAAGAATGGGCAGCTTTGAGAGATGAAATAGTAAAGGTAGCAAAAGATCAAGTAGGTAAAAAGATGAGGCCTAATAGAAATCCTTGGGTAACAGAAGAGATATTGAATTTAATTGATAAAAGAAGAAAAGGCAAAAAGGAATACAAACGTCTCAAAAATGAGATCGACAGGAAGTGCAAAATGGCTAAGCAGGGATGGTTAGAGGACAAATGTAAGGATGTAGAGGCTTATCTCACTAGGGGTAAGATAGATACTGCCTATAGGAAAATTAAAGAGACCTTTGGAGAAAAGAGAACCACTTGCTCAGATGGAAACCCAGTTCTAAGCAAAGAAGGGAAAGCAGAAAGGTGGAAGGAGTATATAGAGGGTCTATACAAGGGCGATGTTCATAAGGACAATATTATAGAAATGGAAGAGAATGTAGATGAAGATGAAATAGAAGATATGATACTGCGTGAAGAGTTTGACAGAGCACTGACAGACATAAGTCGAAACAACGTCCCGGGATTAGACAACATTTCATTAGAACTACTGACAGCCTTGGGAGAGCCAGGCCTACAAAACTCTACCATCTGGTGAGCAAGATGTATGAGACAGGCAAAATACCCTCAGACTTCAAGAAGGATATAATAATTCCAATCCCAAGAAAGCAGGTGTTTACAGATATGAAAATTACCGAAATATCAGTTTAATAAGCCACAGCTGCAAAATACTAACACGAATTCTTTACAGATGAATGGAAAAACTGGTAGAAGCCAACCTTGGGGAAGATCATCCTGGATTCCATAGAAATGTTGGAACACATGAGGCAATACCGACTCTACGACTTATCTTAGAAAATAGATTAAGGAAAGGCAAACCTACATTTCTAGCATTTGTAGACTTAGAGAAAGCTTTTGACAATGTTGACTGGAATACTCTCTTTCAAATTCTGAAGGTGGCAGGGGTAAAATACAGGGAGCGAAAGGCTATTTACAATTTGTACAGAAACCAGATGCCAGTTATAAGAGTTGAGGGGCATGAAAGGGAAGCAGTGGTTGGGAAGGGAGTGAGACAGCATTGTATCCTATCCTCGATGTTATTCAGTCTATATATTGAGCAAGCAGTAAAGGAAACAAAAGAAAAATTTGGAGTAGAAATTAAAATCCATGGAGAAGAAATAAAAACTTTGAGGTTCGCTGATGACATTGTAATTATGTCAGAGACAGCAAAGGACTTGGAAGAGCAGTTGAATGGAATGGACAGTGTCTTGAAAGGAGGATACAATATGAACATCAACAAAAGCAAAACAAGGACAATGGAATGTAGTCGAATTAAGTCGGGTGATGCTGAGGGAATTAGATTAGGAAATGAGACGCTTAAAGTAGTAAATGAGGTTTGCTATTTGGGGAGCAAAACAACTGATGATGGCCGAAGTAGAGAGAATATAAAATGTAGACTGGCAATGGCAAGGAAAGTGTTTATGAAGAAGAGAAATTTGTTAACATCGAGTACAGATTTAAGTGTCAGGAAGTCGTTTCTGAAAGTATTTGTATGGAGTGTAGCCATGTATGGAAGTGAAATGTGGACAATAAATAGTTTAGACAAGAAGAGAATAGGAGCTTTCGAAATGTGATGCTCCAGAAGAATGCTGAAGAGTAGATGGGTAGCTCACATAACTAATGAGGAGGTATTGAATAGAATTGGAGAGAAGAGAAATTTGGCGCACAACTTGACTAGAAGAAGAGATCGGTTCGTAGGGCATATTCTGAGGCATGAAGGATCACCAATTTAGTATTGGAGGGCAGCATGGAGGGTAAAAATCATAGAGGGAGACCAAGAGATGAATACACTAAACAGATTCAGAAGGATGTAGGTTGCAGTAGGTACTGGGAGATGAAGAACCTTGCACAGGATAGAGTGGCATGGAGAGCTGCATCAAACCAGTCTCTGGACTGAAGACAACAACAACAACAACAACAACAACATGTCTTAACAAGATGTATGGTCTGATGATTTCTCTATTGACATACTTGCACTGTTCCCTCAAAATACAGCTGCAAAAAATTAGGGTGTCTCGTAACTGACCCTATAAGTTGTGATACACATTTTTACATCACTGAAAGAGGAACACTAGTGCTCAGTTCTTAGTTCAAAATGGATGAGCAATATTGCTAATGTTTAGAAATTAAGCATTGTGTATGAGTTAAAATGCAACATTCTATGATTGCTAACATTTCATTTAGGTAGTGACCATTATCATGATGACAGTTCTATTATTTTACATAACAGGATAGCCATAGTATTTCTCTAATGAAAGAGTACAGTTGAGTCTTTATGAATGAGTGTAGCTTTGAATGAAAATCGTCATCAAAATTCAGAATTGGGCACAATTATGATGCAAATTTCAAACTCACAGTTACACATTATGGGAACAGTACATTCAATGGAGAATCTGGGAGACAGTGTAGTCTGACAGATCTATGGGGAGCAGTAGTTTGCACTGGAAAATAAGCTGAAAATTGTATTTCATCAAGGAAATCCTATAGAAAGCCAAAAACTGAAAATATTTTGAACTTGCAGCTTGGATCCTTTACTTTGTACAAGATAAAAGGATATAGAGGATGCCTAGCTCTTGACAAATAACCCTAGTCAAAGGTAAATGAAACTATATGGTGTCAGAGATCTTTTCAAGCCTCATACATCTGTGATGTATGTAGGCAAAATGAAGTGACAAATGACAATTTGTACTATGGCTAGGATTCAAACCCTCGAGACCCAGGTTCAAAACCTGTCCTTGCTACACACTTTCAGTTGTCGCTTCAGTCTGCATATATGGGGTGAAGGCAAATCTGTACACTCAGACTTCACAGCATGATTCCACACATACTAGCAATACAAAAATATCTCACAAAATTTTGTCCTGCACATATTTCCAGCAGTAAATGGACATTAAATATTGTGAATCAGGCAATATTGTAATAACATGTATGGTAACTACCTTTGTCAGCATTTTGGAATAGTGCTGTGCAGTTGGTGCAGTGGATGGTATTTTGGGTTAGTGCACAGGTGGTCAAGGGTTAGATTCTGGATCGAGGCTTTTTTTTTTTTTTTTTTGGTACATGTAATTTGCATGGTATGGTACCTGTTGTCTTAACCATCATACATCGATTACAGTGGGTCTTCTACAAAATATTTGCACTTACTTGCTCTGAACACAGAAATCAAAATACAGTGTTTTCCTTGGTCAGCTTTGACAGAAGCCTTTTGCACATCATGGATGCGAATTGTTTCACACCACTGTGTCTACTAGATTCAAAACCTGTTTTCTGTATACCCTCTCCCAATGGCCCCCTTGTTCAGGTCCATTACATTTCGTTAGGGCCTTACATCACCCATAGGTGTTGACACCATTAAAACAAAGGCAATTTTCGCTGCGGCAGAATCTTCTCACGAAATTGCGATTGCTAACTTTCTCCTCCAAATGCGAAAATACACTACTGGCCATTAAAATTGCTACACCATAAAGATGATGTGCTACAGACACGAAATTCAACCGACAGGAAGAAGATGCTGTGATACGCAAATGATTAGCTTTTCAGAGCATTCACATAAGGTTGGCGTCGGTGGCAACATCTACAACGTGCTGACATGAGAAAAGTTTCCAACTGATTTCTCTTACACAAACAGCAGTTGACCAGTGTTGTCTGGTGAAATGTTGTTGTGGTGCCTCGCGTAAGGAGGAGAAATGCATACCATCACGTTTCCGACATTGATAAAGGTCACATTGTAGCATATCATGATTGCGGTTCATCGTATCGCGACATTGCTGCTCGTGTTGGTCAAGATCCAATGACTGTTAGCAGAATATGGAATCGGTGGGTTCAGGAGGGTAATACAGAATGCCATGCTGGATCCCAATGGCCTCGTATCACTAGCAGTCGAGATGACAGGCATCTTATCTGCATGGCTATAACGGATCGTGCAGCCACGTCTCAATCCCCGAGTCAACAGATGAGGACGTTTGCAAGACAACAACCATCTGCACGAACAGTTTGACAATGTTTGCAGTAGCATGGACTATCAGCTTGGAGACCATGGCTGCTGTTACCCTTGATGCTGCATCACAGACAGGAGTGCCTGCGATGGTGTATTCAATGACGAAACTGAGTGCACGAATGGCAAAACGTCATTTTTTTGGATGAATCCAGGTTCTGTTTGCAGTATAATGATGGGGTGGTCGCATCCGTGTTTGGTGAAATCGCAGTGAACGCACATTGGAAGCGTGTATTCGTCATCGCCATACTGGCGTACCACCCGGTGTGATGGTATGGGGTGGCATTGGTTACACGTCTTGGTCACCTCTTGTTCACACTGACAGCACTTTGAACAGTGGATGTTACATTTCAGATGTGTTACGAACCGTGGCTCTACCCTTCATTTGATCCCTGCAAAACTCTACATTTCAGCAGGATAATGCACGACTGCATGTTGCAGGTCCTGTATGAGCCTTTCTGGATACAGAAAATGTTCGACTGCTGCCCTGGCCAGCACATTCTCCAGATCTCTCACCAATGGAAAACGTCTTATCAACGGTGGCCGAGAAACTGGCTCGTCACGATATGCCAGTCACTACTCCTGATGAACTGTGGTATCGTGTTGAAGCTGCATGGGCAGCTGTACCTGTACACGACATCCAAGCTCTGTTTGCCTCAATGCCCAGGCGTATCAAGGCCGTTATTACGGCCAGAGGTGGTTGTTCTGGGTACTGATTTCTCAGGATCTATGTACCAAAATTGCGTGGAAATGTAATCACATGTCAGTTCTAGTATAATATATTTGTCCAATGAATACCTGTTTATCATCTGCATTTCTTCTTGGTGTAGCAATTTTAATGGCCAGTAGTGTATTTTGTTGACACTGACCTACATAGGGAGGAACAATCACCATGATAAAATAAGGGAAATCAGAGCTCACGCAGAAAGATATAGGTATTCATTCTTTCTGTGTGCTGTACGAGATTGGAATAATAGAGAATTGTGGGGGTGGTTTGATGAACCCTCTGCCAGGCACTTAAACGCAATTTGCAGAGTATCCATGTAGAAATAGGTGTAGATGAGGCTAGCAATGTGCTTTGGAATTAATTTACAAATGTGATTTCCATTTGAATATATTATTACTGTGGAACCACTAATTATGCCTTTCAACATGGAGTCTAATACATGCTTGCTGTTTAGTATCTATCTCCGTGCATTACTACTACTACTACTACTACTAATACTCTTGCTGCTGCTGCTGCTGATGATGATGATGATGATGCTGCTATTATTATTACTGGTGGAGACAAGGAGCCATCATGTCAATTACCATTAGGGAAACAGTGTAATTCAAAAATTAACATTTCACAATTAGCAGTTTCAAGGTGAATCATGCAGAACCAAAGCTGTAAGAGGGGAGATGCAACCTGTCACCAGACAGGGACTAATTGCTGGTGGAGTAATATGCCCATGACAGAACCAATGTATATCCATACGCATATTGTTTTTTCTTCTTGTATTATTCTAATGCCTATATGGCATACACAAACAATGAATATGTAGATATGCTTCTGCTACTTGTAATATCTGATAACAGGACTGGAGTTGCTGCTCGTGAATATGCTGCTAGATATCTTGGTCAATGACATCCAGATTAAAAAGTGTTTTGTCATCTGGAGCTTTGCCTTCGGCAGACAGTTTCTCTCCTTCCATCGCTGTGTAACAAAGGTTGTCCATTGGCTCACTGTAGTTCATCTACTGAGGAAACTATTGTAGAGGTCATACGCCAAGAACCCCAGCTGAGTACACATAGCGTAGCAAGGCAACTGCATGTCTCACAACACACAACTGTTGACATGTTGCATGAGCATAGGCTACACCCCTATTGTTATTCTTTAGTGTAACACCTGCATCCTGCAGACTGCTGTCTGCAGATGCAATTCTATGAATGGTTACAACAATAACAGGAAGTTAATGATGACTTCATAAACACTGTAAGATGGTCAGTGTTCACTCATACAAGTGTCTTCAGTATGCACAATGCCCACCATTAGTGTGTCATTAATCCATGACCAGGGATATTAAGCTCACTTTGGCATCAACATCTGGACTGGAATATTGGGAGACAGGAATTTGGGTCCGTACTTGTTGCCTGACAGGTTGACTACATGAAGGTATCATGCATCCCTCTTAAACTGTGTGCCTGATGTGCTGGAAGATGTTTTACTTCATATTTGGCAGAGATTATGGTTTCAACATAATGGTGCAACTCCACACTTTGCAATTAATGTGTGACAGTATTTAGACAAAACATTTCCAGGGAAATGGCATGGATGTGGAGGTCCAGTTGTATGGCCTCCGTGTTCACCTGACCTAAATCCCCTGGATTTCCATGTGTGGGGTTACTTGAAGTATCACATGTATTCTACTCTGCTAACACATGTAGAAGAACTGAAAGTGTGTGTTCATGCTGCTCTTGTATCTGTGGATGCAGCTTTGTTGTGTAGAGCCCAGAGCTATATGATTCGGCAGGTCGAGCAATGTTTGGATGTGCTGCGGGGTAGCTTTGCGCATTTGCTCTGAGGACAACATATTTTTTTGTAAACATCATGTGGCCATTAATACAGAAATTATTATTGTCATTGGTTACTAATGTGTTACATCTGAGCAGAGATGTTGCATGTAGTATAAATGACTAGTTGATGTTGCGTTATTTAAGTGTGCAATCATCTTTAGTATCTCAAAATTGATACTGTTTTTGTAGTTATTCTGTCCTATGACAGGTCATTTGTTTCAACCGTCTACTTCTGATGTGGCTGATCATGTTTGTGTTATGTTTACCATTACAAAAAACTGTACTAAATAAATGTTGGATACATGTGGCTTGAAAAATGGTGTATACTACAGTATTCTATGGCAGAATGAAATCGGCAGATAAAAACAAATACACATCCTGCATGTTAACCCAAAATGCCATTGACTGCACCAACTGCCCAGCACTACTCCAATACGCTGACAGAGGTAGTCACCATACATGTGATTACAATGTTGCCAGGCTGCCAATCATTAACGTCCATTTACAGCCAGATATAGGTGCAGGATGAAATTTTGTGACAGACATTTTTGTGTTGCTAGTATATGAGGTATCTGGCTGCGAGGTCTGAGTGTGCAAATTTTTCTTCACCCTGCATGCATCCATTAAATACGTTGGTAACTGCGAAGACCTTAAACCATACCACAGACAGGAATCTGTGGGAGTATCAGTTGGCAAGCAAGTTTGTGCGCATAGGTGGCTTCTTTACCTGGTGTACTTCATTAGGATAGAGATGGCCAGAAGATTTCACTGAAAAACACATCAAATTCCACAGGCAGGTTATCCTAATTTGGCAGTGACACTCTTATCCTCTACACCAAATAGAAAATTCCAATGAGGCACCTATCTTTGGGGAAAGCTGAACAATATGATAGTGGACATAGATGATGGGCTGCTTAGTATGAGAAGTTTGCTATTGTAGGATGCCTTTAATGGTTATCTCACACCAGAAATAAAGAACAAATGTGCTGCATTAAAGATGGACCTAGTTGCTATGCCTGGTGATATGACTTCAAAAGGATGAGTGCATGATGTTGTAAGAAACAAGAACTCCATGTGGTAAGATTAAAACGCCATTAGTCAGTAATATATCATTGGATTCTCTCTTCATGGCATATCATTCAATTCAAGAAGTGCTGTGTGTTCAATGCCCAAGTGGGTAATGATCACAATGTACATTAGGAGGAGCATGAAGGACTTACTGACAGTGATATAACAAATACCAATAGTGAAGTTAGTAACGGAATAAGTGAAGACTGGTTAGAAGCCTGATATTTCTGTGTAAATTATCTATATTACAATACTGAAACAATGTAATTAAGAGTGACCATGCAGCATACAGTGTTTGTGAACTTGTAATGTGACATAAATTTTTATCCCCAGAGTTTCTCTTCTCCCCTCTCCTCTCACAATTAAGGGTGTGGCTTGTATTTCAGCTTATACACTAAATAAATAGTTTCACACAGTCAGTCTGTTTGTAATATTTCCCATTGCAAAAGATATAGGTATCTTCAGAATAACACTGATAATTCACACTACTTCTGAACAGTGTATTACTGTCCCCTTTGGTTGGAACCTTGATGATGAATATGTTTGTCATGCAGGCAGCAACAGATGGCCCTACAGCAGAGGCATACCGGCGGTGGCTAGCACCATCTTTGGGCTGCCTACCTCCCTCCGAGTGGGCAGGACTGCACAAGGTGTGCTCAGACATGGAGCATGGGTCAGGTCACTATGCATTTGCAGCTGCTGAGCTGGTAGCCCAGCATTTCTCCCATGAGAACCCCGACTGCCGCCTGGTGGCACTGCCACAGCCACGCACCCTACAGGCATTTGCCTTTGCGTTGCCGAGGAACAGTCCCTTCCGTGATGTCATAAACTATAAGTGAGTATTTGTGGTAATACAATTTACATAACCTATGGCACATAATGTCTGGTTCAATAACACACTGTGTTTATCCATAACCAGTAGGGAAACTTCCATTGCATGAGAATAAGAGTGTCCCGAAGGCAAATTCTTAAGAATTCATGAATTGGGTGAAGCAGATCTTAGTCACTGAAAGGTCTAACATTAAATTCACAATCTGCTAATAATTTATGTTTCCTGTAAGTCATGTCAGGCTAATGTTAGGATGGTTCCCAGAACAGGCCGTAGTCACTTTCATTCTATGACCCTGTCTACCTGAATTGGATCTAATATTAAATGATTCCATGTAAGCTAGATGTAAAACCCTTACCTTTCACTGCACAGAGTTTCTGCAATCTGTTTACTGTTCTTGATAAATACAATGACATCAAAAAAATTAAGGAAATATTTCAAAGTAACTTAGTTATTTGTCAGATACAATGAAATGTGCCACCTTTACTTAACTCAAAATGACATGATGCGAACAAAAGTATGAAAACAACTCTCTAGTAACAGAAATACTGTTCAAAGTGAGAATATTTTTGGATGAAAACAGTCAATTTTTGACCATATAATGTAATTAGATAGGTAAAAAGTTTACTCACCAAGTGGTAGCAGGACACACACATGAAAGAAGCTTATAATTAGGCAAGCTTTTAAAGCCAGTGGCTCCTCCTTCAGGCAGAATGGCTGAAGGGGAAGGAAGAGAGATGCAGGAAAAGGACTGGAAAAGTCTAGGAAAAGGGTAAGATTTTGGAAAAGTCACCCAGAATTGCAGGTCAGGGCACACTTACCAGACGGGTTGAGAAGGAAAGGCTGATTGTTGGGTACTGCACTGGATGAGATTTGAAAATCTGAGAGCTTAAAGGTGGGAGACAGGGATTGTGCTAAAACATCATATACGAATTAATAAGAGGGAAAAGCTGAGTGCATTGCATGCAACACGGGTGGGAGAGGGACAGTGAAAAATAGACACACAAAAAAATGGAAGATGTAGAAAACTAAAATGAAGTGCAAAAAGGAGTAGTTACTGTGAATAAATTCTGAGATGAAAGAAATTAACATAAATTAAGGACAGGTGGGTGGCGAGAACCAAGGACATTTTGTAGCACTAGTTCCTACCTGTAGAGCTCTAAGAAACTGATGTCTGGGGGAAGAATCCAGATGGTGCATGTGGTCAAACAGGCACAGAGAACCTACTTTCCTTCACATGTAATGTCAACTGGAAATACCACTTTGCAACCCAGTACCAAAACTTTTCCAACAGCAAACCTGACATTTAACCCTGCCTTGAACAGTTCCAACCACAATCCCAACTTCATCCTTCACCGCTACCTCAACATCATCCCTCAAAAGCCTTCCAAGAATTCCTCACATCCAGCATTACTTCACAAGCCTTCCTCAGGTCCCAGGTTCCTACAACATGGCCCTAACCTGTCCTCTGTAGAACTCCAGGCTCTACATTACCTAAAAGCTGATGACTCTATCATTATCCTCCCAGCAGACAAAGGAGCTACCACTGTGATACTTGACCAAAAGGAGTACGTTAGTGAAGCTCTACACCAGCTGTCTGACGTCTCTACATCTCTACATACAGCATCTGCCAAGAAGATCCCATCTCTGTGATTCAAATTGACCTGCAGTTCCTCCTTAAAACCTCAGGGCCCTCACAAGTATTAACATCTCAATCCATAGAACTTCTCACCCCACCCAAACCACACACACCCTCCTTTTACCTTCTTCATAACATCCACAAACCAATCATCCTGGCTGCACTGTAGTTATTGGTTTCAAATCATCCATCAAACATGTATCTGCCTTAGTTGATCAGCATCTGTAACCCACAGTACAAAGGCTTCCTTTCTATATCAAAGATACCATTTCCTAGATTGTCTGAAGTCTGTCCCTGCCCCACTCCCTCCATATGCCTTGCTTGTCACCATTGATGCTACCTCCCTATATACCAACATCCCCAATGTACACGGTCTGTCTGATGCTGAATGTTTCCTCAGTCAGTGCCCACCTGATTCCAACTTATGACATCCTTCCTACTCACTTGTTGTTGTTGTTGTTGTGGTCTTCAGTCCTGAGACTGGTTTCATGCAGCTCTCCATGCTACTCTATCCTGTGCAAGCTTTTTCATCTCCCAGTACCTACTGCAACCTACATCCTTCTGAATCTGCTTAGTGTATTCATCTCTTGGCCTCCCTCTACGATTTTTACCCTCCATGCTGCCCTCCAATACTAAATTGGTGATCCCCTGATGCCTCAGAACATTTCCTACCAACCGATCCCTTCTTCTGGTCAAGTTGTGCCACAAACTTCTCTTCTCCCCAATCCTATTCAATACTTCCTCATTAGTTATGTGATCTACCCATCTAATCTTCAGCATTCTTCTGTAGCACCACATTTCGAAAGCTTCTATTCTCTTCTTGTCCAAACTATTTATCGACCATGTTTCACTTCCATACATGGCTACACTCCATACGAATACTTTCAGAAATGACTTCCTGACACTTAAATCAATACTGGATGTTAACAAATTTCTCTTCTTCAGAAACGCTTTCCTTGCCATTGCCAGCCTACATTTTATATCCTCTCTACTTCGACCATCATCAGTTATTTTGCTCCCCAAATAGCAAAACTCCTTTACTACTTTAAGTGCCTCATTTCCTAATCTAATTCCCTCAGCATCACCCGACTTAATTAGACTACATTCCATTATCCTTGTTTTGCTTTTGTTGATGTTCATCTTATATCCTCCTTTCAAGACACTGTCCATTCCATTCAACTGCTCTTCCAAGTCCTTTGCTGTCTCTGACAGAATTACAATGTCATCGGCGAACCTCAAAGTTTTTATTTCTTCTCCATGAATTTTAATACCTACTCCGAATTTTTCTTTTCTTTCCTTTACTGCTTGCTCAATATACAGATTGAACAACATCGGGGAGAGGCTACAACCCTGTCTTACTCCCTTCCCAACCACTGCTTCCCTTTCATGTCCCTCGACTCTTATAACTACCATCTGGTTTCTGTACAAATTGTAAATAGCCTTTCGCTCCCTGTATTTTACCCCTGCCACCTTTAGAATTTGAAAGAGAGTATTCCAGTCAACATTGTCAAAAGCTTTCTCTAAGTCTACAAATGCTAGAAACGTCGGTTTGCCTTTCCTTAATCTTTCTTCTAAGATAAGTCGTAAGGTCAGTATTGCCTCACGTGTTCCAGTGTTTCTACGGAATCCAAACTGATCTTCCCCGAGGTTGGCTTCTACTAGTTTTTCCATTCGTCTGTAAAGAATTCGTGTTAATATTTTGCAGCTGTGACTTATTAAGCTGATAGTTCGGTAATTTTCACATCTGTCAACACCTGCTTTCTTTGGGATTGGAATTATTATATTCTTCTTGAAGTCTGAGGGTATTTCGCCTGTTTCATACATCTTGCTCACCATATGGTAGAGTTTTGTCAGGACTGGCTCTCCCACGGCCGTCATTAGTTCCAATGGAATATTGTCTACTCCGGGGGCCTTGTTTCAACTCAGGTCTTTCAGTGCTCTGTCAAACTCTTCATGCAGTATCGTATCTCCCATTTCATCTTCATCTACATCCTCTTCCATTTCCATAATATTGTCCTCAAGTACATCGCCCTTGTATAGATCCTCTATATACTCCTTCCACCTTTCTGCTTTCCCTTCTTTGCTTAGAACTGGGTTTCCATCTGAGCTCTTGATATTCATACAAGTCGTTCTCTTATCTCCAAAGGTCTCTTTAATTTTCCTGTAGGCGGTATCTATCTTACCCCTAGTGAGATAGGCCTCTACATCCTTACATTTGTCCTCTAGCCATCCCTGCTTAGCCATTTTGCACTTCCTGTCGATCTCATTTTTGAGACGTTTGTATTCCTTTTTGCCTGTTTCACTTACTGCATTTTTATATTTTCTCCTTTCATCAATTAAATTCAATATTTCTTCTGTTATCCAAGGATTTCTACTAGCCCTCGTCTTTTTACCTACTTGATCCTCTGCTGCCTTCACTACTTCATCCCTCAAAGCTACCCCTTCTTCTTCTACTGTATTTATTTCCCCCATTCCTGTCAATTGCTCCCTCATGCTCTCCCTGAATCTCTGTACAACCTCTGGTTCTTTTAGTTTATCCAGGTCCCATCTCCTTAAATTCCCACCTTTTTGCAGTTTCTTCAGTTTTAATCTACAGGTCATAACCAATAGATTGTGGTCAGAGTCCACATCTGCCCCTGGAAATGTCTTACAATTTAAAACCTGGTTCCTAAATCTCTGTCTTACCATTATATAATCTATCTGATACCTTTTAGTATCTCCAGGGTTCTTCCATGTATACAACCTTCTTTCATGATTCTTAAACCAAGTGTTAGTTATGATTATGTTGTGCTCTGTGCAAAATTCTACCAGGCGGCTTCCTCTTTCATTTCTGTCCCCCAATCCATATTCACCTACTATGTTTCCTTCTCTCCCTCTTCCTACACTCGAATTCCAGTCACCCATGACTATTAAATTTTCGTCTCCCTTCACAATCTGAATAATTTCTTTTATTTCATCATACATTTCTTCAATTTCTTCGTCATCTGCAGAGCTAGTTGGCATATAAACTTGTACTACTGTAGTAGGTGTGGGCTTCGTATCTATCTTGGCCACAATAATGCGTTCACTATGCTGTTTGTAGTAGCTTACCCGCATTCCTATTTTCCTATTCATTATTAAACCTACTCCTGCATTACCCCTTACTCACTTAATAAACTTTATACTTACCAACAACCACTTCACCTTTGACTGCCATGGGAACCAGGATGGCTCCTTCCTGTGCCAACCTTTTCATTGGTCACTTGGAGGGGGCTTTCCTGGGATTCATAAGTCTTCATCCCCCGGTTTGGTTTAGATACATTGATGACATCTTTACCATATGGACTCATGGTGAGGCTGACCTGTTAAAATTCCTGGAATCTCTGAATACCTTCTCCCAATTAAATGTCACATGGTCCTTTTCCACATCCTGTGCCACTTTCCTTGCTGTTAATCTCATCCTCACTGAAGGCCAGCTACACACTCCTGTCCACATTAAACCTACTAACAAACAAAAGAACTTACATTTTTACACTTGCCATCCTTTCCATTACAAACATTCCCTCCCATACAACCTTGTCATTGTTTGGATGCATACTCTTTACAGCAATACACCAGCATTCTTACCTCAGCCTTTACTGGATGTAATTACCCCACCAGCCTAGATCAAAAGCAGATTTCTCGGGACATCACGTCCAATTCTGGTACTGCTGACCCCTCCAAAAAACAACTTCAGAGCAAACCACTGGTCACACAGTGTTATCCTGGTCTGGAATGTATTAATCAGCTACTTTGACAAGGACATGATTTCCTGAAAATCATGCCCCAAAATGAGATCCCTTCTGTCTGATATTTTGCCCACCACACCTAAAATAGCTTTTCATCACCCTCCCAATCTCTGCAATACTCTTGTCAGACCCCACTCTGCCCCTGCACCCATCTCCTTGTGGCTTCTACCCCTGTGACCATTCCTGCTGCAAGACTTCTCCTATGCACCCTTCTACCACCACCTATACCAGCCCTGTAACTGGCAAAACATATGCTATCAAAGTGAGAGGCACCTGCGAAATGACATGTCATAATCCAGCTGTTATGTAAACACTCTTTGGCCTTTTACATTGTCATGACTGCAACGAAATTATAAGTTAGGATGAATGAGCATAGGCAGAGGGTGTATACTGGCAACACACAATATCCTGTTGCAGAGCATGCTCTACAACATGACAATCGTGACCTTGGTGCCTGTTTCATCACATCCACCATCTGGATTCTTGCCCAGACACCAGTTTCTCAGAACTCCACAGGTGGTAAGTAGCACTACAACAAGTCCTCGGTTCTTGCCACCCACCTGGCCTTAATTTACATTAATTTCTCCTGTCTCTGCATTTCTTCACAGTAACTACTCCTTTCTTCACACTGTTTTAGTTTTCTATGTCTTTCATTTTCTTACCTGTCTATTTTTTTCTGTCCCCATCCCACCTCTGTTAAGTACAATGCATTCAGCTTTTCACTCTTATTAACTTGTACACCATGTTTAGCAGTAATCTCTGTCTCGCATATTACCCTGTCTTCCACCTTTTAGCTCTCAGGTTTTCAAATCTCATCCAGGGCAGTCCCCAACAATCATTCTTTCCTTCTGAACCCATCCGGTAAGTCTCCACTGACCCACAGTTCTGGATGACATTTCCAAAATGCCCCTTTTCCTAGACCTCTCTAGTCCTTTTCCTTCGCCCTCTTCCTTCCCCTTCAACCCTTCTGCCTGAAAAAAGGAGCCACTGGCTATGAAAGCTTGCCTAATTGTAACCTTTTTTATGTGTGTGTCCTGCCACCACTTGATGAGTTACATAATATTAAGAATATTTTTCAATTTACAAAATTCTCAAACGCAGCAGATATACTCAAAGCAGTCATATGATGTTCAGAATGATGTGACACTTTTAGCGAGGCAATCTATGAGCTCATTAGAGGTCATCACATGCTTTCAGTGTATCAGGAACATTTTGTAGCATAGTTTAACTTTGTGTGCAGGCTGCTGGAGATGTGGCGTTCTGGACGCATGCAACGTCTGCGTGCGCAGCACTCACACCAAGGTGATGTCACAGATGCGGGACAGAGCTTCTCAGCTGTTGGCATTCCACAGACATTGGTGCTAGTCCTGCTCTTGGTGGGAGGCATACTAATAGCATTGCTTGTGCTGACAGCAGAGATAGTTATGAAAGTGACATTGCGAAGGATACCCGCAGGTGGTTTCTACAGGAGGAAATTACTGTTCTGATTGTCACATTAAACAAGCAGTGTAAGAGACACTTTCAGCATTTCTCATATGAGACAATCTTGAATGCTATTCTAGTGTTCAAACTCTTCCAGTATTTTTCTCGAAACTGACTGCAGGGATGTGAATAAAGTGGTGTTGTGTAAGTGGTCAGATTATTTGGCCCAAGGGTGTCATTTATTTTCTGTGGCCTTGCTCACAGGTGGTTTGAAGAGGATATCATTTCCACCTCTACACAGATACCTGCAGGCCACTGGATGTTGTGTGTTGGGAGGACTTTGAAGCACTACTAGTTATTTCAATTCCTTTTTCACACATAGAGTGAGAGCAAAAATGACTATCTATGTGCCTCCATACAAGCTCTAATATCTCTCCTCTTGTCTTCAGGGTCCTTACCTGAAATGCATGTTGGCAGCAGTACAATCATTCTGCATTCAGCTGCGAATGCCTGTTCTCTAAATTTTCTCAGTGGTGTTTCATAGAAAGAACAATGTCTTCCCTCCCACAATTCCCATTTGTGTTTACAAAGCTTATCCACAAGACTTGCAAATTGATCAGACCAAGAAATTTAACAGCATGTATTTGAATTCCTTCGATGTCATCCTTTAACTTGATCTGGTGGTAGTCCAAACCATTTGAACAATACTCAAAACTGGGCTCCACAAGTATACTACGAGCAGTTTCCTTTACAGTTGAGTGACATTAAACAGAAGAAGAAAAACTGCCTTCCCAACTATTTTTTTTATGTGCTCATTATATTTCATATCACTTTGCAAAGTTACACCTGGATATTTAATCAACTTGACTGTTTCAAGCAGTAGAGCACTAATACTGTATTTCAACATTACAGCATTGTTTCCCTTACTCAGCTCAGCTGCATAACTTACATTTCTCTACATTTAGAGCAGATTGTCATACACCAAAGTGATATATATATATATAAAAAAACAAAGATGATGTGACTTATCAAACGAAAGTGCTGGCAGGTCGATAGACACACAAACAAACACAAACATACACACAAAATTCAAGCTTTCGCAACAAACTGTTGCCTCATCAGGAAAGAGGGAAGGAGAGGGAAAGACGAAAGGATGTGGGTTTTAAGGGAGAGGGTAAGGAGTCATTCCAATCCCGGGAGCGGAAAGACTTACCTTAGGGGGAAAAAAGGACGGGTATACACTCGCACACACACACATATCCATCCACACATATACAGACACAAGCAGACATATTTAAAGACAAAGAGTTTGGGCAGAGATGTCAGTCGAGGCGGAAGTGCAGAGGCAAAGATGTTGTTGAATGACAGGTGAGGTATGAGTGGCGGCAACTTGAAATTAGCGGAGATTGAGGCCTGGTGGGTAACAGGAAGAGAGGATATATTGAAGAGCAAGTTCCCATCTCCGGAGTTCGGATAGGTTGGTGTTGGTGGGAAGTATCCAGATAACCCGGATGGTGTAACACTGTGCCAAGATGTGCTGGCCATGCACCAAGGCATGTTTAGCCACAGGGTGATCCTCATTACCAACAAACACTGTCTGCCTGTGTCCATTCATGCGAATGGACAGTTTGTTGCTCGTCATTCCCTCATAGAATGCATCACAGTGTAGGCAGGTCAGTTGGTAAATCACGTGGGTGCTTTCACACGTGGCTCTGCCTTTGATCGTGTACACCTTCCAGGTTACAGGACTGAAGTAGGTGGTGGTGGGAGGGTGCATGGGACAGGTTTTACACCGGGGGCGGTTACAAGGATAGGAGCCAGAGGGTAGGGAAGGTGGTTTGGGGATTTCATAGGGATGAACTAACAGGTTACGAAGGTTAGGTGGACGGCGGAAAGACACTCTTGGTGGAGTGGGGAGGATTTCATGAAGGATGGATCTCATTTCAGGGCCACCTGACTCCATCAACCTCCTGACCCCACCGACATCCCGCACCCCTACCTTCTACCTTCTTCCTAAAATTCACAAGCCCAATCATCCCGGCCGCCCCATTGTAGCTGGTTACCAAGCCCCCACAGAACGTATCTCTGCCTACGTAGATCAACACCTTCAACCCATTACATGCAGTCTCCCATTCTTCATCAAAGACACCAACCACTTTCTCGAATGCCTGGAATCCTTACCCAATCTGTTATCCCCGGAAACCATCCTTGTAACCATTGATGCCACTTCCTTATACACAAATATTCCACACGTCCAGGGCCTCGCTGCGATGGAGCATTTCCTTTCACGCCGATCATCTGCCACCCTACCTAAAACCTCTTTCCTCATTACCTTAGCCAGCTTCATCCTGACCCACAACTTCTTCACTTTTGAAGGCCAAACATACCAACAATTAAAGGGAACAGCCATGGGTACCAGGATGGCCCCCTCATACGCCAACCTATTCATGGGTTGCCTAGAGGAAGCCTTCTTGGTTACCCAGGCCTGCCAACCCAAAGTTTGGTACAGATTTATTGATGACATCTTCATGATCCGGACTCACAGTGAAGAAGAACTCCAGAATTTCCTCTCCAACCTCAACTCTTTTGGTTCCATCAGATTCACCTGGTCCTACTCCAAATCCCACGCCACTTTCCTTGACGTTGACCTCCATCTGTCCAATGGCCAGCTTCACACGTCCGTCCACATCAAACCCACCAACAAGCAACAGTACCTGCATTATGACAGCTGCCACCCATTCCACATCAAACGGTCCCTTCCCTACAGCCTAGGTCTTCGTGGCAAACGAATCTGCTCCAATCCGGAATCCCTGAACCATTACACCAACAACCTGACAACAGCTTTCGCATCCCGTAACTACCCTCCCGACCTGGTACAGAAGCAAATAACCAGAGCCACTTCCTCATCCCCTCAAACCCAGAACCTCCCACAGAAGAACCACAAAAGTGCCCCACTTGTGACAGGATACTTTCCGGGACTGGACCAGACTCTGAATGTGGCTCTCCAGCAGGGATACGACTTCCTCAAATCCTGCCCTGAAATGAGATCCATCCTTCATGAAATCCTCCCCACTCCACCAAGAGTGTCTTTCCGCCGTCCACCTAACCTTCGTAACCTGTTAGTTCATCCCTATGAAATCCCCAAACCTCCATCCCTACCCTCTGGCTCCTATCCTTGTAACCGCCCCCGGTGTAAAACCTGTCCCATGCACCCTCCCACCACCACCTACTCCAGTCCTGTAACCCGGAAGGTGTACACGATCAAAGGCAGAGCCACGTGTGAAAGCACCCACGTGATTTACCAACTGACCTGCCTACACTGTGATGCATTCTATGTGGGAATGACCAGCAACAAACTGTCCATTCGCATGAATGGACACAGGCAGACAGTGTTTGTTGGTAATGAGGATCACCCTGTGGCTAAACATGCCTTGGTGCACGGCCAGCACATCTTGGCACAGTGTTACACCATCCGGGTTATCTGGATACTTCCCACCAACACCAACCTATCTGAACTCCGGAGATGGGAACTTGCTCTTCAATATATCCTCTCTTCCTGTTACCCACCAGGCCTCAATCTCCACTAATTTCAAGTTGCCGCCACTCATACCTCACCTGTCATTCAACAACATCTTTGCCTCTGCACTTCCGCCTCGACTGACATCTCTGCCCAAACTCTTTGTCTTTAAATATGTCTGCTTGTGTCTGTATATGTGTGGATGGATATGTGTGTGTGTGTGAGTGTATACCCGTCCTTTTTTCCCTCTAAGGTAAGTCTTTCCGCTCCCGGGATTGGAATGACTCCTTACCCACTCCCTTAAAACCCACATCCTTTCGTCTTTCCCTCTCCTTCCCTCTTTCCTGATGAGGCAACAGTTTGTTGCGAAAGCTTGAATTTTGTGTGTATGTTTGTTTTTTTTTTGTGTGATATCGACCTGCCAGCACTTTCGTCTGGTAAGTCACATCATCTTTGTTTTTAGATGTATTTTTCCCACGTGGAATGTTTCCCTCTCTCTCTCTCTCTCTCTCTATATATATATATATATATAAAAACAAAGATGATGTGACTTACCAAACGAAAGCGCTGGCAGGTCGATACACACACAAACAAACACAAACCCCCTAAGGTAAGTCTTTCCGCTCCCGGGATTGGAATGACTCCTTACCCTCTCCCTTAAAACCCACATCCTTCCCTCTCCTTCCCTCTTTCCTGATGAGGCAACAGTTTGTTGCGAAAGCTTGAATTTTGTGTGTGTGTTTGTGTTTGTTTGTGTGTCTATCGACCTGCCAGCGCTTTCGATCTGTTCTTCTGTACATATCCGAAAGAACAGATACCATCTTCATACAGATAAGGCTTACCAGCCAATGATCATCTGTAGTGCAGATGCACTCACATTGCTCAAACTCTTATGATATTTGATAGGTTGACTGGCGCGAGTAATGAGTATAGGGGGCAGGGGCACTACAAATGTAGTGTGTGGACAGTAAGTTGAAAATATGGGTCTTATGGGGAGTATCCCAAAGATAAGTCCCTGCAGTAGCACTGTGCTCTGTGTCCTTGATGGCTCAGTCGGATAGAGCGCCTGCCATGTAAGAGGGAGATCCCAGGTTCAAGTCATGGTCAGGGCACACATTTTCACCTGTCCACATTGATATTCATCAATGCCTCTAAGCAGCTAATGGTCTGGATTTCATTGTAATTTCAAACTGAAATACCGTGTAACACACACTGTATCTTTCTACAGTCACTCAATGATGATACTTTCTCATATACAACCTCTGACAATAAAGTCCAGTGAATGAAATCAGAACAATTGATCAAGCAAAACTGGAGACTCATTATACTGCACCCTCAGAGTTGCTGGTGTGGAGAACCTGCCCCCATCATAGTTCAGTTGAGCATAATGTGTGTTCCATATTAGACCTGTTGGACAAAGTGCTTGTTTAGCACATTGGTTCTGTACTGAGAACAGGACAATGAACGAACAAAGGATCAATTTAAAGTTTTGTTTGAAGCTTGGCAAGACAACAAAAGAAATACGTGCAATGCTGGTATGTGTTTATGGGTATCAAGCGTTGTCCATGAAGTGTGTGTATGAGTGGTTCACCCATTTTCAAGGAGGCTGGGAAAGTGTTTCTGTCAATCCCCATAGAGGATGACCGGCAACTGCCATCAGTGATGAAAACAGTGAGAAAGTGGGACATTAATTACAAATGACCGTGGGACATGTGTTGCAGAGAACATTGGTGCATAGTTATGGGAGGTGATATTTTGGACAGTAAGGTAAATGTAGTTTATAGTTCATCTATGTTAATGTTACAGGACTATTCACTGAACTTTATTCTCAGAGGTTGTACTACAGAGTCATCAGCAAACGGAAACAGATTGCTACTCACCATAACCTTTACATATATAGAAAGCAAGAGTGGCCTTACCACATTTCCTGATGATATCCTTGTCTCTGAGGAACACTCAGCATTTAGGATAATATACTGGGTTCTATTACTAAAAAAGCCATTGAGCCACTTATGTATCTGAGAACCTATTCTGTTGCTCAGACCTTTGTTAACAGGGTGGGATGGACACCATGTCAAATACTTTCCAGAAATCAGGGAATATGGAATCTGCCTGTTTCCCTTAATCCATGGTTCACAGGATATCATGTGAGAAAAGGCCAAACTGAGTTCTGCACAACTCACACTTTCTAAATCTATGCTGACAGAATTTCCTTTGTCTCAAGGAAACTTATTACATTCACACTTATAATATGCTCATGGATTCTACAGCAAACTGATGTTAAGGATATTTGTTTGTAATTTTGTAGATCCATTCTTTTACCCTTCTTATATAGAGGAGGCACTTGTGCTTTCTTCCACTCACTTGAGATTTTCTGCTGAGTGAGAGATTCCTGATATAAGTGCAAGCTAAGCAAAGGGCCAATGTCGAAGATTGCACTCTGTAAAATCGAATAGGGATTCCATCTCGCCATGGCAACTTATTTGTTTTCAAGGGGGAGGGGAGGGGGGGGGAATAGGAGAGGGTGGAGGAGGGGAAGGGGGCCAAGAGTGAGCTCTTCCCCCCACTGCCCACCCTTCCTCTGGAATACAGAGTTTTCATTCATGTACTGAGTGGATAACCATCACTCCTTGGGATATAATCAGGTTTTTGAGTCACATATAAAATTAGATTCTTATGGCACTAACAAATTCATTTATATAAAAAAATGACAATTTTAGTGACTTGACCCATCCTCTCCTGTGGAAAAATTTCTGCAGATGTCCATGATTCTTTCAGTTACTTTTTTATGCCAGTGACACCTATTACCATGTCCTCCTCATGGGAGTCTGTGCATTAGTCAAATAACGATATGTCTGTATGATCGATCCTCCTGTGACAGTGATTATTTAAATGCCAAATTTAAAACTTAAGCTTCCCTTTTGTTTTCTTCTATAGCTACATCAAACTGGTAAACATATAACTGAAGAGAAATCTTTGATCCACTTAATTATTTTACTTAGATCGATATTTTCAAATACCTGAGAAAATTTTGGTCCTAAGGTATGATGGTGGAATTCTTTGTATGCTTCATGCAGCAGTCTTTTTATAGATGCATGAACTACTTCTACCATTTTTCTGTTGACATTTCCACATTCTTTTTTGACCCAAGAATGCAACAATCTGTTTTCTCAGCATTTTCTGAATTTTGTTATTAAAACACAGTGGGTCTTTTCTGTCCTTAATTCACTGACTCGGCACATATTTCTATGGAGCACAATTAACCTTTGGTTTTAGCTTGCCCATAATTCCTCTATGTCTATCATATTGGAACTAAATGATGTCTATTCATTGACTAAGTAGATGCTGACAACTCATAATCTGTTCTTTCCTTCTTTGTAGATTTATTATCTTTAATAGCCACCTTTGTTGTGATTTCTAAATCCCTGTATCGGTAATGATACTGTCGATAAGGTAAGACATCTCGGTAACTACAAGGTCTAAAATATTTCTTTGGGTGTGAGTTGTCAAACTAGGGAAAATGTGTTCAGAACTATTTCACAAAACTGTCTGTTCATACCACCTACAATGAATCCATAGGTGTCTCAGTCTGTCTTCAGTAGGTTAAAGATGCCTCCAAATAATATTGCAAGCTTGGGGTATTTGTGTGCTACTGAGTGTCTACATCTACATCTACATTTACATCTACATCTACATCTATACTCTGCAAACCACCATGAGGTGCATGGCATAGGGTACGTTCCATTGTACCAGTTATTAGGGTTTCTTCCTGCTCCATTAACATTTGGAACATGGGAAGAATGAATGTTAGAATGCCTCTGTGCATGCAGTAATTATTCTAATCTTATCCTCATGATCCCTATGTGAGCATTACGTAGATGGTTGTACTATATTCCTAGAGTCATCATTTAAAACTGGATCTTGAAACTTAGTTAATAGACTTTCTCATGATAGTTTATGCATGTCTTCAAGTCTTCCAGTCCAGTTCCTTAAGTATCTCTGTGACACTTGCCCACATATTAAACAAACCTGAGACCATTTGTGCTGCCCTTCTCTGTATACATTCAATATCAGCTGTTAGTCTTATCTGGTACAAGTCCCACACACTTGAGTTCTAGAACTGGCCGCATGAGTGATTTGTTAGCAATCTCTTTTATAGACTGATTGCGCTTCCCCAGTATTCTACCACTAAACCAAAGTCTACCTATCATCTGCTTTATCCACAACTGAACCTATGTGATCATTCCATTTCATATCCCTACAAAGTGTTGCACCCATAAAATTGTATGAGTGAGTCAATTCCAACAGTGACTCATTGATATCATAATCATAGGATACTACATTTTTTTGTTTTGTGAAGCGCAAAATTTTGCATTTCTGAAGTTGCTAATCCTTGAACCACATTGAAATCTTATCAAGATCTGACTGAATGTTTATGCAGCATCTTTCAGATGTTACAGATAACTGCATCATCTGCAAAAATCCTGATGTCACTATTAATATTGTCTCCATTCTGTGTCCTCCCAACCAAAAACTCCTCAATCCAGTCACAAATTTCAGTTGATACCCCATATTATCATACTTTTGACGATAAGTATAGGTGTGGTACTGAGTCAAATGCTTTTTGGTAGTCAATAAATCAATGCTGGGTGGCATTGAGGTCATTCTGTTCAAGATACCTCATTATGTTTGAGGTCAGAATATGTTCTAAGATTCTACAACAAATCAATGTCAAGGATATTGGATGGTAGTTTTGTGGATCAGTTCTACTACCCTTCTTGTAGACAGGTGTGACCTGTGCCTTTTTCCAAAAACTGGGCACAGTTTTTTGTTCAAGCAATCTATGATAGATTATAGTTAGGAGAGGGGCTAACTCAGCCATAAATTCAATATACACTCCTGGAAATTGAAATAAGAACACCGTGAATTCATTGTCCCAGGAAGGGGAAACTGTATTGACACATTCCTGGGGTCAGATACATCACATGACCACACTGACAGAACCACAGGCACATAGACAAAGGCAACAGAGCATGCATAATGTCGGCACTAGTACAGTGTATATCCACCTTTCGCAGCAATGCAGGCTGCTATTCTCCCATGGAGACGATCGTAGAGATGCTGGATGTAGTCCTGTGGAACGGCTTGCCATGCCATTTCCACCTGCCGCCTCAGCTGGACAAGCGTTCGTGCTGGACGTGCAGACCGCGTGAGACGACGCTTCATCCAGTCCCAAACATGCTCAATGGGGGACAGATCGGGAGATCTTGCTGGCCAGGGTAGTTGACGTACGTCTTCTAGAGCACGTTGGGTGGCACGGGATACATGCGGACGTGCATTGTCCTGTAGGAACAGCAAGTTCCCTTGCCGGTCTAGGAATGGTAGAACGATGGGTTCGATGACGGTTTGGATGTACCGTGCACTATTCAGTGTCCCCTCGACGATCACCAGTGGTGTACGGCCAGTGTAGGAGATCGCTCCCCACACCATGATGCCGGGTGTTGGCCCTGTGTGCCTCGGTCGTATGCAGTCCTGATTGTTGCGCTCACCTGCACGGCAAACACGCATACGACCATCATTGGCACCAAGGCAGAAGCGACTCTCATCGCTGAAGACGACACGTCTCCATTCGTCCCTCCATTCACGCCTGTCGCGACACCACTGGAGGCGGGCTGCACGATGTTGGGGCGTGAGCGGAAGACGGCCTAACGGTGTGCGGGACCGTAGCCCAGCTTCATGGAGATGGTTGCAAATGGTCCTCGCCGATACCCCAGGAGCAACAGTGTCCCTAATTTGCTGGGAAGTGGCGGTGCGGTCCCCTACGGCACTGCGTAGGATCCTACGGTCTTGGCGTGCATCCGTGCGTCGCTGCGGTCCGGTCCCAGGTCGACGGGCACGTGCACCTTCCGCCGACCACTGGCGACAACATCGATGTACTGTGGAGACCTCACGCCCCACGTGTTGAGCAATTCGGCGGTACGTCCACCCGGCCTCCCGCATGCCCACTATACGCCCTCGCTCAAAGTCCGTCAACTGCACATACGGTTCACGTCCACGCTGTCGCGGCATGCTACCAGTGTTAAAGACTGCGATGGAGCTCCGTATGCCACGGCAAACTGGCTGACACTGACGGCGGCTGTGCACAAATGCTGCGCAGCTAGCGCCATTCGACGGCCAACACCGCGGTTCCTGGTGTGTCCGCTGTGCCGTGCGTGTGATCATTGCTTGTACAGCCCTCTCGCAGTGTCCGGAGCAAGTATGGTGGGTCTGACACACCGGTGTCAATGTGTTCTTTTTTCCATTTCCAGGAGTGTAGAATCTGACAGGGATTCCATTGGGCCCTGGAGTTTTGTCCAGTTTAGCGATTTTAGCAGTTTCTCAACACCACTGACACTAATACATATTTCAATTATCTTTTCAATGGTACAAGGGTTGAAATGCGGCAGTTCTCCTGGCATTTCATTTGTTAAAGGAACATTTGAAAACAGAGTTAAGCAGTTCAGCTTTCGCTTTGCTAACCTCAGTTTCAGTTCTCACCTCATTCACTAGGGACTGGACTCTAACTTTGGTGCCACTAACAGCCTTTACATATTTCCAGAATTTCTTTTGGTTCAGTGAGAGATAACTTGACAGTATTTTGCTACAAGTAGTCACATTGTTCTCCTGATAGCCAAATGTGTTTCATTCAGCATCTCTCTGTCTAATTACCGGTGCTTTGTTTTAAACCTATTATAGAGTAAATTCAGTTTCATTAGAAGTTTCTTTACAGTGATAGTGTACCATGGAGGTTCCCACCCACTATGATCTGTTGTGCTGGGTACATATCTATCCAGTGCATGTTCAGCTATTCTTTTAAACTTGGGCCAGAGTTCCTCTACATGCTCCTGCCCTGTGCTCAAAGTTTCAAGTTCCTCATTGAGATGCAACACTACTGAATTTTTATGTGGTTTACTGAGTATATATATTTTTCTGCTTGTTTTAGTTGTCCTTTGTACTTCAGTAATCGTTGTTGCTGCATAGTGACTGATACCAGTTTCGATATGGGCATCCCCAAAGACATCCAATATATTTACATTATGAAAGGGGTTCCTAACTATCTGTTCTAGACACTTAGTAAAGTTACACAGAATGCCTTATCATGCTCACCACTAACGAAACTGTAATTTTTCCAATTAATTATTGGATGATTAAACTCTCCACTGATGATTACAGTGTGATTGGGGAACTTAAGTACAAGTGAACTGAGGTTTTCTTTAAAGTTTTCAGTCACATCAGGAGATGAGTGTGGTGGGCGGTAGAAGGCTCCACATATCACTTTATGCCCACCCCTGATACTGAGTCTTGCCTAGTCTGTCTCACATACAGCTTCAACTTCTATCTCAGTGGATTTGAGTTTCTTGTCTACTGTAACACACACACACTAACTCCAATTCCCATTTGCCTCTCCTTTCGATATACACTTCATCTCACTGCTATCAATTTCAGGTTTCAAACAGCTTTCTGTGCCTAGTATTATGTGAGCTTCACTGCTTTTCATGAATGCTACAAACTCTAGCACTTCGTTCTGAACATTTTATCAGTTTATCATTAGGATTTTAACACTCTCACCTGTGGGGGTCATTTATTTTGATCTTACACAAATACTTTTGGTTTCCAATAGCTATTGTTACATGGATTGGATGGAGAGTTGCCTAATCAAAAAACCCTTGTGTGTACCCCACACACAGTCACCTGCCTGAGTAGCAGCTCTGATGTGCAGTGCACACCTGACCTATTTAGGGGGAGCCTATAGTTCTCAAACCTATGGTGCAAGTCCAGGAAGCCACAGCTTAGCTTGTCACACAACATTCCAAGTATTTGAAATTACATTGAAATCTAGACCTTTGTAGCTGCTTACAGGCAATGATAAATACCAACGGGGACAGTTGAAAATGTGTGCCCTGACCATGACTCGAATCCAGGATCTCCTACTTACATGGCAGACGCTCTATCCAACTGAGCCATCGAGGACACAGAGGACAGTGCGACTGCAGGGACTTGTCTCTGGAACACTCCCTGAGAGACCGACATTTCCAAATTGTTGTCCACACACTACATTTGTAGTGCCCCTGCCCACTATACTCATTGCCCGCGGCAGTCAACCTATCAAATCCCATAAGAGTTTGAGCAACGTGAGTGCTTCTGCACTACAGATGATCATTGGCTGGTAAGCCTCAACTATATGAATACGGTGTCCGAAAGAACAGACACCATTGGTGATCTTGCAGCTCTCGAAGAATGAAATTACATTGAAATCCAGACCTTTGTAGCTGCTTAAGGCACTGATAAATATAAACATTTTCAACTGTCCTCGTTGATATTTATCAGTGCCTGTAAGCAGCCGCAAAGGTCTGGATTTCAATTTAATTTCATTTTTCAAGAACTGCAAGATCAACAATGGTATCTGTTCTTTCAGGCACCGTATTCATATTCAAAGTATCTGGTTCAGTCCTTCCACTCAACTCAGAACCAAAGGGCCATGATCGATTCTGGAGACATTGCTGCAAATTGTGATCTTCATTGAAACTCCATGCACAAGGCTGGTTGTCTCAACCTTCTCTGTCAGTCGCTGGAATGATCGAAGAATGACCTTGGAGCACAGACGACAGGCATCATTTGCTCCAACGTGCAGCACAATCTGCAGTTGGTTACACCTTGTTCTCTTAATGGCTGCTGGAATAGCCTCTTCAGCATGTTGAATGAGTCCCCCAGGTCAATCGTTTGACAGTAGTCACAGTAATTTCAAGTTCAGTAATTTCAAGAATGTCAACTAATTCATACTGTGCTCAAGAACAGTATTCACGGTGGGGCTGCATTTTGGCTGGTGCAGTGTGTTACAAGGCAGTGAGCAAACAACTAGAAATTAAGACTACTAAGTATCTTTCACTCTCTTGAGTTAAAAAGTAACTAATTCCCTATAAAAACTGAAGCAACTACACAAAATGAGATTTTTATTAAGGCAACACAAAAACATATGGTAAAAATTACTAGTTTCCTAAAACGTTTCGAGGTTAGTTATAATTAGCAAATTTGAGAACAGAGTTAATGTACAATAAATGCAGGTAATATATAGGGCTAATCCTCTTTAAGGGAAAACTAAATACAACACAATATGTTAGTTAGAAAATTTGCTACAGTAATTAAATCATTAATGCGAAATTCCTACAAATTGCTTGTGGGTTATGGAAAGGACAATGGCAGCCTCGAAAAATTCTCAATAATGCCCATTTATTTGCATGAATATACAATGAAATTTAGGGGTGAGGTATTCTTTGGCTGAACTGTGAACAACAAAAGCTGATTTGCTACAAAATAAATTAAGTTTCCAAAACACCCGTACTGGTAACTTACAAAAATATAAGCAGCCAAAAGTTCTCAAAATAAACCCATTTGTCACACAATTGTACAACAAAATTTGAGAACAATTGTTTTGAACAAGGATAGGCCTACTTTACTCAAGAATTTCAAAAGATCACAATTAAGCTTAAGCCTAAATTTGATGAGAACAGTAAGAGATTATCACGGCACTCATGAATATTTGAAATTTCACAATAGATCACAATCCAAACATGTATTGATACAATCAATGAAAGATTACACAGAAGCGACATGAAGAGTAAAATCGGCAAATCTGAAATGTCAAATTGACACACAATCTTGTATACATGGTCTCACACAAAAGAAAATTTCTAAGTTGGCCTTTATATATGAATGATTCACTTTCTATTATGGCAGCTGATAGAATCATCTGATGATTAACCTGAGTTGGTCTAGCCAGTTAATCACGTCCAGATAACTTGCCATTAGGCTTGATTTTGACCTAAATATCACAATATTTTTGTCAACTACAATGAACACTCCCCTTTCTATGGCATCTAATCTGTCTTTTTGATGTACACTCCATACTTGTTTAATATTTTGCAGACTTCTATTTCAATTTTCATCTAGCTATCAGTTCTGAGAAAAATTTGAGCATGACATTTTCCTGGAGTTCAGTAAATTCAGGAAGTTTGTTACAAATGCTTTGGCAGTTTATTGACAGTCAAAGTGGCTTTACCTTTTAAGCAGTTCAATTTCCCACTTTGTGTATCAACTAGTGAGCATTCATCAGAAGACCTAGCCTAAAAAAACTTTAATGTGCTCTACACAATTACTCTACTGCCTAAGTAGCTGCTTGCTGTGTATAGTGCACTCCTGACCTATCGAGGGGAGCCCTACAATTCTGAATCCCATTACACAGGTCCAGGAATCTGCATCCAAGATTGTCATAGAACCGATATAGCCTATGACTGAGACCCACCACTCAGCTCTTTACAGAGGACCCCAATCAAGTATGGGTACAGTAATGCAGAGTATGAGCTCTCTTTGTACCCCACGAGCGAGGCTAGCAGTTTTTACTACTTCCACCAGCTGCCTATACAAACTGTGGATGACTTCAGAAACCAAGCTACAGGTGTCACTGGCGGCAACATCAGTCCTAGTTTGCAGATGACTGCACCCTGCATCCTCGATAGCTGCAGGCTGGGCCACCTCTCCAGCAGGGTGAGTCCCCTCGCAGACAACTGAGCCCATATTGGACTTCTTATTAGCCATGGATGTTATTTTCCTAAAGACCTCCATTACACCCCATATATTTGCTCAAACTCTGATGACGGAGTGGCCACTTGTACACTCAAAAAGTGAAGAGGTGAGGCAGATGGCCAGTCCCCAACACTGACTCTCCTCCTCTAGCAACACGAATTTTTTACAACCCATCACTCACTTGGCACTCTGTGGTGAGCAGAGATCCCCTGCATCAGTTACACTGTAAGGTGTCTCAGTAGTAGAGCCTGTGGGTGAAACAAGTGTGTGTGTAATGAGACATGCCAGATTCTATGCCTGCATTACACTCTGAGGGAGCAGCCTCAAGACAGCTCATCACAGCGAACAGTCTTCAGCTGCTTACAAACTGTGGCCAGCTCCTGCGTCTGATTAAGATCTCCGACAGTCACTGTCAGACTTCCTTCATTATTTCAGGAACTGGTATTGAAGAAAAACTGCCACCTTCAACAAATCTTTCTTACACGGTAAAGACAACAGAAATGTGAGATTTTTCTAAGGATGTCCTAACAGTTTACCAGTTCATAGGTTTGTGGTTGACTTTCTGATCATGTCACATAAGATACATTATCTATATTATGAGAAGGAAGGCTGCTACTCACCATATAGCAGAGATGCTGAGTCGCAGATAGGCACCACAAAAAAGACTCCCACAATTATGTTTTTGGCCGTTAAGGCCTTTGTCAACAATAGACAGACAAAGACGCGTGCACACGCACACGCACACACACACACACACACACACACACACACACACACACACACACACACACAAAACTGGGTGGGGGTAAGGAGGAGGCTGGAGCGGTGAGGGAGGGGGAAGGGGGAGGGGGGTAGCGGACAGTAAAGTGCTGCAGGTTAGACTGAGGACAGAGGAGTGGTGGGAAAGGGAGGGGGATGGTAAATAGCAGAAAGGAGAAAAATAAAGAGACTGGGTGTGGTGGTGGAATGACAGCTTTGTACTGCTGGAATGGGAACAGGGAAGGGGCTGGATGGGTGAGGACAGTGACTAACAAAGGTTGAGGCCAGGAGGGTTACGAAATGTAGGATGTATTGCAGGGAAAGTTCCCACCTGCACAATTCAGAAAAGCTGGTGTTGGTGGGAAGGATCCATATGGCACAGGCTATAAAGCAGTCATTGAAATGAAGGATATCATGTTCGGCATCGTGTTCAGCAATGGGGTGGTCCACTTGTATCTTGACCACAGTTTGTCGGTGGGCATTCATGTTGCCAGACAGCTTATTGGTTGTCATGCCTACACAGAATGCAGCACAGAGGTTGCAGCTTAACTTGTAAATCACATGACTGGCTTCACAGGTAGCCCTGCCTTTGATGGGATAGGTGATGTTAGTGACCAGACTGGAGTAGGTGGTGGTAGGAGGATGTATGGGACAGGTATTGCATCTAGGTCTATTACAGGGGTATGAGCTATGAGGTACAGGATTGGGAGCAGGGGTTGTGTAAGGATGGATGAGTAAATTGTGTAGGTTCAGTGGACGGCGAATACCACGGTAGGAGGGGTGGGAAGGATAGTGGGCAGGACATTTCTCATTTCAGGGCACAATGAGAGGTAGTCGAAACCCTGGCAGAGAATGTAATTCAGTTGCTTCAGTCCTGGATGATACAGAGTTCTTCTTCTTCTTTTTGTTGTGCCTATCTGCGACTCAGCATCTCTGCTATATGGTGAGTAGCAACTTTCCTTCTCATAATATTGTTACATTCCATCCTGGATTTTCCATTGTTTGAAAATACATTATCTCATAGATTTATAGTCAGATTTAGTCTTTCAGGCTATAATGCCCTAGTAGGAGGGAGTGTTTCTGCACTTGAAACAGTAGTACATTGTGGTTCCCACAATTTCCAGTAGATAGCAGGGTCATATTGTCATTGTGGTTGAAAAATTGACCAAAAGAAATTCCCAACGTTGTCTGATACGTGCTGAATGCCTTTTTCTAGTCTGTGGAGCCCATTGTTGATGTTGCACAAATTTTATCCACTATTGTTGTTCCACGGAGCTTCCCCACCAAGACGTGAAACAAATTACGAAGCTGAAGGATACAGAATATACATGTTTCATTTATACTGTTCTACAATTGCAACATTATTGCTATTCTTTGTAAATCAAGTGCTGTTGGCTGTTTTTCACCTTGTCAGTCTGTCAATAAGGTGATTTTGTTGCTAGTATGCACGCATTTTGTCAAGTGAAATTTTCAAAGATTATTGCATTGCTAGCATGTAGTGTAGTGAACTTAGGTAATTGTTTACATGCAAAAGTAGTGAAATTGTGTTAGAGATATAAAGACTTTCTTGATAAATTTAGTTCTGCAAAGTCTGCATGCACCACCATGTACCCACTGTTTATTATTCAGTTATTAATAAAGGAGTTGTCAGTGTGTGAATTTTCTGAAAGGATACCAGTTGTAACTGCAATAAATGTGATATACTTTACAGTGATCATAATCTGTAACGTCAGTTGGTGAAAGCATTAGTAAAGAGTATGTACACACTGTATAATTGGAAAAAAGTTTTTTATATAATTGGTAGAACAGATTTTAGCATTCTTGGAGGGTGTAGCAACACTCCCTATGCTAGAATTCAGAACGCGTGTATATAATCTGGTGGGAAGATATTTAATAAGCTCTTATCTAATTTACAGCAAGAAGCTGGGAATCCTTACCAATTCAAAAGAAAATTAAAATCATATTTGATTTACCACTCTATCAGCAAAATTTTCTGAATATCTATAGTAAAAGACTGAAAAGTTCTTCTAGCTACATGACAAGTAACAATATTCAGTGTAAAACTGCACAATAAGTAGTATTGTACTATAAACAGTACTAATTATTTAGAAATGTAGGTAAATATTTTCTTTGAAAAATACCAATTTAATCAAGTAACTATTAAGCCACCAATAGCAGATAAGTGGCAATTACCTAGAATAGCTGAGGAGGCAACAGCCTTTTGCAAAGTATAAGTTTTCTTTCTAATTTACTTGATTAAATTTATCTGGGCTCAGCATAAAAAGCATTAAGTAGTACAGTGATAATTTATTGTCAATAAATGATATAGATAAGTTTCAATTATTGCTTCTCCTTCTTGATAGGATCCAAGAGCACTATGAATTCATTTATTAAATGTAAAATAAGAATGAAGTCAACCACTAATACATAGCAGACTGATGTGTGGAGCAATCACACTAGGTTTTGAGCTCTCACTCTTTTTATAGTAAAAACACATATTTGCACCCATGTGCACATGTCCACACACACACACACACACACACACACACACACACACACACACACAAACAAACATAGATCCCCATGGTCATGTGATTGTTTTTCCATGCTCCACACACACAAAGTTTCTAAGAAAGTAGGAGCATAAATGCAGTGAAGTTTTCCTTGAGCGGTTTGAGTATTTTACAGTACATTGTCATCACAGGACTACAAAACTACTTTTAACCTATGACAATTAGTTCTATATACTTCGATGGAAAATCACAAAATATGACAAATAATTATTCATGGTGTATGTTGAATGTCGTGGAACATCATTGACGATGTGGCACATTTGAGCCACAAAAAAAGCAGTCGAGACAAATCATTTTTGGAAAGGAAGATTGGGGTTTAACATCCTGTCAACTACAAGATCAGCAGATAAACAAATGATTTATGTTCAGAGCTATTGTCTGAAAGGTACATAATGTTGATGTTTCATTTCAGTAAACCACAGAAATTGCTGATAACATTATGCACTAAAAGAGCACATAGTAATGTGCCATGCTCTAAATTAGTGTCCAACATGAACGAGATGTGTATGCCATTCTTCCTGTAAAAGCTGCGTCGGCGTGGCTAGGCTGTGTGAAGGGAAACTACCGATAGCATCACACCTCTCAAACTTGTTTTGAGATGAAGTTGGTTATTATGAAACAAGTCCAGTTTAGTTGAGCAATGTAGTGTCTCAGGATGAAATTGACACATCTTACACTTGCTTAATGGCATCAGGTAGTATGATAGATGCTATTTGTTAGACTGGTTCAGTCATAATATCTACACACAGATATTTGTGTGTACAACTATCTACCACCCCACACATGGACTCCATCTTCCTGAAGTCATCCCTTCACTTGCTTTTTCATAGATGATAATGGGTTCCAGTTTCCTGCCAAGTCAAAACATGCAACCTATCAATTAACAAAAGCGTTATCTAAAAATAGAGCTTATCTCCCTGGCGACATTGGAGTCACATTTGGGAAGAAATGGTTATAATCTCAAATCCTGTAGGGTGACCCAGATTTTTCAGTTGTTTCCTGGAAATAAGTTAAATCCTTGAACAAAATCATGGTTAAGTTTTGTGTGCCCATCTGAGTCCAGTCAGAGCTTGAACACTGTCTCTAATGAATTTAAAATCAATAGACTACTATCTTTTCTTTCTTTCTTTCATCCATGTTGACCTTGTCACTTTTCTTAAAAATGGTGATCAGTTCACATGGCTGAGGACCTCAATAGGGCAGGTCATTGATAACTAATGGGAAATGGATTACGACTACACACACAAATTATTGTTGCTGCAAGCAACCCATCTTTGATGGCCTTTTGCAACTCCTCAAAATATTGTGAATGCTGTGAAGACCGTCTGTGTTCGAGGATAAAAGAATTCCTGTAATGAAGTAAATCTTTGCAGTAGTGGTTCATGTTATATAGTCTGTCACAATACATCAACTTGTTTGGTGCTGAGTGGAATTTCTTGAAAAGGCGCTGCTACTCTGCAGGTGATTAGCAGATTGTCATGGCTCATGTGCAGATAATGACACCGTGTGCTCCATATGGTTCAAGTTAATTTTTGTTTGATACTGATTAGAAATTGAGCACAAGGAATATTATCTTGGTAGTGTTGTTTGAAGAACAAAGTTCTGTCTAGTTATACACAAAGATACTTAAGCATGTAACAGTGTTTCCATTTTATCTGAGATATACTCCCAGCATGATTATCATGTGAAAAGCACATACGTTAATTAGGTAAGCTCTGTCTTCAAGTGATTGAGGTCATAATATGCTAAACATTCTTCATAGCACCTAGTCAGTTTATCATCTGTCTTAAAAATAAGAAGCTCTGTGCCACTCTTTGCAGTATAGATAAAACACTTCACCTCTGAATGCATATGAGGTGCTATCCAAAATTTTCGGGACTGGTGCTGCCATCTGTTGAAAACCTTACCTTTGGACTAATGATCACCACCACCCTCAAAATAGTTCCCATCCGCACATACACACCGGTCGCTGCACTTCTGCCACTGGTCAAACGTTTTCTGGAAGTCCTGTTCTTTCAGGATGTTTATCACCGCCAGCAATGGTTTTTGGATCCTCTCTAGAGTGTCGAACCGACGGCCTTTCAACTTGAGTTTCAGTTTAGGAATAATGCGAAGTCGCAAGCTGCCAAATCTGGCGAGTACAACCCCCATGTTGAAGGTTCTGGTGAGCAAGAATGTGTGACAGGCCGCGTTGTCATAATGCAGCAGCCATTTCCCTTGATGCCAAGTTCGGGCCGTCGTCTCTGCATGTTTTCACGGGGCTGTCGCAAAAGTCACAGTATTACATGGAATTCACTGTTTAGTTGGGTGGGACGAATTCTTTGTGCACAATTCCCTTGGTATCAAAGAAAACGATGATCATGCTCTTCACTTGCCTCGCTTTTTTGGGTCTTTGAGAGCCAGGGCTCTTCCACGGGGATGATTATTGCTTTGTCTCTGGGTTATAACCATAAATCCAGCTCTCGCCGCCAGTGAGAACCTGTGACAAGGAGGTTGGATCATCAGATGCGGTCTGATGAAGGTCTGTGCACACTTCAACATGCTGTGCCTTCTGGTTAGCAGTCAAGATCCTTGGCACAAATTTTGTGGTGACATGATGCATGCCCAATTCATCAGTCAACATTCATTGGCATCTGCCATAACCAACACCCACTTCATCTGGAAGGTCTTGAATGGTTCGACGTCAATCCACACGAACCAATTGTTAAAGTTTGGCAACAACGTCTGGCGTTGTATGGCTAAAGGGCCTTCTAGTGTGAGCATCATCTTCGACGTCTCTACAGCTGGCCCTGAACCCAGTATGCCACTCAAATACATGTGTACAGCTCATGCTCTGGCCTCCAAACACTTTTGAATCATTGCAAGAGTCTCTGTAGCACTTTTCCCGAGATTCACGCTGAATTTGATATGCACACACTGTTCTGTTCACGGATCCATCGTAAAATCGCCACACACCAAACACAGAGTATTACGGAAATCACTGTGGACATGCAACACATCCTCCCAGCTGAATGCCACTCCGCACACTGACTCATCAGATATGCAGCTCTCGCCACCTAGCGGTGCAAAGATCTACCACTCCTACTTTCCAGATGGCAGCACCAGTTCCGAAAATTTTGGAGTCCACCTCGTAGGTTGACTGCTGGCAGGGTGGTTTGAGAACGTTTTTCCATACAAGTAACTTATCATTTGGTATCGCGCCACCCTCTTCCCTCTTACACTCTCAGCTGTGACAGTTTTTACTGCTAATTTTGATACACGCTGTATACAAATCTTGCACCCAGTTGCCTTTGGCAACCCTAATGGCAGCTTCTGCTTTAAACTAGCCCTGGTTGTTGTAAATGTTACCTAGAAAGGGAGCAAGAACAATATTTTGAGCTAGCTCGTTCTTCTATGTTCTCCAGAGCCAATTTCGCAGGAAGCACTCAACTGGTATCTTGATGCAGTTGAGCTGGTACTGGGATTTTAATGTGTACCAGGACTGCACACAATATACCTGCAAACAGTTTTTTTTTTTTTTTTTTTTTTTCCAAGTTGATAACTAAAACTTTGACTGTTGCTCATGTGTAATATTGTTTCTCTTTTGTCAATTTCTGCATTAACTTCTCAGACTGGGCTGTTCGGTTTGTTACCAACAAATTTTGTGGTATGAAACTTTTGTATTTTAACTGTTAGTGTTTTCTGTGCCTTCAGTAAAAAGGACATCTCACATGCAGCATTTTTACAAATTACCCTCATACATTTACTGCCATTCTAAATTTGTCTTTTACTGGCTCTAAGACATCAACTTGGAAGAGTGGTAGTAAACGGCATCCATCTTTTCTGCCCACATTCCTGGCCTTCGTTATTCTTCCTCTCATGGCATTCATGTTTTCCATCCATATGGCTACTAGTGGTATCCCATTGGCTTTTAATGTTAACAGTTTTTATTCTCCCTTCCATGCAGAGTCAGTTCTTTCTATAGCCGTCTCAACTTCAGATGTTCTCCTTAGATTTTCAATCTCTTCTCCATCTTCACTCAGATTCGTGACAACTCTGACTAACATTTTATTTATTTTTATTTCATTGGTTTGATAGCTCAACAATGTGCAGATGTATATGATTGAGAGTTGGTTTTGAACCAATCTTGGGAAGAATAAAAATGTTACTTGTTCATTGGAACTTACTATATGTTCCATTGTATTCCACACTCCTTCCACTCTGTGGAAATTTCTCCAGCATTGCACATTATTTCCTGATTCACAGAATGTTAACTTAAAATGTGGTAATGAAACATCCTTAGAGGTGTACAAATAATTTGGAGTAAAGGTGACAACAATACCTGCATTTTTGTAGCTTTCAACACTTCCACACCAAAAACCTACTCTCACATAACCTGGTCACCAGTGAAAAGTACATCTGTAGTGATAATCAGTTCCTTGTCCAGTGTGTCGAAGGTCTTACTGAGGCCTATAGAGTGGCATATCCCAAAAACGTACTCCACAAACAGCCCTTCTGAGCCATATCCACACTCTTTCCCCCCCCCCCCCCCCCCCCCCCCAACTTCCAGTTGCCCAATGACATCCTGATACACCCACAAAAACTCTTACTCCAGTCCCGTTACATGTCTTGGGCTATCTTGTCAGAGGCAGGGCCGTGTGTGAGAGCAGTCATCACATACCAGCTGTCTGTAATTTCTACTCAACATTACATGTGGTTATGACCTTCAAACAGATGTTCACAGGATCAAATGACCATCGTTACATGCGGCCAAGAGCAGAGCTGAGCACCCTGTGGCAGAACGCTCTGTCGAACACAACACAGAAAGCTTCAGTGCCTGCTTCATAATCCTTACCATTTGGATCCTTCCCCATGCTAGCTCCTCTGAATTATGCATGTGGAAGTCCCTTGCAGTAAATCCTATGATTCTGTCATCCTCCTGTTTCCTGTCTCCTCTAGCTCCTGCCCCACAACCATAACATTACTTATGCCGCACCAACACCTTTTCTGGAGTCTCCCTCTCCCTATATTCTATTCACACCTCTAATTGCAGTCTTCCATGTCATCAAGTGCCATTCACAAGTCCCCCCCCCCCCCCCCCCCAGAGTAGCTATTAGCCATCTCACCACTCTTCCCTGTCAATTCCAACAGACACCACCTCAGCCCAGTTGAGATCCATTGTAGGCACCGGAACAACATGGGTTCGTTCTCTCTCTCTCTCTCTCTCTCTCTCTCTCTCTCTCTCTCTCTCTCTCTCTCTCTCTCTCTCTCAGAGTGTGTGTTTTTGTGAGAAGAGGGTGGGGGTAGTGTTATGTACTGGTCACACACTTCACTTGGCTGGGAACGTAAGCTTACGATTGGCTCATAGCACATTGGCTGCTGAGACAAGCCCTACCTCCTTGTACCAGAGCAGCCTACATACAGCATATAAAAGAAACAAACCGTAATAGATTAATGCATCACACAAGTAACATGAAAGTTTATGGTGAGCCACTCATTTTCTTACTTAATATCAATCACTACGCACAACTACATATGTGGATCAACATTGTATTCACTACGGCTACTTATTGCTACAGCAAATAACACTGTTATGTAGTTAATGTTGGTAACATGATGAGCATAAACATTCGTGAACGGCAAGAAGCCATTCAACTTCAATCGATCCCACAGGGGCCAAGTAAAAGTGTGCAACCAGTGCCTAGTGAAGTTCTACACCTTCACTAAATGGAATGTTACTTTGATTCTTTCTTATTATGATAATCAAAGCAGTGTAGAAGCAGAACTCTGTGAAAGACTAGGTTATAAAGAATGAGGCAATCTAGAGAAAGGAACATAATAATCAAGGGCCATTAGATCAGAATGATTATTTTACATAAATTCCGGCTTTGAGGGTTTCCACAGATGGTGTAATTTTCTGTTCGCGTAATTTATTTAAAATCTAGAAACCTTCAACTTTATTTGTACAACATACCATTTCATATGTATAAAATTACATTATGTATACATATTATTTCTTAAAATAGTTTCTATTTCCAAATAATATTACTTATATACAGATATCACAATTATGTTAACAATATTCTGTTAAGTTTTCATCCATGGTGTGGTGGACAAAATGGTGACAATATCACAAACATTCAAAAAGGAATGCAAAACATAAATATTCTTAAACTATAACTCATTCTGGCAGTTAAAATTTATATAAATGTTTTGTATATAGAAATAATGAGCTATTCATTTTTTTCTTCTCAACCAAGAGCTGCTAAAACACAGCACTCCTTTCGTGGCATTAGGCCAGCTCTGTTATACAATGCAATATATTAACAACTCATCTATATCAAAGCTTTCAAACAGAATCAATATTTACACATACCAGTGCCATACATAAAAAAAAATGGAAGACAGAATTGTGAAGTACTTCAGAACAGCAATCCTATTAAACGTGTTACCAGTCACTTACTACTGACACAACAACAGACTACAGAGTAACTGTACACAATTTCAGTTTACTCAAAACTGATCTTTCGTCGTCTAATGTCATGAATGACTCAAGATGGCTAACCTAACTGGTAGAACTTTACATCCAGTCAGTGCTGTTTGAAAAAGCAAATATATTGATTTTAAAAGCTTTTATGTAAACTAACATTCATATGTAGGACAAAACTTACTGCACATATTTTGAAGCACCTTAAATTCAGATTTATGTGCTAAATAAATATTATACCAAAGTGACTAGGCATGTCTCTAAATTACAAGTTAGTACGAAACTCTTCTAATAAACTTTAATCCAATGAAATAAAACTACTGGCAGAACATTTTTAAAAAAGTTATAGGACTTACATGATATTTATTAGCAGGCTCTGTAGGCAAAAGATACGTTCATATTACTGAAACTTGAATACAAAAATATATGTATTTCAACAAAAGCGTATTTAAACTTCAGTTCAATTCTCAATTCTGTTAGTCCATTAAAGATTTACTTTAGTAAACAAAATATAAACATCCTAAACTTTGCTGTCATTCATTGCAGTTACAAACAAAGCATTTAGCAGAATCAGAAAAATCAGTCACTTGGTCCCATATTGTTAAATATACTAAGCATGTAAACTTTTTTCTTTGTGAGAAACACACAATAAAGACAATAGACAATACTAAAATATTAGCAACACAGCAAAAATCTGCTGAAGATTTAGATATTAAAAAGCCCTTTCCACGACATTTTCAGACTTCATGACATGAAATCTCTTAAAAGGAAATGTAACAAATAGAAAGAAATATGTTTTAGAACTTATTTTGGTGTCATCATCAGGATTACATTTTAATGCCTCCATATTTATAAAATATATGTACATACAAAGAAAGCACAAGAAGGATGGATGGAGACAGACACACACACACACACACACACACACACACACACACACACACACACACACACACACACACACACACCTTTATTTACAAATATTACTTTTTGCAAAGATTTGCATATTACATGATATGAAGCACGACATTGTATCAACAAAATTCCTGCATGTTGATCTATATTGCGCTTTCAAAAAGTTCTGTCCAGGAGACAATTGTGCATCCCTCTGAGGACTTTACGCTGTACTCAGCAGCTCACTGAAAAATTTCAACAAGAATTAAACATATGATTGTGGTTGCTGATAAATTAAATAGTTTAAAATACATCAGGAAAAAAGGGAAACCACAAATAGCATTTACCTTGGTAGTTCCCTTCCCGCAAGGGAGTTTCCCACAAGACCCGTTCTGGACCTACTTCGATTTAACTGTGCTCTCCTTTCCGCTAAAAGGAAAAGAAAGATATGGCAATATAGGAGATAAAAAATTGGTACATGTTGTTTAGTACATAACCATTTACCAAGTTAAAAATATCTGTATGTTTTTCACATACATTAGAAAATGAAAATTGTAAGAGAGAAACAAACATAGGCACACTTAAAATGGCAGAGAGGTACACTAGCTTTAGAGTTTTGTTCCTAGTATTAGTACAAATTTTGATTTATTGCCACTTGGGTGTGCTAAACCAAGTGTAATTTTTTATATTAATTGCACCAGTGTATCACCCATTATTCACCTGCAGGTGAGGGGACGCATGTCTTCACATTTCAAAATAAATATATGTTTACTGGAAGTGTTAGAAATGCTCTGTGTATTAGTCACTGACATTTATGATTTTAATAAATGGCTAACAAAATTTTAAAATGCTAAATTATGATATAAGGCTTAAGAAAACTGTCAAGTAAGGGCACAAAGTTGCAAATGATACAGTTTAACGCAGTTTAACACAAGGAACTTATTTTCCTACATCACAGCATTGTATTGTATTGTACTGTATGGAACTAGGGACCTAGAAATAATGGAGAGGCTTCATTCCTGCTGTAGCCGTCAGTGATTCACAACCCCACAACAGGCTACAGCAGTCTCCACAGCCCTCGCACCCCACCGCCGCCCCACACTGAACCCAGGGTTATTCAAACATGCGAACATGAATGCATCGCATTCTACACTTGCTGGATGTCAATTTGTGGGATGGAGTTCCATGCCTGTTGCACTTTGTAGATCAATGCAGAGATGGTTAATGCTGTCTGTAGATGACACTGGAGTTGTCATCCAATGATGTCCCATATGTTTGTGATTGATTGGACGTAAACCTGGAGATCGAGTAGACCAAGGCAACATGATGCCACACTGTAGACCGTGTTAGGTTACAACAGCAGTATGTGGGCAAACATTATCCTGTTGGTAAACAACCCTTGGAATGTTGTTCATGAATGGTAGCACAACAGGTCAAATCACCAGACTAACATGAAAATTGCAATCAGGGTACATGGAATAATCACAAGACCATAACTCCAGGTGTAGGTCCGGTGGGTCTGACACACAGACAGGTTGGTTGCCAACCCTCAAATGGCCACCTCCTAACCAACACTGGCACTGAGACAGAACCAGTTTACAGCAGAAAACACAACAAACCTCCACCCTGTCCTCCTATCAGCCGTCACTTGACAGAACTGAAGCCACAAAGGGCGATTGTTTGGTATCAGCAGAATGCACACTACAGGGTGTCTGGCTCAGAGCTGTACTTGGACTAACCAATCTGTAATAGTTCATTGTGTCACTGTAGAGCCAACTGCTGCTGCAGATGCAAATGCAGTACAATGCACCAGAGCCCTACACTGAACACTGTGGTCTCCCCTCTTGGTAATGCCAAGTGGCCATCCAGACCTTGTGCCCCTACATCTTCATGACGACCACTGCCTGCACTGGCTATACATTCCTGCGAAGTCTTAATGCAGTATCGCAGAAGGAACATCCAGCCTCTTGTAGCTCAATTACATGACTTTGTTCAAACTTGGTGAGATGATGATAATGATGTCTTTGTCACCTTAAAGGAATTCTTGGTTAACATCAACCCACCATGTCCAGTCTCCTACTGCCACTCTTATACGACTGGTACAAAATTTAAACAGACAACATCTTTCAGGTGTAGAAACACACCTACAAACTTACATTTATGCCACATAATTTCTTTTTGGTGCTGTGATTTTTGTCCTTGTATTTCCTATGAAGCCTGCCTCACATTGGTTTGCAGAAAGTAAACACACTTCTCAGGAATAGTGACTTAACATAACAGGCTCAGATGACTCGAGGAATGGACCAATAGACTGACTCATAAATGCAGGTCTGGCTTATTTACACTAATGAGCCAATAATAGCAAACATTGTTAGGAAAATTCATTGGCAGAGTGTCATGAGGACAGATAGCAAATTCTTTCACACCTGTCTGAAAATGAAATCTAAATCCAACAGGTATGATTCACCATTTATAAACCTCTGAAATATTTCAAGGTAGATAAGCAACAACTAGCATTTCTGCTTCTTTGTAAGTTGGGCTAAATACAGTAGGTAGTTAATTCTTTTTTTCTTTGGGGAGGGAATTGGCAGTTTTGAGGGGTGACAGAATTTTGTGAATGATAAAACCAGTTAGTTGATTGTATCGCCATAAGTACTGTGACATACATTCATTTGGTTTTCTTCATATTGACTTTTGCTCCACCAGTACACATACAGTGTATTTGGCCATGTAATTTTCAACTTCAGGATTTCTCTAGCAGACAAAACATTAATTAACAAGGACGTGAACTGCAGAGTGTATAAGTGTTAACAATAATAAAAATGGGAATAATGAGTTGAATAATTTGATGTAGATCATCACGTTACAGAGAAGGCTGAAAATATAATAATGCGGATTATTTGCCAAATTAGGTTATGGTAACAAAATCAAACGTAGTGTACGACATGTCATACTAAAACAGTTGTTTTGTTTCTTCTGTGTACGGACTTAGTGGAAGCATTTATTAGTTTATTTCTGTTTTGATATGTCAAGTGTCTATATCATTCCTGAGGCTATATACATCAAGAGTTTTAAGCAGTCAGCTATAGGGGATTGCTAGCCTTTCCTTTGTTTTATGTACTATTCCATTGTTAAAAATGTATATTTACGTGCCAGAAGCCACCATACTGTGTGGTGGAGGGAATTTCGTGAGCAATATAAACTTTTTTTTTGTCGTCCTTCTTCCGACAGTGGCCCACCTTTACCTTCTGTACATCAATCCATTATGTTGCCCATTATTCCTTAAATGAAAGGGAGGTTTCAGATTCCAGCCCAACTTACAACCAACACTGACTCCTCTCCATATATTTTTAGGTGTAAAGTAAAGAATGTAAGTGAAATTTCCTAATTTAACATGACAATTTTCTAACAGCCAAGACAAAAAATAAAAAAAATAAAAAATAAAAAAAAGAACCCTTGTCTTTTTTCAGCCAAATGTTTAAAACTTTAAATACAAAATTCAGAATAAATATGATAATTTGAGTAAATACAGCTTTATTCAAAGGAAAACAAAATGTGTGTTTCAGAACACCATACATTCTTTTTGCAAATAAAACTGTTTTCATATTAATTTAGAGTAGATATTCTGTTAATGTGGCTGGTTAAAGTCAGGATCAACTGCCCACAGAAAATAGTGCTTAAGACTGTGACAGCCTTGCCTATAGTCAATACATAGCTTAACATGATAGCCTCATTATCAGGCAGCAAATCTTACACAAAAAGTAAACTGATTTACACACCTTGTCAACAGGGAGCAGCACTGTTTAACACCAAGACACTTTGCAAAATTTAAGAGACAAATTCTCATCTTTAAGTCTTATGTAGTAGTGAATAATTAATTATTTCTTGAACTGAAAGGTACTTGACAAGATGCATTTGTTGAATGTTTATTTCGAGATGGAAAATGAAATGTGAAATTTTTTGCCAGCACAACAGGCTGGCAATGGCAAGGAAAGCGTTTCTGAAGAAGAGAAATTTGTTAACATCCAGTATAGATTTAAGTGTCAGGAAGTCATTTCTGAAAGTATTCGTATGGAGTGTAGCCATGTATGGAAGTGAAACATGGACGATAAATAGTTTGGACAAGAAGAGAATAGAAGCTTTCGAAATGTGGTGCTACAGAAGAATGCTGAAGATTAGATGGGTAGATCACATAACTAATGAGGAAGTATTGAATAGGATTGGGGAGAAGAGAAGTTTGTGGCACAACTTGACCAGAAGAAGGGATCGATTGGTAGGACATGTTCTGAGGCATCAAGGGATCACCAATTTAGTATTGGAGGGCAGCGTGGAGGGCAAAAATCGTAGAGGGAGACCAAGAGATGAATACACTAAGCAGATTCAGAAGGATGTAGGTTGCAGTAGGTACTGGGAGATGAAAAAGCTTGCACAGGATAGAGTAGCATGGAGAGCTGCATCAAACCAGTCTCAGGACTGAAGACCACAACAACAACAACAACGTTATTCATAGAAAAGTGGTTTGTATAGGAGTGCAACTTGTACAAATGTGATCTCCTTTATTGGCTTAATCTTAATATTCTCATCTGGTACGCACCTCCAGCGACCCTCATCCTCTGCCTTTTTTGCCTTTGATCTCGGTTGAAAGCCGATCCAGTCTGCAGGGCCTCCAGAAGGCTGTCCATGACACCCTCCTGGGTTTGGTCAGCATTCATGTCAATGAGAGCCCTCTTGCGCTCTGCTCTCTGCGCTCGCTCCTGCTCAGCCTTTTCTCGAGCTTCCTTTGCCCTCCTCTGCTTCTCCTCTGCCTCACGTAATCTTACATTATCCCGATGTGCTTGCTGTAAGAATTCAGAGAGTACCACACTTAATATTTCTGAAAAATATATGCATAAATTCAAATTTTTATAATATTCTAAGCTTTTTCTCAATACCCCTGTTTTCATTAGAAAAATAACTGATAAAGATAACAGCAGTATACAGAGGCATTCACTGTAGCCCAAAAATTAAACTTATCCTAACAATGATACTGTCACATAGTTGAAGGTGTAAGTAGATGAATGTTGAACACTAACTTTATTTAATGAAGGTTTATTCAGCACTTGCACATACAAGAGCACACAGCGAACTGCCTCTGGCCAGAACAAATATGGTATATATACAGCTACAGACCATTCCAGTAAAATGAATCTTGCCATTTGTGGATACTCCTAGAATGTACTCAAACCAAATATAGAAATTAAAATGTTTCAATTCAGGTGAGTTTTGAACTCATGACCCTCCATGCATCAATCCAGTATCATAACCACTATACTACGGCGACTGTGTTACTCAGTTCCTTCTGAGACAATATTACCTACATCATTGCTATTCTTAGCATAATGAAACATGTAGCCAGTGTAATCTCTGCTTGCAAAAGCCGCTGCCATGTCATTTACACCTGTGGACTGCCTTTCCAACAAAGAAAAAGTAAGTCAAGGTATCAATTTCGCTCAAATTTAAAACCGTAAGTCCACAGAGAGTGTCATAAGACAAGTTAAGTGAACAACCTGATGATTTCTTTACCAGTTACATGATATTGGCAACAACCTTATTTCATGTAACATTCAAACAACTCGTTGTGTTTTCTTTTGGGTAACAATAACTGCAACGAGAGTTTATCTAACAGAAAAACATTTTTTTGTTTTTGTATACAATGGGAAAAGTGTGCTGTAATACTTGCAGTTTTCGTCTGGTAGAGAACCTGATTTATCAGTGACTAAATAAGAATATTAATTTCTTACATTATTAACCATTCTTGACACTGCTTGTTTGTTATTTAATAGAGTTTAACAGAGCTTATATACCAAAATGTATTTTTTCGTGGGTCTTAAATAATCAAAATATGTATTTAAAAAAAAAAGTCTCCCCAGTGTTAAGAAGTTATAAGAAAAAAAAAAAAAAAAATCACGAAAGGATATACAGTATAGTGTTGATTATCCAAAGTAATTGGGGGACATGGGTGTTCGGGAAACTGGCTTATTCAGATAATCGAACTGTAAATGTTTATTTGCCAAAAAGAAATACTGTACAGTAAATTTATTCATAAAAACAGGCATCTCTTTTAGTATTACAAAGTAACATACAAAGGCAACTTCAGTAGGAATATATAGTATGTGGCATAGTCTACTAAACAAAATTTGCTATGCTCGTCTTTTGTTTTTTTATATCCATAATTGTCGACTTCCCCACCTTGTACTCATTGGATAAAGTGGTTGCAGATTCACCTTCTTCTAACCTTTTAATAATCTCATACTTGTCCCTCATAGAAAGGACAACACGTTTACGTTAAAGCATTTTGTATCGTCAAGTTCACTTCTTCACGCAGCAGCACACAACTGGTCGTAACAGAGAACAGAAGGTGACTGTTTGCACCGTGAGAAGCTCTTCTTGGGGGCGCAAACTGCGCAGAGCAGCATGCCTCAACTCTAAGCTGGCGCAGCTGTTGCTGTGAACAGCTTTGATACTGCCGCTACTTCTACTGCCAGTGCCAAGCCGACAGAAGTGTGCTGATTGTTGAAACACAGCGACTGAGCTTTTTTTTTTTTTTTTTTTTTTTTTGCATGGCACAAGCTGATTGATATTCCAACATCCTCGGCAACTTCTTACAGTTATTCGACAATTTTCCAAAACAATTTTCTTCACAGCTTCAATGTTATCATCTGCTGTTGTGCTGCAGTGTCCAGAGCAAGGCTTGTCATCGCATTTTCTCAGCCATCTTGGAAGACCTTGTACCTCTTGTAAACTTTCTTTTTACTTACAGCAGACTCTCCATATGCCAGTGTCAACATTTCAAGTGTTTTAGAGCACTTTACTCCATTTTTCACACAAAAATTTGATGCAAATTCTTTGCTCCATATTTTATAATAATTGAAAATTGCCAAGCACACTAAAACAAGTCTAACCTTTCTATCTGTCAAAAACAAACCTAGTATGCTGTACATTTGAAACTGTGAACATATGCACAAAAAATCAAATGTACGTTGCCCACACAATTTGAAAAGTCATCTTACTTTTTGAACAGCCCTCATACATGACTTTACAGTAATGAGATGCTCACTAATTCACAACTTCAATGTTATACAAGCAAAATTAATTTAAAACTTTATCCTATGCATTATCTAATGTTGTTTATCTCATTCAATAATCAAAAAATTTTGTATTATGAAAGGACATTAGTGTTTTGACAACTCAGAATCAAAGATACTTTAAAGAAAAGTTAAGCCGCTCACACAGATGAGCTGGAAGAATGATGTGAAGCTGACTTACAGTGGCTCTACAACAATGGTTAGAAGAAATTAAAAACCGGAAAGCATGTACAAAACAGATCATATAAATCTGGAACTGTTAAATTATTTAACAAATATACAAAGAATTTCACATGCAATTACTCACCAATTAAAACAGGTGATTGTCTTTACTCATACATTTCTGACTTGCTAGTCCAGTAACTTTTATGGAAGACTACTGTGAGCCACATGTCTTCTATGAAAAACCTGATAATTGTTATTAATCATTAACGTTTACCTTATTTATATCTTAGATTGTCTCACACTTACAATGAAGTCATCCTTAAATTTCTTCACATCACCAAAAAATTCCTCCAGTGTGTACTTTTGTTTATCAAATGCGTAGTACTCCGAAAGTTCCGAGTACAGAGATTCCAGATTCTTGAACATGTTTTGCATAACAGCACAGTGTTCCCTTGCTTCCACTGCAAATGACTATTATTCATTAAGGAAAAATACTTATTTTGCATGTATCACTGGCCTGTTTAATCTTCATACAGTATCAAAAATGGCTCTGAGCACTATGCGACTCAACTTCTGAGGTCATCAGTCGCCTAGAACTTAGAACTAATTAAACCTAACTAACCTAAGGACATCACACACATCCATGCCCGAGGCAGGATTCGAACCTGTGACCGTAGCGGTCACGCGGTTCCAGACTGAAGCGCCTTTAACCACACGGCCACACCGGCCGGCCATACAGTATCAATTAAAGAATGAAAACAGTAAATATATAATGTTCTCACACACATGAACATACCTCCCCATCTCAAGAATATAAAATTTATTTCCCTGCCAACAAGATGAAATTTCTGGGGAAACAAATGGCAGTAGATTCATCAACGTAGCTGCATAACCCAGTAAGTGGCAGAAGACTAACATCAACACAATTGATACACATTATGAGCTCTAAAGAGTGGTAGCAGGTTGTAAGTATTACTTAACATTTGAGACAGTTACAGCAGTTTAGAGACTGTGGGGATGTGAGTTTGGGACTGACCCATAAACATGTTTCACAGTTACAGGTATAGAAGACAAAGGTCAGTGGCACAGTGCAAGATCCACAGAAATGCCAAGCAGAGTGTCCTCATGAGGCTAGAAGTGGTTAATCATCAAACGTGGTGGTGGAACTGTTCCAACATTCATGACACAAATCTTTCAGTACAAGCAATGTGTAACATATTCTGAAGGCTAGGAATGTTGCGATATTTCTTCCAAGACTGGTCACAAAGCTTTGTGATGGTGACCTAGATCACAGGGTACAATTTCAGGTGACAGACCAGAGGATGATTATATATGAACCAGGATTTATCAGTACCATTATTTGGTCAGAAACACTATTTAAGCTTAAGGAAACTATGAATCAATATCACTGTGTTTGCTGTGTTGAAGGTAATTACTAGAGTACTTAATTCCATGACACTCCTTGGCTCTTTCTGTTCTGAGGGTACTGAATAAAAGTACAGAAAAACTTGCTCAAATCAACACGTATATAATTCATAAATCTGCCCAAATCATACCAGTATTTCAGTCCCGGTCCATTCAGTGGACTTTTATATGTTGATTTTTTGTATAAAGTGGAACTTGTCCAATGCAGAAACGGAAAGCAAATCTTAGAACATACTTAAGAATTCATTGTATAATGCGGAAAAGAGCCTAAAGAGTACTACGGTATTACAGTTCATTAGTTATTCATGACTCTACAAGGATATTACTTTTAACACCTCTGTGTAAGCAGTGGAGAGAAAAAAAAAGTCCAGTGCAGTGTGGTGCTGCTGGTGTGGACCCAAAACCACGCTGCTCTGTGCTCAGTGTTGGTAAAGAACATCAAAGGAAATGGATTCTTTATCAGTGCTCTGTTTGTCGGCTTTCTCGTTTTCCTCATTATTGACACACGCCGGCGCATACAGGAACATTGTTGTGCATCTACCAACACTCTGCTCCAATGTGTGCAGTGCAACAAGTGGGTATTGTTCCGTTAAACAATGCTTTTACCCAGCAAGGTCATTATTTTCTGCCAGTTTCAGTTGACTCTTAGCACTTTAAGAGCTACAGTAACATGATGTCAAACAAACGGTATGAAACACTTGAAAAGATTAATGTAATTGAGGCAAGTGAGAAAGACAAACTCTCTGTGCGCAAAATCATGTTGCGTTTCAAATCTGGTGAAACACAAATTTATAAGACTTTAAGAAACAAGGATAAGATTCGGGACGAATGGATGAAAGGGAACGGGCAGATGAAACGAAAGGCGAAGAAGACTGGAAATGATGAAATTAACGAAATAGTGTGGGAATGGTTTGTAAGTGTGCAGGCAAAAACCTTACCTTTATTTGGACCCATGTTGCAGAGTGAGATTCCGAATATCACTACAGAGCTTTAAGGCGTCCACAGGATAGCTGGGCAGTTGCAAAGCTACATACACAATTGTGTGGGATGAAGTGTGTGGGAAAGCTAACCCCACACTGCATAATGTAGCATTTTTGCTACATGTAAGTTACTTGTTTGTAAATCTGTAGAATTACAACAGATGGTGGCAGCGTTTGTGTCAGAGTGTCTCCTCAACTTCTGTGAGCTTATGTGTAACATTGTTGTTTCTTAAATGAATGTGTCACAATACTGTCAACATATGCAGCCGAAAGGTACAATCGCAAGAAGAAACAGAGGGAAGTGATAAGTGTTCCTTATGTGATACAGGAATATAACAACCATGTGGAGGGTGTGGACCTTCATGGCAGTCTGCTTGGATGGCACAAAATTTTGATGAGGAGCAAAAAATGGTACTTCAGACTATTTTATCTTCTAATAGATGTTGCAACCACCAATGCCTGGATTCTCTACAACCGTGTTGCAAAGTAAAACACAGGTTTAAAAACAATGAAATTGTCTGAATTTTGGATGGACATTGGGAGAAGTCTCTGCAGAGTAGGAGGAACACAAGGTAAGCGAGGTAGACCAGAATCAAGTGAAAAGGTCTCCTGTTGCAGCTCAGCCAACAGTTGATGTACAAGAGATGGTGTTGGTCATTGGTCAAAAGTGATGGAAAAGCGACAACGCTGTAAGCGTGCCAACTGCAAGGCATTTACGGTCCAGTGTAAAAAGTGTGGAGTAGCTCTGTGTCTGAAGAAGAACAATGATTGCTTCAAAATTTATCACATTGAATAAGGGTCATTTTTTACAGTGTCAAGTTATTTCTAAATATTTCATGGTGATTGACAGTTCTGCAAAAATATGACTATTTTTCTATATTGTGCTGAATTACATCTTAGAATGTATGAAATATTGATTGTACAGTTTGTTAAATGGTGCTAATTTAACCTATTTTGTATCACACTGCATGATGTAGCATTTTTATACAACATGAAATATTAGTCTCAATGCATGACATAGCATTTCCGCACTTTTTTCGTTTTGTACCCGTAATGCAATAATAAACGAAAATTTAAGGAATCTTAAAAGTTATAATTCATTTTTGTACACAAAATTACTGGACTAATTTTTTTACCACAATTTAATAAGTAAAAAATAAATTCATGCAATGTAGGGCTAAGAATGCGCAGGAAAGTGTAGCAGCAGAATGGAAGACAATACCGTCCAACTTAATTGTGAATTATGACCCGAAAGACGTGTTCAATGCTGATGAAACAGGACTGTGTTATCACGTGCTGCCTTCAAAATCACTAGCAATTCAAGGTGAAAAGTGCACCAGTGGAAAAATGTTCAAGGAAAGACTCACTATACTGCTGTGTGGAAACATGTTAGGTGAAATGGAGAAGCCACTGGTGATTGGAAAGGTGGCAAAACCATGTTGTTTCAGAAATACAGACTTCAGTAAGCTTCCAGTCACATGGTGTAGCAATAAAAAGGCATGTATGGTGAGTGGTCTTATGGAAGAATGGCTGGGCTCTTTCAGTGCCAAAATGAAAAAAGGAAATCACCAATTTCTTCTTTTCCTAGACAATGCACAAACTGCCACCCGAAAATAACATTATCAGACATGAAATTGGCTTGGTTCCCTCCAGGTTCAACCACCCTCACACAGCCAATGGAACAAGGGGTTATTTACACATTCAAGTGTAATTATAAGTGATGCAATCTCTTATTCTTGGTGTTGAAGAAGCTGAAATTGCATTTGCTCTTGAATGATCAGTTTCTGTTCTGAATGCAGTAAATTGGATTGGCTTGGGAGTAAAGATGCTTCTGTGGCCACTGAAGTTCAAGAAAATGCAGCAGAAATTGCTGAATTAATGAAAATGCGAAGCACTTCATGTAGTGCAGATGATTACATTTGAAGGGATGACTTTATGGCAACTCATTCCACTTTCACTTCAGCAACAGATTTGATATAAATCTGCAACACAGAGGATGAAGAAGAAGAAGAAACAGAGGAAGAGGAAGAGGAGGAGGAGGAGGAGGAGGAGGAGGAGGAGGAAGAGGAGGAGGAGGAGGAGGGTGAGAAGCAAAATGATTTCCTTCGGAAAATTAATACTCCTGAAGAAGCCGTTGCATGCATAAACATGTTAGGCAATTTACAGCACATACAAATTCTCCCAACTTGTTGGAACTATTATATTGTGCAAAAAATTGCCTAGAAAAACAATTCTGAACAGGACATTAAAACAAATGGTGAAAAAGGTGAAATGTAAAGCAAATAAACATGGGAATAATATGTATTAACATACAATAATAAACAAATATAAAGTTCAAGTAAAAAAATATAGAAATGCCGTGTTATTTATCAATTAGTGTAATAGTCCTATGTGTTATTGTCCAACATATAGTAAATGAACATTTACTGTGATGGAGTGAAGGCATGTAAATACAGTATATGCATAAGCAAAAATTTTTGCTATATTTTTTGAATGATACCTGAAAAATTTTACACAGCCCACTGAGTCTGGTGTAATCTGGAAACTTGTCCAATTTGGAAAATTATTTTAGTCCCAGGCGATTCCGTTTTCAGCAAATTTTACTGTACTTAGCAATGCTTGCTGATTGCACAAATACAAGGGCTGCAGATTTCTAGACTTGCGCTATTGGGTGGGGAATTGTAGGACACCCCTAGATAGGTCAGGGGTGCACTATACGAAGGAAGCGGCTACTCGGGTAGCAGAGAACTTGTGGCATGCACATGGGGTTTTTTAGGCTAGGCAGTAGTGCAAGGTGTCCTGATGAACACTTACCAGTCGACGTAAAGGCAGGGAAATCAGGACGTGCTCAGTGCAAAGACACTTCAGCTATAAAGAACAAGCAGTAAATCTTCAGAGTGTTCGGAATAAAGTTCCTGAATTTACTGCCCTCCAGGAAGCGTGTGGCGGGCAAATTATTCTCGGGACTGAGACCTGGCTGAACCCTGAGATAGGAAGTTCTGAAATATTTAGTGAGGGTTGGAATGTGTATCGGAAAGACAGATTAGACACCGTAGGAAGTGGTGTCTTCATTGCAGTTGACAAAAATATTGTGTCTACTGCAGTCGAAGTAGAGTGTGATTGTGAAGTTATCTGGACATTTTTAACGGGAGAAATAAAGTTAATTGTTGGGTGTTATTACCGGCCACCAGATTCCACCGTGACAGTTCTAGAATCATTCAAAAGGAGTCTTCACTCTGTATTGCAGAAGTACCCAGATCACGCTATATTAGGCGAAGGCGACTTCAACCTTCCTAGTATAGACTGGGATGTCTATGGATTCATTACAGGTGGTAGAGACAAGCCGTCATGTGAATTACTTTTGAACATATTATCCAAAAACTGTCTTGAGCAGTGAAATAGACAACTAACACGTAATGGAAATAGTTTAGATCTGGTAGCCATGAACAGACCAGACCTCGATGGTGTCAGTGTTGAGACAGGGATTAGTGATCATGATGTCATTACGACTATGGTTACGAAAGTTAGAAAGTCAGTCAAAGAAGGCTAGGAGAGTATTATTACTAGAAAGAGCAGATAAGCAATTGTTAGCATCCCACTTAGTAAATGTATTGACTTCATTTACTTCCGGTACGATGGACGTGGAAGAATTATGTGCAAATTTTAAACACATTGTAAATTACGCACTGAACAAGTATGTGCTGAAAAAGTGGGTTATGGACGGAAAAAACCCATCATGGTTTAACAGAGCAATTCGGAGAATGCTCAGGAAGCAAAGACAGTTGCACTCATGGTACATGAAAGATCGGGAGAATGAGGACAGGCAAAAGTTCTGAGATTCATGCTGCTGTAAAAAGAGCAATGCGCGAAGCATTCAACTACTACCACTGTCATACCTTAGCAAAAGATCTTGCTGAAAACCCAAGAAAATTCTGGTCTTATGTAAAATCAGTAAGCGGGTCGAAGGCTTCCATCCAGTCACTCACTGATCAGTCTGGTCTGGCAACGGAAGACAGGAAAACAAAGCTGAAATTTTAAATTTAGCATTTGAGAAATCTTTCACGCAGGAGGATCGTACAAACATACCACCATTTGAGTCTCGAACAGATTCCCGTATGGAGGACATAGTGATAGACATCCCTGGGGTTGTGAAGCAGCTGAATGGGTTGAATATAAATAAATCGCCAAGTCCTGATGGGATTCCAATTCGATTTCACAGAAAGTAATCTATTGCATTGGCACCCTACTTAGCTTGCATTTATCGCAAATTTCTTGCCCAATGTAAAGTCCCGAGTGACTGGAAAAAAGCGCAGGTGACGCCTGTATATAAGAAGGGTAGAAGGACGGATCCTCAAAATTACAGACCAATATCCTTAACACCGGTTTGTTGCAGGATTCTCGAACATATTCTCAGTTCGAATATAATGAATTTCCTTGAGACAGAGAAGTTGCTGTCCATGCATCAGCACGGCTTTAGAAAGCATCGCTCCTGCGAAACGCAACTCGCCCTTTTTTCACACGATATCTTGCGAACCATGGATGAAGGGTCTCAGACGGATGCCATAATCCTTGACTTCCGGAAAGCGTTTGACTCAGTGCCCCACTGCAGACTCCTAACTAAGGTAAGAGCATATGGATTGGTTCCCAAGTATGTGAGTGGCTCAAAGACTTCTTAAGTAATAGAACCCAGTATGTTGTCCTCGATGGTGAGTGTTCATCAGAGGTGAAGGTATCATCTGGAGTGCCCCAGGGAAGTGTGGTAGGTCGGCTGCTGTTTTCTATCCACATAAATGATCTTTTGGATAGGGTGGATAGCAATGTGGGGCTGTTTGCTGATGATGTTGTGGTGTACGGGAAGGTGTCGTTGTTGAGTGACTGTAGGAGGATACAAGATGACTTGGACAGGATTTGTGATTGGTATAAAGAATGGCAGCTAATTCTAAATATAGATAAATGTAAATTAATGCAGACGAATAGGAAAAAGAATCCCGTAAAGTTTGAATACTCCATTAGTAGTGTAGCGCTCGACACAGTCACGTCGATTAAATATTTGGGCGTAACATTGCAGAGCGATATGAAGTGGGACAAGCAGTTGTGGGGAAGGCGGATAGTCGTCTTCGGTTCATTAGTAGAATTTTGGGAAGATGTGGTTCATCTGTAAAGGAGACCACTTATTGAATACTAATACGACCTATTCTTGAGTACTGCTCGAGCTTTTGGGATCCCTATCAGGTCGGATTGAGGGAGGACATAGAAGCAATTCAGAGGCGGCCTGCTGGATTTGTTACCGGTAGGTTTGATCATCACGCAAGTGTTACGGAAATAGTTCAGGAACTTGGGTGGGAGTCTTTAGAGGAAAGGAGGTGTTCTTTTCGTGAGTCGCTACTGAGGAAATTTAGAGAACCAGCATTTGAGGCTGACTGCAGTACAATTTTACTGCTGCCAACTTATATTTCGCAGTTGGACCACAAAGATAAGATAAGAGAGATTAGGGCTCATACAGAGGCATATAGGCAGACATTTTTCCCTCATTCTGTTTGGGAGTGGAATAGGGAGAGAAGATGCTAGTTGTGGTACGAGGTACCCTCCGCCACGCACAGTATGGTGGATTGCGGAGTATGTATGTAGATGTAGATGTAGATGTAGATGTAGAATGTAATGTATGGTTAATGAGCAATTTTATTACCAATAAGATTTCCCCGCTATGCTGTATCACAGGGATGTGCCAGGCCAGTGGATGTAATGTACAGGGAACGATCTTTTCCTGCTCCCCCTCCATCCCCCTCTTTTCTTTTGGGGCAACAAATCAATGCAACCTGATGATAATTCGGGATGATGTGGAATCTTGTTGCGACTCTTAATATGAAATGTATCAATGTTGAAAGCCAACAGTTTTGAACATTTCCTTTAAGCACCAGCTGGAACATTTAGTTTAACCAGAAACTGCAAAATTAAATTGTGACAATTCAAAAAGTATGTATTTTTTATGATGGAACAAGAATATACAAAGGAGAAATAAATGTAACAGAAGCAAAGATCATTTAAAGTTTTTAGATTCTAAGCTACTCCATGAAAAGCTCTAAAATCTACTGTATTGGTAAACATTTTTTCTATATGTGCATGGGTATGGGTATGTCGGATGCCATTATTTGTGCCTCCTTTGGCTTGTGCAATGTATACTACACCAGGCATGTCCCTTTGCTCTCCTTATGATTGAACTCATGTTTTTACTACATTAATATGGCCCACACATGGAGTTTTTCAACAAGAATTTAATTCTTTATGTTAGTGGCCCCAAATAAATCGACCAAAAAGGACAAATATAGCTCGATACTGGAAATAGTCAACAAAGTAATTAACACACAATTAAATCAAATGTTGAAAAGCAAGATATACCCATCCCTCCACTCCTCAATTGCATCTACTTCAGTGTTTCTTGAATTATCATCTCTTGTATTCTTTTGTCTGTCATTGGGACACACCTGCTTCTCAACTCCTATTCCTTTACTGTTGTATGGTTATTTAGAATCTGTGGTGTCACCACCAGACACCACACTTGCTAGGTGGTAGCTTAAATCGGCCACGGTCCATTTAGTACATGTCGGACCCGCGTGTCGCCACTGTGTGATCGCAGACCGAGCGCCACCACAAGGCAGGTCTCGAGATACGGAATAGCAATCGCCCCAGTTGTACGACGACATTGCTAGCGACAATACTGACGAAGCCTTTCTCTCATTTGCCGAGAGAATGTTAGAATAGCCTTCAGCTAAGTCCATGGCTACGACCTAGCAAGGCGCCATTAGCCTTACATAGTTTGATAGTTATCATATGAAATGTCTCATCAAGAATGCTGTATTCGCATCAAAGAATAAAAGATAAGTATTCGAGGAGCTGCATACTTTTCTTATGGGAATTCACTACTTATCCTGTTCCAGAATTCACGCCCGTCTGCGTTAGATAGCTTCCATTTCGGCCTCCTCTATCTACAAGGTGTTGGCACATTTATCAACACATCAGAATCTTTAGTGTATATCTCCTCAGATCTTGTTTATGTACATCTAGGGTTTCCATTTGTCACAATTTTTTGCAGGCCAGTTCCAACTTTCAACAAAATGTTCCAGTGTCGCATACTCTCTATGACAACAGCAAATGTCTGAGATTTTCATCCTACGCAGTGCGACATTTCTTCCTAACTGTAAACACAAGCTCTGATACAATGCTGGGTTCAAGTTTTGGAACGTTTGCATTACACTTCAGTCACACAAAAAAACTGAACTGTATTGATTGTCAGCTCGACACACAGTTCTTTCTGAAACCAGATGGTACTCCAATCTTGTGAATAACTGCATATGTTCTAACTTTGATGTACTGTACTACTGTACAGCAGTTTAACATTTCTAAAAGCTTGCAGTATTGACTCGAGTAAAATTTATCTTAGTGTTACCTGTGTTAACCATGGGAAAACAGGTGCAAATTAAACAGTAAGAGGCAGCAAGAATTCCTATTTATTATAGGACTCAGTGAGAATGTTGAGTGTACAGTTTGTGGCACAAAATTTTGTGTTGGACACAAAGGATGCACCGATATATTAAGTCCAACAAACGACATGCACTGCAGCCCCTCTTAAAGAAGGAAAAAAAAAAAAAACTAAGGTAGTTTCAGAAATAGACAAGGAACTTTTGGCACAAGAAGCCACATTGTTTACCACACAGTGCCACACAATCAGCATTTAAGGCCCATGAAATGCAACACTGACACACATCACTGTTCAACATGTGGTTCTCAGGGTCACAGACAAAAACGAAACCAGTTATCATGAACATGACTGCGCAGTTTGCTATGGAACAAATAATGAAGGAACTGAAAGCAGCAAAGTTTATTTCAGTGATCATAAGATTCCTCCAGGCAAGTGAACTTCCAAGCTGGTTCCTTCAGTGGTTCCTTTGGTGTTGGAAGTCCAAAGCAACTGACTTTGTATGTCTTAGAGAAGCTGGAAAAGTGGTAGGACATCCTGCCAATGGACCCAGAGCATTGGGGTTTGGGTCAACAACAATGGGCAGCCAGGCCAAGGACCGTGGGGTGGTGGAAGTGGGCACGGGTACAACACGGGTGAGAGAGGTGTTGGGCAGAGGCAGTGGTTACAGCTCCATAGGTCCCAACACTGTGATCCAGTCATCCACCCTCCAATGACCAGGGACAGAGGTCGTGCCCCTGTGTGGCTGAGGGTGAGAGGCATGGCTAGTTGTGACCATGGAGCCCACGGTCAGAGGTGGCAGTGGGGCCGCCAGAGCCAACTGCGATTGCGGCCCTGGCCAGAATTGGTTGCTGTGGCAGTTCAAATGGACAAGCCTGGTAATGACGTCACACAACTGAAGCTGTTCTGGTGAATGTCAACTCCTTTGGTCCATACCAGGTGCTGACTGAGTGTGCCTGTCTAGACAAGTACCTTGGACAAAGGCATGCCTGAACACAGGCTGTGTATGCTGCATCGAGAGCAGGAGGTCTAACAGGGTGTGATAATGGTGCCTACACAGTGTTTCAGCCATGATGAAATCACTGACGGGGACAGTTTGATACATTGCTAGGAAACTGTACAGGGATATTGAAATCACTGACGGGGGCAGATCGATACATTGCTAGGAAACTGTACAGGGCCTCCTCAGTAGATGAGGTCTATATTGGAGGTGGAGTGGAAGGGAGCAGAGGCCAGGTGTTTGATGCCATTACAGCAACAGAGGACCTGAAACTGCGTCGATGGAAATTGTGGCCGTTATCTGATAACAAGGGTGCATGGTACACTCTCAATAGTCAGTATCGTTGAGAGAGCACAGATCGTTGGAGGTGTGATAGTTGACGGTATCTGCACCACATAAGGAAATTCGAGAGGATATGCACTACCAGCATCCACATAGCTCTCTGAAACGGATTTGCAAATTCAAACTGGTACATTTGATTCAGGGAGCAGGCATGCCAGGAGTGGCATGTGGCCAGTAGACATGCTTCTAGGCCAAAGCCTTCATGCAAGTCATCTCCACTGACAAGGGAACCTCCCCATCGCACCCCCCTCAGATTTAGTTATAAGTTGGCACAGGGGATAGATCTTGAAAAACTGAACACAGATCAATCGAGAAAACAGGAAGAAGTTGTGTGGAACTATGAAAAAAATAGCAGAATATACAAACTGAGTAGTCCATGTGCAAGATAGGCAACACCAAGGCTAATGTGAGCTCAGGGGCGCCGTGGTCCCGTGGTTAGCATGAGCAGCTGCGGAATGAGAGGTCCTTGGTTCAAATCTTCCCTCGAGTGAAAATTTTACTTTTTTTATTTTCGCAAAATTATGATCTGTCCGTTCGTTCATTGACGTCTCTGTTCACTGCAATAAGTTTAGTGTCTGTGTTTTGCGACCGCACCGCAAAACCGTGCGATTACTAGACGAAAGGACGTGCCTCTCCAATGGTAACCGAATACATTTGATGGCAAGGTCATAGGTCAACCGATTCCTCCACAGGGGAACACGTCTGATGTATTCTATTCGACACTGGTGACAGCATGTGCGTCACATTACATGAATATGTTGTCGACCCACCTAACTTGTACACTTGGCGAATGGGTAAAAAGATTCTTCTACCTTGCCCGATTTAGGTTTTCTTGTGGATGTGATAACCACTCCCCAAAAAAGTGATCGCATCGGACGGACAGATAATAATTGTCTGAAAATAAAAAATTAAACTTGAGAGAAGACTTGAAGCAAGGACCTCTCGTTCAGCAGCTGCTCACGCTAACCACGGGACCACGGCGCTCCTGTGCTCACATTAGCCTTGATGTTGCCTGTCCTGTGCATGGACTACTCAGTTTGTATATTTTGCTTTTTTTTCATAGTTTCACACAACTTCCTCCTGTTTTCTCGATTGATCTGTGTATAGTTTTTCAAGGCTTGTCCATTGTGCCAACTTATAACTAAATCTGAGGGGGGTGCGATGGGGATGTTCCCTTGTGAGAAACATGTAGGAGTTAGAGGACTGGATGACGACCTAGCATTCCGAGTTCTCTGACAGCAATGTTATGACATCCTTCATGGTGCTGAGTCAGTAGTGCAGTGTGAAATAATTGTGAAACGCCACATTGGCTTGGCTAGGAACGTTCTATGGCCACCCATTCTGAACAGCAGACTAATTAAACTTCCTGCAGGACTGTGTCATAATTCTTTCCTGTCATTTGAGTTCCATGTTAGGTCAATAGGGAAGTCGCACTAGGCTTCTATTGGCATATTAGGTAGTTGGGCAAAAGTGGATTTCATAGTGGTACCCACTTAGAAACAACACCCAGCTTTGCTGTCTTTTCTACGAGCTTAGAACAATGACTAAATAACATATTTCCAGTTATTCATTACGTGGAATTTGCTGCCATACAAATAAAATTTCTTGATCCCACAAATTATCCTAAAGCCTCCTCAGGTTGTGATAATTTAGCTCCAATCAAACAACGTTTTGGAGGTGAATGGCAACTCAGAGTCATCTGGCAATTTATGTGGCAAAATATGTCAGTTCCATGCTGGGATGCATATGCTGGACATGTCAATGGTTTGCGTGATATATATGGCATCGGACACACCACCATCTTGAGACTATCCTTAAAGCACTAAAAATTGGCTGGCCGCACAAATTTGATGTCCTCCTTGTGCAATGATAAAAATCACATTTGTCAGCCACCCTTGAATGAACTTCCAGGGCAAATACACACCACTACAACGTACTACTCAAAATTGAGTCTGTGCCTTCACCTACAGTGCAAAATGTGTGAATTTTTGTTTATATTTACATCAAAATCGTACGGGCAATACTGCAGTTAACTTCTCACCAGTGGTTTGGTCAGTTATGTAAAAATAGATTATCACCATCATCGTCATAGTTATTTATTGTTATTAAGCCTATATTTACAGTAACTACCATGTCCTCATTTTTACTCATTTGTCATTAATTTTTGTCCACTATTCTGAAAATGTTTTTGATTTGGGTAAAAATAATAAAAGAAACCTATGTATGTCCCACCCTCACCATTTCTTCCTCCTGCCCCTCCTCATGCACTAGAAAATAGTTTTATAAAAATTCGAATCTCTTATGTTACATAGCATTGCCCAATTTGTTTTGAAAAGCAATTGTCATGTGTGTCTTGCCTTCACATTTTAATTAAGTTATCTTGCATTTTAACACCTTTTTGAATTTTTAAATGTCTGTTCCTATGTATTTTTCTTGCTCTACACAAGGATATAACTTCTGGACCCAATAATCTAAGATTTGAAAGTCTTTTGATTTGGGCTACATTACTTTAATAAATTAACAATTTAAATGCACAAGCAAAAGAAAGAGAAACACTAAAGAACAACAGTACGGTTCAAAAGAGACAATAATTGTAATGATTATTACACTGTAAGTGTTAAAATGTTATTGAGAATATTATTTATCCTCCCCCCCAAGAAAAAAACAAGAGCTATGTAAAAATGGTACATATGGTATACATGGAAGGATACACTCATGACTTCATTAAATTTGTCATCATCTGACTGAGGCACTTTACTATTGGACAAATCCGTTTCCAGATTCCTTATGCTTGTGTCCATTAGTCTCAGCGATTTCTGCAAGATCTCCACTGAGACACGAGCTGCTCTGTCAACATGTTCCATTTCCTCATTGAATGTGAGCAGCTCTGGGAACTTGTTCTCTATTATTGCAACAAGGTAATGGAGAAGAGTCATTTTGTTCTCCACGTCCTTTGTGCTCGTGAGCTGCAAAGAGAATGAAGATTCATTAATTGACCACAGATTTACAAACAAATTACAATTTAATGATTCAGAAGAAACATTTAAATCACTAGTGACAGCTATTTCAGGTGATTTATGGCCATTTGTACTATCTTTTATGGTCAGCTATACTGTAAATTATACTACTGTTGGCTTCTTAAATGTCACATTTTTAATTCATGGTGTCATGTTGTAGTTAAAATCCTGGAGGACCATACAGATTTTTTTCTGGCATTCAATATGAATTCAACCCCTGGAGTCTTTTGCAAAAATGTTAGGTTCATCTTCGTTAAATACATGTAATTTCTCAGGAACAAGTCACTATGTAAATTTGGTACAAGGTACTGATTACTAAAACACAAGACAAGGTATTTGGTATAGTACAACCTTTGTCTTTGAACTGCAAGAAACTTCTTGCAAATCAATTTCTTCATCTGGAAAATTGACAAATTCATGTGTAAAGGCAATTTTCAGTCAATGGAGGAATATTTTCAGATGGTAAAATGACACCAAAGTGCCATTCTTTGCAGTCTATGAAGACAACACAATGTACATAGATTTTGATGGAACAGAATCACCAACATTTTAGCAGAAGACTGATGGTGAGTATCTAGTCACTTTAAAAAAAAAGCCTTAAGAATACAGTTTTCATTCACCATAAAATTCATGTGTTAATGATCTTCCATCTAATATACAACAAGCAGAATTAGTTCTTTTCGCAGATGACACCAGTAGTGTAATAAATCCCGAGATAAATGGAGAGATACAAGAAATGGTAAACTAAGTTCTTAAATGTATCATTGACTGGTTCTCAGCAAATGGTCTCATCCTCAATTTTACACAAAATATGCAGTTCTGCATGGCATATTACACCAATGATTATGTGTAACACAAGATGAGGAAATGATACATAGAGTAGAAACTACAAAATTCTTGTGTGTTCATATTGATGAGAATTTAAATAGGAAAAAGCAAATTTTGGAACTTCTAAAACAATTTAGTTCAGCCACCTTTGCCCTTAGAATCATTGCAAACCTTGGGAAGAGGCAAATCAGATAGTCAACAAATTTTGCATCTTTTCATTCAATAATGTCATCTGGAATGTGTTCTAGAGTAACTCATCTTTAAGAAAGTAAGTCTTCAGGGCACAAAAACATGCTGTAAGAATAATATGTGATGTTCACCCACAATCATCCTGTAGACATCTATTTAAAGAGTTTGGCATTCTGATTACTGCTTCACAGTATATTTATGAAGTTTGTTGTAAATAATCCATTACAGTTCAAAAGCATCAATGATATACATAACTACAATACCAGATAGAAAAATGACATTCATTACTCCACATTAACATCTTTAACACAAAAAGGGGTTGCACAACGCTGCACCTAAAATTTTTGATCACTTGCCCAGTGATATAAATATCACTGGGCAAAGTAAAATTTCAAAATTAACTGAGAAAGTCTCTCCTTGACAACTCCTGCTGTTCTATGGAAGAAAACTTAAGAAACTTTCAGAATGCAACCATATCTACAAACTGATAACTAACTAACTATATTGGCAACTATAGTAGCAAATCAAGGCAAACCTGAGAAACCGAATGAGTAGTCCCGTCAAGGAAGGAAAATTAATGGGAAAATTTCATGTAGTCGCAAATTTTTGTACAGTGGTAGGGTGAAGGAGGGTGGGAGGGAGTGCATCATGAACAACATCCCAAAAATCCTCCTTTGTGGGATGGGAGATTGGGGAGGGGTATCACATAAAGGTTACTTTCTTTTAGATATTTCTTGAATATCTCGAAAAGTGGGCATCTAGCAAAAATGTTTCCCCTCTAAAAAATTAAACTAAATTAAATTTTCTACAAAAATTCAGGTGACTACAGGGTTATAAACACAAAATCAAATAGGGGTAATGCAGGAGTAGGTTTAATAATGAATAGGAAAATAGGAATGCGGGTAAGCTACTACAAACAGCATAGTGAACGCATTATTGTGGCCAAGATAAATACGAAGCCCACACCTACTACAGTAGTACAAGTTTATATGCCAACTAGCTCTGCAGATGACGAAGAAATTGAAGAAATGTATGATGAAATAAAAGAAATTATTCAGATTGTGAAGGGAGACGAAAATTTAATAGTCATGGGTGACTGGAATTCGAGTGTAGGAAAAGGGAGAGAAGGAAACATAGTAGGTGAATATGGATTGGGGGACAGAAATGAAAGAGGAAGCCGCCTGGTAGAATTTTGCACAGAGCACAACATAATCATAACTAAGACTTGGTTTAAGAATCATGAAAGAAGGTTGTATACATGGAAGAACCCTGGAGATACTAAAAGGTATCAGATAGATTATATAATGGTAAGACAGAGATTTAGGAACCAGGTTTTAAATTGTAAGACATTTCCAGGGGCAGATGTGGACTCTGACCACAATCTATTGGTTATGACCTGTAGATTAAAACTGAAGAAACTGCAAAAAGGTGGGAATTTAAGGAGATGGGACCTGGATAAACTAAAAGAACCAGAGGTTGTACAGAGATTGAGGGAGAGCATAAGGGAGCAATTGACAGGAATGGGGGAAATAAATACAGTAGAAGAAGAATGGGTAGCTTTGAGGGATGAAGTAGTGAAGGCAGCAGAGGATCAAGTAGGTAAAAAGACGAGGGCTAGTAGAAATCCTTGGGTAACAGAAGAAATATTGAATTTAATTGATGAAAGGAGAAAATATAAAAATGCAGTAAGTGAAACAGGCGAAAAGGAATACAAACGTCTCAAAAATGAGATCGACAGGAAGTGCAAAATGGCTAAGCAGGGATGGCTAGAGGACAAATGTAAGGATGTAGAGGCCTATCTCACTAGGGGTAAGATAGATACCACCTACAGGAAAATTAAAGAGACCTTTGGAGATAAGAGAACGACTTGTATGAATATCAAGAGCTCAGATGGAAACCCAGTTCTAAGCAAAGAAGGGAAGGCAGAAAGGTGGAAGGAGTATATAGAGGGTCTATACAAGGGTGATGTACTTGAGGACAATATTATGGAAATGGAAGAGGATGTAGATGAAGATGAAATGGGAGATATGATACTGCGTGAAGAGTTTGACAGAGCACTGAAAGACCTGAGTCGAAACAAGGCCCCCGGAGTAGACAATATTCCATTGGAACTACTGATGGCCGTGGGAGAGCCAGTCTTGACAAAACTCTACCATCTGGTGAGCAAGATGTATGAAACAGGTGAAATACCCTCAGACTTCAAGAAGAATATAATAATTCCAATCCCAAAGAAAGCAGGTGTTGACAGATGTGAAAATTACCGAACTATCAGCTTAATAAGTCACAGCTGCAAAATACTAACACGAATTCTTTACAGACGAATGGAAAAACTAGTAGAAGCCAACCTCGGGGAAGATCAGTTTGGATTCCGTAGAAACACTGGAACACGTGAGGCAATACTGACCTTACGACTTATCTTAGAAGAAAGATTAAGGAAAGGCAAACCTACGTTTCTAGCATTTGTAGACTTAGAGAAAGCTTTTGACAATGTTGACTGGAATACTCTCTTTCAAATTCTAAAGGTGGCAGGGGTAAAATACAGGGAGCGAAAGGCTATTTACAATTTGTACAGAAACCAGATGGCACTTATAAGAGTCGAGGGACATGAAAGGGAAGCAGTGGTTGGGAAGGGAGTAAGACAGGGTTGTAGCCTCTTCCCGATGTTGTTCAATCTGTATATTGAGCAAGCAGTAAAGGAAACAAAAGAAAAATTCGGAGTAGGTATTAAAATTCATGGAGAAGAAATAAAAACTTTGAGGTTCGCCGATGACATTGTAATTCTGTCAGAGACAGCAAAGGACTTGGAAGAGCAGTTGAATGGAATGGACAGTGTCTTGAAAGGAGGATATAAGATGAACATCAACAAAAGCAAAACAAGGATAATGGAATGTAGTCGAATTAAGTCGGGTGATGCTGAGGGAATTAGATTAGGAAATGAGGCACTTAAAGTAGTAAAGGAGTTTTGCTATTTGGGGAGCAAAATAACTGATGATGGTCGAAGTAGAGAGGATATAAAATGTAGGCTGGCAATGGCAAGGAAAGCGTTTCTGAAGAAGAGAAATTTGTTAACATCCAGTATTGATTTAGGTGTCAGGAAGTCATTTCTGAAAGTATTCGTATGAAGTGTAGCCATGTATGGAAGTGAAACATGGACGATAAATAGTTTGGACAAGAAGAGAATAGAAGCTTTCGAAATGTGGTGCTACAGAAGAATGCTGAAGATTAGATGGGTAGATCACATAACTAATGAGGAAGTATTGAATAGGATTGGGGAGAAGAGAAGTTTGTGGCACAACTTGACCAGAAGAAGGGATCGGTTGGTAGGACATGTTCTGAGGCATCAAGGGATCACCAATTTAGTATTGGAGGGGCAGCGTGGAGGGTAAAAATCGTAGAGGGAGACCAAGAGATGAATACACTAAGCAGATTCAGAAGGATGTAGGTTGCAGTAGGTACTGGGAGATGAAAAAGCTTGCACAGGATAGAGTAGCATGGAGAGCTGCATCAAACCAGTCTCAGGACTGAAGACCACAACAACAACAACAAAAAAAAAAAAAGGTTTCATTCAATTTTCTCTCTGGGACTAACAGTTTCCTCCGCATTGCAGGGAAAGGAAAAATTGCAGACTATTAAAAGTAATAATTTAATGGCATAAAATTGATGTTTGTTGTTAAATGAAGTGGGTTAAGAACAAATATTAAATGTGTGTATCACATCTTAGAGCAGTAGAACTGTATTAGGGAATAAACTATGTTCTGGGGTTGTAACAGGATGGAGGGAGTGGAGGTTAGAAGCGTGACGGAAGGTAGGTTGCTGGGTTGTGGTCACGCACTTCCCTCCTTCATAGATCTGCAAAATAAAGAGCAAGCAGGCAATTCCCCATTCTCTCAACCGCATTGCATCACAGAAAGCAGCTACAGAGTATTTCATGAAGCTATATCAACCCTTCCACAGCTCGCCTTACGAATCACTGGCAACACAGGGTGCAGAAAATCCCGGGAGAGAAGGTTGTTTATTTTCCATAAAGTTTATTAACACTACATTGAATACAGGTGTGGGTCGCAAATAATACAAACTCAGGAAAAGCATAAGGACAGATTCTATGTAAATCCTTGCATACTGTTCTATACTGCTACCAGGGAAACTGATTCTTAGTCATCCTGCACAGCAGTTCTAGTGTTCTTCCAAGAAAGGCAACTTTCTCCACCACAACTGCTGCTGGCTTTTTCAGTTTACAGACAGACTATCTCCCAGCATTTCTGGTCAGTTCTGTAATATAGACAAAATAACTTCATGGAGTTCATGTTCATATAGTGGACTCATTTACAGTTTGTTAAGTGTGTGTGTAAGAAAGCTCAGCACCTGGAATGGTCAATGTGCATTTGTATTATTAGCAACTCATATCTGTATTCAATAATGTTAACACACTTTGTAGAAAATAAAAAAAAGGCCCCTCCCCCCATGGGAAATGTCCACACACTGCGTCAGCAGTGATTAGTACGGCAAGCTGTGGAAGGATCACTGTAACTTTGTGAAATACCCCGTAGTTGCATTTTGTGACGTAGTGCAATATGGAGACTGTGGAAGTGCACACCACAATCTGGCAACCTACCTTCCCTCTCACTTCTAACCTCCATCCTTCCCTTCCATCCTGTTAATCTCAAAATACAATTTATCCATTAATACTGTTCTACTGCACTTAGATGTGGAATGCACATTCAATATTTATTCTTAACCCACTTCATTTAACAATAAGCATCAATTTTGTACCAATACAGAACTCTTAATAATCTACTATTTTTCTACCCACTTGAATGCGGAAACTATTTGTTCTGCGGAAACGATTTGTTCTAGAGAAAAAATGAATAGGCCCTTTTTGCAGAAAATTTAATGTAGTTTAATTTTTTACTGGGGAAACATTTTCACTAGATGCTGCAGATTTCAAGATATTAAAGAAAAACCAAAAAAGTGACCTTTACAGACTCAACAACTACACTTGCACCCCACCAGTCTGGATTTTTAATCTATTGTTTCCCTAGTCAACATTTTTGGTCTGATCTAACGAAACACCTACAGAATCGTGAGAGTTGAATTTTTTTTAATGGTAACTAACATTATATATGTTTCACCACTTTCAAAACAAAAGTGTTTCCTGTTTAATCAAATATTTTGTTAATAATGTTCAGTAGTAACAATCTCAAAGCTTACAGACCAATGACAGCATGAAAAATAGTGTTTTTTAGTATAAATCTAATCTTTTCTGCAGCTGTCATGCAGGTCATGTTTGTTTTGTTTAGCTATTACTACCAAATTCTTAAAATGCATTTGCAAATACTACCATACAATACTACTATTTTATAGTGTACTTGTGATATATTATCTACCACTTAGTTTTAGCTCAAAAACTTACTTTTAGAAACAATAAGACAATGTGCAATTACACCAAGACCAACAACAGGTGAGTGATATCTACAAGTCCTAAGAAAAGTTTATTACATACCTTAGGTAAGAAACTTATCTCAAAGCCAAAAGCAGGACCATTCTTTGTTCCACTGTTCATGTAGTTACCAATAAGGAGAATGAGTTCTAGTATTTGTGCAAATTTTTTGCTCTGTTTTATTTCCTCACATGCTGCTGTGGCTGCAACTATATCCTGTGAAGAAAAATTTCTTTACAGCTTTCTGAATCTCTGCTATGTTGGAACAGGTTTAAACTGACATTGAATTAAGTACTGGGGAAACATACAAACTGAGAGATGAACCGTTTCAAGTTACATGCCAAATTAAAACTTCAATTAAAACTTAATAAGGAAGAGTACATTTACAATGCACTTAGCCATCTGAAATATGGAAAGTCTTTGACTTTTGATGTGAGGCTCAAGATGTTTTTGAGAATACTCAACGAAAGATTGATTGTTCTCACACCAGTGTCTACCAAAAAGACACATTTAAAATTAGAAACAATAATCCAGAACTATTAGTTTTCCCCCAAGGGAAAAAAGGGATGGGCTAGGGAAGTTTAGAAAGACATAAGAGGTCACTCAAGTCACAGGATGAGAAAGTGAATCCCTCCTCCTTTCACTTTTAAAAGTGTATTTTAGTGGTACTGGAATTTTTCCTTAAATAAGACCTTGCAAGCCGTTGTGTCTCTTCGTGACTTACCAAATACAAATTTTAAGATGGTTTTTTAAAAAACAGAAATGGTTCCAAGGATGTTTACAGACAGCAGACATACAATACAGTTAATAATACATTATATTTAAGCAATTTAATATGCATTTAAAATTGAGTTTACACTGACAGATAAAGTTAGCACAGCTGTCACCCTATTAACCTACAGTGATGGAAATGTACACACATGCTGAATTGTTCATGATAACAGCTTCTCAGTTTTCAATGGTAGTTGCAGGTTCTTGTCTCAAACCTTTTGTGTCAAACTGAAACATGGGATAGTGGGTCTACAACCGATTATATTGAGATAGGGAACCAATGGTCAGAAATGCATATTTACTGTGTTATGGACACACATAGTAGACACCACGTAACAATGTACCTCATGCTAATTGTTCGAAGCCACAACTGCAAATGGAAAAGGTGCTGGAAGTTCTGCCGCACTCACTCAAAAATCCCTGGTGTCTGTTGCATCAGGGACAGGCAGATTGGACCCTAGCATGCAGGTCTTCATCTGTTTCTATGGGAGTTACATAGAACAATTTCTTGATGTAACCCCAGAAGAAAAATCCCAGAGGTGTGAGATCCAGCAACCACACTGGTCACGGGACACGAACTCCCCATCTGAACCAGTGAAGAGGGTATGTATTGTCCAGCTGGTCGCAGACATTAACATGGAACTGGACTGGTGCACCATCGTACTGAAACCACATTGTTTCATAAACAACAAGGAGTACAGTCTTCAAGAACTTCGGCAGTATATCTCATGGAAACACCAGGCAACAAGGACCATTCAAACAAGGATGTGTCAAATAAGATCCTGTTAGGTGATCTTTGAGAATGATCGTCCGTACTTGACAAGACAATTGTTGCTGGTGGCCACCGATTGGGGGGGATTGTCCTCACTCCACACACTGCTACTGAGGCTGTTGGAAACACCATCATGAGCGAACGAGACCTCACTCTTTAACAATATGAACTGTACCAAGTTCGACACTACAGCACTGCAGTGCATAATACACTAACAGAAGTGAATGCAGGGCTCAAAATGCACTGGTCCCAGTGCTTGCACACCATCTCCTCAAAGTTTTGTGTTCATACATGTCTCTGGCAGGAACTTCGTCAGCTCTCTCTGACGTAAAGCCCCCTCTCTCATAAATTGGTGCATCTTTCAACTAGGAAAATACGTTTTGGAAAGCGTTCTCTGTACATTCGTGCTGTTCCACAGGCAATAATCCTGCCAAACTGTACATTAAATGCATGTCTGCCAACTCTCATGATTACACTTCATGCACTGTACACAGTAACACACCTCACTATGGACATATCAGAAGTTGCCTGATGCAACTGACAACTGACCAGGGGTAGTGTCGTGTGTGCATCACAGGTTAATGTGCTGGCACAAAGCATCTGGTTGTCACAGTTATGATATTTTCAGGTTATTAGAGTGAAACTCTGGTACTTAACTACAAGAACCTTATATATTTCTACAGATGATATTCATGAGATACTGCAAACTGTTAAAATAAGTAAAGAACCATCACATCCACAAAAAAACCACACACACAGTGGCTACTGAAGTTAAAAGAGTATTGATTGAACAGTCCATGGATATACAGCTGGTCCATAGTGTCCAACGGGCACAATATTTTGGTGATGTTTAGGTGATCAGATATGTCACCGTCGTCAAGGCTGTTGATGAACATAACTCCTGAGGGCCCACGGCCGACTTACATCCCCTCCCACCACAAGCCGATCTCTCTGTGGTCTGCAACCAAGAGCGTGCGTCAGCAGTTGTGAAGGCGCTTGCATTGGCGCCTGTGATGGTGTTGACGTAGTTGCTCTGTCCACTCTGGTTTCCAGATCACTGTGTTAGCCAAGCATCATCATAATTAGAGCCAGTGCTGGTTCCCAAGCGCTGGTGTGATTATAGCTGCAATCCCAACTGATAAGATTATCCCTGGTGCAAATTTCGATGGCTTCTGTAACAACACTGTCCCATTATTTGGAACTCTGCATTAAAATCCTGGGCGTTCGTACTCCACCACGTTTCTCTGACAAACAATGCTCTGCAACCACTGATTTATTAGGTACATTAGTCAAGTATGTCGCTGGTATTCTCAGCCTTTATCTTCAATGGTTCACACTGTGTGTCCAATATTTCTCTTGCCTCGCTGGCATTGAATCTGATACGCCTTCAGGAGTTCAGTTTGTCAATGCCCCTATTGATGGTGACATGTCTGGCTGCTGAAATATTTTGCCCACTGGACACTATGGACCAGCATTGCACAATGGACTGTTTGATCAACAAATACACCAGAAGAAACTGAAGAATTAAAGAATATTAATCATACAGTAAAATACATCTCTGCATATTTGTGGTTGCCAAAAACCTTATTTTCATATATTTAACAACTTCTTGTTAAACGTTAGTTTTCACGAGGACGTATTTCATTCTGCCTCCAAACTTTCAGGACAGATAGTTCAGTTTCTCTTCTGCTAAGTCTTCTTCACCTGCAGTACGCTCTGTTAGTAAACAGTTTGTATCAGGTCATCCTATGGCCTGTGACACTGAATGAGTTTACCTGAATAAGAAGTGAAGATGAAGTGAAGAAGATAAACTGATGTTATTCAGAAATTGTTTTGTGAAGTGTGCAGTGAACACCCATAAGTGACTATTAGGAGACAAAAAAAGAAAAACTCCTTGGTGGAAGAACTGGGCTAAAAATAAAGCAGCCAATGAGAAGCAAATGGCTTGGAGGGAGTGGATAGGCAGTAAAAGTACAGAAAATTAGCAAAAATATAAAGCAGCCAAAAATGCATCTAAAAAAGCACAAGAAGAGAAAAATAAGAACTGGGAAAGTTTCACTGAAACTTCATAGGAGTGTGTTCAGGAAGCAAAAAGTTTTGTATTGATTAATTAAAAAAAGAACAGAGTAAAAGATAGAGAAAATATGAAATTTGTTAAATCAGAAACAGGGTGTACATTGACATGAAGAGATAATGCACTAGAAAGACTGAAAGACTGTCTCTCAAAATTGTTGAATGTTAAATATGGTGAGTTGGAAGATACAAAGGAAAAAGAAAGCACAATGTATGAAGAAGAAAGAAAGAAAGGAGATATCTATGTTAAAAATGGAGAAAACCACAATACAGAAGAGGAATGGTGAAAGCAGCAAGAGTGGATAAGGTGACCACAGGAATGGTGAAAGCAGCATGACCAATAGTGTTATGGTGGCTTTGTAGGGTATTTAGAATAATATGGAAGAGGAAAAATCCCAGAAGAGTGGGGAAAGAGTCAAATTATCACTTTTTATAACAAAAGTGATAAGAAGGAATGTAATAAATACAGACAGACAAACCTTCTTGTAGGTGTAGCCAAGATCTTTGGGAGAGTACTGGAAGAAAGGCTGCGGAGGAAATTAGGAGGAGAAATGGAAGGCATCTGATGGAGAAAAGATGGGAATTAAAGAAGTCATGATGTTGACATTTATTGATATTGAGAAGCCTAAGACAGTGTGCCTAAACAGCCTGGAAAATATTAAGGGATAAACAAGTTAATAAAATGGAAGTGCAAATGATCAAAGCTATGTACAAGAACTATGTTCGTAGAATAAAAATTAGTATAGGAGAAACGAAATGGTTTGAAGCTGACATGGGTCTAGGACAGCGGAATTGCTGTCCTCCATAATATTCAGCATAGTCATGGATAAAATTCATAGAAGTGTTAAGCAGTAATTAAAAGGACATATAATGGCAATGAAGTTGCTAACAGATGACATAGTGATATTGGGTGAGGATGAAATGGAAGTGCAAAGTCAAACAGAGGTACAGAACCAAGAGACAGAAAAATATGGGATAAGAGTAAGCACAGAAAAGAACAAAACAGTTGTGACAAGGAGAAGAAAGGAAGGGAAAAGATAAAACTGAATGACAAAATTTTGGAAGTGGTCAAAAGTTTCAAGAATTTATGAAGTGTAATTACAAATGACGGCAAGATAGCCAAAGAAATTATAAAAAACAAAAAAAAACACAAACACAACAAGAAAACAGCTTCTATCGGACTGTAGGCATTATTCTGTGGAACAGAGTGTCACAAAGAAATGTAAGAAAGTTCTATATTCACCTTATTATGAACCCTAGCATATGCAGCTGGTAAATGGACAACAAAATGGAGCAAGAACAGAATATGGGCACAAGGCACGAAAATTTTAAGGCAGCAAGACAAGAAAGGATAGAATCAGAAATGATGAGACCAGGAAAAGGATAGGAATCTTGGAACTTCAGGACAAGGTAGAAACAACAAAGTTGAAGTGGTATGGACAAAATTTGATAAAGAGAAGACAAAGTGAAAAAAGGGAGAAACAATAAAAAGCAATACAATAGGATACAAGAGATAAGGAACAGTCTATAAATAGAAAAAATAAAAGCGTATTATTCAGTATCTTTAACAGAGGAAACCGAAAAAGCCCTTGCCCGTTGTCTTCAGTAAGCTTACCACCACCACCATACTGTTTCAGTTCCCCAGGTACAGTTAATGGGCTTCTTCCACTTCCTTGTGTACGTGAATAACCTATCATTTCTAAATTTATTTGGGCTCTTCTTGTAGGCTCCAGCATTATTATATACCCCCAGCACCATAGTCTGGATGTGCTGATTCGGCATGAAAGGTATGTCTCGACTGCGGCTTTCTTCCTTACTTTACCTTGCTCATCTGAATGACGGGTCCCATGAATTTCATTTCTGATGCTTGAAGTCTTGATGACACTCTCTTTGTGACAGTGCACATTTCAGTACCATAGGTAAATATTAGTATGAAGTAGCTCAAGCATATCTCTGATTTTGCTTTTTCTGGAATCATGCAGTCCTACAGCAGTGTCCTCATTTGTTGGTAGATTTCGGCAGCCTTTTGCACTCTGTTGGTAATCTGCTGTCTACTCTAATTATCTCCAGAGTGATACTTCCCAAGGTACAGAAAATCATCCCCCCCCCCCCCACACACACACACACACTAGCTGTAGATGGTGGTCTCCTTGTTTCACACTTGCAGGATGCCTATCTCTGTCGACTGCCATCACTACTGACTTGGCCTCTCTGATGTGGATGTTGTATTCCTGGAACTGATTTCCATACACCAGAGAGTGTTCTGAACTTCCCCTTCTGTTTCATCCCATATCATGACATCATCAGCGAATGCAAGGAGTTCACAAAAGCTGTTCTTTATGTTCTTTTTAAATCAGCCAAAACAGCAGTGAGGACGGTGCACTGCCTTGTTGTACACTCTTGGACTGACACCATAAGATATTCCCTCTCCACCTTGTACACAGCTAGTAAAGTCCTTCAACAGCATATGGATTTTCCTAATTGGTCCTTCAGGTACATTCCTTTATCTCAGGCACTCCCAGATTATCTCCCTTGCAATACTATCATATGCCTTTTTTACATCTAAGAACACAATTAACAGATTCTTCCTTTTCTCTCAATATTTTTCCATCAGCATGTTGGTACTGAAAATGAAACCCACAGTTGCTCTGTTATTTGTGAATGCATACTGCTTGCCTTCCAGCTGTGCTTTTATGATCGTTCTCAATCTTTGCTCAATAATCTATTAGAGTTTTCAACTGATGTGACAGAAGAGTTATTCCTTTACAATTAGTGGGCTTCCATCTGCTGCCTTTCTTAAACAGAGGAATTATAACACCCTTGCTCCACTCTGCATGTATCTTGTTGACTTTCCACATGCATCGAGTGTTCTGTGCAGCCACTTTATGTCCTCAACACATGCTGCCTTTACCATGCCTGCATTCATTTCATTTGGAGATTTGCCTTTGAGCATAGATTTGAAGGCTACCTCTGTTTGTGCCCAGGTGATGAGAGGCACCTCATTTCAGGTTCTATGTTATGTTCAACTGATACATTTAACAATTGCTGGAAATGGCCCTTCAGAACTTCTCTGACGCCACTTTCTTTTCTAACAACATTTCCATTTTTATTCCTGGGTTCCTTTACAATATTCAGTATTTTTCCTTTTACCTTTGATAACAATATATAAAAGTTTCTTATTGCCTCTGCTATCCTCCTCAAGTTTCTGAGTGACTGTCATGTTTTGTTTTTCTCTTCTCAGATTTCCAGTTTCTTATTTTGGTATATTTGTTACAGGTATCTGTTCTCCGATTGGTTTTCAGGAAGCTCTGGTTGCATTTTTTCTCAGACCCTTTCTCTTCATTAAAGATTCCTTTCTCTATCACTATTCTCAATTATGCAAATGATCTCCAATATAAAGAATGGAGTTTCCAACACACACAATTAGAAGATTATCAAAATTGTTAAAAGTAACAAACAATAGGAAATAATAGGATACATACAAAAAAACATAACACAGAAATAGTAACAGCAGGTTATTTACTTTTAATAATCCAACACAACCCTAAGTTAACACAGACTAAAACAGCCAAACAGAAGTATTTTAAGGACTTCGTGTTTTACAGCTCTAAATATACTCTTTGAGGTGATATTATCAACACACACTGATGAGCCAAAACATTACAAAAATGCGCTTAATACATTGTTTGTCAGTCTTTGGAACGAAATCCATCACTGATGCTGCATATCAGGGATCCAACAGTTTGTTGGTAGGTTTGTGGAGGTATGTGGCATTAGATGTCAACGACCAAGTCATGTAATTCATGTAAATAACGGGCAGCTGATTTGTGTAAGCAGTGATCGCACCCAATAGTGATCCAGATGGGCTCCACAGTTTACATCAGGTGAATCTGTTTGCCAAGACATTAACATGAGTTCACTATAATGGTCCTCAAACCACTGTAGCACAGTTCTTGCTCCATGACCCTGATAATTATACTGCTGAAAGATGACATCGCCATGAAGGGATGCAGGTGGTTCGCGGCTATCGAGTGTCTTCGATTACTACCACAGGTCCCATGCAAGTGAAGGAAAATATCTCCCATAGCATAATACTTCTCCCACCACCCTATGTCCATTGCACACTGTACTTTTCAAGTCGCTGTTCACTTTATAGTAGTGTTTGTGGAGACAACGATCAACCAAGTGTAGCAAAAATATGATTTACCCAAAGAGCAAACACACTTCCACTGATCAATGGTCATATCCCAATGACCCTGTGCCTACAGCAATCTTAACTGATGTCATTGGGTAAACATGAACACACAGGGGTGGTCTGCTGTGGAGCTTCATGTTCAATACTGTATGATGAACGGTGCACTCTGAAACACTTGTGCATGCACCAGCATTGTGCTCTTTCAGCAGAGATTCCTCAGTGTAGTTTCACTGTCCTCCTACCTCTTTCCAGAGATGCTCATGATAGTAGCAAGAGAACAATCAACCATCTTTGCCACTTTTGAGATACTCATTCAAATGCCCTGCGTAATAATAATATGCCCTTTGTCAGAGTAACTTATCTCAATGGATTTCCCCATTTGCAGCCCATATCTTCTCTAGGATAATCCCCCCATCCACGTCCGCTCAGTTTACATACTATGTTATCACATCACATGTCCACAATGCCACCAGGCAGCATCAAATGTCTTGGAGGGCAGTGGTCACAATCCTTTGGCTCATCAGTGTATTTAATTTAGGAATTTGTCTACACAATTTAAAAATGTATCTTGCATATACTTCTTAAAACTTACCGGTTTAATATCCTGCACCATTTCATTGTAATGCAATTTAAAGCTTAATGATTTCAGCCTTGGAAGAAGTCTTTTGACTTCCGCTATCTGTTGAAAAAAAGTTTTCAATTTAGTGTATCATGTTATACTTTAGATTAAATTCAGTTTTAACTTAACACATTCAGTGCAAAAAAAATTTCTATTATAAGTATTTGAGTGGTGTCATATTTTTCCTCTCTCCATTTGTGTATTTATATCTTCTGCCCTCGAAAATATTGTTAGAATACAAGCAATGAAATGAGTAAAGATAACTCCTTAGCTTATAGTGGGAGTAGTGACAAATGTAGAGGCGCAAACAAGAAACAAAGAACTTGCAAAGTTGTGCCCACCACCCAAATACAAGCAGTACATTCCTCCTACAGTTCAACCAGTCAAGGTATCAATGGATACAAAAATGTGAGCGAGTCAAATGCACATCAGGCAACCAATTTTTGGGAAAGACTGGCAAGGCTCTGACAAAATGGTTAAAGGAAATACAACAGATGGAGCGACATGAGACACCTTGCCAATGTCTACTTTCACAGGACCACAGTAGTTTGAGAATGCAGAAGAGATCAAGAGCTGTAAAAAATTTCCGGTGGAATATAATAAAAACATTTAGCAACAATCAACAGTAGAGTCATATAGCCAAACAACAACTGAAGAACAAAATCCAACACCTACGGCAGATTACATAGCCATACGTACAAGTTTGTTTCAGCACAACCCACTTAATCTGTTATCCGGTGACCAATAGGTCCAAGCTTCTCTGAGATCACCATCAGCAAATGTTGGCCACTTAGTACAAAGACAAGATACGGTAGACCAGATGGCCCAATATGAAACACCATAGCCCGGGGGTCAAATCCCAATTAATCCATGCTCATATTGGGTGTCACCAGTTGATTGACAGGTAATTTAGAAGATATCTGGTAATCTATCAAGAACTGTGGGACAGCATCCAGACATGAAGTACTTGAATAATAGTAACTGAAACCAACAGCTGTACTGCAATTCAATGTCTTTTATTCAAAACATGCTACCAGTTTCGATGCTAAAAACAGTCATCTTCAGGCCCCAAGTGTAATCTGCCATAATCTTCATATATGGAACCCAGTTGGTTTTGGGAACACTGTACTCAACTTTGTTGACTGCACACGCTGGCATAACATGCTTAATATAGTTGTACTGTTTCCATTTGAAAACTTCACTAGTTTTTGTTATTGTGGTTCATACATTTATGTCAGATTACACTTGGGAGTCTGAAGATGATGCATTTTGGAATCAAAACTGGTAGCACATTTTGAATAAACAATGACAGATTACAATATAGCTGTTGGTTTCTATTATTATTATTATTATTATTATTATTATTATTATTATTATTGAAGTATTTCAGAGGATGTTGAAAGATTATATTCACCAATTAGAAAGACCTTTGCTTTCTTCGGCGGTCCTTCTGGAGAAGAATGTGGAACCTGAAATTTTTGTGTCAACTACTACCAGCGAAAACCACAGAAAGAACATACTGTCCATTGCCAAGAACTGATGACATTGTGTATTATTGTAAGCGAGCAAAGTATTTATCCACTTTAAATATGCAGTCTGACTAGTGGCAAATTGACATTTGTGATGCTAACCAGGAAAAGAACTGCCTTCATAACATCTGAATCGCCAAGTTCAGTGTTATGCTGTTTGGTCTGTGTAAAGCTCCAGTCACCACTGAATGCAAAGGAGACTACTTGCTTCGACATTTTAAATGGACGATTTATCTTTGTTACCTGGATGACACTGTTGTTTTCTCAAAGAAATTTGTAAAGATTAAGAGTTGACAACTGTGCTGAAGTGTCACCCTGACATAGGTCTGAATCTTAGGAAAAAAACTGTTCGTTGTCCAAGAAATAAAAATCTTGGGGCACTTACTTAATGATACTGGAGACTGTCCTGATCCAGAACATAGGAGCCATAATAGATTTTCCAGCTAATTAGCATGTTTGTAATGTGAGATGCTTCCTCAGAATGTGCTCCTACTGCAGAGGTTTCCTGAAAGCATGGGCAGTACAGGAACACCTATAGGAAGATGCTAAATTTTCTTGGTACACTGAACAAAAAAGGTCTTTCCGTATCCTTCAGGACACAGACAACTTCGCAAGTTCATATACTTTCTGAAGAGAATGTCAACAGGAAACCGTGTAATGCAATTCTAGTGCCAGTCCAGGAAGGCACTAAAAGAGTGATTGCTCACCTTTCCCAAGTACCCTCCAAGTACGAGAAGAATTACTCTGTAATTGAAAAAGGGTCTTGCAGTTGTTTGAGCAATCAGTAAGTTCCAACCTTATTAAAAAAAAGCAGATCATTCACTATTGTGACTGAACATCACTCATTTAGGTGGCCATCAAGCTGGAATGGAAATGCAAAAACAGCAACTGCCTTTCACAGAATCCATTGGAAGAACATTACAGTACTGGAGATATCCCAGTCATCACTGCACTAACTAATGAGCATTGCAGCTGAACAAAGGAAAGAGCCTGCATTATTTAAGATCAAACAGCCCCCCCCCCCCCCCCCATGAATTATGTACCTTGCCATAGGGAGGCTTGAGTGCCTCAGTGATACAAATAGCTGTATCGTAGGTGCAACCACAATGGAGGGGTATCTGCTGAGAGGCCAGACAAATGTGTAGCTCCTGAAGAGGGGCAGTATCCTTATCAGTAGTTGCAGGGGCAACAGTGTGGATGGTTGACTGATCTGGCCTTGTAACATTAACCAAAACAGTCTTGCTCTGCTGGTACTGCGAACGGCTGAAAGCAAGGGGAAACTACAGCTGTAATTTTTCCCAAGGGCATGCAGCTTTACTATATGGTTAAATGATTATGGTGTCCTCTTGGGTAAAATGTTCCAGAGGTAATACAGTTCCCCATTCGGATCTTGGGGTGTGGACTACTCAGGACGACATCGTTATCATGAGAAACAAAACCGGTTTTCTGCGGATTGGAGGATGGAAAGTCAGAGCCCTTAATCGGGCAGGTAGGTTAGAAAATTTGAAAAGGGAAATGGCTAGGTTAAAGTTAGATATAGTGGGATAGTGAAGTTCGGTGACAGGAGGAACAAGACCTCTGGTCAGGTGAATACAGGGTTACAAATACAAAATCGAATAGGGGTAATGCAGGAGCAGGTTTAATAATGAATCAAAAAATAGAAGTGCGGGTAAGCTACTATGAACAGCATAGTGAATGCATTATTGTAGCCAAGATAGACATGAAGCCCGCGTCTACCATAGTAGTACATGTTTATATGCCAACTATCGCTGCAGATGATGCGGAGAGATTGAAGAAATGCATGATGCAATAAAAGAAATTATGCAGATAGTTAAGGGAGACAAAAATTTAATAGTCATGGGGGACTGGAATTCAATTGTTGGGAAAGGAAGAGAAGGAAAAGTAGTAAGAGAATACGGACTAGGGGTAAGGAACGCAAGAGGAAGCCGCATGGTAAAATTTTGCGCAGAGCATAAATTAATCATAGCCAACAATTGGTTTAAGTAATCATGAAAGAAGGTTATATACGTGGAAGAGGCCTGGAGACACGGGAAGATTTCAGATAAATTGTATTATGGTAAGACAGAGATTTAGGAACCAGGTTTTAAATTGTAAGACACTTCCAGAGGCAGATGTGGACTCTGACCGCAGTTTATTGGTTATGAACTGTAGATTAAAACTGAAGAAACTGAAACAAAGGTGGCAATTTAAGAGATGGGACGTGGAGAAACTGAAAGAACCAGAGGTTGTATAGAGTTTTAGAGGGAGCAATAGGGAACAATTGACAAGAAGGGGGGAAATAAATACAGCAGAAGAAGAATGGGTAGCATTGAGAGATGAAATAGTGCAGGTAGCAGAGGATGAAGTAGGTAAAAAGACGAGGGCTAGTAGAAATCCTGGGGTAACAGAAGAGATATTAAATTTAATTGATGAAAGGAGAAAATGTAAAAATACAGTAAATGAAGCAGGCAAAAAGGAATACAAATGTCTCAAAAATGAGATTGACAGATCTGCAGAATGGCTAAGCAAGGATGGCTAAAGGACAATTGTAAGGAGGTAGAGGCATATATCACTAGGGGGTAAGATAGATACTGCCTACAGAAAACTTAGAGAGACCTTTGGAGAAGAGAGAACCACCTGTATGAATATCAAAAGCTCAGATGGAAAACCTGTCCTAAGCAAGGACGGGGAAGCAGAAAGACAGAAGGAGTATATAGAGGGTCTACACAAGAGCAATGTATTTTAGGGCAATATTACAGAAATGTAAGAGGAGATGGATGAAGATGAGATGGGAGATTTGTTACTGCGTGAAGAATTTGACAGAGCACTGAAAGACCTAAGTCAATAAAAGGCCCCAAAAATAAACAACATTCCATTAGAGCTACCGATAGCCTTGACAAAACTCTACCATCTGGTGAGCAAGATGTATGAGACACGTGAAATACCACCAAACTTCAAGAAGAATATAATAATTCCAATCCCAAAGAAAGCAAGGGTCAACAGGTGTGAAAATTACTGAACTATTAGCTTAATAAGTCATGGCAGCAAAATACTAACACAAATTCTTTACAGACGAATGCAAAAACTGGTAGAAGCCGAACTTGGGGAAGATCAATTTGGATTCTGTGTAAGTGCTGGAACACGCGAGGCAATACTGACCCTAAAACTTAACTTGGAAGATAGATTAAGGATACAGGGTACTTACAAATGGTGGAAAATTGAATTTCTTTAATGACTTTATTAAATTCTATAGTCTTTCCTGATTACATTGATACATACATTACAGGGTTTCAAATGAAAAATTACACATATTTAAAGTTACAGTCATGTATGCCACCACACCCCCTTTATTTCTGTTATAGAAACCAGCATTATTTTGAAAAGAACTGTGGACTTCCTGTTTCCAGCTGTTATACTTATGATACATTGTATATGTTTGCAACAGTGCAGGTTTCTAGTGTCTGTAAATGATTATCTTTGCTAGTATTTCCTTTTGTTTCGCTGAAGCAGTTTGTTCACATGTTACTGAATGTCTGTTGCCCAAGTGTTACATATATTTGTGGAAGTACATATCCTTTAGTGTGCAATAAATATGAACTATATCACGCAAATAAAAGGAAATTCTGTGGTAACCAGTTCACGATCCTGATGATTCAAATTTTTGTGTTAACAATGACACTGCTTGTAGGGGATTTGTTGTTGTTGACATGGGCATCTTATCTTCTTTGATAAAGGAAGTCGCGAAATGTAAACAATATGATGGTGTAGGTTGCCTTGAAATAACTGAACAACAAAGTAGCAGGAAGGGTTTAGTGTCAAAATTAGTAGTTCTGTTTAGATCCTGCAATAAATCTACCTCGAATATGACTTCGATCACTGGGCATAATCCATATGATATGAATCTGAAGTTAGTGTATGCAATGTGTGCAATAGGAAACGGAAAAAAGGCTGCTCAAACGTTTTGTGAGTTGATGGATCTTCCTCCTCCTCCCAGTAGGTTTAGCAATTACATAAAAATACTTTTAGGTGCTTGATGGTTATGTCTAAAGCATCTATGAAACATGCATTAGAAGAAACTGTAAATATTAGTGGAACCAGGGACATAGCTGTTGCACTTGATGGGACATGGCAACATTGAGGACATCGTTCCTTGAATGGTGTTGTAAGTGCTACTTCTCTAGAGAATGGAAAAGTAGTTGATGTTGAGTGCTTATCTAAGTACTGCCACACCTGCCATGGTAGTACTGAAGGACATATTGAACAACAGTGTTCTAAGAATTATTTTGGTACAGTGGAGGTATGGAGTGTGATGGAGCTTTAAAAATATTTCAGAGGTTGGTGCCCATTTATAAGATTAGATATACGAAGTACCTAGGTGATGGGGACTCTAAAGTTTTCAATAAAATTAATGAGTTCAATGTTTATGGTGATAACTCAGTAACAAAACTGGAGAGTTGTGGACATGTGCAAAAGAGAATGGGTGCTAGATTGAGGAAGCTACGAAGAGAAATAAAAACAGTTGCTATCTGATGGAAAATCTCTGTCTGGCCAAGGCAGATTGACAGAAACTAAAATAGACCTCCTTCAGAGTTATTATGCACTGGCCATTAGACAAACTGCATATCTGAATGATGTTACAGCAATGAGAAAAGCTGTATGGGCCACCTACTTTCATAAGTTGTCCACAGATGACCATCCTGTTCATGGACTTTGTCCTAAAGAAGCAGATTCTTGGTGTGGTTACCAAAAAGCAAAAGAAATTTGTCAAATATACCATCATAGGCATTCTCTTCCTGACCCTGTTATGAATGAAATTAAACCAATTTTTAGAGACCTGAGTGACCCTGTTCTGCTTAGGAAATGTCTTCATGGGGGCACTCAGAATACAAATGAAAGCTTTAACCATTGCACATGTGAAAGATTACCCAAGAATGTTTTTGTAGGATTAAACACATTAAAAGTTGGTGTACTAGATGCAGTGGTTTGTTTCAATGATGTAGTGATAGGAAGGTTAGAAGTCCTGAGAAATTTAGGCATAAAACGTTGCTGTAATATGGAAGATCAATTGCTTGCCTATGACAGACAATGGGTGCATGAAGATGAAAGATTCACTCTTGAAGTTATGAAAGAAGCAAGAAGTGCTAAAAGGAATGCCAAGAGGAAGCTTGAAGATGAAGAAATGCTGCAGAATGAAGACTATGCTTCAGGAATATTCTAAGGCACAGTTAAATTGGATTCATTTTTAATTTCATGCAAGTTGTATTTTTCAGAATTCAGGTACGAATATTTCCTAAAGTTTATAAAGCATTGCTCTAATTTTTTTTCTGTAACTTGTGATAGTCCATACTTATGTAGTAGACCTAAGCTTTATTGCAGAATCAACTAAATTATAGATATAATGTCTCTGTAATTTTTTTAAATATTCAGAATACTTCTAATTTGTTTCGAAAGTGTGCTGCATTACCTGGTATCAACCAAAAAAAAATCTGTAAAGCATATACATTATAAACAGTGTCTGAAACAAATAGATGTTAATTTTTACATAATATTGAGCCAGAAAAGTACCCTGTATCCTTAAGGGAAGACAAACCTACATTTCTAGCATTTGTAGACTTGGAGAAAGCTCTTGGCAATGTTGACTGGAATACTCTCTTTAAAATTCTGAAGGTGGCAGGGATAAAATACAGGGAGCGAAAGGCTATTTACAATTTGTACAGAAACCAGATGGCAGTTATAAAAGTCGAGGGGTTGAAAGGGAAGCAGCGATTGAGAAAGGAGTGAGACAGGGTTGTAGTCTATCACCGACGTTATTCAATCTGTATATTGAGCAAGCAGTAAAGAAAACAAAAGAAAAATTTGGAGTAGGAATTAAAATCCATGGAGAAGAAATAAAAACACTGAAGTTTTATGCGAGTGCAGGCTTTCTCGGTGAATTTCATATATGAAGTCTTCATGGGTTATCAGTCGAGTAGCATAGTCGTCTCGTAGCAACGTTTCCACGGAATGCGTCTCCATCATCTTCAGGTGTCTCAATCATCTTCGTCTGAATAGAAGCTTTCAAAATGCCAGTGCTACAGAAGAATGCTGAAGATTAGATGGATAAGTCACGTAACTGATGAGGAGGTACTGAATACAATTGAGGAGAAGAGGAAATTGTGGCACAACCTATTTAAAAGAAGGGACCGGTTGGTAGGACATGTTCTGAGGCACCAAGGGATCACCAATTTAGTATTGGAGGGAATCGTGGGGGTAAAAGACGTAGAAGTAGACCAAGAGATGAGTACATTAAGCAGATTTGGAAGGATGTAGGTTGCAGTAGTTACTCAGAGAGATGAAAAAGCTTACACAGGATAGAGTAGCATGGAGAGCTAAATCAAACCAGTCTCTGGACTGAAGACCACAACAACAAGAGCCCTTAGAGAAGAAAGAAGCTGCCACAGGAGAATTCTGACTAGTAGATGGAAATTTCAACCCAGTAGAATGGAAATAATTGCTTATCAACACATTTCATTTACTGCCAGACAAATTGAAGTATGCAATATTGCAGACCTGTGTATTTTTATGATGCTACAATGTCGGGTCATCTGGGATTTGCAAAGACCTATGATGGAATTGGAAGCAGGTAAAATCAGCCAGATATCCAGAGATCTGTCAGGCATTAGTAAGGCAATGAAGGAATGCCAACGACAGAAAGACATGCTATAGTTACCGTATGCCATAATATAAAGATCTCTATCACAAGAAAGTTAAGACAGGTGTCAGAAGCAATTTCACAGTGCAGTATCATTCCCAAGGATGAGAACTGCCTGCTACCTGTAAATCAGTGGCCTCTTACATTTTAATATGACATTGACAGATATGCTTTCTACGTACACTGATGTTAACCAAGAGACTTGTATACAATAGTGCCAGTTAAGGCATTACAATACAACACAGCAAAGCAATACAGCACAGGTTTCACAGCATTTTTCCTGATTAATGGTTGAGAGGCTAAAACAACAAATACTCTGTTTCAGTTCCAACTGGAGAATGTTCTGGCAGGTTAAACCTAATAGCTCAGCACCAGAACTGAAGAAGTAAGACAGCTTGTACCCATACATGCCTTGGACTTTGATGATAAGGATTGTGGAAAATTATTAAAGCACCACTTTGGTCTACACCAAATTCTGTGCCTGTTGTCAGATGTTACCTATGGAGTCAATAATGATGATCCTACAAAAGTGCAGAGAAAACATTCTAGTGCTTGTATGGTAACTTATAATAGACTGGCAATGGCAAGGAAAGCGTTTCTGAAGAAGAAAACTTTGTTAACATCGAGTATAGATTTAAGTGTCAGGAAGTCGTTTCTGAAAGTATTCATATGGAGTGTAGCCATGTATGGAAGTGAAACATGGACGATAAACAGTTTGGACAAGAAGAGAATAGAAGCTTTCGAAATGTGGTGCTACAGAAGAATGCTGAAGATTAGATGGGTAGATCACATAACTAATGAGGAGGTATTGGTGAGAAGAGGAGTTTGTGGCACAACTTGACAAGAAGAAGGGATAGGTTAGTAGGACACATCATGAGGCATCAAGGGATGACCAATTTAGTATTGGAGGGCAGCGTGGAGGGTAAAAATCGTAGAGGGAGGCCAAGAGATGAATACACTAAGCAGATTCAGAAGGATGTAGGCTGCAGTACATACTGGGAGATGAAGAAGCTTGCACAGGCTAGAGTAGCACGGAGAGCTGCATCAAACCAGTCTCAGGACTGAAGACCACAACAACAACAACAATAGGCCTGTAGTGTTGACTGATGATAGAGCCCTCCAACACAAGAGACACCAAGATCTGCTCAACAATTTTGATGCCTCATGGAAGTAATTTCATTTGAATATACCAGTGGCTTTGAGAATGTGACAGCATGACCAGAACACAAGGATCAGTCTTCAATAACATTCAAAGACCACTAATTAGATCCTCTTCCAGATCCAAGAAGTTTTAGTAAGCTTTGAAACAGTAGGTTACTGTTCTGTGAGGGGGACAGAAATGCTGTGTGCTGTTCATCATCGGACATACTAAAGTGGTTACAGTTACTGGCTAGTGATGTGTAGGTCCCTGGTTCAATTCCAGCCAACTGAAATTATTTATGATTTAATAATTGCAATTTCTGGGACTGACTTATTCATGGAATGGAATTTAATAGAAGATTCTGTGGATCTGTAAATAGAAGCACATTCTGTAAAGGTGGCCAGTTCAGCAAAGTCTGCAGTTTTTTGTGTGCTTGACAAACAAGCCTTTAGTGTGAAGTTGCAGTTCCTGTTGCCAATGTTGCTGTCTTAACTGCAATACTGTCCAAGATTCCATGTGAGAATACATCCATACTTAATCCATGCACATTTCATGCTAATGATGAAAATATGCACACACAACAAGTTATGCTCATAGCACAGATATCATATGCATAAATTTCCAAGTTTTCTTTTGAGTATTCGTGGCATGAATTCACACAGCGATTTATGGCAATATCATTAATGACTCATATAGCTTAATTCACCACTCACAGAGGGAAGAATAATTTTTAAGAGAAGAATTCCCGGTCTGGGAAGCCTGTTGCTTTTCCTGTGTCACCACACTAGTTTTGAGGAAATTAAAGTCTGATTTGTCCAAGAAGTGTACAGTACTTGCATGGAGTGTGATAGTTAAGTTAATTACTTTCCTGTGTCTTCATTTAAAAATACAACGATTCATATGCATATCAGGGTAGAATAAATAGTTTTATTGAGTCACCTGAAGTGAAATGGATGATGACAAGAACACGGTAGTGGCATAGAAACTCGCTCCTGGCAGAGAGAAAAAGAGAGAAAAAGAGAGAGAGAGAGAGAGAGAGAGAGAGAGAGAGAGAGAGAGAGAGAGAGAGAGAGAGGGGGGGGGGGGGGAGCACATTTGAATAGTTTCCCAAGAAAAAAAATAAAGAGTTTTATTTTTGTCCACTCAAATGGAAATGAAACATGGAATAAAAATTAAGCTGACTGTTTATTATTTCAAAAATAATAACCATAACTGTTAATACATATATCCCATTGTACAACAATACATTCAATTCTTTCATGAAAAAATGCTTGCAGTTGTCGATGGATCTATGATTGTAAACATCATCCAAAGCAAGTCAATGGCCATGAATGTCTTTCTTTAGGACTCCAAAAATACAGAAATTGCATGGGGAGAGATCGGTACTGTATAGAGGACATGTATGGGCTTCCCAGTGAAACTTCCGCAGCATAGTCTAGACAACCCTGGTAACATGTGGGCAAGCATTATCCTGCAACAGAATGATGCCATCAATGAACAGTCCTGGGTATTTAGACTTGATGGCACACTTCAATTTTTGCAAAATGTCTATGTGGTCTTGTTGTCTGGCACAGAGTTTATATCTCCAGGAAGTTTCATATCAGGGCACACTCCACTGCAGAGTGAAAAAATCTCTCTGGAATATCTTCTCTGACTGTGGCTAAGTCATGTCTCCACAGTATCTTTTCTTCCAGGAGTGCTAGCCCTGCAAGTTTCATAGGAGAACTTCCATGAAGTTTTAAATGTATGAGATGAGGTACTGGCAGAAGTAAAACTGGATGGATTTCAAACCGTGTTTGGATAGTTAGGTACATAGAGCACTTGCCTGTAAAAGGCAAAGATCCAAAGTTTGACTCTCACTCCAGCACACAGTTTTGTCAGGTAGTACAGTTTTAATTTGTCAGGAAGTTTCACACTGTAAAATGTTCTGCATTGGCACTGTCGCACCTTTTTCCTTCACACTGATTGATGTTAACATTGTCATATGTCCATAAAACCATTTTCCAGAACCACAATCATGCTTGTACTGTAAAGAATCAACACCCACTACCTTTAACTGGAGCGTGCCTGTATCTAGTCAGGTAACCAAGTTAGCTCTCACTATGGCTGAGCCAAAAGGTGACGTTGTTATTTAATATAAGAGTGGTGATGTTACATCAAAGCTCTTGTACATAACAACCAAAAGGGGCTCAGTGAACCCTAACAATCCACCAATAGTCAGCACAATCTCACCTCTGGATACAGTCTCTGTGTGTTAGCAGTGAATGACCCTTGAAAGCAAGCCAGTTTCAGACAGTTGAAATTTCATACACATTATTGAAAGTCTCCTTGGATTTACCGCCAGATCCTGAAATCAACATGATTCAATATTTCAGTGATACAACTACCTGACATCTTTAGGAGAATGCTGCTGCAACTGCAGAGTTCCACAGTTTTCAGCAGACAGATGGATCGCTCAAATATTGAATCATGCTGATTTCAGGATCTGGCATCAAATATGAGGAGATTTTCAACACTTATTATGCTGGAAAAACGTATGAAATCAAATCATACACACTGGCCTACATACTGAGAAAATACCCTGTGACAAACGTGCAGTGTAAATATCTGAAATCAATATTAGTGATATCATCATAGCAACAACATGAAATACTGAAGTAGGTAACTGGCTGTTTCAAATATTCACAAAAAAATTAGGAGAAAAGTTGTTTCCAAGTTATCATCTTGCGCAATTATTTGAGTTTGTACATTGTTTTATTAGTAGTTTTGTCATTCCCTTACATTTCATGATTCAAATAAAACACACTAACACTAATGACATTTTGTGGGACATACAACAGAAAGGCAAAAAAATTAATCCACAAAAACAGAAAATCTTTTCTTAGCAATAATTCTCTTTACAAGGTATCAGCAAGTCTACCAAAATCTGAATGTGATGCCCACAATAGCTTCCATAAACTTACAGTTTTTCTTTTGCTGAGTAAGAGAAGAAGGCTGGAAAAATTGAAATTTGAGAGAGAGAGAGAGAGAGAGAGAGAGAGAGAGAGAGAGAGAGAGAGAGAGAGAATTGTCAGAACATCAGGTCAAGGGTGAGTCAGCAAGACGACATTAACTCCCCCCCACACACTCACTCCCAGATAAAGTAGTATTTATGAGGTGTGTGTGTGTGTGTGTGTGTGTGTGTGTGTGTGTGTGTGATTTGAGTGGGGGTGGGGATGGGGGGGTGGGGGAGGGGGGGAGCATGCGCACCTAAAAGGATTTTTTTTTTTTTTTTTTTTTAAATGAGAAGAACGCTGCTTGTAACTCAGAGTCATATGTGAAAGCAATGAAAACATGCCTTAGAAGTTAACATTACTAAACCTGTAACAAGCTTTTACCGTAACAGCAAACTGCTCTGCTTCCGTCAGGTCTGAATATTGCGAGCGGTATTCCTCTAGTTTCTTCAGCTGGTCAGGTGGTGGTAAATATGCAATAAGTTGCTCCACAACACTGTCAGTCAGTACTGTTTCATCACACCGAAGTATGCATTTCTTCACCTCCTCGTAACTCAAGTGCTTCAGTGAGCCACCAAGTAGAATGGAAATGTTCTGAGCAACTTTGCCATCCAACACCTTGAGGTCCTTTACTTTTTTCATTGTACCACCCCTGTCGACACAGAAGAGCCTCAAATAACAAAAAAAAAAGAACATTTTGCTAGCTTTGTATGTAACTTTAATCCAAGTACTACAATATCATCCCTAACACATCAGTAAGAAATTTAGGAAGTACACACTAATACAGCAGGTTCTGTGGTTAATCTGTGTTAAATGATAAAGACATTCTGCAAGATTATTAACAGTGAGATTCAATGACAATGTCAACATTTGGAAAATATACACTAATTTATTCTGACAAATTACATAATGATCTGATGCATGATTTTAAAACTACACAACAAGGTTCCATAAAATATTCATTTTATAACTAATTAGAATTTTCCATGCAGCATAAATTACTCTTTAAGCACTTTTTAAAATTAATTCATGGGTGACTTTCCTACCTTTTATACTGTGCACAAAATCATTAACATCATGTCCACGAGAAATAGGTGGTAACCCCAAGAAGTGTTTCTCTTTTTATTTATTTCTGAACAATTACATTTCTAATAACACATGAAATGTTGGGAGAGAGGAGAGAGAGAGAGAGAGAGAGAGAGAGAGAGAGAGAGAGAGAGAGAGAGAGAGAGATCACATGCTATGCCTTATTTCACCAACAGTTTTCATACTTTAATTTCACGATTTGTCTGTAAAGAATATTTATGAAAAACTTTAATTAATTTGCGTTTATAGTGGCAAAATCAAATTCCAGATTAATTCTATTAAGGAGAGGCACAGATTCTAAATTAAATAAGTAGCTTACCAGATACTCGTGCAGCTAATCCTTTTATACTTATTGCCTGTCTGGGATTCCTAACATATCACCCTGCCACAAATCAGAAAACTTTCGAAGAACAGCTGCACAATATGTGACAGGATTATTTACAATAACTGCACAATTTGTGATAGAATTATTCTGTCATGCATTACTAAGATGCATAGCAAGTTTCAACAAGTGTAGCTTGCAGAGTATGTGGCATTTATGGTACAGTGCAGTCCTTGTAATGCAGGAGAAGATATGCTCGAGAATATTTAAGTAAGTGTGTGAATGAGTGAGAGAGTGGGCCAATGAAAGTTCATATATATGATCACAAAAAATCTGTGAACATGTGTCTTGGAATGCAGTGTTTATGTGTCTAGGAGCAGTATTTGTACCATAACAGCACTTTGACACAAGATGTGCACATAATTCTTATCTATAATTCATCTTTTGACACTAAGCGACCAGTGGAATATTATGAAATTGAGGCTCATAAAATTTCCATTTGTCCCTACTAACAACATTTTTTTACAACCTGCCCTTGTTGAAACTTAAAAAGGAGTCCTACATACTGAATCATTTATGTTTAGTCAATTACATGAATTGATAATTTGGCTGTTGAAAATTAATCTTCATGACATTACAAAAAACAACACTAACAACATATAAATCCACAGTATTAAAACCCTGCCAAGAAGCTGTTTGTAGACTGTAAGTGTTTAGCACACTTGAAAACCATCTGCGTAAATTAACTATTGTCAAAATAATGCTCCATACGTATTTTCACTATATTTCACACTGGACTTATAAATTGTGAAAGCCAGCTTTGATTTTCAGTTTATCAAATCAGATGTAAGCTATTTTTACAATTTTCAATTTTTGTGGTAGAGGGGCATCAAGGCTAAGAAAGAATATCATTATTGCAGAGACAATGCCTGATAGAATAATTTGTAAATGCTGATCAATAACTCAGTGGAATGAAATTAATGCAACTATTCAAGTGACTGTACTGGAAACATTACTTATCCAATGATAGAAAATGTCAGTTATTATTGCAACAGACCATCAGTTGTACTCATCAGTGATGAATATGAATTCACATACAGCAGAGAATTAACTTACCAGGAATGAAATTCATTGTACAATATGTGTTTTTTGTGAATTGTAACACACAGATCCTAATCAGTAGAGAAAAATGTAGATTACAGGTATTTCTCTCTAATACAAAAAGAAATAAGAAATACTGAAATTTTAATTCGAAATACACATAAGAGAGAAATCTTACCATGGAAGTTTACAAGAGCATTTTGAGATGTAATTTACTAACTTACTTGTCAACAGCATCATCTGCCTTCTTAGCAACAGGCTTTGAGGAAAATTTCTCAGCTAGTCCATTCAGTATGTCAGGTGATGCTAATTTCTCTTCATGTACTTTCACCCAGAATGCCTTTTCAGACATTTTTTGTGGAATAATCTGTAATCATAGTTAAACACCATATGATTTAACAAGCCACTGTATAAAACAAACAACATTTGGAAACACATATACATTATTTTATTTAAGTTTCAGGAAGTTCATACTAGACTATGTTTAAAAAATTCTAATTTATTTTGTGTCACAGAATGATGACACCTAGAGTTGGAAGAGGGAAAGAATATAGAAAAAAAAGAGAAGAAGAATAAGACAGTTATGCAAAGGTTAGAGAAAATTAAAGTTAACACCTTCACAGGCAAAAATGTTGCACATGGGGAGGAGTAGACTACATAAATAAAATAAGAAAAATATTAAGTGGAAAAATGTCAGAAATACCAAGCTCTAACTTTCTTTTTTTCTGCCTAGTATTAGTTCAGTTAAGCGATGGGCAATATTTAATGTAACTATTCAAATACTTCTACTACTACTACTACGAGTCTTATCTATTGCACAAATAGTGTGTTTCATACTGGATGCTACTAAATTTGTACGCAGTACCATTTTGCTACTCCTCTAGATCATGGTTAATTAAGAAGAAGCCGTTCCACTGTTATTACAATGCCTTCCTGTTTGTCACTTTATTTCCATAAATTTAAACAAAACAGTACTACCCATGTCACTGAAACTTCAATTGGCAGCATCAGAGCACCATCTCAAAAACTACTACATAGTCAGGTCTGAGTAACAACAGAAGGTGTGGGGAAATACCAGCCCACAGGCCACACGCAGGTAATTTTGGTTCCAAAATGTGGCCCCTGAGCCAAAAGATTGCCCATCCCTGAACTATGGTATTAGTGCCTGCAGTGTCTTCCAAATCATTCAGAGACAGGAGGGTTCAAAATGTGGTACTTATTCCACCGTGCATACAAGCAGTGCCAGAGCTCTCTCATAAAAGCCACTGCATTGTTATTCAAACAAGTGTGGTGTTGTGTTCTCTTCTGACCAGTCCTTTTCTCACATGTTGTACAAATGTGATATATTACAGCAAAGCTACATAAGTAACACACAAATCTTTTCAAAAACATTCTATTCATAAATAGTACCTTTCATTTGTACAAGGCATTGTATTTATTTTAAAAAGTTCAGCAGCTTAGTTTTATTACAATGACCTTCTCTCTCCTCTGTTCATCTGGTCCTCCTCAAATCAGCATGCCACCTACTAGAAGTTTACATCCTCCTCTCTGATGGGTCCATCCACATGTCTGTCCACATTAAACCCACCAATCACCAACAGCACATGCATGCATTTTGACAATTGTCATCCCTTTCACACCAAAAAAATCCCTGCCATACAGCCTGGCTACATGGAGATGGCATACCTGCAGTAACAAGAGCTCCCTTTCCCAGTATTCTAAAGGTTTCACAGACAGGCACTATTCCTCAGATCTAATCTGAAAACAGATCTCCCTTGCCATTTCCCCTCACACCCCCAATCCCCCCGCCACCACCCCCAAGAACCAGCCAGAAGGGAGCACCCCCTTTGTCACTGGAACAACTAAACCAAATCCTTTGCCGGTGCTTTGATTACCTATCACCATGCCCTGAAATGAGAGACATCCTATCTAAGATCCTTCCCATCCCTCCTAAAGCAGAGTTCCGTGACCCACCCAACCTCCACAACATCCTAGTCCATCCTTTGCCATTCCCAACCCTTGCCACAACCCTATGGAAGGCCCAGGAGCAAAACCTGCCCAATCCACCAACCCAGCATTTCCCATTCCAGTCCTATCAGAGATTTATTTTATCCCATCAGGGACCAGGCCACTTGTGAAAGCAACCATGTCATTTACCAGCTCTGTTGCAATCACAGGACAGCTTTTACTTTTGGTAGAACTACCAATCAGCTGTCCACCAGGGTGAACGGCCACTGCCAAACTGTGGCCAAGAGCGAAGCAGACCACCCTGTGGCACAACATGCAGCTGAACATAACATCCTTGAGTCAATGGCAGCCTCACTACCCGAGACATCTGGATCATCCCTCCACCATCAGCTTTTCTGAACTGCACAGATGGGAGTTATCCTTACAATACATTCTCTGCTCCCATCATTATCTTTACCTCAACAAACAGCAACATACTGCTCCCACACCAACACCCAATAGTTTGCACCCCCTCCGTCCTGTCACCTCCTCCCCATTCCCGTCTCCTACACTTTCTGTTTGCCACCCACTGCAAATATGGCAGCCTTCTTGCCCTGGTTCCTCTGCTTTTTCACTCCATTTTCCCAACATTCCTGCCCCACAACTTCCTGATGCTGCATCTGTTGGCATTCTAGTCTTCGCACACTTTGCTGGACAGTGCTCCTCTTTACCCCCACCCATATGCTGCTATCCCTTCCCCTTCTCCTCCAGATTGCTGTTACCATCCCACATGATAGTTGCGTTCTGACCCAAGCCGCCAGAGTTGGCAGTCGTGTGCATGAGGAATGCTTGCTTGGGTGAATGAATGGTATGTGTTTCTCTTTCTCCGACGAAGGCTGTGGTCAAAAGCATATTTGTAAGCATCTTTTGCCTGTCTGAAATTTAGTATGATATCTTCACAGTAAGTAGCAATCTATCTTTTCCTACACTTTTTATTTTATTTTAATTATTTCTGTTCATAAATGGCTCACATATATTTTTTAAATTTTAATAAAAAGAAAGGCATTCGTAAAATAATGTAGTGATGACAAGTACTGCCAGACAAAAAATGTTTCCTGCTGCAATTAACACCTAAAGAAGAAAGTGAGCAAATAAGATATTGATAGACCACAGAATATGAAAGAACAAACAAGCAACAAGTGAAGTCTTTCTTCAGACTATCGAGATAGGAGCAGACAAATTAAATGGTGCTAGGGATTTAGGCATGACACTTTTAAAAGAAAATTTCCTGTCTTATTTCACTTAGGTACCTATTTGTAAGTGTTTTCATTTGTTGAATTTTTTTTTTTACCCACTCTTTGTTCTTGTTAATTTATTCCTCTATCTCCACACAGGTACAGCTCCTTGCCAATTATAAACCACAGTAAATATATTGTAAGTATTATACAATTGATTAATTTTTATTTTTATTAATTTTCTATATAATTTTCATTGTTTTTATTTTATTTCTAATATAATTTTTATTATTTTCATTGATTTTAATTAAATATTTATTAGATTTTTTTTATATCAGTTATAAATTACCAATAATGTTTTCTCTCACATCGACCTAATAACATAAAGAAGTAGCCACAGAATTTTATACTCAATTTAAGAACAACTTTATAAAGCTCAAACAATACTAAAGCAAGCATTTTCAAACTCCTTCAATGGAACTACAACCAACATGTCACATAACTTTCATGTGACTGACCAGCAATTTGTTTTCACAATGAAGAAATTAGACATACGGGTGCAGACTTTCAACTTTCACTGAAATAGAAAAAGTGATGTCAGTAAAATAAAAATAAACTGGTAACGTGATAGTAACAGTCCACTAACATAACACACCACTTGTTTGAAACAAAACTTGCTATATTCATACACAATCAACAGTAGATGTAGCTCAGCTTGTCTTCCTAGATTTCAGAAGTGTATCACATAGCTGACTACTATACAAGATACAATTATATGTAGTATTTACAAACATTAATGATTGGCTTGATGGATATTTAGCTAAAAGAAGCCTGTATGATATGAATATTCAATAGAAATGAAAGTAACATCACGTGTGCTGCAAGAATGCTTAATAGGACACCTTCTGTTCTCAATATAGATAAAGAATTCATCAGGCAGGATAAGCAGCATTATCAGACTGTTCACTGAGGCATGTAGACAGTCATTTTTAGATCCTTCAGAAGATGAATGCAATCGAACAGAAAATCGCTAATGTTAGTATGAAGTACCCTCTGCCCCACACACACTGTACAGTGGTTTGCACCACATAGAAATACAAGATGATATCAATATTTCCCTAGTGACCAGGGGTTTCATTTGACACAATAAATGAGACAATCTGAAGGAACAATAACAAGAGGAAATCACAAATTGTAATCTTAATAAAACTAAGCAGGACCACACTGACAATGTGATTTCTGCAGGGTTGGGAATGAAGCACATCAGTCTTATGATCTGAGGAAGCCGTTGGCAACCAAATCCAATGATCCATTTTGAAATTGATGTGACTGTGCTCAATAATAAAATAGTATCAATAGTTAAGCAGGCAATTCTAAGTCACAAGATGTACAACTAAGACAAATCTACACCAAATGTTCTACTAAGTAATGATATAAAGGACAAATAGCTCTTTCCTCTTATAATGCCTTACCGCTTTCCAGTTTGCCCTCTTTAGTGGCCCGCTAACTTCCCACTTCTTCTTTGGTTTGAGGCCATGTGGGAGGACATCAGGCCTGGGTGCGGCAGGAATTGCGAAGCCACCGGGTGGTGGTGGTGGGGGTGGCCCCATGCCTGGCATAGGTGGTGGTGGAGGTCCTCCCATACCTGGCATCGGAGGTGGAGGGGGTCCTCCCATGCCAGGCAGAGGAGGTGGAGGAGGGGGACCCGAACCAGGCATTGGTGGAGGTGGTGGCCCTAACCCTCCAGGCATTGGGGGTGGCGGTGGTGCTCCCATTCCTGGCATAGGTGGAGGTGGTGGTCCCATGCCCATCATTGGTGGTGGAGGAGGGGGACCACCAGCCTGGAAATAGAGGAAAATCATTCAGTCCAAACATTACAACATTATGTAATACTCATGCAAAACAGTAACTGTACTTTACTGCTACATTTGTAAATTTCATAATAAAATGTGATTCATTACAGCAAATCCTATGTGTTTGTTACTGATTACATGTGTGCAGAACACTAAACCTATTTTTGACATGTTTCAAAGGAGGTACTGACATAAGCCACCAGTACTTTGTAGCGTGCGATAAGCTGACAATTTGGGTAAGACGGAAATCATGTTCTGATAACTGAAGTGGTTAAGACGACTGCTTGCATAAAGTAGGAAATCCAAGTTCGAGTTCCAGACCAGCACAAATTTCCCAACTTTTGCCATTGAATTATTTCAGTACCAAATTGTGACTTATGTTGGCACATCTCTTGAAATATTGGTATTTAGGGCCACTGTATCAAAAACAGTGATGTCCGCTCTGATGGCCAAGTCTGATAAGATACACCCGTGTAGTATTTTTGAAATACATTACGTATGTATAACACATTAAAGTTCATGGGTACATTTCTATTTTACTGCAGGTAAAAACTTTTACTCGTTCTGCTGCAAAATAATTCCTTTTGTGAATACACACTTAGCTTCATTCAATAAATCTTTAGAACACATACAGTGGGACTTCTGCTGGGCTGTCTTTCAAACAGTCGGTCACTGCCTTCTGAACATCAGTAATGGACCCATATGTCTGGATTCCTTTAGTTTTGCCATGACATAAAGAGTCCATTGATGGCAAATCTGTCAGGACCATGGGACAGTGGAGTACTGTACATAACCAACCTGCTACTTCCTTTACTGAAGATCAGTTTGTATAATCTGTACTATCATCCAAATAATGCAAAGACATGTTACAGAACTCGATTCTTGAGAAATTTTGTTCAGTTGCATTTAAGTGGGTGAGTGCTAAAGCAACATTAAGTTCAGTTCATTCCATGTTCAAAGAAACCAAAGTAGCTATGATACCTTTCCTCCACCTCCTGACTGAAGTTTTGCTTCTAGTTCTGATATTTTTTCTTCGGTGTATTTGAGCTTTGCTTCTGCTTCCTGCTTTTGAGCCAATGCCTCTTCCAGTCTAGTCTTCAGCTCTTCAACCCTACTTTCAACTTCTTGCTGAGATTTCTCTGGTATTGACAGAAATGAAATAGGGAAAAATTAATCACTGAAGTATTATGTATTGTATGCACATGAAAATGTGAATATGAATATTCACTGGTAATGGGATCTGAGACTTTATATCTAAGATTACAACCTGGTCAAGTAAGACACAAATAAAGAAATGAGGTTTCTTACCAACCAGATGGTCAATTAGTGGGGACACGTCAATTTGAAACCTCTTTGTTGCATGGAAGTCTGGATCACATCCACCTTTGTGAAGTACTATCTGGGACACACATTCTTCAATAAGTTTATAGTAAGCTGGCCTGAAATTGTGAAACTGCATTTTAGCGACTTGAAGGTTGGATAAAAGAATGGTAACACTCGATAAACACTAAATCTATGTGGAAATAATTGAACATTTGTCTAATTACAGGCAGTGAATTACTACACAAGATGAATTTAATACTCTCAATGTGAACATGATATAACTGAATTTATGGAATTTTTGTATTTTCATATCTACAGTGTCCACCCCAGCTTTTTTCAAAATTTGTCAGTCATTCAAAGCAATTTCAAGTTGGAATGGTTGAGACCAGTACAACCATTGATTATTTTTTCAGTTTATGTATGATTAAATTTCATATGCATGGCACCTGTAGTAATATAAACTCACATTGCAATGGAATTATCTTGACATACTTTAAGACCACTACAGTATGCAGCACATAATCCATGTTTGCACAATATATGAGGTACTGTTAGTTCAATATCCTACACTTTTATTGTCTAGAATATGAAACACTGAATTGATGAAAATCACATTTAACATTACAATATAAGGAAAATTGTATCATTGCATGGTACATTGATTTGATTTGAACAGGGAGATAAAAACAGTGGCCTCAGCCCACAATTGTCCGCACTGGAACAAATTTATTGTGAGGTTTACCTCCAAATGATTCTTCGATGGCTTGCTGAAAAATAAAGTTACCAAATTTATGTGGAAACTCTTTTAAGCTTTTTAATAAAACAGTTGTTATTAACATTCTGCATCTTTATTCTTCATGTTTACATATTTATTTTTCAACATCGTTACCCTGACAAGGAACAAATTTCTTCCAAAGAGAGACCAGTTTGTTGATAATGTCACTATAGAACATTTGTCTTTGTTGATGGAGCCACTATCTCACCTCTGTTTGCACTGCTTCATCACTATCAAAGTGAAGGCCTTGAAAGTCTTCTTTAATCTTTGGTAAAAAATGAAAGTCACATGGGCCCCAAGTCAGACCTGTTTGAAGGATGATCAATGAAAGTGAATCCAAGACATCCGACAGTTGCAGATGTTGCAGTGCTCTTGCATTATCTGGCACTGTCATACTGAAGGTGAGAGCGATTCATGTGTGGACAAACTCTTAGAATTAAAATTTGATTACAGCGTGCTGTTTCTCACACTCTACACCGTTACATTACACACTTCCATGTTACATGCTACAATTCAGAGTCGTTTGGCAGCAGAGGACTGCTAATAGCAGACATGAAGAATAAAGATGTAGAATGTTAATAACGTATGTTTTATGTAAAAATGCTTAAGAGCTTTCACATAAAAATTCACAGGCATTACTTTTCAGCATCCCCTCATAGTAAAGCCAACCAATACCTTTAAAGAGAAGTACGAAGCACTTTACTAGTTCTTTACAATACAATTTCTTCAAGATTTGATGACATGAATACTCTGTTTTTTGATTTGCACTGGAAGGTGTTGTGCAGTTTCATTACCCTCTCCACATAAACTACACCTAGCACCTTCTTTCTCTTTACCCATTGTGTGTCAGTGTTTCTTGAAGTTCCGTTGGCCTGTCACTATCCCTACCATGAGTCAAGTCTGTTTCCTGTTGAAGTCCAGGATTACAGCAATAGCATTGGCATCACTAGCTTGCCAAGATTTTGTTTTTGGATCATAGGCCAATATTCTATATGCTGCCTTCTGATCTGATTTTGTAATTTAAATTTAACCATTGCCTTAGTGATGGTTAGGATACGTTCTGGTCCAATAATGGGGTCATCGCACCTGTCCTGGCTGCTTGGCAAACAGTCCAGGACATATTATGTTATAAACATAGAGATGTGTGAAAAACTTTCTTTTGCTTAAAATGGAGCACAAATTACCAAGATTTTAATGAGAGCACTGGGCTACTTCCAACAAATTTTATGCATAATTTCAAATCTTTCCTAAACTTTTTCTCACTTATGTGCTTAAAGTCAATAAATAACACAAACTTATTTGTAAGTAATCAAATGTTTGCAGCTGTTTTACACATGGGAGTTTGATTCTTTAAAGAATCTGAGGTTTACTGGTAAAAACTAACTGCTCATTTAACACTTATCTGTCTCAGTCATCCAGTTCATAGAAACTTTGTCTAATATCAGATGACCATTTGTTCAAACTGTCATTAATGAACTCTCCAGAATTACATTAATAAATGTGACTTAATGTCAAGTGATTATTAGTTGTTCTAGTTTTAGCTTCAGTATATATTTAATAAGCGTACATCACACTGTCATAACATGTTTTATTAAAGATCCTCTGTAGTACTTTCACTATCAGTGCAACAGCTGTTTTGTCTACATTATAATGTTTTCTCAACAAAAAACTCACCTAATTAACGTGTCGTCTCGTATAAACAGTAAGTGCTGTAGAATTGACAGGAGGAAAGGCTCTGCTGGTGTGTCCATAACAAGGTTCTTGACAACTTCAAAGCAGTCATTTATATCATCCATTTCCATTCTGACATTGTCAAATCTCTGAACAAAGTCTGCATAGTCATCTTCCTTATGTTCATTGAATACTTTAACCTGAATTCCCAGTTCTCCATCTTCCGAAGGTAGACTCTACAGTAATTGGAACAGAAAAAGGTCTTCATTGTTATAGCAATACAAAATTCACTATAAATACTTTTGGAAAGTAATACAAAATGACTGTCACTGAAAAACTCATTGGTATAGTATTTCTGCCCAAAGTTACTTACCTCCAAAATATCAAGAAAACCAGATCTCATTATTTCATTTCGAAGGTGTAGCCTGAACTCGAGGTCTTCCGCTTGTGAAAGAATGGCATTGATCAACTGAAGACAAGCAACCTGCAAGCAAAAAATAAATGCAATGACAAAAATATATAAATGAGAAAATAATCAGTCAAATGCAAATCAAAACAAAAGACACATTAGTAAATTAGTTTCAAATTTATTAGTGGCAAATACACCAAATTTAACAACTTTTAGTACTCTGAATAAAACATAAGCTCCATAAAGCTAGCCTTTAATGTGCACATAAAGATAATCAACCAAAGTGTGACGAGAAAAATAAAAGTGCTTCTGAATTCTACATAAACCATACCACAACTAAGACACAAGTCTCTCTTATTCTAGCACCTTTACTACCTTGCTCGTTCTAACCCTTCTGGGATATCTATGTCTCTGGATATTTAATTTACCTTTCGTATTCTTTCTTAAATTAACAATACATTAATCTGAATTTGATATTTTCCTAGAACCCAGCTTTCCTGTTACATATTTTTATCAAAAATAGCTTATCATATTTTGGTGCCTCATCTCTTAAGAAATATATTGGTGAATAGCTGATGAAAAGCCTAGTGCAATAATTAAGTATATACAACACTTGAATTCTGGTTTAGCTACAAATTTTATGAAGTACATGTAATGTTTATATTTTACTCTTATATTGGAATTTTCTTATCAGTTGACTGTGTACAAGCTACTCTGCTTGTTTTAGAGCAAGAAACTTTGGTTCACAAGAAACAAAATTAATTAAAATAAAAGCTAACGTTATAGCAGTTAAAGTAATCCATTTGACTTTTTCTGTCTCTAACAAGTAGTCGACAAATTAAGTGACTGGCCTAAGGTCTCCCATGTAACTTCCGCATTACTCTTTCTCACATTATATAACACTTCTTTAGTTATAATTATTTATCTCCCACTAAACTGGACATTCTCTGCTTTACTCTGACCACACATTCAGATGACATGGCTGACCACCTCTAAAAGCACACAAGTTCTATAAATATTTCAAGTAAACACTGTTTGGAATTCTGTGTTAGTGGGGCCACCAGGAAACTTCCTCATGAATGAGAACAAAGTAAATAGATACTTATAATACACAGTATTGTATTAGAAATATGTTTTCCGGTACATCTGTGATGTGACTGGGTGACTATTTCAGTCTTCTTACATTGTATATCAATTTCACCAAACCACGCTTTCCTTCTGACGAAACAGTTCAGGTAAGTCGTCAGATTGCCTAATGGCTTGTTCTCAAAACTATATTTAATTCTGAGTATGAAATAAAGGAGGATTACAGATTATAAGATGATTTTAGATGGCCATATTTCAACAAACATTGGACATAAATGTATGACCTTACAACTACTTTCAAGATAGGAAGCATGAAGTTTCAATACTGTCATTTGTTTGCCTCTAATGGAATGTGTATGTTGTTGCTGTTTGAAAAGAATATGACTGTAATGTCTGCAAATACCCATGCAGCCATCAGTTACAATCACAGATAAATTAGTGCTGTGGTTCAACAGGCATTTAGTCAACATTGTGGACTTAAAGCACCTCCTGTGATGACACAAAGGTGATAAGAACGAATTCACAAAAGAAGATGCGCAACAAGACTGGGAGACTAAATTTAGCTTCACAAAAGAATGCATGAAACTTTAATGTAGAGTAGTAGAAAGTAATGCAGAGTTTTCGGGCAACAGTTACAATTAAATTTGTTTTTAAAAATTCCACCTAACGGGAAACAGAATGTTTTTCTTTTGTGCTTTGCAGAATTAAAAAAAAAGTTTAATTTCCAAACATTGACACAAACTGTAACAAGTACTTCTATCTCACCACAGCAAGATGATTAACTACAGTTAGTAAAATCAGCAGTAAAAAATGTTTTATGGAACCAATTGTAGGGGATGGTGTAGAAATTGCTATTGGTACACAAATTCTGGCCTGAAGATCTTATTAAGTCAGGCATCAATATTTCGATGGGTGACCAACTGGCCACAGACAACGCATTCTGTATTCGCCAACTCTCACTGTTATCAGATCTTGAAGGGGACAGCATGTTAGTTGAAGAATTTGGCAATGTTAGTGGTATAGGGGTGGCCAGATGGCCATCAGTCACCTCCTCCCCAATGTGCAAATTAAAATATATTGTAGTACAGAAATAACATGAAAGTCCTTAGATGACAACTCATAATTCTTTACTTTGATTCCACAATATAGAAACACACATGAAACGCATTAGTTCACCACAAAAATGTGTTAAATTTTAGTGAGATGAATTATCTCATGGAAAATATCAACAGTTGGAACATAATTAATTAGGTAACAGCATTTTTCTGTTACATTACAGAACAACAACACCCACCTTGAGCTGCTCGTTGTTGGGGGCAGCCATACTCTGGATGATGGGTTGGAATCGACCATTTCCTTCAAGTTCTCCTCTCATTGTAATGGCCTCAATGACCTTGTCGTGCCCATTTGGAGGTACCAGGCACACTGCCGCAAGTAACTTCACAGCTTCCAGCATTACATTTGGTTTTCGAGGATCTAGTGATCGAGCTATGATTGCCAAGGCTTCTTTGTGGGTGAACACTTGTTTCAGGCCTACAGTATTGTTCATAATTGCCTTTAAGCACCTGATGCACTCGTACTGTATTCGGTCATAGCGACTGTCACTGAAACAAAGAACAACTATGTAGGATATTGTTGAAAAGATGGATAGTATGAGTGAAGTCAAGTCTACCATCTTACATGCATGGCCTTTATCCTAATATAAGGAATGAGAAGGAAGCAAAAATTGGGCCGTGTTCAATTATTTGAATCAAACAGACTGTGGAGAAGAAGGATCAATTTGCAAAGTGATTATGCACTAAGTTTTCTTCTCACAAATCCCACAACAAGCTAAGAACAAGGTAATATCTCTTACTGAGATGCAACTTAAAATGAATGCCACAACAACTGAAGCAAATAATTAAGTCAACCAACTGTAAAGTAACAAATTTAATATAGCCCCTGCTTCACAAAAAAAACTGAAAAATGTAGGAAATCAATGAAAGTGAACAAGTTTTGAGCTTTGAAATATTCTGTCTTTGGAAAGAATGGAAACAATTACAAGCAATTATAACAGACAAGATTAAAATGCCAGAGAAGTTGATATGTAGTGCGCAACAATCTAATCTTTCTTTGACCATTAGAGAGAAATGCAATGACACTTTGCAAAAGATAAAACAATGAAAATAAAACACCATCTGGGCCACTTGTTATTTTTTTCTCTTTTTATTCAAGTAACGTATGCAATGGGTCAAAATATGTTATCTTCAGATCCACAAGTGTAGTGCTTCAAGAATTCAGCCAAAGATATGGCAGGAAAATGGTATTTTTCTGCCGAGATAGGCTACAAGAAAGGCAACTCACCTCAAATGCATATAAACAATAGGGCTCTGTAGTACCAATATATCACTATTCCATCTTCTTCTTGTAACAATGGACACCCTCAACACAGCAGACATACAACTGCAGTTATTGCAAGAGAAATCAACTTTGACTTCTAGTGCATGCTCTAATTTTCTACACGCAGCTCCTTGTGACACATTCTTGTCTCAAAGGAGCACAAAGGGAAGTTCGATTAGGAGTTAAATGTTGTATCATCAAGCTCGTTAGAGTGAGATCATAGCCATGGGTCTTGTTTCAGTAATTACCAACATCCACATGAAGTGACTACGGGAAACTATTGGAAAACTGACAGAGGGACCACACAGCAACTGAATTTTTGTAATCTTTTATATTTATATGTGAAATTCAGAACATCAATCTAACAAAGCAGTTTAATGTCATTCTAAAAAATTCTGGAGAAAATGGACTTTGATGGACTCGTGAGTACCTTTTAATTCACTGGAGGTACGACAATTTTTGTGTGTGCCAATGTCTCTATTGGTAGCACTATGGGGCAGTAATCACTGGGTTCAAATGGTTCAAATTGCTCTGAGCACTATGGGACTCAACATCTATGGTCATCAGTCCCCTAGAACTTAGAACTACTTAAACTTGACTAACCTAACGACATCACACACATCCATGACCAAGGCAGGATTCGAACCAGCGACCGTAACGGTCGCGCGGCTCCAGACTGTAGCGCCTAGAACTGTTCGGCCACCTCGGCCGGCTTTCTGCTTGAAGAAAGAGCCACTGGCTCCGAAAGCTTGCCCCATTATAGCCTCCTTTTATGTGTGTGTTCTACTGACACTTGGTGAGTACCGTATTTACTCAAATCTAAGCCGCACTTTTTTTCCCGGTTTTTGTAATCCAAAAAACGGCTTGCGGCTTAGAATCAAGTGCAAAGCGGAAGTTCTGAAAAATGTTGGTAGGTGCCGCCACAACTAACTTCTGTCGTCGAATATATGTAGCGCTTCGCAGGCACAAAGATAAATACTGGCACCAAAACCTTTGCGTCAGTAAATAAATTTAAAAAAAGGTGGAAGACTAGCTTTTTTTCTCCGCCCTGAGTTTCGACCACTGCATTTTCATACATTATGCAACGAAGTAAATACAAATTCCATATTGTTCACCTTCGAATGTAGCAGAATTTCAATGCACTACGAAAATCCGACTGGCAAGACTGTTTGGGATGTTTGTCAAAATGGCCAACCCTGTGTTCTGAATTTTTTCCTACCTGTGAGAAGAGATGGTTGCTAATAGGAACTTTTATAAATTGTGAATCACATGCAGTATTCTCTTCACCATAATAATAATAACGAATATAAACATTTTGTCATGTATTCTTTCGTGTTTGCTGCTATCTCATTTAAATCCTGTCTGCCTAATAAACTACGAAACTAGAGTGAGACAACAGCAAACGCGGAAGAAGATACATATCATGTCATGTTTATATTCGTATTATTCCTATGCCGAATAGTGATACAGTCAGGAATGAAGCACGGCAATTCATTAGATTTTTAAATCTAAGATGACTCTAATTTCTGTGCAGAATGTAATGCACTAAAGAGGCGTCTGCAAAGATTTTCAAACGGAGAAAAATTTTCGCTAAACTTTCATTCAGAACATCTTCTATCATACACAGTCTATTATTTGGTTCTTGTTGATCATTATTAAAGAAAGCGGCAGTGCAAGTAACAACAAATAGCAGTCTCACGCCATTGTTTCGCTAATGAGACGATTCCTCTCTTTCTCTCTCTCTCTTTTTTTTTTTTTTTTTTTAAATTGTAAGTGGCGGTAGCGTGCACAAAATCAAGCCATGCCGCGAGCGGCAACAGGTCGTAAACACTCATTATCAGAATGCGACAAACAATGCATGACACAGTACAGTAATGCATTTTCAGCTTAAGAGTGATGTGAACACCTATAACAAAGACAACGACACTTATCAGATCAAAGAAAAATAAGCAATCAATTCAAACCAGACGAAGCACGTGAAAAAGGAAGGGTACCCGTATAAATATGGATGCAGCGCCTGACGAATAGCAATGGCTACCTGGTAAAGCTTAACTGCTAAGCTTACGACTCGAACCAAACTACTATAGCTGTATCGTCATTCATTTGACCTAAATTGTGTCTCATATTACAATGGACCAACTTTGTTTCGATTTAGAGGTGCGGCCTAAAACTTCTATCTCCCCTTGAATTTCGCGTCTCAGATTTCTGGTGCGGCGTAGATTCGGGAAATTTCTTTTTTCCTCGATTTTTGAATCTCATTTTTCAGGTCTGGCTTAGATTCGAGTGCGGCTTAAATTCGAGTAAAGACAGTAGATTTTTTATCTATCCAATTACATTATATCTAATTAGCACTTTTATGAAAACATTATTAACTCTCCATGTGTTACTTTTTTTTGGTGCAAAGTGGAGTAGTATTATGGAACAACTAGCATTTCTTCTTCAAGAATTTCTGACGATAGTGCTGGTTCAACAAGATTACTTTCTGTGAGGATGTGCTCATAATACACAAGCATAATCTTGAAACTTCACTCTATGATAAATTTTCAAGATCACCTTGTGTCTTTGAAGGACTAGGCAAGTTGTCGTAGTTCCTGTAGGACATTACAATATTATTTTCTTATGTCATACTAAAAGATTTTCACATGCAACAACCACAAAACACTATTTGCTGCTCTGGCAACGAATGCTGCAATGCTACTGCAGCCACATCCATCCCTTCCAAAAGACGCCATATCCCTTTCAACCACTGTAGAATACCTCAAAAACTTTTGTTCCCAAGTAGCAGTGTCCCACTGTACAGGTAATTCTACTAGTGTAAGCATTGGGCTAGTAGCATAGGACATATGTTTTGTCAACTGTCGTCAACGTCTTCAGCTAATAATAATGTGTATACTACAAAATATGTAAAAATTAAGGCGAAAAGTACCATTAACTCTCTGTAAAGAGGTGCTCTGTTTAGTACCACATTTCCCACCTCAGCTTACTTGCAATGTTCATAAACAATGAGAATTATATATGATTTAATTATTATGTATTTGATGAATTTTATATTTGAATGATATACGTAATCAAGTTGAATGGGAGAGAGAAGGGGAAAAAAGAAAAAGAAAATAGACCAAAGTGATAATTGAACTGCCCTGGAGAATTCCATTAGGGCCTACAGCCTGTAGAAAATCGTCCTATCTTTAGTGAATTAAAAGTTGCTCTGAGAACTTCAAAGTCAGTTTTCATGAGAAGTTTTGAGTTGCAGCAAAATGCTTTGGATGATTGACATTTTATTTCTGAACTTCACATACCTTAATATTAAAAATTATACAAATCTGATTGCTGTATGGTCCCCTTGAACGTCAGAATGATCAGGCATGGATATAGACATGTGGTCCCCTTGAACGTCAGAATGATCAGGCATGGATATAGACAGTGTTCCTACAGATAAGATAAAGGTGACAAGAAAGGGCAGAAGATGTTGATGTGAAGCTCATGATATGGTCCACAACAGATTCTTAATTCTACAGCGGAGCACATGCTTATATGAAACTTCATGACAAATTAAAGCCAAGTGGCACACTTGGACTTTAGCTTTGTCTTTTGCAGATAAATTTTTGTCATATGAGTGTGTCACAAAATCCGACTCAGAGATTCATCACTACTTCTCTACCTAATCATCAATGCCACAAACAACACTCCTTTGTATACTCAGGTGGTGTAGCAACCATGGCAGAAAGGTTGCCGCAGTAAATAACATGGCAACTGCAGAGGTTTGTTTTAGAATGCAGTTTTTTCTCTGTTGCACAGAAGAGATCTGTAGGTACATTAGAAGTTACACTGGCCTTGCTGAGTGACTCAGCAGGTATAACGTTGCTTGCAAAAGGCAAAACCCTTGATTCCACACACAGTCTTGCACAGGATTAAAGTGTGAGGAAAGTTCATTACAAAAGAGATGTGCAACTTACAATGTGAAATTGTCAGTGGCTTCATATACGGAGTACGGCACAAATATTTACAAAATCTTTCCCAAGAAGGGGAGCATTTTGAGTAGCAATTGCATACATTGTTTAAGTTAATGCACTGATTTATGAACATCTGAAAAACATTTGTAATCACTCTAACAACTAGTGAGGTGTCTGGGTCTCACCTACTTTTACAAAAGGAGATTGAAAAGTTCCCCAGCTGGAACTGAAAAATGATTTTGTTACCACACGGAAACTTGTTATATAACTTTACCAGTATCATATGTTTCAAACTCTAGCAACTATCTTTAATTTCAGATAGAGCATGTGGCAGATGGTGTACAACCAAATTACATGTCTGGAATTATGGGGAATCATGAAGTTTTTGTTTCTCCAGGAAGAGAACACTCACACTGTGATATCATAAACACTAACAGAGAAATGTCTTTCCTAATGCATTGTCAAAATCTTTGTGTTTCATTTCACAACTAGGAATTTCATCACTGAATTATGAGAAGGATGGATTACTACTTGCTATATAGCGCAGACAGGCACAATGAAAAGACAAACAAGTAAGCTTTCACCAAAAAGGCCTTCATCGAAATCAAACACCACACACACACACACACACACACACACACACACACACACACACACACACACACACTAAAAGCACACAACCTCGGGGTAAGCAGCCAGAGATTGTGGTCATGTGTGTGTGAGGTGTGTTTTTGTGAGAGTTTGTGTGTGTTGTGTGTATGTTGTGTGATTCTGATGAAGGACTTTCTGGCTGTCTTTCAGTTGTGCCTATCTATGACTCAGCATCTTCACTATATGGAGAGTAGTAATCTATCCTTTTCATAATAGTGTAATTATTCCATCCTGAATTTTCCATTGTTTAATTCCATCACTGAAGATTACATATAAATGACATCTTACAAAAACTAGGTGTAGGGGAACAGAAAAGGTACATATTGTCTTCCTACACTTACAAAAGGTATTTGATGAATACACATCATCATCTACTAATCAATAGAAAGTTTTCACAAGAATGTGATCAAATCAGTAAATATTTGATGAATAAAATCCAGTCTGTTATACTGTACGGCGAATGTCCAATGGAAACTGAAGAAATGTCAGGTGCGCCCCAAAGGAGGGTAAGATGGCCTCCGATGTTGACAATATACACAAATGATTTATTGGGCAGGGTCAGTGTCACTACAGTAGACAACAGTTGATCAACAATCTTAATAAAATTAGACTCAACTTACACTTGATGAAGTGAATGCCAGCATTCTTCAAATGTTGATATAGAGAGATAATGCTGATAATGGAGAGAGAAGGAATCCAATTTAAGCTTTTAACAGAGGGGTCATAGTATTACTAAGATTATTTCTCTACAATTCCACTCTCAAACAGCATGTGAGAAAGTAACACTGGAATCTTTCCATGCCAGCTCCGATTTCTCTTATTTCATCATAATGGTCCTTTCTCTCTGCGCAGTGCTTTGGCATTCAGAACAGAAATTTGATGATCAAAATTTCGTGAAAACCTCTCATCACAACATCCTCCCCCCAGTGAGGTGGTGCACCCCAGCTTGCTCAACATATTTGTGACACTCTCTCCTCATTTCATGATGACGCAAAACAAACTGCCCTTCTATAAACTTTTTCAATGTTTTCTGAAATCCTCTCTGAAAAGCATTCCATACCAGGCAGCAATACTCTACAAGACAAACAGACATAGTGTAAGCAGTCTCTTTGTAATATGAGTGGTGAATATCTAGAGCATGTCAAATCATGAAAGTATTTAAAGATGACATTAAAAAGTGATTTGAAAAGGGACTAACGAGTAAAATCAGTACTAGGGAAGGCAAATGGAAGACCTAAATTTGTTGTAAGGGTTTAGGGAAAGGGCAATGCACCTACAAAGGAAACTGCATACAAGACACTAGTTTTACAAAGTCTAGAGAGCTGCTTCGGCGGCTGGAATCCTCATTAAATAGGCACAATGAAGGACAATGAATGAATCTGAAAACACATCGGTACAGCCTGTAGGACAGTGTAAAAGAGCTGCTCATAGAACTTAAATGTGAATCTTTGGAAGAAAGATGACTTAGTTCTCATACAGCTCTGTTGGGTAAATTTACAGAAACTGTATTTGAGGAAGGCTGTGTGACCATTCTACTGTCACCATTGTACAGCTCTCGTGGAGATCATGAGAATAAGATGAGAGAGATTAGGACATGTATAGAAGCATACAGAAAGTCATTCTCTCTTGCTCCACACAAAACTAGAACAGTGCAAAAATTCATTAACATTAGAGCAAAGTACCCTCCGTAATGCACTGTCAGTGGCTTGTGGAGTATACACACACATGCAGATGTGGAACTCTGCAGTGGGGATAGATATCCTACTATTCTTTAAAATTCATAGCTTGGAGAGTTGTCCTGCACATTTTTTCAATGATAGTAACATTTACTTTCAGATGCACTTACGTGTAAATTTAAGCTGCATAAGTTTATCAGCAATGGTTCAAAAAGCAAGATTTTTGCATCGAAGTGCTATCTTAAGTTTATAATCCTCCCAGCACCAAGATTACACATATTAAACAACACAACATTAAAGACAGAAAGTAGCACTAAAACAGGCAAGCAATTATAAAAATTTTAAGGCAGCACACACAATTCTTGATCTACTCACCGGAAGCCGAATCGGGGGATTGCACATAAACAGAGGAAGAAATACAACATTAAACCTTGAACCATTTCAACATTTTTAAAAGATATGCAATTAATGTCAAAGGCTGCAACTTACTTTCGATAACAGTCATTCAAGTTTTGCAGCAAGAGTGTGAGGCCTTCATTTCCAAACTCTTGTACCCAACTAAGAGGATTATTGGTGAGAGCAATACGTAAAGATTCTATACAGTTGTACTTCTTGTTGACACTGAGATCTGGAGAATACAGGTACGCAATATAATCTGCTGGCTTGTCAAACCTGCTGCGGGTTTCCTGGTAAAGAAAAGAAACAAAACAAAAAAAAAATCAACATCTGCTACTGTAAAACATTTGGAGTTTCCAAACAATTTATAATAACTGGTAAAAATTAAAATCCTTGAAGCTAGTGCTCTTAAAGTTTCTTTCACTGGATTCAGTTCTGGTATAGGAACATTTCCTCACATAACACACTGTATTCTTTTATAATGAAAGTAATACTAATAATAAAATAACACAAATTCTTATAGTGTACAAGCTGCAGAGTACCTTTCATCATGAAAATTGACACCTCAAGTAATTACTAGAAAGCACTGAATGAAACAAAACAAATTATTACGGAACCTTCCGTGTTATCATTTACGTATTCTAAAGATTTTATGAAGATTAGGTTAATTCAGGAACTAAATTAGTTCATGCCTCTTCTCCCAACTTCATCTGCACCATTTCATGTGTTTGTAAGAACACCTCAGGCTGCTGATTACTTAGCCACCAACATATTATATGGGAGGTAGAAACAGCCTGCAGTACTGAAGAAGCAAGCAGTATTGCATTATTTTTAATCTATATTCACAAGTTCAAAATTTATGAAAAAAATATGTCTGAAATAAAAATGAATTCTGCACTATAAGCCTGGCAAAATTTCATTCTTCACAATGTCAGTTTTTTGTTATCCTGTCTTCACTGTAGATAGATTTTCAAGTAGACATACTACAAGGACACGATGAAACGTTCTCAGCATGGCACACAAAACCTGTTGATTTCTGCTACAGTTTATTATTGTTATGTTGCAATGTAGCGAAAGTCAAGTGATGACTTCAACTAGATAATAGTTTTGTTTACATGACTTCTTGAAAGTATTAGCATTTGTGTAACTGATAAGTGGGATATTGTGCTACCATAAAATTATTTGTTTTCAGTGATTTACCACCAACTGAAGTTCATTCAAAGCTGGAATTATAAAGTTTTTGCTTCTCAAGTTACAACAGTTATGAAATGCAAGGCTGAATTTAAATGTGGCTGTACCTCCCTTGATCAAAATATTTTTTTTTGTTCAGTGTAGAGTTAATCCTTTGACTACTATTGGCAAGTTAACATGACACGCTCTGCTGCTCTCCAGGTGATGTTGACGAATTTAACCACAGTCTCTGGGTGCAATTGACAAGTTAAACCAGACTCCTTGCTGACCCCCCCAAGTGCCAGTGACAAGTATCGATGAGTCACAACTCAGGTACCACGGTACTGCCCCATATTTCAATAGGCTTTCACAGTTCTGGCCACTAAGTTGTTTCGTGTACTCTGTCTGTCATAATCTCATTTTGCAGCATTTGACTTCACTTCACATTTTATCATCATGAGTGGCATCAGTGTTGTTTTCATCACTTATTATATGAGGAGCAAAACAGACAGACAATCTAGTTCCCATGCCTGTCTTTGCTGATGACCTGACTTTACTGGTAAATGACATGTAAGAAGCTTCTATGCAAATCCAATCACTGCATGTAACAGCAGAGAAAACAGGTATATTTATCAACATTCGAAAGACTGAAATCATTTAATATTGAAGACACCCCTAGAACAATAAGAGTCAGCTCCACCAAGCATAGCAAAAGAACCTTGGAGAATGGGTTTCAGCCAATCCCAGTGAAATGGTTGCTCTCAAAGAAAGGATAATCAAACAAAATATTGCAAAAATAAATAAATAAAGCACACCTCTAAACATCTGTTATATTAGACAGACACTATAACAGCAGTCAGACCTCTATGCAATACTAACAAGGAAACTGACACACACACACACACACACACACACACACACACACACACACACACGGTTGTGGCTGCAGTAAGTCTGCCAACTCTGCCACAGATCCTGAAAGCAACAGTCCTAAGTCATCTATGCCAGCAGGTATATCTCCGTATGTCCATCTTTTTAGAGACTGTTGCGGGTCTCAGCTGTTCGATAGAGGGTGTCAAATTAAACACCTTTCAGCAATCAAATTTCCAAGCTTAGCAACCAGTTTCAGCATTTTACTAGACCGTCTTCAGGCCCCTGACTGATGTGTAGGAAGAATCTACCTCGGTTGTGAGCAAAACAGGGGCCAGCAATAATAGTATTATTAGACATCTACACGTTACAGTGATAACTTCAACCATCACCCAACCCCGTTGGCAGGCATTCCACTGTGCATTTAATCCACACCAGAAACTCTGCGTTAGGTCTGTTGTAACTCAAAGGACATTTATAATTGAAACAATTCATTTTATCAAAACAGACATGCTTCTGGAATAAAAAGAATTGTGATTTGTGACTGTCAAACTGACTGGATCTTACATTTCATAATTTATACAGGAACAACAACAGAAACTGAGTTCCACAATTCAGTAAAAGGTGGTGACATAGTAGCAACATTTACAAAAGTAATATCACTGATAACTATCATCTCTCACAAGCAATGAATCTGCATGTCAGCTGAAAGTAACCAACAGTCTTCAATTAAAAAATATTCTGTTAACTAAATCTGAATTTGTTTATTGAGCAGAGTGAAGAATATATGCAATGTAGCAGTATTATGGATTTGTAGCTAAGAAGGAACACTGAACAGTGGGTGCATATTGAATGCAGCACAACTTTTGGTACGGGTTTCCAAAATCAGATCACAGACTATTGCAGGAAAAGCCATCTTTATATCTCTGTAGATTTGCAAAAACTGAATATGCAGAGTAGCCACAAAAATAAAAATTAATTTTTACACCTACAACATTTGTCTCAGTAGTAGCAAATCTTAGAGGAACAGATGGAAAGATTACAGAAAGCACTCCAGAACATTCAGCACGGGGCGAGGCAGGCTGCTGGGGTAACACCAACCCAGGCAGAAGCCCAAACACAGTCTACTTAGCACAGGCAGACACATTAGGTGGTGGTGATGCAGTGCTCAGATTGGCATGTAGCTAGCACAACTGCATCAGCCAAAGCACATTCACTGTACAAAAATCATTTGCGTAATTGCTCCATGTTACATTAGGAAACAATATTTTAAAGTGGTTGACAAACGGCAGAACCTGGCTATCAAGGGAACTAAAGACCAATGCAAGACATCACTGGTGACAACAGTTAGATACTTCCAGTAAGACCTGGAAATGAAACATAAGTGAACCGTCTAATAGTTATATACAAAAGTGAAGATTCCACAGTTCTTAGAAGAAAGATGGTGGCAATGTGTTTGTCGCAATCTGTCTGTCAACTGAAGAGCAAGCAGCACTTGGGATGGCAGATGTGGCCTTTCTCAGAGGAATGCTACAACTGCTTTCTCAGGAGAATGCAACAAATGCTGTACAGGATGGCTAACAATAGTTTCCTGTCATGCACTGCAGTGCAGAGTGTGGAGATATACATAGATTCTGTTGATGTATGTTTTTTACATGTGTTATATTATTTTTGTTTTCCATATAGTATCAACACATTAATGGGAAAATAAACACTGGATATTTTACACTCTTTTTCACTACAGATGCAAAAGGCAGACTATGGAAGAATCAGTACAACTCAAGAAACAGCCTGTAGGTTTTCCTTGCAGTGTAGTGAGGTAGGGAGGTGGGGACCTGCCTGCTTGCTCTTCAGTTTGCAGACAGACTATATTGGCAATGTGCAACAGCATTCTTATTATATTACAGAATTCCTATAAAGGTTGACATACAGCAGTATCTGTGCTCAAGTTTGCTATGAAATATTGGTGAGAAAGATAAAACAATGAACTTGAGAACTTCTCGTCCCACCATTATGACTCTGCAAATATCAAAGTAACCAATCATGTAAGACTTGACTTCCTGTGCTTTTTCCCCCCATTCTTAAAAACTATGAAAAATTTGTGTGGCAGCTGTTCTGATAATCCACACTTTTGCAGCATACATGCAATAAATTCAAGGTAATGTTTGGGAGCACTGGTGCCATTACACTGAGGCTTCATTTGTTAAATGAACATTGTGACGCGGAAACTTTTGAAAAGCTATAGGTAGAATCTATCACATGTATTACAATGGTCACAGAATATGCAGAATATCATTATGTGCTTATATTGATTTGATATTAGGAGACATATACAAGTAGCATTTGGAGAAATACCTGATTTAAGCCTTTAGAATGCATGATGAGCATTTTCTTCTTTTTGACGGTCGGTTGGTTCCGGAGGGGTTCTTTCTTTTCGTCAGTAAGGTTCATATCATTCTGCAACAGAAATTACAATTTAATGGCATGAATCTGTTACAAACCGGCAAAAAATAAAAATAAGAAAACAAATTGGTGACAATGCTATGATTTTCTAGATCGCGTTGAACACTAATTTGGCACTAAAATATGCAATCACAAGATTGTGCTGCGTGAAAATTATGAAACAAGTTATATCACTTGTGATTTGTGCTGATGTTAAAAAATGCTTCAAATGGCTCTGAGCACTATGAGTGCTAACTTCTGAGGTCATCAGTCCCCTAGAACTTAGAACTACTTAACCCTAACTAACCTAAGGACATCACACACATCCATGCCCGAGGCAGGATTCAAACCTGCAACCGTAGTGCCACGCAGTTCCAGACTGTAGCGCCTAGAACATCTCGGCCACTTCGGCCAGCTGCTGATGTTACTACCAAATCAATGACATTTCTGTTGATAATGGGAGATTATTTAAATAATGTGGTGCATGTGTCCAATGTTGTTTAAATTCTCACTGCCCTATTTAAAAGCCAACACCATATCATTATTGAAACCTTTATGTATAACATTTACAAATAAAATAATCATTTATAGATAATTATAATTAATTATTCAAACAGTTAAGGGATATGAAAATTTAATACTGATAGGTGGGCTGAATTCAATAATAGGAAAAGGAACATAATGAAAAATAGTAGGTGAATGTGAACTGGTGGAAGTAAATGAAAGAGAATGATGTCTGGTACAATTCTCTACAGAGCATAATTTAATCCTTGTTAACACTAGGTTTAGGAATCAGGAAAGAAGGTTGTAGATAAGGAAGAGATCTGGAGACACCGGAAGGTTTCAGATTGATTATATGATGGTAAGACAGAGATTGCAAAACCAGATTTTAAGCTGTAAGAAATTTCCAGGGGCAGATGTGGACTCTGTTCACAATTTGTTGGTTACGCACTGCATGTTAAAACTGAGGGAATTGGAAAAAAGGTGGAAATTAAGGAGATGGGATCTGGATAAGTTCAAAGAACCAGAGGTTGTTGAGAGTTTGAGAGGGAGTATTAGGCAACGATTGACAAGAACAGGGGAAAGAAATACAGTAGAGATGAAATAGTGAAAGCAGCAGATGATCAAATGGGTAAAAAGGCAAAGCCTACCAGAAATCCTTGAATAACAAAGGATATGTTGAATTTAATTTATGAATGGAAACAATTTAAAAATGCCGTACAGGAAGTAGGAAAAACTGAAAACAAACCTCTAAAAAATGAGACTGACAGAAAGTGCAAAGTGTCTCAGCAGGAATGGCTAGAGGACAACTGTAAGGATTTAGAAACATATATCACTAAAGGACAGACAGATACTGCCTACAGGAAAATTAAAGAGGCCTTTGGAGAAAAGAAAAGCAGCTTTATGAATATCAAGATCTCTGATGGAAAGGTGGAAGGTGGAAGGAGTGTACAGATCCACATAGGTATGCGACATTCACATTTACATGAGTTGTACTAATTTCAACTAACTTTTTATGCATGTTGTAGATGACTTTAGCTTTTTCACTGTAAAATTCAGCTGTTTCATCACTATCACTGAGATAGTAATGTAATACGCGAGCAGCAGTTAAGGGTATATGAAATATCTGACACACATAGCTATAAGAATAAAGATTAAAGTATTTTTTATTCAGATCATTAACTACAAGAATGCTTTGTACAAAACAGGCATGGCATTTGTTGAATACTAACTGACAGCAATTGAAAAAATAAACTGAGTGGGATTTTAAAATGAATTCAGCTAATTATGTACACCGATTTTGAGTACCAAAAATGTTTTAACTGCTGGGTATGTTATAAAGTTCACAAAACTACATTTCAGTAGTAGTAGTATGCACACAATGGAAAACACTGATTTGAGAGAAGTTTCCACAAAAAGGTGCAATCTGAATATATTTCACCTTGTATTTATAAATCAACAGCTGTTCTCTTGTTAAAATAATAAGTGTATTCTGTTAAAATATAATTTACAATTGTTCCTATGTCACAAGGATCCTCCAACCAAAGTACAAAAGCACATTTAAGTAAACAGTGTCCAATTCGGTAAAAGTCAAATAGCTCTGTCCCAGTGGAGAGACCAAGTGTGACTAACTGCAGCTTTTTTTGTTAGTTACTAATGACAACTTTCTTTGACAATGAGATTATTGCCATTAGGAAATAACCAGTTTTATCACACTGCATTCCTTCTGAACTTTATTGATTGCTACATCAGCTTACTAATTCCCTGGATTCTTACATACCTGCAGAACAACAGACAGCTGTTGAAGCAAGAGAGGAAAGTTCTGCATCACTTCCCCACTCTCTATTATGTGCACATTTGCTGTAATGGTTTTAGGGCATCCATCCAAAGACAAAAATCACTTAATTTCAGTAAAGCCAGAACAGGCAGCAAATACTTTTTTCTTTTGAAACAGAAAGTTCTTTTGGAGACCTTGTCTTTAAGTCCCTGATACATGACAATCACACTGATTTACATCACAAATTTGGTCCAGAAATACTGGTACATCTCCTAAACTTTGCAGAGCTCGTAATTCTCAGTTCAGACGACTTCATATACACGAATAAATGGATAAAAAGGAATGTACAAAAAACTTAAAACCTCTTTTCCCTGTCCACAACTTCTGGTTCGTAATTTATGTTTCCACTGATGTGTCATTATTTTGAGTGATGAGGATGAGCAAAAGATTGAAATGTTGGTAATACTGGAATGATACTTCTTGAAGCCACCATGGAAGTGACTAAGGAACTGTTCAGATTTAAAGATATAAATAGACAATGTGGATGTTGATCACTTCCTCCACAGTCTTCCACAAACAAAGCAACACTAACAACTGATCACATATGGATAATCCTTCCCAGATTTAAGTAGGTGGATTAAAGCAGATTTTCTTCACAAGTCTGGAAACTGTCCTCCTGCCCAAACAAATAAACAAATTAAAAGAAACAGTTCCTATTGTTCTGCCTGTGAGGCATCTCAGCATATGGTAATGAACTATCATAACCACATCTTACAGTCACGGAACAAGATAATTTCCCAAGAACTGAAGGCTGGATGCTTCACAAATGTGACCAATCTCATTTGTGACAGATTACACATTTGTGGCTCCTTTCAAAGTATATAAATGTGGTTAGTTGGCTGTAGCTGTAGCTATAGCATACACTTTGCTGAGCACTGGTGGTTTACTTTTGGATATTGCTCTGCCTGGTCAATGGACCCCAATTAGTGATCACTGACCACTTCCTACTAACCGGTATATGTTAGGGAAGGCCAGCATAATGAGAGGTCAGTGGCCAATCATGGCCCCATAACAGTGCAGAGTTGCATGCTGTGCTTTATTTTCAGAATAAATAATACTCATGACAACATTAAACCCACAGCAGCTCAACCCAGTTAAACTATACTTACAGTTATGCCACCCCCCCTAGACATATGGTAGAAAAGCCCCATTCATGTCATGTGTGTTAAAATCCAGAAAACACGAAGTAATAAAGCATTACTTGGATGCTTGACTAGGTTTGTACAGAAGCATACCTCACATTTTGGTTAATAATTTCCTTCTTTTGTAAATATGTTCTTTTTGTACAGCAATGTAATAATAAACTACTTACCAGCATTTCCTCAAATCTTTTGTTGAGGGTCTCTTCGTCAAGCTCCTCAATAGACTGTGCATGTTGTTCCTCGATCTCATTGAAGTCCGACTCTGAATGTGGCCGGGGGATGTGGCTGCCATTGCCACGTCCACCTTTCTTTGGCCGAGAGAAAAGGTCCAGCTGCAACAAAAATTTATATTTAGGAAACACACATTAAACAGAAGGAGATGATTTTTTCTAAGAGACACTCATACTACAACATCTAAAGATGCTGCTTCATTGTGCAATTTCTTTTGGTTTCTTAATGTGATACAATGCATCATATTAGTTAGACAGGACAAAAACCAGGTACTGGCATGTTCTGCAATACCATAATATTTAAACTTCAGTAGAACAGGGTTAGCTGCACAATCAAATCCTTTTGACCAATCAGATTTGAAATGGCCAATTGGTATTTTCCGTAACTTGTGTATTGAAAAATAAATGAGCGTGCTCCGTGATGAGGCCCTGCAAAGAACCACAGTGAAACTGAGCCAGACGTAGTATTTTTATTTTAAAAAGTTGCCAGAAACAATAAATAAAAAAGAAAATGCTATTCGCAAATAGAGTTAAATCCCCAAACCTTCAACTTTTGTCGTTTGCTGATTATCCCTGGAGAGTACTAACTCTGATTCTTTACTAATCTAACATAAAATATCTTAGAACCACAAATAGTTCAGTAGCAGTGCACTTTTGGTGTCTGCAGCTGTTGCATTGCATGCCAATTTTGGTACAATTCTTGTGATGAAAAATGGGAACTGAATACAACAAATCATGAGTAGATTGTTGGTAGCCTATCAAAATACTCGTTCCTATGTTTCATAAATAACGTTACTTCATATTTCATCCTATTAGATTAGAATTTAATCATATCACTAACTCTCATGCAAACTGTCAATTTTGCAACCTAACATAGACACCAGCCTATGCTAAAGATCAGTCTGTTAGCCCATCTAGTTTTCTTTCCATTCTCCACATCAGAAACAAATGTAATCAATTCACATCTTCTGCCAAATCATTAGATCCTATGATTTTCAATCGTGTATAGTGTCAACTGACTGGCTAAGACCAACATCAAGAAACTGCCAACATCAGTACGAAACCTGAACACTGTATGTGCACTTTAGCCAGTAGTTCTATTTGATGATGAAACAAGTATTATACTGAAGCCTAATGGATAAACACTTTAAAATTAATAACTGGATCTCTGCTAATGGACTGCTGATGAAATTGAATAAAACACAAAACGCGCAATTCTGAACTGCACAAGGCCTGGCCGAGTCATGAAAAATAATGCGCGAGGGTAAATCAATAAATGAAACAGAATCTTCTAAGCTACTGGGTGTTTATTTTGATAAGAATCTGAACTGGAAGTCACAAATTACAGATCTTAAATGCATAAGTTCTGCAACTTTTGTACTATAGAAAACTTGAGTTACTTATGCTATCCTCATTCCCTAACTGCTTATAACATCTCATCTAAGATAATTTTTCATTGAGGAAAACAGTCTTTATTGTTCAGAAGTGCATAATGAGGATAATATACACACTATTGAGTCTCTTGTAGATAGCTGCTTACACAGTTTGGCATAATGACAAATGCCATGCAGAACATTTATGAAATTTACTGTAAATAATCACAGTTTGAAGTCGATATATATATATATATATATATATATACCTGTCCTTTTTTCCCCCTAAAGGTAAGTCTTTCCGCTCCCGGGATTGGAATGACTCCTTACCCTCTCCCTTAAAACCCACTTCCTTTCGTCTTCCCCTCTCCTTCCCTCTGTCCTGATGAGGCAACAGTTTGTTGCGAAAGCTTGAATTTTGTGTGTATGTTTGTGTTTGTTTGTGTGTCTGTCGACCTGCCAGCACTTTCATTTGGTAAGTCACATCATCTTTGTTTTTAGATATATATATATATATATATATATATATATATATAAAAGCAGGGTGTATGTATGTAGTGCTAGATTTCTAACATAAGAGGTACTGTGACCTTCAAGGATTTTTCTTTTGGCATTTAGACTTTGACACATCGTTTTACTGCTTTTCTGAGTATTTTGAAAGTGTGAATACAACATCTGTTATAAATCCCTTGAACCAGAGACAAAAGTTCTATTGTACCATGTCTCAAATTCTACTGATCTTGATTTCTTTTCGTCAGAGGTACCAGTGAGTACCATCACAAATCAAGCACACTATGTACTCAACACAAACTGAAATCATATCTACTTGATATCAACTACGCCAAATAATTTCTCAATGTGTGCTGTGGCGTTTTTTGATAGAGATATTGAGCATAGTTAAGTACAAATCACTAAAAAAAAGCACCTTAAGACAGATGTGTAAATATGGCCTCCATGTTGTCAAATTTTTCACTGAGAAATTGTACTACAATTGCAAAACTGACTCATTTAACATCATGGCAGGGGGTTACTATTAGAATCAGTGCAATAAGCAAACAAAAAAAGCTAAACTAAACATCAGTAATTGGCTGGGTACTAAATTCAAAGGGCAGCGGAAGCCAAGGGAATAGAACTGCCTTCACTCCAGCCTTTGGCTTAACATCAGGTTTACTTCTACTACAATAATTTAAGGCATGGGGTTTTTAACAGAACAAAATTAGGTAGTTGCACCACTATGAGGATGCAAATCAGGTTTAATTCAACAAAGGCTGCAATGGTCAAGAGCGTTAGTAACTTTTGAGATTGTACATAATGAGTTAATCTTAGCCAAGGCGTCAAAGATGCCATTATCAAAACCTCAGAGTTTTAACAAGTTCGTGTAATTGGTTTATGAGCGGCTGGATGTTCCTTCTGCGATACTGCCACTGTATATGATTTCTGGCAGCGGTTGTCACGAGAATGTACAGTGGCAAGAAGACCGGGGTCCAGATGGCCACATGGCATTACCGAGAAGAAAGACCATATCTTCAGCGTATAGCTCTGGCACATAATACTGCGTCTGCAGCAGCAATTTGGGAAGCAGTTGGCACCAGTGACATAATAAACTATTACAAATCGGTTACTTCAAGGACAGCTCCAAGCCAGATGCCCTGGAGTGTGCATTCCATTGACCTCAAACCACCCCTGTTTACGACTTCAGTGGCGTCACATGAGAGCTCGTTGGAGGGCAGGGTGGGTGTCTGTTGTGTTTTCTAACAAAAGCTGATTCTGTGTCTGTGCCAGCGATGGCTGTGTGTTGGTTATAAAGAAGTCAGTTGAGGGCCAGCAAACAACCTGTGTGGGTGCTAGAACACTGTACCTACCACAGGAGCTATGGTCTAGGGTGACATTTCATATGACAACAGCAGCACTCTCGTGTTATCCCATCCAGCCTGAGTGCAAATCTGTATGTCACTCTGGTGATTCGGTCTGTTGGGCTGCCATTCATGGCCAGCATTCCAGTGGGTTTTTTCGCTCACCCGCATACTGCTGTTGCAGCCCAACATGCTCTACGGAGTGTCGACATGTTGCCTTGGCCTGATTGATCACCAGATTTGCCTCCAATTGAAGACGTATGGGACACCACTGGACGACACCACAAGTGCCATCCACAAACACCATTAATCCATCCGATTGCAACAGGCAAAGAAATCCATTCCATAAAATGACAACCAGCACCTGTACAACACAATGCATGCACGTCTGCATACTTCCACCCAACATTCTGGTGGTTACACTGATTATTAATGTTCTAGCATTTCACATTTGCAAAGCTATATCTCGCACTTACATTAACCTGTGATCTTGCAATGTTAATCATTTAATTCTGTTACCTAGACAAAAGTAATCCCGAAAATTCATTAACCTATATTAACTATTTTTTGGTGCTGCGATTTTTTCCGTCAGTGTATTTTCCCCCCAGTCTAACTATTCTTGAATCACTGAATGTTTATGATAAATTCCACCATGTAGGTCACTTAAGACTTAGCGTCTGAGTGTTGGAAAATGTGCAGCACTTGCTTATCAGCTTGACGCCTAGGAGGAATGCTTCAGCAACAATCTTTTGCCGTTCCCGAGAATGCAGAGTACTGACACTACGTCGCTAATAGTGTTAACGAGGGAAATGCTGCACAGTAACGAACAGAACTAGAGAGCTAAAGACGGGCACGTGAAGCACGTATAGTGTATACGTATTCTCCCAGCAGAGGATTTCATTCAGATTTGATGTTTCTGTAACCCAATGACATCGTGGTCGACAGAATACATAAGTCACAATAGGTTACTACCTATATGACGAATTACATATACAACTGTACATATTTTCCGTATTACATTAGACGATTTGCGGCATTCCCGTCGTAATTTCCCTAGGACAGCAGTAAAAGTGATCTTTTAGAAGGACACTGCAGGATGCACGGAAAGCATTAATAAAAAGACCCAAGAACTCTGTCGAAATATCTGCACGAATTAACCCACGACTAGCGCTATAAGGTGGATAATTATTCCGCTGTAAGCGCTATGAACGCAGCTGGTGGTTGTCTCATTAATGCTCACAAATCACTACAGCTGTTCTAAGGCTCATTTATGGAATGAATCACTGAATTACTCGTATCATCATCATCATCTTGGACAGTTTCCAGCCACTGGCTGGGTCTGTCGGGAACACAAGCCTCTCGATCGTGTTCTGTCTTTCCACCATTCCCCCTCTTCCACCTTCGTCCAGTTCTCTCCTCTTCTCGTCACACATTCCTTCACTCCCTTCATCCATCTATCTCTTGGTCTTCCTCTGGGCCTCTTCCCCTCCAGTTGCAGATCAAACATCCTCTTTGGAATTCTTCCCTCATCCATTCTCTTCATGTGTCCATACCACTGCAGTCTTGATTTTTCTATCCTGTCCTGTACTGGTTCCTCCTTTAGTCTTTCCCTCACATACACATTTCGCAATCTGTCTCGTCTTGTTACACTCAACCTGCTCCTCTGGAACTTCATTTCACTAGCCTGTATTCTACTTTTGTCGCTTTTGTGCATTACCCATGTCTCACTTCCGTATGCCAATATGGGGACAAAGTAGATTCGGTATATAATTCCCTTGGATTTCTGTGGCACCTCCTTGCTCCAAATAAGCCCCCTAAAGCATTTGTAGAACTGCCCTGCTTTTCTGCACCTTTCATTTATTTCCATTGCGTTTCCCCCTTACTTTCAATCATGCTTCCCAGGTACTTGAAGTTCTCTACCACTTGTAGTTTTTCCCCTCCACAAGTTATATCCACATTTGGCCTATTCTTCTTCCTTGTTGTGACAATTATTTCACTTTTCTTTGCAGAGAAATGCATTCCATATTGTGCTGCCGTTGCCTCCCATACATCTAACTGCTCTTGCACCTCCTTCTCGCAATTTCCCCATAACATCAGGTCATCGGCAAAAAGCACTGCTTTCATTTTATGATCTCCAATTGCATCTGATACTTGCTGTAGGATTTCATCCATAACAATAATAAACAATAAAGGCGAAAGTGCACTTCCCTGTCGCAGCCCATTTTCCAGCTTGAACCATGCAGTACGTTCCCTCCCCACTTTCACACAACTCTCACTTCCCTTATACATTTTTCTAACTTTTCGTGTTATCTCTTCATCTATCCCTTTTGCGTTCAGCACATCCCAGAGCTTGCCCCTACAGATACTGTCATACGCCTTCTCAATATCTAAAAAGGCCATGGTTAAGTCCTTCCCGTACTCATAGTGCCTTTCCTGCAGTTGCCTTACCACAAATATGAGGTCCGTTGTTGATCTTCCCGGTCTGAAACCATACTGCTCCTCCTGCTCCTCTTGCAGTCTACTTTCAATAGTGCTTCTTATTCTCTTCTCCAGGAACTTTTCATAGATTTTTCCACAGTGGCATAGCAGGGTGATTCCTCTGTAGTTCTCTCATCTCCTTTTATCCCCTTTCTTGAAGATCGGGACTATAATTCCTTTCTTCCAATCCTCAGGAATTCTGTTCTCCTTCCACACCACCCTCAGCACTCTGTATAGCCACTGGGTTCCTACTTCTGCTGCTCGTATCATATCCACTGTTACTTCATCCCAACCTGGTGCCTTGCCCCCTTTCATCCTCTTTATGGCTTCTTCCACTTCATTCCAAGTTAGATCATCAATTTCCCCACTATTATAATCGTCTGCTGCCTTAGGCTCTCCAACGCTGTTAGTTACCTGCTTGGCGGCATTCAACAGATCTTCAAAGTACTCCTTCCAAATCTTTTTGAGCTCATGCATTTCCTCCATAACTCTTCCATTATTATCCATGATCCTCAGGCACTCGCTTCTGTCGTTCCTCTTATTTCTTACAATGGTGTAAAGTACTTTTTTGTTCCCTTCACTGTCCTCTTCTAACATTCTTGTCCATTTTTCCATCCACTTCTTCTTCTCCGCCCTTACTATGGTCTGTGCCACTTTCTTGCTTTCCTTATATTTTACCCTAGCTTCCTCTGTTCGGGTCTGGAACCATTCTCTGAAGGCTTTGTTCTTTCGAAGTACTGCCTCTTTACATATGTTGTTCCACCATGTGGTTTCCTTACTTCTCCTCTTTGTGCTAGTTCTTCCGCACACAGTCTCAGCTGCCTCAACTAGAGCCCTCTTAAAATCTCCCCATTCTTCTTCCACTGTTCTCTGATCTTCCTTTGCCAGCTTCTTCCTGATCAGTGTCTGGTACTGGGTCCTCCGTTCATTCTCTTTCAGCATCCATGTCCTCAACCTTTTCTCCTGTATATCTGTTGCCCTCCTATCATTTTTCTCTCTCAGGGTGGCTACCAACAGCCGATGGTCACTGTCTAAGGCCTCAGATGGAATGACCTTAACATCTGTGAGGCTGCTCATCATCTGCCTATCCACTAGTACATAGTCTACTACTGAAGTTTGGGACCAGTCTCCACTGTACCAAGTTATTTTGTGGCTACTCCTCTTCTTGTACCAGGAATTTGCGATCGCCAGCCCATTCCTCTTGCAGAATTCCAGCAACAATTTTCCTTCTCTATTTCGGTTCCCCCAGCCTTCTGGTCCCATTATCTCCTCGAATCCTTTCCTGTCTGTGCCAACATGTGCATTGAGGTCCCCTATTATAATCTGATTACCTCCATTTAGCTGCTTTTGCATGTCATCTTCAAATTCCTCCTTCTCCTTTTTTGTACACCCCACCTGTGGGGCATATGCTTGGATGATTTCAATGCTTTTTCCTTTCACTCATACTCTGGCTTTTATCATTCGATCATTGATACCTTCCACCTCCTCCTGCAGACCCTCTCTGACCACTATTGCCACTCCATTTCTTCCCCTCTCATTCCCTATCCAGTACAGTTTACATCCTTTACTTAGTGGTTTTTCACCAACTCCTCTCCACCTAGTCTCAGCAAGTCCAAAGATGTCCAATTTCCTCCTTTCCATCATTTCTACAATTTCTTCTAACTTCCCAGTTAGAGTCCTTACGTTTAAGGTGCCCAGTCGTAAACCATCTCGTAATCCTTTTCCATTGCTTGGTCGGTTTCCTTCAAATCCGTTCCGTGATCCGAGGCATGTTCCCTTTTTAAAAGCAGTTGATTTATCCACTACTGGCTTGCTAGGCCTATCGCAGCTTCACCAGAGCCCCGTTAGCCGTCACGTTTCAGGGTTCCCATAGGGCCTTCCCAGCTACCGTAGCGGTCCTGGGGCACACGAAATCCCCGCTGTACATCGCCCCTATAGGCAGTCCCCTACTTTGTGCATCTCCCACGACTTGGACGAGGGGTTGGACTTATGGGAGAATTACTCGTATGCTGTTCATCAATTTGGAACACCTGAAGTTTGTGGAACAGAAATATTATCTTTGTGAACAAAACAATAACTTATTGGAACGTTAGCATGTTATCTGCTTTACAAATCGAAAAAGAAGGGAGGGAGGGAAGTTCGGGGTTTAATGTTCCGAAGACTACGAGAGACAGAGAGCACACTCTCGGATCGGCGACAGATATGAAAGGAAATCAGTCACATTGTTTTCAAAGGAACCGTCTTGGTCTATATAGGAAAACCGCAGCCAGGGTGTCCGGTTGGTGATTTGAACCGCCTTCCTCACGAACACGATTCCGGTGTATTACCACTACGCCGCCTCTCTCTGTGCTTTACAAATGACAAGGTGTGTTTGCCAGCACAGAAATAACTGAGATCAATGCACTTTTGAAGACGAAGCCACTAGACACGTTTGCTCAGGTTACACAGCACAAGTAACTCAAAATATACATGTCTATCCGATACAAACTAATTGCCGGCCTCCATTCACCAGTTGCGAATCTGTCAGTGCAATTTTAGTTCAGTGACTAGCCCTATGTTTTGGGGAACGAAAAATGGGCAAACATCTATTCGATCGTTGACGTTGTTTTCTCGTTCTGCGCTACAGTTACACAACTCTTTCACAATAACAATAGGCGATCTTGACGCTCCCCGCCCTATGTGAACAGAAGAGTTAAATGGACGTTAATGTACATGAAGCATAGAAGATACTGGGTCGACAGAAGCGTCCGATCCAACGCGTCAGCTTTGACCCGTGACGTAAGGTGTTGTCGTGTGTGACGTCATGACGGCGCGGAGTTTGGTTTGAGTGAGGCTGTCTCCAGTTCTGTTTTATCTTATTTTATTTACTTTTCTGATCTGTTCGTTCTATCTCGTGAGATTTTTTTAAATTTAAAAACACTTATTACTTATTTTAATTATCTGTTTCCTCGAATTTCTGTTTTAGTTTATTATATTTATTTTTCTGATCTGTTCGTTCTATCCCGTGAGTTTTTTTTTTAAAAAAAAAGACAAAAAACACTAATCAGCTACTGAAGCATCTTTATCTTCTATGGGTTGCAGGGGTTACGACCCCTGGGGAGGTGGGTGGGTATTCATGCATGGCTGTCTTCACTTACACGTTGTAGCTACGCAAGGCGTCTAAATTTGTTTGTATTTAGTTTGCCCCCCACCCAAAACACCCCATTTCCCGCGCTTGTCCCGTTAGTGTCATTAGGCTTCTTGTGGAAAGTGTGTGTGTTTGTTTTTGTTTCCGCCATATTTGTGACGTCATGGGTCAAAGCAGACGGGTCGGATCGGACGCTTCCGTATTTCCAAGATACTTCTTAAACACTGTTTTTTGGTACATTCTTTATGTATATTTAGGATAAACATATTTTGGAAGTTTTCCACATAATCACCACCAGTATCACTTTTCAAAGGGTCTGTAACTGGTTCTTTTTCTTTTTTTTCCATCGTTGAAAAACAGTACTGTACATCCAACCTCCTCGCCACCTGTAAATATATTTCCATCCAAGAATTCTCTAATCTTAGAAGAAAAGTGGAATGACTTTGTATGGAATGTACAGAGCACGATGGAAAAGCCAAAACTTCCCACCCGAAGCGGTATTACCATCTCTCACTAGCGACAATCAAGATGCGGACGGCACTGTTAACAACAGCAATCTCAACAACATTCGTATCAGTTATTTTGAATAGCGTGGCCTATTTTTTATGAACTCTTGTGGTGCTTATAAAGTTTCAACCCCCGTTACAGCCCGATTTAGGGTAGGGGAATCTCAGCGTCACCATCTACGGTTGTGGTGAACTACTGGAAGAACTATCTGCCCTGAAAGACTGAAAATTCACGCGTCCGTATTGCAAATCCCATTAACCTTCCAGACAGATTGCCAAGGACATCAGTCGCAAGAAGTGGTGGTTCAGCTGATTACAGCACCAAGAGAAAAGACTAGGTCTTTTTTCTATTCGTTAAATGCATAGTTTTCCGTGGCGTCATTCCTTATATGTGATGAAAACAACTATTCACTGTCGCTAGGGGGACTTCGTGTTACCGTTAGCACTTATTTTCTTTCTACAGTGCAGCTTCGCTTGGATACGACTTTCATTTTCACGTAAAAAATAACGATCTGAACAGACATGTGAATTCCGAAGAAGCACAACCATCCAAAGCCCTCCACCTTTTTTATAAAAATAGTCGTATACACCACCCGCAATGAAGATTGACCCGTGCTAGGAAAACGTCTAGAAAATCGTTAAACAAATGTCCGCCGAATATTCCGAGACAGAAAAATGTTCAAATGTGTGTGAAATCTTACGGAACTTAACTGCTACGGTCATCAGTCCCTAAGCTTACACACTACTTAACCTAAATTATCGTAAGGGCAAACACGCACACCCATGCCCGAGGGAGGACCAGCCGCACAGTCCATGACTGCAGCACCTAAGACCGCTCGACTAATCCCGTGCGGCTATTCCAAGACAGAAAATAACTGGCAATACATAAACATGTAGCTACGAATGTCTCTACAAATTCGTAATAATATAAAGTTTTAGCTCTCGTGTCAGCGACCTGACATAGTTCCACTGTCATCACGTACTATTCATTTTTGCGGGCAAATTATCAATGCCCGCCGACAGAGCGTTAGAATCCGTAAACCAATTACATGGTAGCCTCCAGATGTCCGAAGGGCTAACGCTTAATTAAACGCGAGTGCTCAAGAGGCGTCACGAAACATCGGAATCCTGCCCATAAGACGCGATCCGCAGCGAATGTGTTCCTCTGAAAGGCAAGGGCGTGCCGCCCCCAGAACGACCTTGTCCAATAAAGCATTGTGGTTCGGGCTAGTGATTTCTATCTTTTCGTAGGAAAGGGCATATTAAGATTCAAAGACCGTCCACAACATAACACGCGGAGCACAAGTTTGTACTGACCGAAGGCTGCGTTATTATCAATGCTATTATCTCGATACTGATCTAAAAATATTTAAGGACATCGAACACACCAATACACGATGGCCAGGCAAAAAGAGAGAGCTTCTAGAACGCGAATCCAGTGTTACTTTTCGTAGAAGAGGATGGTGGTTCTAAATGGGTCTAAAATATGCAAGTCATACAAAGCAAAACATTGTCACGTAAAATACCTTGTTAAATTACACGGAAAAAATATAAAAGCAGAGGAAGTCTGTCGTCGTCTTCTGTCAAAATCATAACAAAAAAAACTGTAGCTACTTCGTGTTTCATCAGACGTGTTTCACAAATCTTCCGGACATGAGTCAATTTCTGTTTTCCCAGCACCTCCTCCCATCCATACCAGTCAGACTGGGAACTTTTAGTGGGCGCTCATGAACCCGGAATAGTAGTATTGCAGCCGAGTGGGTTTCTTCCGGTCTAATTTGGAAAAGATAAGATTGGTGACAAGTAAAACAAGAAGCCAGCTAACATTTGGAGTAAGTAGAAGGAACAATTCAGTATACATTAAACACAAAGAAACTTACTCCTGTTTACGCTTTTGGGAAAGACACCTTCGCACTTGAAAGATCAATGCTTGAAGTTTCCGTAAAAGCTGTCTTACGCAAATTCCACTCAGTTTCTTTTTTAATTGGCTTATTGGAGACGGCAGTGGTGTATACTAGGACATAAAAGCAATCGGCTTGTTTAGTTACGGACGCCAGTGATGTGGAAAGATAATGTTGTTGTTGCTTTTTGTTGTTGTTATCGTTGTTGTATGGGATATATGACAAACCGCTAGAGCTCTTATTATGCAGTCATGTATGCAAACCTGGCGTCAAACCGAAGGACAGGTTGAGTACTGGTGTTCTTTATTAGGCAATATCCTACTGGAGATGGTATGCCCTTGCCGTCTTACCCAGCCAGTATTGAAAATTGACCTCGATGCAAATTAGCATTTCTGATATGAAAAAATAATCGCAGAGGTGGAAAAGGCGGCAAGTGTAAAAAAAAAATCTGGAACCGAATGGCTTTGGGAGTTGTAGTCTGGCAGTTACACTCTGAGCCACACCACACAATCACTGTAAATTAAAATACACCAAAACTAACAAAATTAGGGAAAATGCTAATGGCAGAAGTGCACAAAACAATGTAGTCTAAGGAGCTGTAATATAAAATAGGTTGCATGGTAAGAAACAGTTTTATGACTAAGCGAAGTGTTCTTCCACAGTACAATGTACAAAAGGTGAGAAATGAACAGAAGATTGCCAGGTTACAAATATCGGGGTCCAAATTACAGTTCTCTAAGCCCAGTGCACGATAGAGGTGAATAAATACAAGTAGTGAAGAATACGATACAACCCGTCAGCTTTGCCTAGTTAAGATACAACCGTCAGCTTTGTCTAGTTATGCTATCAATAAATCAACTACCCATCAGCACTATGAGGACTACGTCATACACTCAAGCGTATTTTTAAGTGACGAAGTATGGGGATCCCAACAGATACTATAGGCGTTGGGCGCGGACTATGACAATGTCTTCAAACAACTGGAAAGTATCGGACAATAGTGTTACATAGAGCTTTTCCTAGTGGTGGGAAGGCGACGACGAAGTGAACGTAACAACTGATACTACAAACTGAATTTAAAAAGTTGTGATACATTTGCTGGCTCTGCCAACTACAACCAAACTATGTATGATCTTTCAACCTAATGTTACAAATCAGTCCATCTTACAACTTCCATTTAAAAAAACAAATAAAAAAGTGCCGACAATGACGCCCCTAATCAAAGCAGAACGGCAATATAGTGAATTTCACTACATGACACTAAACAATTGGGTTGATACTTACGTTCCGTACAGACCAACACTTAGATGGTTACTAACAATCCAAACATCACAAACATGAGAAGAAAACAAAAACGAAACTGAAGAATGGATTTCCGCCAGGCCACTTCTATTGCGGTAATCTGGAGACCGTCGATCGGTCGGTCGTTAAAGAACACACAAACACGCTGTGCCACCAATGCCAACACTTGACGCTGAATGTACTGCATTCCAAGTTAGCAACATCTTACAGTCGCGCCAGCATCTCATCTACAATGAAAACAAAACACCTCACTACACCGCCGCCTGCTCTGGGGCAGATCGCATCCTCACCATCAGATCCATTCCGAAAGCACTGCTCGCAAATGGCGGGACAATCGGTTGTTCACTCCACTGAAGGGAAAGAAGACTGCCCGTGGCGGAGGTACACTGATCACGGACGCTCAGCGGGGATGCGACAGTGTGGGATTACCTGGAAGATGCTACTCAGGTAATACATTCTCGCACTCGCTTGCGCGGCCGGGCGAACACTGAGGTGCGAAGCCGCTGCCGCGGCGGCGTCCTCCAGTAGACTTGGTCAAGGTGGCCACGTGACTCACGTTGACATCAGCGCGTTATTTTACTGGCTGAAGTCAAGGCGCGCCGCCAGGGGCGCACAGCTGCGCTGCACCCACGCCGAGCCAAAGCAACGGCCCCTGCAGTGCCTGGCTTCGGCCTCAAGCGTTCGTTACCGGAGTTGGCGCGCACTACTACTAGTGTCCGGACTGCAACACAGTTTCAGTGCCGGCTATCACCGATGACTCGCGACTGTAGTTTACCCTTCTACTACCTACACTTGCATGTATGTTACCCTAGTTTGTCCACGAAGCTGCCGCACTTGTTAAGTCAATAGACTATGGTCAGGAGGGAGTGCATTTCAAATCACCGTCCTACTACGTTCACTCTCCGCCGGTAGACAAAAATCACATAGTGGTAACAGCCAGATCACGCCCCATCGCCTTGTTCATCTTCTACCAACGACTACAATGCTTATGCGGATTCAAATGTCCTTCCCCCTCCCCCTCTCCACGACCCGCGCCAGAATGATTCCTTAATGGAGAGGGCAACGGATTAACGCCGATTCACTGGGCTTGGGATGAGGGGTTATGCAAGTAATATACAAATACCAAATAACAGAAATGTCCAATTGGCAATTATCAAATGAACTGAAAGCTTCCGACCTTAGCTTAGTCGGTACGAGCACTGCCAACTTTAGGAAAGGTTCCAGGTTCTAGTCCCGGTCCGACACGAAGTTTTAATCCACTAAGAAGTTTGAAAACAGCGTGCACTCTACATCAGATTGAAAGATGCAGTCTAGAATCACATAAACTGCTGGCATTGAAAATTGAATTATAATGCTCCAAAAACGGTATACAAAATAAACATTTTTTCTCTTATACAATGAATGTGTGTGTGTAGCTTCTTGGTGACTCAATTGGGTTCTATCCTCAGTCAAAACTTGGATTTTTATCTGTCGCTTCCTTCAACTCCGACGATGTTTGTTGATGTGAAAAATGTCGAGTTGCACCGAGGTTTGGAGCGGGGGAGAGAGAGAGAGAGAGAGAGAGAGAGAGAGAGAGAGAGAGAGAGAGAGAGAGAGAGACAGAAAGAGAGAGAGAGGTGGGGGGGGGGACGGAGGGGGGATTAAGAGAGGAGAGGACGAAGAGGATGGAGTATTGTAACGAGAGATGTGCAATTTATTAAGAGTTTACAAAAAATGTTTAACAAACTCCAGTAGGAGATGCTAGCGTACATACGTTGTACATCGCTTATAGGCATGCTGTGAAAATACCGAAAACGTGAACCCGAGACCTACACAAGTGGTGCAAGTAGAGGAATCTGGACTTATACGGAAGCCTATCGACACTAGTTTCTTTCACGCATAATCTGTAAATAGTAAAGACAGACCTGTATAGGAGATATCTACGTGTGATTCAGTACAATTTCCCGAAGAGAAGGATCCTACAGAGCACACTTCGGATGCTGTACATCAACTTCCCGACAGCGTTGTTCACCCCTCGTAAGTACTGCAGGGAAACAATATTCCAAATTATCAGCCAAGCTTGCTCAGACCCCTCTAGCACTCAGTGTCGCTATTAAAACCATACTGCCGTAAGAACCGGTCTACTTCTCATTATAGATTCATTACCCCTTCGTTTCACTTTTGTACAAACCATTTCGGTGACTGCTGACAAATGGTATACGATTACCTCCTTTTCATCACTATTTTGTGCATGCGTAACGTTATTCACGTAGAAGTAAACGCCATAAACTAGTTTTTTTTATATTCTTATTCGAATTTGTGCCTCACTTTGTAGCAGGCAGTCCAGTGGAAAGAGAGCCGCTCTGTGCGGCTCCGAAACAGTGGACTGGCTGCAGTGTAGTCGTGAATCTTCTCCATTGTATCCTGCGGTCAACCACATCCGTCGCGCGGTCGAGCGCGGCTGTTCCGCGTCTGCACTTGTTTTTCGGACGTGTTGAGGGCAACCCAGCGTAAATAACTCTCTGCTCAGACAGTCCCGTTCGCAGAATCGTCCGGAGTACACTCATCAACACCGTCACAGTTTTAAGCTGACATACGGAAATTTGGCACAGGGTAAAAGAATTAATTCCAGCAACATTCCTCAGGCTGCGCGTAAGCCACACTCCACGCTCCATCCTTTCTCTTGCAGTTACCTCAGAGTTTTGTGACGCGCAACCTTGTAGAGTTTAGAGGGGGGAAGAGGGTGGGAGGACTGCGACAAGTTCTGCGGCATGGCATAATTGCTAGCACATTGCCCGCGAAAGGCAGGGATCCACGTCCGCAGCACGGTCTGGTACGCAGGTTTAACTTAACTAATGTGACCAACACTGCATACACACGGCAGAGAGTAAAACAATTAAATCTCATCAATAAACGTGTGTTAGCACTGTATCGTTGTTTTCCCTAACTGTAAGACTCACTGTTCACGAATGGAAGGGGCAAGAGTAGAAAATGACCGGAAGTATTCTCCGCCAAACATCCTACGGTGTCTCGTAGAGGATAGATGTAGAGGAAGACTGAACACTGACAAAAGAGAAAAAAAATATAGCTTAAAGTAATGTAATAAAGCCGAATGAATGCATGAAATACTACGTGTTAAATTCATTGTTTTCGAACTATTATAGCACGAGAATAATTTCGGCATATTTTGCACCGAAAAGTATATCTAGTCATATTGACACAAAGACAAGAAGGCTACCTTGTTCTGAATACTTCGATTGCCTATTGTTTTGTGGAATTATCTTTCGGTGCACTGTTATAAATAAATAAAAACGAATACGTTTTGAACATGGTTGTGATCAGCAACCGTAATTAATTACGATGTCACAAATTTCCAGCCAACCGGTTGCAAATGGAATTTAAAATTCTTTAACTAGTTTTCAACGCCAACTAGGGGCGCCTTCTTCAGAAGAAACTGTTACCTTACATGTGGTTAAAAGGAAATTTGAGAAAAATCGCTCTAGTCAAAATACTAAAACCACAATTAAAACATTTTCCACCTGAATACATAACAGGTATAGTCAAAATTTTAAAACAATATATAAATATGCCACTAAGGCAGTACAGTGGTATGGGACATAAGTCTGAGTTAATTACGGAAACAACAATAACTGGTTTCTAAAATAAACTCATCCACCAGGAATGTATTTCCACTTTTGATTCGCGCTATGGCAAGTATTTTAAAGGTTGGCCACATTTGATCACATTGAAATTACGGTTGACTCTCGATAATTCGAAGTTCGATGGACCTCAGGAAAAGTTTGAATAACTGAGAGTTCGATTCAACGTAAGCGTGACTGATCACGGAGGAATCAAGACAAAGTCGAAGCAAATAAAGCTAAAAAATACTATTGTAATTTCAGTAATATTCACATGTCTTTACAAACAAACAACTTAGATAAAAAAGTTCATTTTTTACTTTTGATTAATTTTTTATGTTTGAAACGAAGAAGTACATACAAATTTATGAAAATCTATAACAAAATTTAAATTTTTTTACGAATAAATAAATGAACTTTTTCTGCTTCACTAAAGCGCAACGTGCTTTGTCTAACCCATTTTCTGTTGTGACCAATGCCAAAATACACTACCAGGCAAAAGAAGCGTCTAGAAGGAAAGGGGGAGGGGCGAAATTTTGTGGGTTGAGAGAGTATGTGACGTTATTTCAGTTCTCACAAAATCGGCTCAAATTCACACAGATCCTGGCAGTATGAGCCAACTCATCAGTACTACGCTGAACCCATTCTGGCCAGGATGTATGAATTGATTCGACTCTGAAGTGTGTCATCAAGCCGTTGTATCCTCCTCTGAGGAAATCTGTCCCACAACTGCTGTAAATGATCCTTGACAACCTGGATACTGGCGTTGATACAGAGATGACGTCCAAGTTAGTCATGCACACGTTCTATGAGGGCACCACGATACTGTCGCATGAGACGTAACCCATGAGGACGCACGACGTCCGCGATGTACCGTTCTGCCATCTGAGTTCCCTCAGCCACAATCAGCCTTGATCTCAAGTCATATCCGATGGCTCTGCGCCCCATGACGCCAGGAGTAACACCGCTGTGCCTCTCCAAAACACTGGAAGGCTCTTCCCAAGGTCGCCGCCATACTGGTCGACGATGGTCACCCGGGGTAGTGCAGAAACGCACTTCACAGCTGAAAACAATGATCCCTGTTCGCGGCACCACTGCAAACACAGCAGTTTGTGTTGTGTTAAATACAGCACATGCATGAGACAGCAATCCCCTAGTCCGGCTGCTACAAGTCTCCGGCCAATGGTGCGGTATATCACTGAATGTTGCAGGGAGTCTGTTACTTGTCTGCCGATGGCAGTCGCTGATGTGAAGGGGTTAATCACACGTGATCGACAGGAGCCTTGACAACGAGTATGTCTGGACAAGCATACTCATTTTCGTGCAGCCCAACATCGGGCCACTTTTACATCCGAATGCCCCACAAATCTACACATCCGAATGCCCCACAAATCTACAAATTTAACGGTTCGACTAGTCGGCCAAATGGGCACCTAGACTGAGGCCTATTTCAAACTGTCAGGTACTGATAAGGCTGTCTTATACGAGTATGCAGTATCTGTGTGTCCTTCAATGCGATCACTCAACATCTGACGCTGTTCAGGCCCCCTACATGCCGCACCAGGCCTGACAACAGTAAACATGAACAACACTAATGCACTCTGTTAGCCGTCCTACTTGTCACTCTGACCAACAACATACCCGCCCATGGTGTGTACATGTATAAAATTACATTGCCATCCCACCAAGTGTACTACGTGCTTCACGTTTTTTGCTGGCAGTGTACATCATCCTTTCGTTACGTTCTAAGGGTGTACAAGCGCAACGTTTCCAATGACGATTATGCCTCTTTTCAGATGCAATCAATCCTCCACTTCCCCCTCCTCGCTTTTCTTCTTCTCCTTCAAAACGTTGTTGACAGCGTGGATGGCGGAATCCCAGTAGTTTTGCTACAACATTGCTTTTCACTCCAGATTCCACGGCCGCAATATCCTGTGTCTTTCTTTGCAAGAGTAAAATACTAGGACTCATTTAAGATAATTTTTACAACTGATTCACGTACTGCAGTAGGTCATGCACTGCTGAATAAACAACGATGTGTCGTGAAGAGCTGAGTGACGAAAGAAATAAACAACTGACGAAACAGTTCGAATTACTGCGTGTTAGACAGCCGCCTACTTCGGATTTTAAGCCACGTCTGTAATGACTATCGCTTCAATTTATCGAGTGTACCAAAACACACAATCTCTTCGAATTATTGATTTATTTATTATTATTTCGCCCCCGGGAGATCAGGCAACTATACTGCCGGCCATTAAAATTGCTACACCACGAAGATGAAGTACTACAGACGCGAAATTTAACCGACAGGAAGAAGATGCTGTGATATGCAAACGATTAGCTTTTCAGAGCATTCACACAACGTTGGCGCCTGTGGCGACACCTACAACGTGCTGACATGAGGAAAGTTTCCAACCGATTTCTCATACACAAACAGCAGTTGACCGGCGTTGCCTGGTGAAACGTTGTTGTGATGCCTCGTGTAAGGAGGAGAAATGCGTACCATCACGTTTCCAACTTTGATAAAGGTCGGATTGTAGCCTATCCCGATTGCGGTTTATCGTATCGCGACATTTCTGCTCTCGTTGGTCGAGATCCAATGACTGTTAGCAGAATATGAAATCGTGGGTCCAGGAGGGCAATACGGACCGCCGTGCTGGATCTCAACGGCCTCGTATCACTAGCAGACGATATGACAGGCATCTTATCCGCATGGCTGTAACGGACCGTGCAGCCACGTCTAGATCCCTGAGTCAACAGATGGGGACGTTTGCAAGACAACAACCATCTGCACGAAAAGTTCGACGACATTTGCAGCTGCATGGACTATCAGCTCGGAGACCATGGCTGCGGTTACCCTTGATGCTGCTTCACAGACAGGAGCGCCTGCGATGGTGTACTCAACGACGAACCTGGGTGCACGAATGGCAAAACGTCATTTTTTTCGGATGAGTCCACGTTCTGTTTACAGCATCATGATGGTCGCATCCGTGTTTGGCGACATCGCGGTGAACGCACATTGGAAGCGTGTATTCGTCATCGCCATGCTGGCGTATCACCCGGCGTGATGGTATGGGGTGCCATTGGTTACACGTCTCGGTCACCTCTTGTTCGCATTGACGGCACTTTGAATAGTGGACGTTACATTTCATATGTGTTACGACCCGTGGCTCTACCCTTCATTTGATCCCTGCGAAACCCTACATTTCAGCAGGATACTGCATGATCGCATGTTGCAGGTCCTGTACGGGCCTTTCTGGATACAGAAAATGTTCGACTGGTACCCTGGCCAGCACATTCTCCAGATCTCTCACCAACTGAAAACGTCTGGTCAATGGTGGCCGAGCAACTGGCTCGTCACAATACGCCAGTCACTACTCTTGATGAACTGTGGTATCGTGTTGGAGCTGCATGGGCAGCTGTACGTGTACACGCCATCCAAGCTCTGTTTGACTCAATGCCCAGGCGTATCAAGGCCGTTATTACGGCCAGAGGGGGTTGTTATGGGTAGTGATTTGTCAGGATCTATGGACCCAAATTGCGTGAAAATGTAATCACATGTCAGTTCTAGTATAATATATTTGTCCAATGAATACCCGTTTATCATCTGCATTTATTCTTGATGTAGCAATTTTAATGGCCAGTAGTGTACTTGGATTTATTGAGGAATTCGATTTATCGAGGTTCCAAGCAGCAAGAGTCGACTGTACTTACAGTTCTAGTTTTCTGTTATTTTTTATTAATGGGAGCACGTGTAGTGTGTCTCGGAATCACGCAGATCGTTCTCTGTAGCATTGCTACAGTGGATAATAAAGAATGTGCCAATTTTCCGGTACCAGTTGATACGTTCGGCCTGTCCCGATAGTTGCCAGAAAGTCACTGCGACTGCAGACGTGAGCATTACATGCACAGCACACGCTACGACTCGTCTGTCTGGTTTCCCCAGGCCTAGCGGCGGCGGCAGCAGATGCTGGGATGCCCATGTACGGAATAGCTTTCACTATCGGCCGAGGCCTGCAAGACCCAGTAAGGCAGCTGCGGCACATCCCGCGGTAGAAACTGAGAGTGCTACACACGGGCACATTCACTCACCATGCGCATTCCTCCTCCTTCGCCCTACGTAACGTCTTCAGCTAACAACACATAATTAAGCCACTAGGCTTCTAAGATGCACGCCGTCATTCATACCCCATAACAAAACACTCTGCCCTGGAGAGAACGTCATGATTTACCGTCAAGAGCTGCCGATAAAATTTCTTTGTTGAACAACCAACCCCACATCAACGCATCATCATCAGGTTCTAGAAGATTTACCATACTAGGAGATATACGAGGAGCGTTCGGAAACGATTTAAAATAGTATTGTGTGTACCTTATTTATTAATGAACATGAATCAATGTACATGCAATGTGAATCAATGTACATGGAATCTATAGTCTCCACGTTAATACACCGGTCTACCTTCCTGGCCACTTCATTAATGCGCCACAGAACCACTGTTTGGAGGTACTACGCACCCACTCGTGGACAGCTGCCTGCAATTATTCGTTGCAGACAAACGTCTTAGCTCGCAGCGTGTCCTTGATGTTATCGAATAAGGCAGAATAAGATGGAGCGAAATCCGGTGAATATGGATGGTGTGGCACAACGACGTCAACTACCCCACGACGACTACAGCAGTCCACTTCACCCCTCCGCCGCCCCCCACCGAACCCAGGGTTATTGTGCGGTTTGGCCCCCGGTGGACCATCCAGGGAACGTCTCGCACCAGACGAGTGTAAGGCCTATGTTTGCGAGGTTGAGTAATGGTGGTGTACGCGTACATGGAGAACTTGTTTGCGCACAATCTCCGACATGGTGTAGCTGAGGCGGAATAAGGGGACCAGCCCGCATTTGCCGAGGCAGATGGAAAACCGCCTAAAAACCATCCACAGACTGTACGGCTCACCGGACCTCGACACAAATCCGCCGGGCGGATTCGCGCCGGGGACCGACGCTCCTTCCCGCCCGGAAAGCCGTGCGTTAGACCGCACGTCCAACCGGGCGGGCTATTACCCCCTTTCGACCATTTTCCCTGCCGCCTTTGATGAATGCTGCGTTAAGTCGCACACTATGTGGTCAAAACTGTCCGGACACCCCCAAAAACATACTTTTTTTATAATTGGTGAATTGTACTGCAACCTACTGTCACGAACTCCATATCAGCGACCTCAGTATTCATTAGACATCGTGAGAGAGCAGAATGGGGCGCTCCGCGGAACTCACGGACTTCGAAAGTGGTCAGGTGATTGGGTGTCACTTGTGTAGGTCCACTGCTTCCGGTGTGTTAGTGAAGTGGAAATGTGAAGGAACACGTACAGCCGTCCGGAGTGGCCGAGCGGTTCTAGGCGCAACAGTCTGGAACCGCACGACCGATACGGTCGCAGGTTCGAATCCTGCCTCGGGCATGGATGTGTGTGATGTCCTTAGGTTAGTTAGGTTTAAGTAGTTCTAAGTTCTAGGGGACTGATGACCTCAGAAGTTAATTCCCATAGTTCTCAGAGCCATTTGAACCATTTTTGACACGTACAGCACAAAAGCGTACAGGCCGACCTCGTCTGTTGACTGACAGGGACCGCCAACTGTTGAAGAGGGTCGTAATGTGTAATAGGCAGCCATCTATCCAGACCATCACACAGGAATTCCAAACTGTAAGTACTATGGCAGTTAGGCGGTAGGTGAGAAAACTTGTATTTCATGGTCAAGAGGCTGCTCATTAAACCACACATCATGCCGGCGTAAGGAGCGTAAACATTGGACGATTTAACAGTGGAAAAACGTTGTATGGCACACTATGTGGCGATTCGATGGCAGGGTGTGGGTATGGAGAATGCCCGGTGAACGTTATCTGCCAGCGTGTGTCGTGCCAACAGTAAAATTCGGAGGGTTGGGTTAGGTTATTTGGGGGAAGAGACCAAACTGCGAGGTCATCGGCCTCATCGGATTAGGGAAGGACGGGGATGGAAGTCGGCCGTGACCTTGCACAGGAACCGTCCCGGCATTTGCCTGGAGCGAATTAAGGAAATAACGGAAAACCTAAATCAGGATGGCTGGACGCGGAAGTGAACCGTCGTCCTCGCCACCTCGCTCGGTAAAATCGGAGGCGGTTATGTTGTGGTGTGGTCGTGTTTTTCATAGAGGGGGCTTGCAAATCCCTTGTTGTTTTTAGTGGCACTATCACAGCACAGCCCTACATTGATGTTTTAGCACCTTCTTGCTTCCCACTGTTGAAGAGCAATTCCATGATGGCGATTGCATCTTTCAACACGATAGAGCACCTTTTCATAATGCACGGCCTGTTGCGGAGTGGTTACACGACAATAACATCTCTGTAATGGACTGGCCTGCACAGAGTCCTGACCTGAATCCTATAGAACACCTTTGGGATGTTGTGGAACGCCGACTTCGTGCCAGGCCTCACCGACCGACATCGATACCTGTCCTCAGTGTAGCACTTCGTGAAGAATGGACTGCCATTGCCCAAGAAACCTTCAAACAGCTGATTGAACGTATGGCTGCGAGAGTGGAAGCTGTCATCACGTCTAAGGGTGCGCCAACACCATATCAAATTCCAGCATTACCGACGGAGGGCGCCACGAACTTGGAAGTCTTTTCAGCCAGGTGTCCGGATACTTTGATTACATAGGGTAGAAGGGTGTGACAGTACACCCCTTGTGGACACAACCTCATTGTTCCGGGGAGACAGTAATGATGACGGACGACCAGTTCTCACATCCTTGCGTGCAGACTCCCTTCCACTAGCAAACGCAGCGATCAAGTTGTATGCAGTGTTTTGTGCAGCATCTTCTTGACCAAGACACCGCAGTTCAACGGTTATGAATATCTGTTGTTTTGACTCATTCCCTCCACAAAAACAATGCGGTCTGTATTTGTTCATAGTAGTCGCCTTTAATCTTGTCCATAACTTTCTCTCTACTTAACAGCATACAAGCGATTTCCTTTCACTATACGAGTACACAATGTTTGCAACTGCCATCTAGCGTATGTGTAGTGTACTAGAACCAATTCATATTCCTACGAAAGGACGTGCCCTTAGTTTGAGCGGTATTTCTAAAACACTGCAATTGTAAATCACTTCCTTAGCCCCTCACTATTCTCAAAGTGTTCAAATGGCTCTGAGCACTATGGGACTTAACTGCTGTGGTCATCAGTCGCCTAGAACTTAGCACTACTTAAAGCTAACTAACCTAATGACGTCACACACCTCCATGCCCGAGGCAGGATTCGAACCCGCGACCATAGCGGTGGCGCGGCTCCAGACTGTAGCGCCTAGAGCCGCTCGGCCACCCCAGCCGCCCTCAAACTGTTATATAAATTGCCAAACATTCCGTATGTTATGACTTAAGAGCGACGCATTCCTGAACTTTACTATTTTACGTCAATGATTTTATATCACCTAGTGTGATGATTATGTTTTATGAGCTTGATGATAGTCCGCGAACCGAAACTGGTTATTCAGTATAAAAAGAAATTTATCTGCAGCTCTTGGCGGTAAATCATGACGCTCTTCAAATATTTGCGAGCTGTCTGACACCACCTTATTAAAATATATTGTTCAGGAGCGATCTAAAATAGGGACCTTTTCCATTCATGTCCCCCCCCCCCCCTTTCCTTCCTTCGCCAACAGTATTCTCTCCAGCTGCTATAATTTCAGGTGAAAAATAACATTTGTGGATATCTGGAAAAATCGACGACAAATGTAAACACCATTGGAGAATGGGGGTTCGGTCTAGACTTTCTTTAGTAAAATAGTCACCTCACTCTGCCTTTTAATTCAGAACCATGACCAGTGTTACTCCAAGAAAGCCCTTCAATAATTCTGATGGAACTTCTTCCGTGAGTGTTCTGTACTTTCCCTATTGTGATCACAGTTTTGCGAATAAGGCTGTCCGTAAAAAAAAGAGCTGGAAATATTACTTGCCGAACTTTTTGACGAAGTGTGAATTCCTGTTGCCAAATAGAGTATGTGAAACTGCTGTATGTAAATGGAAGGTTTATCGTGGTGGTTATCGTATCAGATTACACATTATCGCCAATTTCTCTTTCTTCGCTGATTTCAGATTTACTGTGATTTAATACCACTTCGCAGAGGAAGATATTCTTCTTGTTCGTTCCCATGAAGAAACTCTCATTCATTCTCAGTATCTTGCAATGGCCACTTGGCAATATCGTCACTTTATGCTGCTTCTCCCTCCTACCTTCAAACAAGCATCAGCGTCAATATAACACTATCGCTTCCAAACCCGCTCCGTAGTCGGACTGTGCATGAAACCCATGTGAGCACCGAAGACTCAGCTACTTGAGTCACCGGCATTCTGTCTGCGTTGGAGGGTTTTGAAATGACTGCTTAAATTGTTTGTGGGATGCTTGATTTTGTAGGTCACTTTTTGAGTTATTGTGTAAGAAGTGTGTGTTGTGAGGCTGACTGGAATTTGTTAAAATGTATTTCCTGTACGTCGAAATTTAGTACTAGAATTTGTTTGAAACGACTGTAGTTTTGCGTTTTGATCTTGTTTCACCTGTGGTTGAGACGACAGCAAAAGGGGATGACTGGGTTTTTTTCCGCGGAATTTGGTGGCCCTATTATTAATGATTGGTGTAAATTTTTGCATGTTAAGGTCACGGGTATTTGGCACGTGCCGAGGCTCGTTCATTATTATGCAGAAAATGTGACACTGAAGTCCTTGGACTTTCTCCAGATGCGTGTCCCATGGCACACTTCAAACTTCCGATCCACAGATCTTACAGAGTCGTCATTTGATGTTGGCCGTATACCACGACCCTAGTGCACCATTATCGCTGTACTTTATTACAAGTTAATCCTCTACCAATTTCGAGGCCACAACATTATACCGTGCACTTGCCATCTTGGGTTATTTGGCGCTTTGGTGTTCGCACACATCTAAGCATGTACTGTTCTTGATAGACTGAGGCGACAAACTGTTATACACTGAGGCGACAAAAGTCTTGGGAACTTCCTAATATCGTGTCGAACCTCCCTTTTGCCCGGAGTAGAGCAGCAACTCGACGTGGCACGGACTCAACAAGTCGTTAGAAGTCCTCTATAGAAATATTGAGCCATGCTGCTTCCATAGCCGTCCACAATTGGGCAAGTATTGTCGCTGTAGGATTATGTGCACTTAGTGTCCTCTCGATTATGTCCCATAAATGTATGATAGGATTCATGTCTGGCGATCTGGATGGCCAAATCATTCGCTGGAATTGCCCAGTAGCCATTTCCAGTCAATGATCGGTTCAGCTGGACCAGAGAACCCAGTCCATTCCATGTAAAAACAGCCCACACTGTTATAGAACCACGACCAGCTTGCACAGTGCCTTGTTGACAAACTGGACCCATGGCTTCGTGGGATCTGCGCCACATTGGAACCCTACAATCAGCTCTTACCAAATGAAATCAGATCTTATCTGATCTGGCCACGATTTCCAGTCAGTCGTCTGCTGCCGTAGCCCATTAAAGCCAACTCTCGCCGCACCTTCTTAACGGATACGTTCGTCGTACGCCCCACATTGATTTCTGTGGTTATCTCACGCAGTACTGCTTGTCTGTTAGCACTGACACAACTACGCAAACGCCGCTGCCAAGTGAAGGCTGCCGGCCACTGCGTTGTCCGTGGTGAGAGATAATACCTGAAATTTTGCATTCTCGGCACACTCTTGACACTGTGCATCTCGGAATATTGAATTCCCCAATGATTTCCGAAATGTAATGTCCCATGCGTTTACCTCCAACTACCATTCCGCGTACGAAGTCTGTTAATTACCGTCGTGCAACCGTAATAACGTCGGAAATCTTTTCACCCGAACAGAAATGACAGCTCCGCTAATGTACTGCCCTTTTATACTTTGTGTTCGCTATACTACCGTCACATGTACATGTGCATATCGCTACCCCATGACTTTTGTCACTTCAGTGTATAGAGCAGACAGGTTGCGCTATCTGATGATCCGAGTTGTTACTCTGTGAAGAAACGCGATGGACTGCCTGCGACACCACATCCAATGCAAAATTCAGTATCTCACATAGTGTCTGAGAACAGAGTGAAAAAGGCTGAGTTGATTCGTGGTGTAACGCTATTGACAGCTCAAATGTGAGCCACTGCCTTTTATGTTCAGCAGGAAAGATGAAAATCCTGCACTAACTCAGTGAGATGACCCAGTAGATGAGAGATATGACGCATATTTTCAGTCGTTATGCTGTATCACTTGCAGTGAAAAACAGTGTGTTTACTTCAGCAGCAGGAAGTAAGGGAGACTGGTGTTTACCTTTCCGTTAACGACGAGACTTAAGAGACGTAGCAAGCACAAGCTCGGACTGAGGAAGGGTGGAGATGAAAATCGGGGGAACTTTTTCCAAGGAACCATGGTGTCACTGCCTTACAAGATTTAGGGAAATCACGAAAAACCTAAATAAGGGATGGCCGGTGGAAGATATGAACCGCCGTCATTCTTATTATGTTTCAAGAACCAACTTAAAGCGAAATATCTAGGAATATACAGCAACCCCTTACGTATCGAACCCGTAGGGATCGCGAAGACAAAAGTAGACTAATTACAGAGCGCACAGAGGCGTTCTGTATGTGAAAGTAAGGGAGATACGTGTTTAGCGTCCCCTCAACGACGAGGCTTAGAGACGTAGCAACGGGTAAGAGCTCTAACTGGTACAATTGGATGTAACACTCTGCCAAGCACGTGGTTCACATAGTATGGATGTAGTAGTTCAAATGGTTCAAATGGCTCTGAGCACTATGCGACTTAAGTTCTGAGGTCATCAGTCGCCTAGAACTTAGAACTACGTAAACCTAACTAACGTAAGGACATCACACGCATCCATGCCCGAGGTAGGATTCGAACCTGCGACCGTAGCGGTCGCTCGGCTCCAGACTGTAGCGTCTAGAAGCGCACGGCCACCCCGGCCGGCGATGTAGTAGTAGTAGTAGTAGTAGTAGTAGGAGGTGCATTCAAGTTCTAAGGCCTTCGATTTTTTTTCTAATTAACTACTCACCCGAAATCGATGAAACTGGCGTTACTTCTCGACGTAATCTCCCTGCAGACGTACACATTTTTCACCACGCTGACGCCATGATTCCATGGCAGCGGCGAAGGCTTCTTTAGGAGTCTGTTTTGACCACTGGAAAATCGCTGAGGCAATAGCAGCACGGCTGGTGAATGTGCAGCCACGGAGAGTGTCTTTCATTGTTGGAAAAAGCCAAAAGTCACTAGGAGCCAGGTTAGGTGAGTAGAGTGCATGAGGAATCACTTCAAAGTTGTTATCACGAAGAAACTGTTGCATAACGTTAGCTCGATGTGCGGGTGCGTTGTCTTGGTGAAACAGCACACGCGCAGCCCTTCCCGGACGTTTTTGTTGCAGTGCAGGAAGGAATTTGTTCTTCAAAACATTTTCGTAGGATGCACCTGTTACCATAGTGCCCTTTGGAACGCAGTGGGTAAAAATTACGCCCTCGCTGTCCCAGAATATGGTCGCCATCATTTTTCAGCACAGGCGGTTACCCGAAATTTTTTTGGTGGCGGTGAATCTGTGTGCTTCCATTGAGCTGACTGGCGCTTTGTTTCTGGATTGAAAAATGGCATCCACGTCTCATCCATTGTCACAACCGACGAAAAGAAAGTCCCATTCATGCTGTAGTTGCGCGTCAACATTGCTTGGCAACATGCCACACGGGCAGCCATGTGGTCATCCGTCAGCATTCGTGGCACCCACCTGGATGACACTTTTCGCATTTTCAGGTCGTCATGCAGGATTGTGTACACAGAACCCACAGAAATGCTAACTCTGGAGGCGATCTGTTCAACAGTCATTCGGCGATCCCCCAAAACAATTCTCTCCACTTTTTCGATCATGTCGTTGTGCGAGCCCGAGGTTGTTTCGGTTTGTTGTCACACGATGTTCTGCCTTCATTAAACTGTCGCACCCACGAACGCACTCTCGACACATCCATAACTCCATCATCACATGTCTCCTTCAACTGTCGATGAATTTCAATTGGTTTCACACCACGCAAATTCAGAAAACGAATGATTACACGCTGTTCAAGTAAGGAAAACGTCGCCATTTTAAGTATTTAAAATAGTTCTCATTCTCGCCGCTGGCGGTAAAATTCTATCTGCCGTACGGTGCTGCCATCTCTGGGACGTATTGACAATGAACGCGGCCTCATTTTAAAACAATGCGCATGTTTCTATCTCTTTCCAGTCCGGAGAAAAAAAATCGGAGGCCTTAGAACTTGAATGCACCTCGTAATAGTAGTAGTATACTTGGCATCTTCTCGAATCAGCGTCCAGCAATCTCTCCCTCGGTTCTTCGACAAAGGCCGCATCTGATTGGTTGCTCGAGTTTAGTCCACGTGATCTGATGGTACTCATCACGGCAAGATCGGAAAACAATCAGCTGCACAGGAAGGAAGCTCAGAAGGATTCTGCGTAGATATCGCCGGCTTAGTTCAGCTACCTCACACCCAGCGAGCGCAGAGGCAGACAGCCAGCCACTTGGATAATTGAGACTGCGGGTGTCCTACTGAGCTATGTTTACCGCGACAACGCGGTCGGGGCCCTTCAGCGGTAACTTGCCGCTTGCACCGCTCACCATTGCGAGGTTTATTTTCAGCCGGTGACAGTTGCGTTGTCTCTCTAGATCAGGCCAGCTCGGTTTTACTGGCGAAGTGGTAAATACAAGTCTCCACACAGTGTCAACGCGTGATTCTTACCAAATTTTACAAACTACCTGAAGACAATGACAGCGTCACGCGCCGCAAATTGTTCCTGGTGGTACCGACCTACTTGCCAGACGGTGTCGCAACTGCAAACCTCATTGACTCACTTCATGCGAAATTTTATATTTGTTTTATTTCATGGTTTTCGCTTTTTCCTTTTAGTTCCAAAAAAAGTTCAAATGTGTGTGAAATCTTATGGGACTTAACTGGTAAGCTCATCAGTCCCTAAGCTTACACACTACTTAACCTAAATTATCCTAGGGACAAACACACACACCCATGCCCGAAGGAGGACTCGAACCTCCGCCGCGACCAGCCGCACAGTCCATGACTGCAGCGCCTTAGACCGCTCGGCTAATCCCGCGCGGCTGGTTTAGTTCCATCCGAACTTCAGTTACCCGTACCAGCCATGATGGTTTTCCAGTTTCTTCGCATCCCTCGCAAGTGCAGGAACGCGGCGTAAAGGCGTCAATTGTTACACACATTCAGATTTTTTTTAATCCGATTGTAGCAACTGAACATTTTATCTATTACCTACACACGATACAATATGTCATCAATTGTAACACTAGAATGAAAGTGATTCTCCTCTGTCGCTGGCGATCTGTTGCTTCACTCATGTTCGCAAGTACTGTAGTTTGGTTTAGCGTTAAAGCTGTTAATTGGTACCAAACTGTAAGTCTGTAAATGTGGAAATAATAAGTCAGAGATAATATGGTCACTGCATTATGGAGAATATGAGAAGCCAAAGTTCTACGCGAGAAAAAAAGAAAAAAAAAAAAAAAAGAAAGAAAATCAGACCTTAAATGACGTTTCCTCCTTATTTGACAGCTATATACAACATAACGAAACACAATAATGTTATTCAAAATTTAATATGAGTCCCTTTTCGAGTTAATAACAATTACACTTTACTAAAAAAAAGTCTTAAATACTATAAGAGTATTTGACTGTAATTATATATGACCGTATAAAAAATTTGGTTTGAAGCATAAAAAAGGTAGTATGTACGCAAGTGTGACTGAAAGGTAAAGGATTCTTTCTTTTCGGTATCACTAACGAATTTACCTCTGCGAGAGAACTGGAACCGCATTCATTCATCCTCATGAGTAAGGCTGAGGAGCCACCTCAGGAAAAGTAGATGTGATTTCGAAACTCGTTATTAGCGGGTTAGAAAAGCAGTGCGCTGACAACACCCTCCTTCAAAACCGTCGTCCAGTGACTCTCTACGCAGTGACCGCAGCAGCAGTCTGCCAAAAATCTAACATCGTCTTGGACGAAACCATCACATAGTTCTAACTCTTACTATCTGCGCAAAAGTATCCGGACATACCTATGTAATGCGGAATTGACCATTAGATGTCAGGAGAGGCGGACCCACCAGTTCAAAGGGAGGCGGGCAGTATCGTGCTGCCAGCAGAGAAGCAGTAGTAGAATTCATCGGTCAGGAAGGTGGAGTATCCATTGGTTGCCACCCGATTGACAAATCCACCAGCGACATTTCAGACCTTCTCAAGCTGTCAAAGTCGACTAACCGTGACGTGATTGTAATGTCGAAACACGAAGGAAAAACCACAGCAAAAGTAACACGTCAGACGTGACCTGACGTACAGGGAACGTAGTGCATTTCGTGGGTAGCGCGAGGTCCTCTTATTGCGCTTTAGAAAATGCCAGATGCAGACGGATGTGAAAACATTTTACGGCAGTATACTAACAGTTCGGAGACGATGATTGTACCACCATACAATGCACCCTGTTATGAGGCAGCGTTCCTGAGACAAGGGCTTTTGGACCTTAACATTCGTGAAATGGACTGGCATGTCCAGAGTTTCAACTTGAACCCAGTGGAATACCTTCGGGACGAGATAACAACGTCAACTTCGCTCCAGGCCTCTGTTTCCAACATCACTACCTTCTCTGGTTTAGTCTCTCGAGAAAGAATTGGCTTCCATTCCTCCACAGACATTCAGACATCACACTGAACGTGTCCCCAACAGTGTTCGATCCGTCATAAAGGCCACACCCCATATTAATGTCCAGGACGCTTTTGATGAGATGGAGTATTTTTCTATAGTCAAAATTCTATGTTACTGGTACAATTTATCCATAAGATACTGTCTAGAGTCTCTTCATTTCGGCATGTCACCGGTTAGCGGATGAGAATGATCACACTGGCTCAGTATTACGTATAGTTGGTGGCAGACTTTGTTCCACTAGTACGATACTGGGGAGACAAAGTCTCTAAAGCAAGCTTGTTTACATGACACGCTTGCAACCCATACCTGAGTATTGCTCAAGGTGTGGGACCCATACTAGATAGGACTAACAACAGATATTGAAAGCGTACAAAGACAGGCAGCATGTAGCATGTACAATCATAGGTTTGTTTGAGGCATGTGAGAGCCTCACGGAGACGCTGAAAAAACTGGACTGGGATACACTTGATAGACGTGAAATATCACGTGGAAGCCTGCTTACACAGCTTTATGAACCAGCTCTTCATTTTTGGAACAGTCTGCGACGAGCTTAGGGAAAGAGCGACACTTTCTTCAGAACACGAGCATCATTTTTGTAGGACAATGCTCGGACGCATGTGGAGCAAGTTGTGACTGATTTGTACGTTGGATGGGGTTGAGAAGTGCTCTAGCACCCACCACACTCCCGAACTTGAGGCCTGTGACTTCAACTTAATTCCTAAATTGGAGAAAGCACTTCCATGGCATTCGCTTTAGAACTGTTGCAGAGATTCGTCGGGTACCAGACTGATCCATTTGAACTATCAACGAACCTCATCTTGCTAAGAGTATCATAGACTTCCACGTCGCTGGCAAGGAGTTACAGACAATGCTGGTGACTAGCCTGATGGACAGAAAATCTTTAAAACATGTATCTCTTCGTGTAAGTTGCAAAGAAAAAGTTGCCATTATTGAAGTTCAGCCAACGGCCTTGCCGCAGTGGTAACACCGGTTCCTGTTAGACCACCGAAGTTAAGTGCTGTCCGGCTGGGCTAGCACTTGGATGGGTGACCATCCCGTCTGCCGAGCGCTGTGGGCAAGCGGGGTTCACTCCGCCCTTGTGAGGCAAACTGAGGAGGTATTTGATTGAGAAGTACAGCTCCGGTCTCGTGAACTGACATACAGCCGGGAGAGCGGTGTGCTGGCCACATGCCCCTCCTCATCCGCATCCAGTGACGCCTGTGGTCTGAGGATGACACGGCTGCCGGTCGGTACCGTTGGGCTTTCATGGTCTGTTCGAGGGGAGTTTATTATTATTAAAGTTTCAGCCCTCATACAATGGAAAGCATTCTCTGGAGTACATTTGAAAAGGTTTGCAGAAACGTAGATGTAGATATGTCGACTTCAACATGACGCAGTCAGTGAATGAATCGGAAAACCCGTGGTCGGCTGAACGTTAGAGCGTTGGTTGGTTGATTTGGGGGGGGGGGAGGTTAAAGAGTGCTAGCAGACAGTATTGTAGACAAGGAACTTATCATCACAGGACACTTCCGTGGCACTGAAACAGTGGCCGGTAAGGACTAAATCAGACACAACAGTGGCCGATAAAGACTAGATGAGGCACTTTTCACTATTTTCATTTTAACAGCGCCAGTATTTCGAGGAAACATTGAAAATGGAGTTCGGGAAAGCATACGGCATCACTGGGTTACAGAAGTAGCCAAGATTAAGCATGGTTTAGACAGTCGCCAATGTATATCAGACCCAACTGAATCAAACACAAAGTATTGGAAATCTTTGAGTCCGCAAGACAAACCTTCGGAATGTAAAGTGTATTGCAAAGGTGTAGCGTTGCTAGCTTTTTCCTTGGTTTACCACAAGTAACCCGTTTCCAAAAACGCATTGTCGCGGGAGAGGTTTATTATTTAGCGTAACGACGTGTGACAAACGTAGTGAAATGTGTACCGTAACATAACGAGACAAGAACTGTGAGCCACATTTTTACCCCAATACATCGACGTCTACAGCACATGTATCCCAAGAAAGTGGCGCTGAGTGACGTGGTGGTATCTCAATGCATTACCTCTCTGGTGGGAATTGACACTTAGAATGAAACAAAACTAATCAAATAAATTAATACGGATTGTTGAATAAACTATCTTCAGATCGATTGCTAACGAGCATCCTCGATCACAAAGAATTAAGATATTAATAATCTTAAAGGCCACGTTATACCGCAAACACACAGCAGAAGCTAATTTATTTTGATTGAGAAGTTTCTGTATCCCTCAAGTTTAGTCCCTGCAGACAAAAACCTATTTCGCAAGGCACAGAATGAAAATCTTTGGTGACAGGAGGGGCTGTATGGAAGATTTCTCATAATAATTCTTCTATTTTACATTCGAGTAGCTTCATCGACGTGGGTCTTGTATTTTAAAAAAAAGAGCACTGACATTTATATCCTGTTTGTCCATCCGCTTCCACGTGCTAACCAGAAACGATTATAGCTGTAGTTAAAACCTGGAATTCTATAAACATTATCTTCGTATAATGAACAACAGAATTTATGCAATGTAATTACGGTATAGGTCGGGATATTTAAAGAGAACAGAGCGCATAATGTAGGATGTTTCACATAGGCTAAATATCAAAGACGGCAGTAGGTACCAGACAGTGGATAAAGATAAAGCAATCCTGCTGTGAAAATTAATAGATGGCTGACAAGAGCACAAAACAGAAATACTTGACCTTCTACATCTGCTCCAAGAGAATATGAAATGAAGACATTCTTTTAATGACTGGAAACACTTAACGCTTTCTTGCGTGTTTCTGTAGTATGTACAAACACAGAAAACTAGCTTCGCTGTTTTTTTAAAAACGTTTGTATTATTTTCTTATAGGTCAGTAGAAAACTATCCCTCAAACAACAAACAAACGTTGCTATAGGTTTGCTCGCTTGCTTACGATCTCTGCGGATAACCGTGCGTGTTAAAGAGCCGTTTCTGGGGCGGGGATGTGGACCGGGCCCGTATCGAATCCGCCCAGCGGATTAATAAGCAGAGTCGGTGTGCCGGCCTGTCTGGGTCTGGCTTTTAGGCGTTTTCCCACATCCGACTACGTGAATGCCTGACTGGTGCCCAAATCGCGCCTCAGTTACACGATTCACAACCAATTAGAAAAATTGCGCACGCTCTGATATGAATAACAATACACGCACACAGTCGGGGTAAAATCCTTCCGTGCAGTGAGGTAACCGGCTGATGACAGGAAGAGCAGCTGGCAAACCCTTTTATTAGTCATGCCAAATGCGTTTCCTAACAATGCCGATCCTTCGTAGAAGCCACAAGAAAAAAGAAGAATAGGTTTGCTTGCAACGGCCGTGTTTTCCTATGGCATCTCGACTCAATTATTTCTGTATTGTGTATTTATAGGAAATGCTCCTGACGACACTAACGCAAACTGACGCTCCTGAAAGAACACGTGATGTATGGTGACGACCTTCTTGCCTGAAGTGCCAGCTTGCTGTAGGAAACGTGCTTGTCGACGTGAAGAACGAGCAAGCGGCCCCTCGCCCCGAGAATACGTCCCCCCTCGGCCTTGTCCTACCCATTGCGCAGCCAGCAAGGACCGCTCCCACGCAACAGCAACAACGCTATGTTGTACACGGCATCAATTCACACACTAGCCCTTCATCTCACTAACATAAATAAATATCATCATAAACAAAACGACATAGTACTCACGCAGGGATGTAGACTTTCATCCCTTCTGTTGAATCTATAGATCGTAAAGGAATGATGAAAATAAAAGAAGGCTTCAGCGTTATGATTCAAATGGTGTGAGAAAGGATATCAATGGTAAGATCCGCTGATGACAGTACTATTCACTGTGAAAGTGAGGAAAAATTGCACGAGGTCTTGAACGGAGTGAACTGTCTAATTAACATAGTATATGATCTGAGAGTAAAGAAAGACAAAAGTAGCAGAAATGAGATTAGCGGTTAGCTTAACATCAAGATTGGGGATCATGAAGAACAGGAAGTGAAGGAATGATGCTACCTTGGACGCAAAATAAAACATGAAGGACGAAACATGAAGGAAGATTAGGTTTAACTTCACGTCGACATCGACGTCATTGGAGCACAAGCTCGGATTATGTCAAAGGTGGGGAAGGAAATCGGCCGTACCCATTCAAAGGAAACATCCCGGTATTTGTCTGGAGCGATTTAGGGAAATCACGGAAAACCTAAATCTGGATTGCCAGGCACGGGTTTGAACCGTCGTCGTTCCGAATGTGCGAGTCCGATGCGCACGAAACATGTAGTACACAAAAAGCAGACTAACATCGGCAAAGACGGCGCACCATGCTAAAAGAAGCATACTAGTATCAAACATCAGCCTTAAGGCGAGGAACAAATTTCCAAGAATGTGTGTACGAAGCGTAGCACTGCTTGGAAATAAATAATGGACTGTGGGAACACCATAAAAGAAGAGAAAGAAGCGTTAGAAACGTGGTGGTACAGAAGGATATTAGATGGACTGACAATCGGTGAGGAGAACAAGTGCAAAACATTGACAAGAAGGAGGGACAGGATGACAGGAAATCTGTTAAGAAGTCAGGAAATAACTTCCATGGCACTAGAGGGAGCCGTAAAGGATAATAGCTGTATAGAAAGACAGAGACTAGAATACATCCACCAAATAACTGAGGATGTTGGGTGCACATGCTATGTTGGTATGAAGATACCGGCGCAGAAGAGGAAGCATTTTTAGTAGCTACACGGACATATTTGAAATATTTTAAGTAATTACACAGCTACTACGGGCACCGTGGTCACACAGATAAATAATTTACTGTGGGTAGGTGAGCTAGGCCCTTTGCTCATAATGCTGGCACACGGTTAAGCTTGCCAACCAGTACAAGCTGCGTGTCCAACGTCGAAGCCGCACGCCTCTCCCCTGCTCACTGGATGAAGTACCTCCTCCTGCTCTGTGAATCCCTGTCCCTACCTTCCCCCCCCCCCCTCCCCCCTTCGCAACACCTAAGCCACCACCGTTGTTTGCTCTTTTGCAGAGGGTACACCGAATAAGGCGTCCCATAAAGCTAATGACTCATCATTACTAGCTTTTCCCTTGGAGTCGTTTCTCTTTGTTCTAACACTCGTATTACCAATATTTAACAGCTGTGGACAATACAACAAGACAAGTGACGTACGCTCGAACAGTTTATTAAGACCCAGCTACAAAATAATGACACGGATTATCTACAGAAGGGTGGAAAAACTGGTAGAAGCCGGCCTGGAGAAACATCTGTTTGGGTTCCGGAGAAATGTAGGAACACACAAGGTAATACTGACGCTACGACTTCTCTCAGAAGATAGATCGAAAAAAGACAAACCTACGTTCATAGCAGTAGTAGACTTTGAGATAGGTTTTCACGATGTTGGACTTTAAAATTTTGAACGTAGCAGGGATGAAATACAAGGAGCGAAATGTTTTTTTCAACTTCTTCAGGAACTGACTGCACTTATAAAACTCGAAGGAAATGAAAGTGAGGCAGTAGTGAGAAGGGAGTGAGAGAGATTTGTAGTCTATAGACGATGTTATTCAGTCCATACACTGAGCAAGCTGTAAAGATAACCAAGGAGACAGCTGGAAACGAAATAAAAACTCTGAGATGTCCCGATGACATAGTAATTCTGTCTGATAATGCAAAGGACTTGGAAGAGAAGTTAAACGAAATGGATAGTGTCTTGAAAAAAGGCGACAAAGCGGACAACAAAACACGTAAAACAAAGGTGATGGACTGTAGTCGAATTAAATCAGGCGATGTAGACAGAACAAAAAAAAAATAAAAAAATAAAAATAAAAAAAGGGCTTCCCGGCAGTTTACAATGAGGTGACAAAAGCCATGGGACAGTAATATGCACATATACAGATGACGGTAGTAAAGCGTACACAAGGTGTAAAACGGCAGTACATTGGTGGAGCTGTCACTTGTACTCAGGTGATTCATGTGAAAAGGTTTCCGACGTAATTATCGCAGCATGATGGGAATTAACAGGCTTTGAACGCCGATTGATAACTGGGGATAGAAGCATGGAACATTCCATTTAGGAAATCGTGACGGAATTCAATATTCCGAGATCCACAACTCAAGAGTACGCCCAGAATACCAAATTTCAGACACTCTCTCACCACAGACACCGCAGTGGTCGACGGCCTTCACTTAATGACCGAGACCAGCAGCGTTCGTGTAGAGTCGTCAGTGCTATCAGACAAGCATCACTGTGTGATACAGATATTTAAAATGATTTTGATTTATTATTCCGTCTCAGTTGCACACTTTTTAATTCTATTACATGTTTCGATCACTCTGGATGATCTTCAGATCTAAGTAATTGCATCAGCAATCCGTCTTGTCTGCTCAGAACACACTCTTAAATGTCTACTCGTATACAGTTAACGAAATCTCTCAAGACAATTCGGAAGACTATAGTGCCTCTGATTTCTGCGGTTATTTCACAATGTAGGACGTACGACGAACGTATGCGTTAGGACAGTGCCCCAAAAAATTGGTAGTAATGGGCTATGGCAGCAGACCACCGACACGAGTGGGTCTGCTCACAGCGCGACACCGCCTGCAGCTCATCTCCAGGGCTCGTGACCATATCGGTTGGACCCTAGGCAACTGGAAAACCGTGGCCTGATCAGGTAAGTTCCGATTTCATTTGGTAAGAGCTGATGTTAGGGTTCGAATGTGGCGCAGATCCCACAAGGCCATGGACCAAAGTTGTCAACAAGGCAGTGTGTAAGATGGTGGTGGCTCTATAATGGTGTGGGCTTTGTTTACATGGAATGGAATGGGTCCTCTGATCCAGCTGAACTGAACATTAACTGGAAATGGTTATGTTCGGCTACTTGGAGACCATCTGCATCCAAAGAACCACGGAATTTTTACGGATGACGACCCACCATATCACCGTGCCACAATTGTTCGAGATTGGTTTAGAGAACATTCTGTCAATTCGAGCGAATGATTTGGCATCCAGATCGCCCGACATCAATCCCGTCATACGTTTATGGGACATAATCGAGAGGTCAATTCGTACACAAAATCCTGGACCGGCAACACTTTCCCAACTGTGGATGGCTAAAGAAGCAGCATGGTTCAGTGTGTCTGGAGGAACTTTCAATGACTTGTTGAATCCATATCACGTCGAGCTGCTACACTACGTCGGGCGAAAGGAGATCCTGACACGATATTTGGGGAGATCCCATGATTGTTTTCACCTCAGTGTCTATGTAACAAGGTACACTTGTCTACGTTCAGGGTAAATTGTTTTTCCTGGCACCAATCCTCGACCCCCAGTCGTTTTATTGGTGTCCTTGATTTGAAACTGACGACAAGCATTGTTGTCAGTATTGTATTGTTTTTTTTTTCAGCGTTGAATTATTTCAGTTGTGATGTCATGGCTGATGTTACCGGAAGGTGCACGAACGTCGTGAGACAGGGCAGACAATGACAGAGAAATAGAGTGCGTTTGGTGATGTCTTTGTCAAGGCCGTATCTCCCAAGCACATCTGCTTGATTGGGAGAAGCGAGCTGCCTGTCGTGCTTTGTTAGCACAATTTCCTAACGGCCTGTCTCAGTCAAGGGTGTTCTTTCCTGAAGAATGTACGATATATCGCAGTTCACACAGGAGGAATGTGGTATTCTAGGGTAAGGAAAAAATCCTCGTAAAGAGGAATAGTTGGAAAAGATCCTGCCTCTTGTTACGATATAGCATGGAATATTATCACTATACCTGTTCGGACCACATTGTTCTGATGGATACGAGTTTGGAAATTCGTATTTGGTTATGTTGCGGACTTGGTTAGCGCCGCGCAGCTCGAAGACAAGGGAATCGTGGATCATGTGTAATTATAGCAGAAAGGAGCTCAAGTACATTTTGCTCTTCAGGTGCACGAGTTCCTTGATAATATCGAGGCCGCTGGAGTCGATGTGGTTCAGTAGCATCTCAAGAACCATTAAAATTATCACTAATATGTCCGGAATTTAACACTCTAATCAACTCATTATGGGGAATAATCAAGTCCAATGTCGGTACAGAAATAAAGAAGAAATGAGGAAGTTTTTCGACACAAAATAAGTGAGATGCTCCGCAAGACGTTAAAACGCATTTATCTCGATGTAAGGAACTATGATGCATATACAGATCCGCTGAATACATAGTCTTTACATGTAAGTACTCCAATGCACAATACACTGTGTTAGCCTATTTGTACAGGAACTTCTAGGACTAACTGTACATCAGCACTAATGGCTCTGTAACACTTTATAAGGGTATTCCAGAAGAAACTCTGTACCAACTAGCTCTGTAGCAGGCGGAAGAGTAGCAGAAGACGCTGTTGTTGTTGTGGTTTTCATTCCTGAGACTGGTTTGATGCAGCTCTCCATGCTACTCTATCCTGTGCCAGTTTCTTCATCTCCCAGCACTTACTGCAACCTACATCCTTCTGAATCTGCTAAGTGTATTCATCTCTTGGTCTCCCTCTACGATTTTTACCCTCCACGCTGCCTCCCAATGCTAAATTTGCGATCCCCTGATGCCTCAGAACATGTCCTACGAACCGGTCCCTTCTTCTAGTCAAGTTGTGCCACAAACTCCTCTTCTCCCCAATTCTATTCAATACCTCCTCATTAGTTATGTGATCTACCCATCTAATCTTCAGCATTCTTCTGTAGCACCACATTTCGAAAGCTTCTTTTCTCTTCTTGTCCAAACTATTTATCGTCCATGTTTCACTTCCATACATGGCTACACTCCACACAAATAATTTCAGAAACGACTTCCTGACACATCTATACTCGATGTTAACAAATTTCCTTGCCATTGCCGGTCTACATTTTATATCTTCTCTACTTCGACCATCATCAGTTATTTTGCACCCCAAATGTGTCTCATTTCCTAATCCAATTCCCTCAGCATCGCCCGACTTCATTCGACTACATTCCATTATCCTCGTTTTGCTTTTGTTGATGTTCATCTTATATCCTCCTTTCAAGACACTGTCCATTCCGTTCAACTGCTCTTCCAAGTCCTTTGCTGCCTGTGACAGAATTACAATGTCATCGGCGAACCTAAAAGTTTTTATTTCTTCTCCATGGATTTTAATACCTACTCCGATTTTTTTCTTTTGTTTCCTTTACTGCTTGCTCAATATACAGATTGAATAACATCGGGGAGAGGTTACAACCCTGTCTCACTCCCTTCCCAACCACTGCTTCCCTTTCATGTCCCTCGACTCTCCGTGCGGTTAAAGGCGCTGCAGTCTGGAACCGCAAGACCGCTACGGTCGCAGGTTCGAATCCTGCCTCGGGCATGGATGTTTGTGATGTCATTAGGTTAGTTAGGTTTAACTAGTTCTAAGTTCTAGGGGACTAATGACCTCAGCAGTTGAGTCCCATAGTGCTCAGAGCCATTTGAACCATTTTTGAACCCTCGACTCTTATAACTGCCATCTGGTTTCTATACAAATTGTAAATAGCCTCTCTCTCCCTGTATTTTACCCCTGCCACCCTTAGAATTTGAAAGACAGTATTCCAGTCAACATTGTGAAAAGCTTTCTCTAAGTCTACAAATGCGGGAAACGTAGGTTCGCCTTTCCTTAATCTTTCTTCTAAGATAAGTCGTAAGGTCAGTATTGCCTCACGTGTTCCAACATTTCTACGGAATCCAAACTGATCTTCCCCGTGGTCGGCTTCTACGCACACGCTAGTCAAGGATAAATCTCTGTCCTGCAACTCCAGATTTTCACAATGGGCATTTTGTAACCCATACCACACGCCATCCACATGAAGCGTACTCTAACTGTTCGGAACCCATTGGCCTTCGGTAATAGCGATCCCCCAGAACTACGGAAGACCAGTGTGGCTCTCCCGGCAGGAGCGCCAGGAACCGCCGCCTGGTGTACACGTATTGATCGGCGTCCTTATCGCGGTGGGGACCACCAGCGGGAGAGGGGCACGCCCACCACGGCCGCTGCCACTACCGCCCGCCGGGATTCCCGCCGGCCATCTGTTCCGGGGCGGGGATCCCTTTTAACGAGCTCAGTGGCTGCTTCCTTTTGTGCTTTCCCCGTCATTAAACACGCTACTCTCCCGCGTTTAACGCAGCGACTTTCGTAGCTAACGCAGCAGCTCCCCCTGAGCTCGGAGACGCTGTCGCTTATCTGTTGACTGACGTACAATGACCTGAGGGCTTATCTACGGGTTCCGCAGTGTTCTTTGACAGGACTCATTACGCCGTTCTGCATGGGGAGACATTGACGGAAATACACGTCAAGTCGGGCGTGGCTCAGAGTACAATAAACGAAGTTGGTGCTCACATCACTCTCTTGGTAAGTGCCCGACAACAAATACAAATATCGGAGGGAGAGGGAGGGGGTGTTTACTTCCCATTCAGTCCTAGGGTATTTTCTAAAATTTATAGCATCACTCATTCTAGTAGATATTATGTTAATGTGAGAAAAAGCAGGTTGAAAGAGGAGACATACTCGACGAAGATCGACGATTATGGAAAAAAACTAAACGCTCGCTAATCTGGCTCCCGGTAATCCCGTCTCTCAATAATTCGACCCACGTTCGGCACAAGCGCAAGCAGCAATGATCTGCACAATTATAAATTATCGTGCGCAACGATGTTGTCACTCAATTACGATATTAAACAATGCTACACACGTTTGAAATTGTGGCTTTCTGTATACTTCTGTATCATGGGTTCAAAATGGAAACACGTTACCCTCGACCTAAAGCAGAAACTCGAAATTTTAGATAAGCTGAACCGATGTCCTCCGCAGAAATCCACTGCTGCTGGACAAGTCTCTATTTATTCCACCCAGTGCGACAGCTTTGATTCAGCCAACGGACCAGGGAATTTTGGAACCAATTAAACGTCAGAACCAACATTCACTTCTTATCTTCGTGCTGAACGAATGTGAAATGGCTCTACCGAGGCTATGTTGGAAGGTGTGGAAGGCAACCAACTTTGTTGTTTCCGGGACAGCAGGAGCATGGGACAAAGCGAAAAACGCTACCATAAGGAAGACTGGCGGTAGTGTGGCCGTCCATGCATGCAAAGTTAGAAAGACAGCGGTGCGCCAGTCATTTCGGATTCATTAGCTGCTGACTCTTTGCACAATGTCATGTTCCAAAAGCTTCCAGGGGGAGGACAAATTGACAAGATATTGCGAAGTGACTGAGTGAGGAACTCTGTGAGATAGACCAAACTTTAACAGATGAAGAAATAATCACAACCGTGCAGGAAGGGAATGGTGAAAGTGATGCAGTAGACGACACAGGAGGGAAGAGTATGAAGATTTCTCCCATTGCTGGTGCTGAAGGTGCAGACATCTTTGTGGGGTACTTTATGCAAGAAAAACAACAACAACAACATGCATGCATGCAATACCGATATAACGCGTGAAAAACGAGTGCGTGATAAATCATGCTGCCGCCGCGTATCATTACTGGAACAACTAAAACTCGGAACATGTTTCATAGTGAATGATACAACTGTATTTGTACACACCCAAAGAATTTTTTTTTTATGAAAGTGAATTATCTTTGGGTTTAATACAGTACAGTTACTATGTCTTTAAACTAAATTTCAGACACCGTCAATAATCCGACATTTCCACTAATCCGGTGCCCGTATGTGTAGGATACAGCCGGATTGGCGAGCGTCTATTGTGATATACTTAGCAGTTGCACACTATGTCGACACTCATCAGCCGTGCCTGATGAGGAAGCCTTCAACGGTTCAAAATAGGTACCTGATGAGGAAGCCTTCAACGGTTCAAAATAGGTACCTATTACTAAATAACACTCAATAAGACTGTGTGAAGCATATATCATAACGAAAAGAATAAATAGTTCACTACTATAAGTATCAGGTTACACCGTGACTCAAGAGTCTATGAGAAACTGTAGATCCACCTAGAACTGGCGGGCCTAGCACAGCACTGCACTGATCAAATCAACTTTTGGTTGACAATAACCTTGTCTTTTCAGGTGTAATAGGCAGAGTGGCATCGCTGTCGTGTTTCCGCCAGAAAGACAGAGGAATCAAGTATGGTCTGGTATTGCTATAAAGTGGAGCGCTGTCACACACTGTGGGAGCAAAAGATCACAATAGTGGCCGCTACGGAAATGCAGAAACGAATCAAGAGAGATGATTGCTGAAGCTCCTGTCGATGAAGAAGGAATACAGTACATTCTCCGATTGGAAAGGATGGGGCGGGTAATCGGCTGTGGCCTTTTATAGGAAACAACTTTCCTTAAGTGACTTACGGAGACAATGGAAAACTTACTTTTTTTGGCCACTCAAGAAATTTCACCGCCAAAATACACTATGTGATCAAAAGCAGGTTAGGTGCGTTTAGCTGCCACCTACTGCCACGTACTATATATCAGTAGTTCTTAGACATCGCGAGAGAGCAGAGTGGGGCACTCCACGGGACTCAGACTTCGAAAGTGGTCAGGTGATTGGATGTCACTTGTGTCATACGTCTGTACGCGAGATTTTCACACTCCTAAACATCCCTAGGTCCACTGTTTCCGACGTGGTAGTGAAGTGGAAACGTGAAGGAACACGCACAGCACATAAGCGTACTGGCCGGCTTCGTCTGTTGACTGACAGTGACCGCCGACAGTTGAAGAGGGTCATAATGTGTAATAGGCAAACATCTATCCAGACCATCACACAGGAATTCCAAACTGCATCTAGATCCACTGCGAGTACTATGACAGTTAAGCGGGAGGTGAGGAAACTTGGATTTCATGGTCCAGCGGCTGCTCATAAGCCACACATCACGCAGGTAAATGCAAAATGACGCCCTGCTTGGTGTAAGGAGCGTAAACATTGGACGATTGAACAGTGGAAAAACGTTGTGTGGAGTGACGAATCACGGTATACAATGTGGAGATCCGATGGTAGCGTGAGGGTATGGCGAATGCTCGGTGAACATCATCTGCCGGCGTGTGTAGTGCCAACAGTAAAATTCGTAGGCGGTGGTGTTACGGTGTGGTCATGTTTTTCATGGAGGGGGCTTGCACTCCTTGTTCTTTTGCGTGGCACTATCACAGCACAGGCCTACAATGATGTTTTAAGCACCTTCTTGCTTCCCACTAATGAAGAGCAATTCCAAGATGGCGATTGCATCTTTCAACACGATCGAGCACCTGTTCATAACGTACCGCCTGTGGCGGAGTGGTTACCCGACAATAACATCCCTGTAATGGACTGGCCTGCACAGAGGCCTAACCTGAATCGTATAGAACACCTCTGGGAAGTTTTGGAACGCCGATTTCGTGCCAGGCCTCACCGATCGACATCGATACCCCTCCTCAGTGCAGCACTCTGTGAAGAATGGGCTGCCATTCCCCAAGAAATCTTCCAGCACCTGACTGAACGTATGGCTGTGAGCGTGGAAGCTGTCACCAAGGGTAAGGGTGCGCCAACACCATATTAAAGTCAACGACAAGATGTGTTAAACACGCAGTGACGATTTTTGCGAAAAAAAGAAGAAATGACCTTCAAACGGTTATTTCTGACCAAGCCGGATGAGAGCATACTGAAAATCTTGCGCGGAACGCATGTGCTGTACCTCTGATGGATTTTGTGGGCCAGTTTGAAGTTGTTTCCCTGCTTGATAGTCCGCAAGTTTCTTACATCAAATTATTCGTTTCGACTTCGATACACCATCGCGGTATGTTGTAAACACTTAAACGCTTAGACACTATATACACACATATCCATTACAGTAAACTGCACTGAACAGATACACCTACGACGCAACTTTCACACACTGCGTGGTATGCTGATACTTATCACGAAATGACTCTGGAGGAACATTTTTTGTTTATGATCGTTTCTCTGTTATCCTTAAGATGTTTGCGACAAACACTGTTTAGTATCCATTCACTTTCACTTAAATTTATGGAATAATTAGTGGGAAATTATTTTCTTATCCATGAATTTTTATCTCCCTGTATACGATTCTCGATCATATTGACCAGAACATTTACTGTACCAAAAAACCATTGGAGTATCGACTCAGGTCTTGAGCTTTTAATAAATGTATACTGGTGTAAAACAACGCCAGGGCAGAGAAAGAATTTCTTATTATTTTAGTTCACTATGTAATCCACCGTCGAACTAATATATATTTGTTGCAGTACTCCTGTGGCGCCAAGAAAATAATCTGAGAAAGATACCTGCCGGTGAGAGTGAACTATTGTGTAGTTATTCTCACATGCCAGCAGAATTAAAAACGGACCTGCTGACTTATACTTCGAGATGAAGTTACGACATGACTGCTGGTTGCCGGTCGTCCTGCAAACTGAGAGCACAGAGATTTCTCAAAATACAACTTTCAGTTCATAATCAACCAATATAAACGCCACAGTAAGGCAATGCGGGCGGGCATGTGTGGCACAGCGTGAGTCACTGCCGGGTGTTGAACCGTTGTCGGGACCACTACGTCAAGACTGCAGGGACTGCGTCATCTAGCGGCTGCCTTTGCAGAAGTAGGTGCGGTTCGCCAACGCGATGCACGGCTTACTCAGGAGATGACGTGACGCATTTTACACACTGCTCAGTCAACCTGTCCTTTAAATATGGGTCCCTACAGGTGGCGCATTTGCTAAGGACGTGTGAACAACATGTTTTTACAACTGATATAATTTGAGCTCACTCACAATTTAGAAACCTGAACAACTTCATCAAAAGCATCGCATTTTCGTATCACAAAGAACTCCAAAAATCAGCGCATAACAAATGGCTGCAATCTCTCTTGACCTTATAATCATGTTGTCGCCAATTGGTTTTCTGTACAACTGAAGTTAGGGAGGTTCACTATGATATACCCTGGACTACACACTTTTAAGTTTGATTCTGCTGACTTAGTTACTCATTGATCTGCGTATGGAAGTTACCACTACGATTACAAAAAGTTGGATTGCGTAAACTGATTTACGTGTGAAAGGCTCACTATAAATGACGATAGAGTAGAATATTTTATTGTTTTTTACTGTCTCCGTTACATTTGCGTATATTTTTTTTAATTTGTGACTAGATTCGAACCCTGGCATTTATTATCAAATAATTACCTATATCATTATAGGGTATAAAATCAATAAAAACATAAAATACAAAATGTTGAAACACACAAATAGTTTTCAAACATACTATATGTACAGATTACAGTAGTAGAACACACTTGTTATGACATATGTGCATCTCTAATGTCTGACCAACGATAATTCGCACTGATTTTATATACATGCAACCCTGACGGAAACAGTGAACAGATTGTGCCGAATAGCTGCTTCTTAACGCCAACGCAAAGTTGGAATTCCATAAATCCAAGTGTTTAATACAAATATACCCTCCATCGTAGCCGAGGATGCAATTCGCTCTAAGTGGGGATGTTGAAGTTGGTCCCGAGTCCGTGCAATAGAAATGAGCGTCGAAGCTGGCGTTACCAAGTGGAGGCCTAAGACACCGTTGCGATGATCACTCGTTTGTGAGTTCTAAAAAAAAAAAAAAAAGCCGTCGAACTTTTCGTTAGAACAAGCCAGGTTCCAGCACTGAATTACTTCATATTCAATAGTGAACCAATTTAATCTCCGTATCAATTTTTAGGAGTAAAAAAAAAGTTCGATGTGTGTGAAATCCTTATGGGACTTGACTGCTAAGGTCATCAGTCCCTAGGCTTACACACTACTTAACCTAAATTATCCTAAGGACAAACACACACACCCATGCCTGAGGGAGGACTCGAAGACTCGAACCTCCACCGGGACCAGCCGCACAGTCCATGACTGCAGCGCCTTAGACAACTCGGCTAATCCCGCGCGGCTTTTAGGAGTCACGTAACATTGTAACACTTTTGCACAGCTCCAATAAAGGTCTGAACGTTTCAAGAAGTTTACAACGAACTTTCGATCCGGGTCTCCCTGCTGCATAGCAAAGAGCATAACTAGTAATTGATATCGTATTTGTTTAGAATAACGTCTACTGCGAAATTCACGTCCTCAAAAGAAAGCCATGTTCTCTTGCGAAAGCTGGCGAGTTCACAATTCTGCGGAGACGGAGCTGCAATACGTCGGCCCGCTCTCAAACCTGTCACAAGACGTCTACCTTATCTTTCAGCTTAGTTTAAGTGGCTATCGAGATAACTAAATTAATTTTGAAAACGCTGTTGAAACGCGAACGAGATATGTTGCTACTTTAACAGACCACTCCGTTTACTTTTCTTAACAACCACAGAAAGCTACACGAAAGACCGGAAAGATTGAAGCAAAGTGCTGGTGGATGCAAAGGCTGCTACTTACAACAACAACAAATTCACCGAAAATTATTATTCGATTGAAGACTATTAATAACAATGAGATACATCGGCCTCTTTGTATTAACTGACGAGGAAATATCACAAAGTTCGCTGCAAACAACAAGGCAGTACGTCAAAACTATAACAAAGTATTCCCTGTTTGTATTTCTCTCGGTTTCCTCGACTTATGTTCGTAAACGTTAACCAACCCAAGACAGAAGCCAACAGGCAAGAGGTCAACAAATGGCCACTAAAGGGTTAACAATTTCGAAGTGTTCATCCTTCGCTACTCCATCACATCAAACGGCTTACCGATAATATCCGAAGGTATATGAAGGAGAGGTAACAAAAGTATCTGTTGGTACATTTCTGTAAAAATCTATAGCGTCTGCAAAGAAGGTTACAAACGAGGTGACCGAAGTAGTGACCTGAGAATGTGAAACTAACTAAGTTGGCTTAGAGTAAGCGGTAGAAAACCTCACAAAGGTGTTGCTAAGGCTGTAACCATTTAATCCGTATCAATAAATACCAGCAATTTTCAGAAAACTGGAATGAAAATTTTGATTGAAAGATAAAGAGTTCTCTCGCTCACTAAATGCTCTCGTCGTATATGGACTATACTGGATGATTCTATCTCTGCTGCCGACTCCAAAACGATAGCTGTACGTGCGGGAAAATCGTACTCCGACTTTTTTAAAATATGAAACCTCTTAATGCTTTTTAAATAAAACGAACGTTACTAACATTCTACATCTTTATCCTTTATATCTACATATCTGCAGCCCTCTGCCGCTAGAGAGGACTGAATAGTAGCGTGTAATATGGCGGTGTATAACGTAACAATGTTGGTGCGTGAGAAGCATAGTGTTGTAATCGAGTTTCGAGGAGTCCGTCCACACATGGAGCTCCCTCTCCTTCAGCATCACAATGCGAGAGCACACACGAGCGCTGTCACATCTGCAAAAATCCAACGCTTTGGGTTCACTGTTATCGATCATGCTGCACACAGTCCCGGCTTGGCCCCATCCGGGTTTCACCCGTTTCCAAAACTTAAGGAACACCTTCAATGAGTTCACTTTGATAGTGATGAAGCAGTGCAAGTAGAGGTGAGTTTATGGCTGCTCCATCAAAGTCAAACATTCCAAACTGACCGTGTTATCAAACAGGTTTCTCACTGGGAGAAATATGTTCGTCGCTAAGGTGACTATATAGAGAAAAAACCAAAGACGATTATCTTCTGAACTAATTTCGACCTTATATTGGCATCATGCCCATATATACATACAAATTGTATTGATTTCAAACGTTCTGAATGTGTATTTTTGTTTGACTTAATTGTGTCAATTTTCGCTATTACCATTTTTATTCTTCTCTGTATCTACGAAATGTGACGTCATAGAGAAAAGCTGATTTTACCAGTGTATTCAGCACCCCAAAATTAGGTAAATCCACCCATTTACAAACCAGATTCAAAAAGAAGTTTAAATTTGTTAACTAGTGTTATCATTCACATACCCGCCGAACGGTGTGTACGCGCACGAAGTCACATTTACATCCGAACATGTCTTTTGGCTGCTTCACGTGGTTTGCCAGGCAGCGTCCATAGTTAGCGGTAACAGGTAACATTAATTCATCTTTCTGCTCCACGTTTCAGAGGATATCACCTTCACTACTACGTGTGTTTTTTAAGTTAACAACAGGTAGTTTATGCGTAAGATTTTCTGACACTACCGTTTTTTTTGCTGCGTACGTAAACAGCAATATAACCACCTTTTAGCTGCTTTTCTGAATTGTATTTACATTACATAGTTCACTTTTTTCGAACTGCCATAAGCAGGGTTTATACGCTGGTGATAACACGAAAAGAATTATGCATAACATCATATAATTACCCACTTTCAGGGATACAGTGCTGACAGCGCAAGATTTGAAGGATCTGCATCAACTAAAATTTTCAGCTCCGAAAGTTACTGGCAGTTGCAGGTTTCCAAGACATGCCAAACTGAAGGGAAGAAAATTGTGTACGCCCTATATCTTGAACGAATTAAAAGCAACGAACCTAAGTGAGTTAGAGGTCGTGACCGCCAAATGGTGTTTACCACAGATGCTGCCTATCTCTCACACACACATTATTGGCTACTAATGACAACAGGGCGAGAAATGTGGATAACATGTGAGTGCCGCAGCGCAGTGCGGCGACAAACTAGGCTGGTAACTTTGATTGTACTGAAGCTTCCGAGTGATTCTCGCTGTATAAGTACATTTTCTCGAAAAGACTTAGGTTTCTTCATAATCCATAGGCATCCACAGTGAAACTTGCGATTAAACCCAACAGATGATATATAGAAAAATGACCCTTCCGTTAGCGTTTTTCTCCGCCTAAAGGTGTAAATAAAGAATGTCTCAAAAGGTACGGTACAGCTTCAGTGTGTTATACCACCCACCTAACAAAAATATTCACACTATATTTCGCTTAAGTGACAGAGAAACTCGTGAAGTTTTGTTTGTGTGTGTTCCAGGTTGTCGTGAGTGAAACACAATGACAACGGTTCAAGGAAAGATTCATTTTGTGGAATGGTTTATTCGGGTAAAATTAGACACGCAGGTTCAAAGGAACTTCCATATGCGGTATAGAAAGCACCGACCCTCCCGGACGTCGATACGCTGGTGGTACAGGAGTTTTACGCAGACAGTAAGTGTTGATGTGAAGCATCGTACTGGACGACCTGTAACAAGTGAAACAGACACAAAACGGATAAGGTTGGATTTTCAACGTTCACCGCAGAAGTAAGTTCGGAGGGCGTCGCAGGATCTGCAATTCCCTAGGGCGACCGTGCACCGGATCCGTCGGAAACGTTTATAAATGAATCCACATCGATTGCAACCGTTGCACGCATTGAAACAAGAAGACAAACCTCAAAATACGCAATTCAGTGGGGACTTTCTTCGCCGTTTAGAGGAGGACGAGTTTTTTTTTAAACAATGTAGGATTTTATGACGAAGCAACATTCCACGTGTGTGTTGAGGAGAGAAAAAAAAAAAAAAAAGCTCGCATCTGAAGCACAACAAATTCCCCTACTGTGCTGGAAGAGGTAGAGGACAGCCAGAAAGTGAACGTGTGATATTTGATAATTAATTGCACTGTGAGAACTTTTTTTTCCTCTGACAAAAATAGTTAATTCTAACAACTGATATTCTCGAGCTGACCGCCAGCACATACACGTTTCCAAACAATACGGTGCACCACTACGTTGGGCTAAGACAGTGTGAGAAAGACCAGGTGTTTCCACATCGCCGGATTGGCAGGGGTTGGCCCAATTCCCTGGCCTTCTACGTCGCTTGACATTACAGAAATAGAGTTTTTTTATGCGGGTATATCAAGGACAGAGCCTGTCAAACGCCGTCAACCACATCAATGGTTTAAAGAACAGAATTGCTGCTGCCATTGCCACAATTGATGGGGATATGTTGCGCCGAGCTTGAATACAGACTGGATGTTGTGCGTGTCACCAAAGGCGCACATGTTGAATCTGATTGAATAGTATAAACATTTTGCGAGACCGTATGTCACATAAGCCAAACATGGCATGAATATCTTAATTAGTCTGGATGATGTAACACACTAAAATTGTACGTATCATTTGAGACACCTGTACAAAGGTTAACCCACAATAGTGATACGTGATGCATAATGCTGAATTATGTAGATTTCGCTATAATTAGTTACATAAATGAGCAATTTACTTTGCCATATTAGTCACTCACGTCTTTCCTAGATCGTTTATGAGCTCGAATCTCAGAGTTTTCAAATAACGCATAGAACACGCCTGTTGCTACTGTACTGCTGTGCTGAGGCTGCATCTCCCACTCTTCAAAGTTGTGCGTTCCATACACAGTATTCCTTATGAGGATTTCGCATCTTGGAGAGATGATACCACGATTGGCAAAATTAAGTGTTCGATTTCCCAATGGACGATTTTACGTCCCGTCGACAATGGTTCTACCTGCGGTCGTGACAAACTCTTGAAAGGACGGTATATAAATGGGAAAAATGTCAATTCTTATTGTTCGGATTCCACGGCGAGCGTGTGAGCGTTGTCGCTACGCCTGGTTTCCTGAGCTGCTACAATAGAGATATGCCTCTTTAATCATTTTAATGTCTATACTAGTCTTAGGATTAACTCCATCTTTGCTTACTGTTTAGCTTTGGTGGTTGCTAGTGATCGCTGCTTTTTACTCCGTCCAACAAATATTGTTAGTCTGGCTTGCCAGCTGTACTGTAAACTACTAAATGGCACAGAAACTTTCACAAAATTTCAACAGAATTTATATTTTTTGTGAGATGATTAAAAATCAATTGCATAGGATCTTTGGATACAGCGTTTTCTCAAGTTAACATAAACTCCTTTATTTCGCATTTCATCCCCGTCTGGAGTAATTTTTTGTTATGCTGTGATCGTCTTCCACGATAGCTAACCACTAGAAAGTTTTTCGCCTTTTGTAAGCAGATGCGCAAATGGCCACCGCTGCTTGAGTAAAACTGCTGTTAACTACACTGTTTCATACCAGATATGGTGTGTCTTTGCCTTCTTATGACGCTGCTCACTTAGTTATTGTAAGCACGTACAGTTTAGCATGGCACCAATCACTTTTTCTTCATATTACAAAATTTTACTGGAGACTACGACTTCCTTAAACACTAGAATAAATGTTGTGTCCCAACGGATCTGGGTCTCAATAATTGCCCGCGACTTGCCGATGCGACCCAAGAAGAAATGGATTGATAAACGTACAGGAGAAAACAGCTAACTGCGTAATAAAAGTAGCACTCCGAATGTGGAGCAGAGATCTGTTATTGGCCCCTATGGTGTGCTCGAGACAAGTGAAACGCAATAATTAAAAACATGGTTTACCAGCGGCGGCCTGAAGAGTACAGGAGCGGGTACTGAGCCCAGGGAAAGCCGCGCCTCTTCCCCGTGGAGCGTTACGTGGTGTCGCAAGACGGCGACGCCTCAGGACACGGCGCTCAGGTACCCGCGAGGAGCCTCCACTTTCACCGAGTCTGGCGGCGGCTTGTAATACGGAGGCACTGAGCGACGGCTGGAAGAGGCGGGGAGTTGGGGAGGAACAAGTGAAAAGCGAGGTCAATGCACCCGCAACTCAGAACACACTCAAACGTCCGTACTTTTAAGGTTGGACATTTATATGCCACAAGCCACCGTACGGTGTGGGGCAGAGGATGCCTTCGGCACCACAATCTTTCCCCCCTTCTCTGTTCCACTCCCGAGTGGTGCTTGCGAAGAACTGTTTGAACTCTAATTTCTCTGATTTTGTCGCCGTATTTACTTCGCGAGGCGTATGTGGGAGGATGTAATATTTGCCTAACTCTTTTCGAACGAACGCATTCGGAATTTCAACAGAAACCGGCTTTGTTTAGCATTTCTGTAACGTTCTTGAGCTTACTACAGGATACCGCGACGAAACACGCCGCTCTTCATTGTATCTTCTCAATCTCCTCTGTTAATCTTACAGGGTAAGGGTTACAAACTAACAACCAATACTCAAGAATAGGTCGAACACTCATGCATTACATTTTCTTACGATTCTTTCAATTAATGTCAGCCTGGCATCTGCCTTTCCTACAATTTCTTTTAGATGGACATCCCATTTAAGGACGTCTTCACGGTTACTCTTAGCTATTTTGAAGTTCTTAGTTTCCAGTGATGTTCACCAATATGATAATCGAACAGTAATGGATCTCTTCGTTTATTTAGGCTCAATATATTATTACATTTATTTACTTTCCGTGTAAACTCTCAGTCCCTGCAACAATCATCGATTCCCCGCAGATCCTCCTGCATTTCCCTACAGTCTTCTGGCAACCTTCCTATAGACAACAGCATCGTCTGCAAAATGCCTCACAGAGCTTGCAATGTTATCCACTAGATCACATATACGAGGGTCATTCAATAATTAAAGAGACAAATTGGTCTGGAGAAAAAAAGCGTTCATTTTTACAATACTTATTCTACTTTTCAAACATAATCCCCTTGAACATTTATGCACTTGTTCCAACGGGCTATAAGCTTTTTTATTCTGGCTGCATTGAACTCCCATCTCGATGTTTGAACCAATTTCTCAAAAACTTTTTCACTCCTCGTTGTCATGGAACCTCTTCCCACGTAATGCCTCCTAAAGTGCACCTTCTCTTTCATAACGTTCCTTTAGCTCTGTGCACACTCTCAACCTTGTTTCCTTGTGTAGCCGCGTCAACTCCTTTGGGACACATCTTGCAGCCGGCCGTTGTGGCCGAGCGGTCCTAGGCGCTTCAGTCTGGAACCGCGCGACCGCTAGGGTCGCAGGTCCGAATCCGGCCTTGGGCATGGATGAGTGTGATGTACTTAGGTTAATTAGGTTTCAGTAGTTCTACGTTCTAGGGGACTGATGATGTTAAGTCACATAGTGCTCAGAGCCATTTGAACCCATCTTGCACATGTTTTGCGGTACTTCAGTTTGTTACAGATAATGTTAGGAACTTTACCGGTACTAACTTGAACCTCATCAACTATCATTTCCACAGTCACACGGCGGTCAGCACGAATAATGTCATCAATTCGACTTTCAAGTGAGTGAGTTGAAACTGCAACTGGTCGACCTGAACGGTGTTCGTCAGTCACTGAGTCGCGACAATTTTTGAACTGCTCTACCCACTTGTAAAACTTTGCAAGATTCATACAACCTTCACCATAAACTTTAGACATTCTACAGTATATACTCACTGGTTTCTCGCCTTCAGCAAGTAAAAAAAGAATAACAAAATGGTTGTTCAACTAATGTGGACGTTTCAAGCAGACTCGTCATCTTGAAATGTATTTTTGAGGTTATAAACAAAACAGTGTTGATACATCAGCTGATCAGGGCTCATTCCAGTGATGCCAACTTAAAGTCATAAAAGTACCAATCTTGCCGTACTAACAGTTTTTTCTGCAGACCAATTTGTCTCTTTAATTATTGAATGATCCTCGTATATACTGTAAACAGCGATGTTCGTTTGAATGGCCATTTTCTGCAGCAGCTATTATAAACAACCGAGGCGTTGAGAACCGTAAGGGCCTGAAGCACACCATTGTCGATTCTGAGACTAGCATGTACGCATTCTCCTGACATTTGTTTATCTTACGGTGTGCAAGATTCATCTGTGTATATATACATTCAAGAAAAGCTGTCTTACCGGTTTCTCTGATACTGGCTTCCATATTGGTCCAACAACAGTGTGCTTTAGGCCGTTATGGCTCTCAGATCTTATGTGATCATTCTGGAAATATGGATACATCCTTTACATATACACTTTGGTATTTATACATTAAAAGCAGTATTTCCTTATAAAATCGGCGTACATTTTACCCACGGCATTTTTGCCTCTTGCTCACATATCCTACAAAACACTGCTTTTTCTTTCGGTGTTAGCGGAGATTAACGTCGAAATAAAATTAAGGAATTCCCTTTCGGCATTGACCTCGCTAATGTCGAAGTAGAAAGCGTTGGTTTGTAGGATACGTGAACAAGAGACAAAAACACCTTCGGTAAACTGTACGCAATTGTATACTGAAATGCTGTTTTTAGCCTGTAAGTACCAAACTGTATAAGGACATTGCGTATCAATATTTCCAGAACGACCACAAAAGATTACTTAATAATAAAAGCGAAACGCCTCTAGTGAAAATTGCAATTCAATTATTTGTTGTAAACTTAAGATGGAAACATCAACTCTGCCCGACAACACTCCCTTGTGGGACTCCACAAATAACCTTTAGGCCTGTCATCTTCATCCCGTTACGAATAACGTAATAACTTCTGTGTCTTAGAATGTCACAAGCACAAATCTGCTCCTATACTCGATAAACTCTTATGTTCTTCACTAAACGATAGTGCATCCCGTTAGTCAGGTAACAATGTGCCAACCTGGATGGCCGGCCGGAGTGTCCGAGCGGTTCTAGGCACTACAGTCTGGAACCGCGCGACCGCTACGGGCGCAGGTTCGAATCCTGCCTCGGGCATGGATGTGTGTGATGTCCTTAGGTTAGTAAGGTTTAATTAGTTCCAAGTTCTAAGGGACTGATGACCTCAGCAGTTAAGTCCCGTAGTGCTCAGAGCCATTTGAACCATTTTGAGCCAACCTGGATGTCTTTGTCTACGGTGCTCTGGATTTCATGGACGAACAGTGTGAGCTGTGTTTCGCAAGATTTAACGTTTACTGCATATCTTCACAGAAGCTTAGTTACAACTCCGTTGTCCTTCTGAATCAGTGATAATTTGTCTCCAGCGTTCCAGTGTGTGAAAATGAAAGAACAATGTAGAGCACGGGTTGCAGCTAAGCCGCTGGGAACTAAACCAATAAAAGTAAGCATTAAGAAAGAAGTCCTGAGTTTTACACTGTCAATGTTTTTCACTTCCTGCACGTGCATTGTCACATAAGCGTCACAGATTTTAAATTTGTTTTTGTTCTGAATAGAAAACAACAACAGCGCTTGGCCAGTATTTCTATTTCGAACAGAGACCTTGATCCTTATATTTGTACCTTGGCTTTCGCACACATATCACCAGCGAAAGTAATAGAAGCATTCTAGGTGGTTGACCACGATATCACAAACTGCGATGCTAATCTTTATCTAACTTGTGCACTAAAAAATTGGTGCTGTTCACTGGAAACGGCTGGGTTTATCGTCCTACCCACGCTAGACTACACCATCAAGGAAAAAGTAGTCATTGATGTCCTTCCATACAAGATTCAAGTGTCACGGTAATATTAACAAAAACGGTAGACCATTATTGTTGAGTTCTCCTTTTTTTATTAGAATTTAATGCACAGACCAGCCAGCACCATATCACGTAAATGGTACACCTGAAGATTTAAAAAACTGTCTAAGAAACGACAAAAGAAACGACAAAATTTCATACCGCACGGACGTTTCTTTTTCAACGCTCCTAAAAAATCTTCGTCATAAACGCATTATCCTCTTAATATCTTGTCCAAACTGTTATTACTGAGTCGAAAACACAGAACAGTTACATCTGAAAACAACCAAAGTTATCAGTATTTCAGTAGTTATTTAGGTTACTTTGGTCAATATTTAAAAGCCACTTTGTGGTTATTATTTCATGCCAATACTTCTAAAAAAAATGGTTCAAATGGCTCTGAGCACTATGGGACTTAACACCTGAGGTCACCAGTCCCCTAGAACTTAGAACTACTTAAACCTAACTAACCTAAGGACATCACACACATCCATGCCCGAGGCAGGATTCGAACCTGCGACCGTTGCGGTCGCGCGGTGGCAGACTGAAGCGCCTAGAACCGCTCGGCCACGACGGCCGGCCAATACTTCTAACGAAGGACATGTTTACATAAACCACGAGTGAGTAACCGGCGGCCAGCGGGCCAGACAGGGTCCGCGATTCGTTTCCGTCCGATCGGCGGACGAAATTCATGATAGAGGTGCTTGCATTATAGGCTGCCAGGGACTAGTTTTCGTATATCTCTGCTGACGCTGAGCTCGCCTAGGATTTGCAGGTCATAACGCAAACCAGTGAAAGTTTACGAGTAGCTTATTCCGCACATGCTCAAAGGAATTTCGCCATCGCTGGATCTGAACAACAAAGAGAACCAGATTTCCAGTCTGAGCGCTGTTTATGGCCTATGTGCTGAAGTGTGTGCGGAGAATGGGGGAAATAACTCACTACCCCGAAGGTGTGGGGGGAGACGTATTTTCGCTTCCGGATCCGTGCTGACAACACACATCTTACTTAACACTTACTGCTTACATCTGTGCTACACAGTGATAGATCGCAAACGTTGGTAGCCGTCGACAATGGTACGAAAATTACCGAATACCCGCGAAATGTGGTGATTTGAACAACGGTAGCAGTGTGCCATTCACATCGGTACGTTACCCCATAAACATTAACGTCACGACTGTATCAGGAGCACGGCTGTCGTGTTACGTGACAAGGCGGCCGGCGAGCTAAAATAATTATTTGACTCGCGGGTCACCGAATGTTGCCCATGCCTGGTACACACCATCTGCTAGCTGTATAAACATTACTGAAATGACGTTCATACAGTACGACTCGAAAAACAGTATCACATTCCTACAGGAAGCAGCATTGGTCAAAACTAGAAGAAACCTTCCTGTATGTCTGGATACCAATATCTGCTGAGATATGGGCCGTTTTACTTGTGACGAGTAATGTGCAGTATTCGGTGGTGTAGGTAGGATTTACAAGAGATTGCATAGTAAATTACCACAGTGCGCACATGTGGGTAGATGCATGTCCTCGAGCAGTAATGGAGGTAAGGGCATCAACATCGCTTTAGTATCAATGCATGGGCAGGAATTGTCGGTGACACATTCATCGAACCATTAATAGGTGCTGGTAATTACCGATTTCTGCGGAATTAGCCACCAACGCTACTGGGAAACGTTACTCTTGCAAAAAGTCAAGGACTGTGGGTTATGCACGGCGGGGCACCGCCACCATTTCTATTAATCGTGCGACAGTAACCACCTACCACGTTATATGTGCAATATATCGATCGAGGGGGTCCAGTAGCAAAGCCTCCCCGTTCACCGGGCGTGAATCTGATGAATTTCTGGCTATGGGGACATTTAATGGCATTGGCGTATGCCCAGTCCACCTACAATGTGCAGACGTTACAGGTACCTGTGACCAATACATGGCCACACATCCGAAAGAACCCAGGTGTATTTGAATAGCGTGAGATTCACTGCGGAGAAAGGCTCAGGGATGTGGGAATAACCACATGCAGCATTGTCTATAGTGTCTACATCTACGTGACAGACAGATGGGAACGAGGAAAAAGATTGGTCCATATGTCAGTGAGTACTGGTTTCCTTGAATATAATTACAGAAATTTCTTCTATTTCTGAGCAATACTACCTGTTGTAGGAATAAGTGGTACATTTTAAATACATTGAGCATATAAACATTTTACTGAAACTGAGCTTATACAACAGCTGTTAACGTATATGACCATGTCCTTCATTAAATACATTAAATGCTTTGGGTTACCACCCTGCAAAAATAATTCTAATGTTCCGAATCCTATTTAACGTGAGACGTATAACATCTTGTAATCGCAGTACGCTGTTATCGCACTATCGTCGACTTAAATCTTTACTAATTTTCGTTTCAACTGATTATTTTCTGTACACGATACGCCACCTATGCACGAATATTATGATCTCACAATTTACTGCAGAGATGCTAACAAGTGGTTATATCTCTCTACCCCGGTTCGGTTACTGTCTCCTGGCAAGAAATATGAAGTCCAGCGGAAATTCCGCGGTCGCGGTTCTCCCCGCCGAAGTTATCGCGGAGCCACTTGTTCGTGGTCTGACTCAGGGCGGTTAGCAACCTGGCAGGAATCCGCTTCCTTGGTGAGAAGGCAATTTGCATGCACGCGACGCAACAGGTAGACGAGCTGACGTCGCAGCGTCAGCTTTTCTTATTACCTGTCTTCCCGCCACTGACGACATCGCCTGCATAACAGGCGATCAAGAACGGTTTGCGTAATCTGGATAAAGAAAAGATGTTTATGTCTCGCCGATCTGTAAGAAAGACTATAGAGCGACCAAATGCATCTGCACCACATGAGAAGATACACAATTATAATTTCAGTATGGTCGCAGAGCAGATGCACACGCTACAAACGGAACACAAAGACTTGAATTTGATGTGTGATTATGAGACATGGGGACTCTTTTGGAGACAAACGACTGTTGTGTAGGGGCCAACTTAAATTTCGCAAACATGTGAAAACCAGCTTGCTCTGTTCGTTCACGAGATAGCGGGGCATATATTCACGCAGCGTTTTTTGACTTCAGGAAAGCTTTCTGTTTAGTTCCGCACCTTCACACACTGAACGAAATACGTGCATAAGAAACATCGCAACTTTTATGGTAACTGATTGACGAATTCCTAGGAAGCATAGCTCAACGTTGTTATTAACGGATAAACAGTATCAAAAGCGAAAGTAGCATCCAGAATACCTCAAACGTTCGTATCAAGATCGTTACTATTCACAGTACAGTTTATGAACAGAGGTGGAGGGGGGACGGTTCTTTGAAGGAGGCAAGGAGTAAACATTTGTTAAGCTGGACAAAGAATTAATTTAAAAAGTTCGGTTATTTTGCGAGCAGATCTAGTAAAACGAGTAAATAGGTAAAAATACACAATATAGAGCTTGACAACACCAAGTGCGAACAATTACAATCTTCATGTATCTAGGAATACCTGCCCGGAGCAATTTTCAATGGGTTGATCTAGCAAATATATCCATGGTGAAGGCAAATGATAGACTGAGACACACCTGAAAAATCCTAAGGAAGTGACCATCCAGCACGCCCGCTCACAAAACCCTCGTGGGACAAATTCAAGAGTCTGGAACCATTAGCAAAGTGGAGAAAGAAAGAAAGAAAGAAAGAGAGAGAGAGAGAGAGAGATTTGGTAAGAGCAAAATAATTCGTCGTTGTTTTGTTTAGTCAGAGCGAGAGCGCCACGTAAAAATTCTATCAATCCAGTGAGAGATGACTCCAGGGAGCTTCGTTCTCAAATTTCCGAAAATCCATCTTCGAATATAATTCAAGAAACAGTCTTACCTGCGGTATTCGTCTTACGTAATGAGCACGGCGATGACATTTCAACAATTCAGGCTCACAAAGGGGTATGCAAGATAAAGTAAAAGCTCTCATCGTTCACCTGAAGATAGGTTTGAACATCACAGTGTTTTACTAGGCGTGATACTACTGGAAACAGCAACGCTCTTGCCTCCCCATTCTCCCAATCTTTGAACTGTCTTACTGAGCCAGTTTCAGAATCCACCTGCACCACGGCACAACAGACTTTTCAAGACATTGTCAGGGGTGAATGAAATGGCGACTGATTTATGATTTTTTATTTTTTTATAAATTTTACGTCAAATTCTTGTCTTTAGTCATAAGGTGATCACAGGCTGGTTGAAAACGGTTACTGCATTATGAAATGCTCATGAGATAACATTCCAAAAAATTGTAGAAAATGAAAGAACCCGTAAGTGGCGGTAGATATCCCACCAGGACTGACTGACGGTGTTGAAACGCTAACCTTCGGATCTGTAGTGTGATAGTTGCCTCCTAAGCTAAGGGGCAGCACGCACGAACTATCCTCTGGGTACTATCCACCAAAGGCACAGGAATGGGGAACTCGAATCTGGTACACTTTGTGCCCCCCCCCCCCCCCCCCCCACCCGCGCGCGCGTACACACACACACACACACACACACACACACTCTCTCTCTCTCTCTCTCTCTCTCTCTCTCTCTCTCTCTCTCTCTCTCTCTCTCTTCCTTACATTGCCGAACAGAAAATTTCTTGATGCCTCAGGATGTGTCTTATCAATTGATATTTCTTTTTTGAGTGAAGTGTGCTTCAAATTTATTTATTTCCTCATTCGATTCAGCATCAAGAAGGGCATTACTTCTTATGCTCTGCGTTGTATTTAATCGTTCCATGTGTGTTACGTGATAATCTTTTAGGTACATCCTGGCGACGGGTATTCGTGCTGAACACCTGCAGGAAGAATATGTTTACTACAGTAGGCAGCGGCAGCAGCAGCAGAACGGACTGCGCCATCGGCCAGACAGGAACATCAGTTTCGCATCCCACGGAACACCTCGCCGCCAGTGCAGAAGACCACACGCACGCATTCACGCAGACGTGACGCCTGGACATGCTCCACAAAATCACGACAAGCCTCGCGGTCTCGCCAGTTTAACGACCACGCGCAGCCGCTTCCCCCGCCTCAGTCACGCAATACCACCTCCATAGCTCAGTTACCAACTGCTTCCTCTGCAGTGTCGGGTTTCAGCCCTCTGCGCGATTCTTAACAATCTGACTCACGTTTTGAAATAAAAGGCGTACTGCTAACAGCAACAAATCGAATCGTTTCACCATCTATGACCGGTAAGGCCACAGCGTTTCTGTTCCAGTGGCGAATGGATCGAGGACAGAAAAACTGCTGGGAAGCCTCCGCGTGAGCTCAAATATCTCTACTTCTACCTTCATAGTCTTTTCGCACGATACAGCCTACGCAGGTGGAGTTAATACATTGGTACACTCTCCCAGGAACATACTCTCTCGGAATTTTAACAGTAAACCACACCCTGATGCAAAGCGAGTCTCCGATGTATTTCGATTTCTTAATGGAACGCTATATTTTTTTTTGCCGCCATTCGACAGCTCTTGCAGAGTAAATGATATAGTACTTGCTAACCTTGGTGTTTAAACACTACGCAGACCAATCCTAGAAATACGGTACAATTGAAAGGCAACGCTGCTGGAACCAGCTACTCCGGTATGGCCTTATATGCAGCAAGACGATAGGCCTACGCAACTTTAAGATAAAACAATTCGCTCTTGACCATAATTTATACAAGATAGACACAGTGTCAGCTAATACTGTTGCAAATGGAGCTATGTAACTTTAAGTGTATGAGAATGGCCTTGAATTTGAAACGTGTGTCCGTGTTACTGTTTAAGAGAATAGCTTGTGTGGAAACAAGCAAACAGTCTGAAGGCTTGACACAACGACTGAACCTGGCTTCATGGCGTCGCTTAGCGGTGTTTACATCTCAACTGGAAAATCCAGTTGGCTCGCCTCTCAATTTTAGCACTTTTACTTTTGCGAAATATTTCAACGTCAACATTAACAAGCGCTCTATCATTATACTCGTATTTCAAGTGCTTTCGAACTTCTTTAAAAAAATTTACTATCATTCCAGCAAAAAAAAATCAATATCTCAGTTGATAAAAGAGTTAAGAGAATTAACCACAATGTAAAATTACGTCTCTGTATGTACTATCATTCAA